>NC_135183.1:23678339-24280839 GCF_041146795.1 Maylandia zebra
CTCTCTGTAATGTCTGCCAACAACATGGGCCCTCACATCCTCATAAATACATCACAGCAAACAAGCACATCCGATACGAAAACACATACAGATGTCTCGACTTGGAACTCTGCAGCGTGCGCTCATCTGTTTCAAACTGGCTGCTTTTCATTCAACTTTACCTCCACAGACCCTTTCTGCATGTTTATAGACAGATTTGCATATTCTGAGATGTGCTTCTGCAGTCCTCGGCTAAATTTATGTGTCTCTCAATTAGTAAACTTTTTTTAAGTTTCTGTAAAATCCGCCTCAAACTGATGGTGCGGTGCTCAGGTTTGCATCGCAACCAGAGCTGCAAATCACAGCAAAGGCTTTTATTAATTACTTTTAAAGCAAACATGCTAACTTTGATAGTCATGCGTAAAGCTATATTACGAAAGTCAGTTTCCTCGTCTTCCCCATCCTTCTGCTCGTGACCCCGTAGTCAACCTTATTGTGACAGAGATTAGAACAGAGAAGAAAAAGTATCTGAATTCTTAAAACGCATCTGAAGGACAGCTTGCTGGAAGAGCAATGATTGAGGATGCACAGCTGCATCCTTGTCATTTTCAACTGTCCTATATACAGTCACTTCATAAGGTTCAACTGCTAAAGTGCTCATTAACTGTTTCCCCATATACCCTCATATATACATCATCATAAAGATGTGATCTGACGACCATTAGACTGTGCTCCAGACTTTTCCAAGAGCAGTAAGCTCTATAAGCAGAGTTCATCTTCACTAACTTCTTCACTAACACAGTCGTTTTGTTCTGGAAGCAGATCGGAAGTATGAGAGAAATCGCTTAGTTCAGAAAATAGAAACAAGGTTCTCGCCTGGTAGGCGTCCAAGAGAGGAAGTGTTTTTGCAAATATCTAATCAGCCAATCATGTGGCAGCAGCTCAGGACCTTTAGACATGTAGACGGGGTCAAGATGACCTGCTGAAGCTCAAAACAGACAGGATGGGGAATGTAGGTGATTTCAGTGATGTTGAGCTTATGGGATGGTTCTTGGAGTGAGATGGGCAACTGGGATTTTCAGAGAATTACAGATTTACAGAGAAAAGTTCCAAAGTGCTTCAAGCTCATAGGAGTTACTAATGAACACTAAATAACATCAAGGTATGCAGAAGACCATCTCTGAATGCCACATAAAACCTTGAAGCAGACGAGCTACAGCAGCAGAAGACCACACAAGCTCTCAAGAATCTGAGGCTAGCAGTTTGCAGAGACTATAAGGCACAAACGTGCCTTACTTTGCTCCCCTTGTGTCTCTTTCTTGTCTCCTCTGTTCAGACCTGTGGACGAAAGAAGGTGCCGAAAGAAATCGAGGATGCACAATCTGAGAAATGGCAATGGAAGTTTGTCTAAAGATAGAAGAAAGGACCCACAGACAACAACAACAACAAAAAAATCAACGTTTAGACAAAAAAAAGCAAATTCATGAGATATTGGCTGCAGCGTGAGAGCTGATTTCACACTCAGGTGTCACCAACTCAGCCATCGCTGGTCTGGTAATCAAACAAAATGAGAAAATAATACAAGCAGAAAGTCAACACCTTGAAAAATGGCTGAGAATAGTTGAAATTACAGAAGTAAAACGTCTTACTTTAATATTCTACATAAGGAGCTGGCTAACAGACTTGTCAAGGTGGCACTAATTTTAACTACTTTATATACTGTGTGCAAAAAAAGGACTCATAATGAAGGCTGTCATATAAATGTAGAGGAAAACGTTTTGTTTCCCTCTGAAATGTGGTGGAGAAGAAGTATAATAAAATATAAATGCCACAGAGCGTCTAAAAAGTCACCTTTCATATGTGAAACCAAATGGCTCTCTGCCTCGTTTCACCTTTTGTGGCCTCGCCTGCATTTCAGCGGCAATCACCGAGAATAGCTTTGATAGGAAGAACTGAGCACTGACTTTATTCTGTATAAATTGTGAGCAGGTAGAAAAGCTGAGCTGTGACCAGCGGTGGATGAAGTAGTCAGATCTATTGCTCAGGAAAAGCCACAAAAATGTAAGAATGCCCTATTATAAGCACAGATGCTCATTTAATTGGAGCGGTTCAGTGAAAATAACCATCATTATGTGTGAAATACACAACACTAAAGTGCTGCTGAAAGTTGAGGTGCAGTTCCTCTAAAGGCCAATAGAGGCTGGCTCCAAAAGCAAGTCAATCCCCATTTGGTCCTATTTTAAAACACCTAACTTTGTAGCAGTCTTAAATGTGTTTACAGCCTGTTACATGACACATTTTGGTCTGTTAGCTCATTTTGCACTTCATAACAGTCTGAATAACAGTCTGAATCTTATATATCTCACCCGTTTAAATTACTTTAGGCTTAAAGTTATGCATAATTAATCCTCTTAGATTTGAATTATCACCTGTGACACTCCAGCACTAGTTCAAACCCCTATATTTTGGACAAGAGCATACATAGATTCATTTTTTATATTTATCCTAGCACTAATTAGCCTGTATCTATAGCTGTGCAGTGGATGCACCTTGCTGATCAAGCATACTACCCTCTTGTCCAAATAATCTCACTTTAGGGCTGAAAAACCAAGATGACCATAGCTTGAATGCTCCGCAAACCAACGGGGGATGCTGTGTCTGTCAAAAAAAATGCTGTACATATTTCCACTTTCTGCTGCTGAAGCCTGCTGTAGATACGATTAACTTCCTAAAAGCGACAAACATATGGCATCAAGTGTCGATGATGTCTGAACTTTCACTCATTTGCCTCTACAGTACTGCTGCATACTGTAAACGAGGGCAGCAATTACCAATAACAGGAGACATATTTTTGCAGGGCGAAAGGTGCTGCACCAGATGGCCTTCCAAACGACTTTCTGCTGTCGTGCCGAAATCGACAGCAAATAAGGAACGAGAGCATGAGAGGCAGATTTAATTGGAGTGAACTGGAGCAAGCGTAAGCTGTAGTATGCCATGTGATGTATCCATATGTTCCTTATCATAATTTACACCTCTGCAAAAAAACACCAAACATCATGAATGTGGCGTGTTGGGTTGTTTTGCGTTGTTGCTCCCGAGTCATCGACATCATGAGGACTCTAATCCTTCATCGCTTGCGGCACTTTTATCATGCCAAGCCAGATGGATTGCAGGTGCCGTGCCAGATGCCTTACTATATTTACAAGCATCATCTAGAACACCAGGCCATATATGGGCATGATTTAGATCAGCCAACAGGCTCGAATGACACCGGGGTCTGTCGCTCAGTATGTTGTTTGCATTGTGCAGATATTACATATTCAGAATGGGCGCTCTGTATTCCCCGGTAGAGACGCAGAGCAAGGTTCAGTCAGTGTTCTCAGTGGAGCTGCCTGACTCATCCCAATCACTGATGGCGAAGAGACGAGGAGGCAACCTAATGCAATTAGATGCAATACAAATATCAGCCTGCGTGCGAAGAGCGGGGAGGATGAGGAGAAGCACTGTGATGTCAGTGAGAGTCGGCATTAAAAGGATCGAGCAAACCCGCAAATATTTACTCGCTTGTGTAGTTGTTTCACTCGCAAACAAAAGTTCAAAGTTAAAAGTCAGCGAGAAAAGGGATGATCACCGGGCAGATTTATCCAACAGTATTGCTCTGTAAAGCTGACTTTGTGGTAATAAAGCATGTGGCAGGTATGGTTGTGAAGTAACATTTCCAATATGTGATGAAGAGAAGGTTTTAAATTTTGTTCAGGATTTTTTGATATTCTAAGGTTTTGTTTTAAATCTAGCTCTGTTTTGGGTTTTACTTTATTTTGTATTTCTTGTCTTCCTAATGTTTCCGTTGGGTCAATCCCATCTCCGTGTTTTGTCCCATATTCCTCAGCGTTCAGTCCCCTCGTTCTGGTTCCCTTTAGTTTTCTCTCTGTGTTCAGTTTTCTAATTTTAGACCTTAGTTTTACTTTTCTGGGTTCTGTTCTAGTTTTTAGGCCCTCATCTATTCCCCGTTTTGGTCATCATATCTAGTTTAATCCTTCTGTCTCACCATTCCTGATTTGTTCCTACCTGTGTTCCTTTGTTTCCCCATCGGGTCTGCATTTGTTTTTTGTCTTCCCAGGTACCCCAATCTGGTTCTCCTCTATGTTAAGTTACCCTTGTTGCCTGCTCAATTGTTTCTGTCTGATGTGTCTGGTCTCTTGCCTTGTGTTCGTCATGTTTAGTTTAACTTCCTGTGTCTTGTTATCCCTGATTTGTTCCTGCTGTGTTTCTACCTGTTCTCCCTGAGCCTCTTCACCAGCTGTGTATTTATGGTCTCTGCCCTAAGGTTATTCCTCTGTGAAGTCTGAGGTTATGTGCTCCTGAGGTCAGCCTGAGGTCTACCTCATACAGTATGTGCCGGATGTCAGGTGTGTTGTGACATTTGAGCCACATCTGATCCACACAACACGACAAGCTCCGTTCATCACTTGTGGTCCAGCAACACTGAGCTGTTATGTGCCGAAATAGTTCTGATTAGACCCAAATGTGTCTGTACTTTCAGATATTAGTCAGACAAACAAAGAACGAGCAGATATCTCGAGCACATACTGGACAGAAAGTGTTTTAAATTTATCCAAATCACTGTGAAAATCACTCAATTGCAATCAGCAGGGTGATTGGGCCAGTTGAAGCAATAATGGCTTTTTGAGGTAGTTATCTTAGCAATTATATGAAGCAGTTATGAGTTTCTGATTTTTGTGGTTTCATTTTGGTAATTTGGTGGTCAAACCAATGTGATGTCTTCCTTCTCGCTGCATGTTGCCAGTTTTCTCAGGTTCAGGATGTTTTTTTACAGGCTGTGCAACATGATAATTTAACATTTTATGCAGGATATCCTTCCTCATGCAGCTCTACCCGTTTATCCAGGCTCGGGACTGACACTAGGAGAACACTGGCTCACCATGACTGGGTTCAGCACGATCATTCATTAGCAGACAGAGGACACAATCCTCCGTCTTCATTTAGGTTATTTGGCTTACCATTTTTGACAATTAATAACAAAAAATAATGCAAAAGTTGTGTCTCTGTTTTCTTCGTTCCAAGAACCACCTCCATTACCTTCCTCACAGTATTAAAACCAAAAAAAGGGCTTTGTATTAAAGTTCAGAAGTTCAGGAGCTGGAAAACGAAGCCCAAGCTAAAGTGTGAAAAGATAAAAAGTGAAACAAGATTCTGAATTTTCCATGTTAAAAGTTGTGTTTTGCCGAATAATTTGTCATCAAAACACAATGCAAAAGAAACGAAGTCAAAATCAAACGATGATGAGCTGGTCCTGAAGTTTCCAAACTAGAAAAGGAAGAAACTAAGATTCTGGGTTCATCTCCTTCTCAAAAGACGAAAGCATCAGGAAGAATGTCATGGTTTATTACAAGAGCTGTCTGAGTGGCAGTTTGAGCTCTTGTTAGTTGTGACCACATCTGAGGAGACAGAGAAATACCTTCAGAGAGGCGACTGACCTGGAACAGCATGCAGCTGTGTCTGAGGTAAAGTAGGATTATTTTACTATTTTCATATTATTGTACAGTCAGTGGTGTGTTTCTCCCTTCATATCAACTCTGAGTAGTAAAAATTCATCCACCTTAATATTGGAGTTTTCATAAAACTAACATGGCAGCAACAAAAACCAATAGATGGCCTCACAGTGGCTACATCCATCTTTTATGCTACACATACAGCCAGATATGGACAAATAACATCACACCTCAGTGAATATACCAGCAGCTACCCACTGTTTGACTGACAGGATATTTTAACACAGTGTGTGACCCTGAAACCTTCTGTGGTTCTCTTCGATCAGAGACAAGAATTTGAATCCGAATCCATGTAAAGACACAACAGCTGCATTTCCGGTTTAAATACATCACAATGCTCCTGTTAGATAATACCATAGAGTAAACAAAAACAAACAAACAAACAAAAACCCATTTTGTTGCATTGCTATGTCCGAGCAGCATTTTCAGTAAAGTTTTCTAGTTGTTTTCAGAGGGTTTTATTCGCTAGATTACGAGACACTGTTTCACTGTTGATTTAATGAAGTTACGTGTTCTGTATTTTACCTGCTGCCGGTCCCAAAAGAGACACGTTACAGCTAGACGGTGCGTAGCATAACACATAAACTGATTTAATGGTCAGCTTCACAGCAGCAAGTGACACCTTTTTAATAGTGTGGAGAATATTCTTTCCTCTGGGTATTTTCTGCAGGGAATCACCCCTAGCTTGGATATTTCACAGTACCAGGTGTAAAAACTGCCACATCCATCCTCTCGGCCCCTCCCACGCCGACATGTGTATCTAAATAGAACGCGCCTCTAATTTGGCAAGGGCGATGTTGACATTTGGATCCCGTGCCCTGTGGGAAGGGTAACGACTACGCATTAGGATGCTGCAACCGTACGACACCTGATCTGTTCTCTGTATTCAGCTGGTTGTTCTGACACTGCATCAGTCAGTGTAATCCAAACAAAACTCAAATTGCAGCATTATTGATCGCATAATTCTTCTAAAATGCCACTCTACTGAGAGCAGCAACAGGCGCTGTCAGGCAGCAGAATCAGTCAGACCGGCCTCTGGCTAACCCAGCTCATTCCCAAACAGAAAGCTCGGGTGATCCACCCTTGTGGCTGTATGAAAGCACCCTTCAGCAGGATCTTACACCTCTTCTGATTCTAAAAGGGCTGCTACATGGATGATCCTACAACACAGCAAAAGAACAGAGAGGCTTTCAAGGGACTTCAAAAAATCATAATCTTTGACTTTCACTGAATCTATAAGAAAGCATCAGTTGTTGCAGCCTGTTCTCATCAGGACATCAAATGCCACCATGCTGTCAAAGCTGCTGGCGTCTCGCTGATACGTTTAAGGTGCCTGACCCCGCGGCACCTCGACTGTCATTGTGGATGATTTATGATATGAAGGGGGCATATTTTAATACAAACCATTCATTTTCCCCCCTGTCTAAATCTAATGAAGTACTTTTGGCGCCTAAACCAGGGGTGTCAAATTCAGTTTCTCTAAGGGTCACACTGGGAAATGAGAATCACATCAACTGCCAGACATTAAAATATATATATGTACTGACATATCATGTTCAGCAAAATCCCCAAACAAGCCAAGTGCTGATTTTACTTTTTTCTTATATTCAGTAAAAAAAAGTAAAAGCTCTTTAAACTTGTAATTTACCTGTTCAACATAGGAATAGGAAAATTTTTAAAAGAGACACGTATTTTACGCTAATAGCTGCCTCTCTTCAGGTCACTGGCTTACTGATGCCCTCTCTCTGTCTTTGCTGGTGTTTACATATTAAAATAAATGACGACACAAGTTATGAAGCAAAATTCGTCTCACGAGCCTACACCTGCAGTGCTCTGCCATCAGGATCAACTGCTCTCCTTTTGTGCACTTCTGTGCTAGCTAGCCTGTTAGCCTGAAGTGGGAGTGGAGTGTTTAAGTTTAGCGTGTTGCTGCGCAGACAGATAAAACTAACCAGGCCAAAACTGATTATGAATCTTAACTGATATTTGATCATAAGACAAATTTGTGATGGTGTATGGGCTTTGATTTTGACGCACCTGATTTTCGGGCCTACTTCTGACGAGCAAGTGAAAGCTAAGTACAGGAAATTAAAAACGGTCTCATGTTTGGCAAACCTGGAAATGCAGACCATGGTATGCTACGAAAAGCACTTTTGGCTGATGCCTTGAGTTTTGTGTCTCACTCTAAAAGAACCGAGGATCTTTCACATTTAAGGAAAATGTGCTAACTACTATATCACAGAGCCATTTTTAGCACCGTAGCAAAGGATGCTAGTTCAATGTTTCAATGTTTTTTTTGAAACAATGTTTCAAATACTGACTCAGAGTCAGTATTTGAAAGTGCTGGAAAAGAAGATGTTGCTTAGTCCTGCTCCCAAATACAGGTCTGGGATGAAACTGACATTTGTTTCCACTTTTAATTTCTAAAGCTGTAAAAGAACAAATCCAAAGCATGAATGAGCTTATTGTAATTATTTCATCATGCAAACATGCTGCACATACGAGGGCTTTCTTGAACCAAAAAGGTGTAAAAATAAATAAACAAAAACATAAATACCATGTAAAATGTTTTCTCACACTTTTCAGCTACACTACAATGTTTCCTCAGCAGATGGAGTTTGTTTTAAACAACCAGGAGAAGTGATTTAACCTCTTTCCACAGCATCTGTTCAGGCCCTCATTTTTACAAACCTCTATTTATAGCTTAGTAACATCTCATACATGCTTAAATCAAGACGACACCATTTAATATAACTGCAAAAAGCCCTGGGAGCCATGGTAAAGGCTTCAGACTGCACCCCCTCCAACCCTTATTAGATAAACTGTTAGGAAAATTGATGGATGGATATACGCAGAACACAAAATGCACAATTTATTAAATAAAGTGACATAAATTCAGGCTGAAAACGTATTTTTCTTGTTATTATGATAACAAAGAGCTTAGTAGGAAAATTAAATGTCCCTTTTAGAAATCCCTCTAAATAATCGTTGAGGTCTAAACGACTACAGTGCCCATAAACTCCTAATTTCCCACATTTGCTACTTTGAATTTGTTCGTAATTTTGAAAGCTGTATGATACAGACCTTCACTTTAGAGAACAATTATTATGTTTATCATGTAAGCAAACTGAGCTGCTTAAAGGCATTCGAGCTCCAGAACATTGAATATGTGGACTTGGATGTAATTGATTTTATTCAAAATGCTGTTTTTGTAATCGGTTTGTAGCAGTGCGGAAAATAAATTCGATTTCTAAAGGTGTCTCGCAACACCACCGGGCTCCTATATATATTCAATTCAATTTTATTTATATAGCGCCAAATCACAACATAAGTCGCCTCAAGGCGCTTCATAGATACAGAGAAAAACCCAACAATCATATGACCCCCTATGAGCAAGCACTTTGGCAACAGTGGGAAGGAAAAACTCCCTTTTAACAGGAAGAAACCTCCGGCAGAACCAGGCTCAGGGAGGGGCGGCCATCTGCTGCGACCGGTTGGGGTGAGAGAAGGAAGACAGGATAAAAGACATGCTGTGGAAGAGAGACAGAGGTTAATAACAGATATGATTCAATGCAGAGAGGTCTGTTAATACATAGTGAGCGAGAAAGGTGACTGGAAAGGAAAAACTCAATGCATCATGGGAATCCCCCGGCAGCCTACGTCTATTGCAGCATAACTAAGGGAGGATTCAGGGTCACCTGATCCAGCCCTAACTATATGCTTTAGCAAAAAGGAAAGTTTTAAGCCTAATCTTGAAAGTAGAGATAGTGTCTGTCTCCTGAATCCAAACTGGAAGCTGGTTCCACAGAAGATATATATATATATATATATATATATATATATATATATATATATAGTCAGCTTGTCAATTACTGTTAAAAAAAAGTGAAAGGAAAAAAATGAATGCAATCGGCCACAGTGCCTGAGAGGGGCAGAAGAAAAGGAAGGTTTTCCCTCCTCCCTGAAGTACCCTGTGGTTTCATTCACAAACACTTAAAGATAGGTTATTTCTTTTTTTTTTTTTTTTTTTTTACAAAGTCCACCATCATCCATAACTGTACCCATCATCATCATCATCCTTGAACAACAAGACCCAGTCAGATTGTGAAATGTCTGCCTTCCTGGATATTCCACGGTCAACTGTAAGTTGTATTGCAAAGAGGAAGCATTTAAAAATCACAGACCAACACTCTGCTGACTCAGTAACTGCAGAGCTCCAAACCTCCTCTGGCATTAACATCAGTACAAAAACTGTGCACTTGGAGCTTCATGGTATTGGTTTCCATGGCTGAAGTGCTCCTGTGGGTATATTGAGCAGAAGGCCCATTACTTCTGTCTGTATTTACATGGAGGACAGTCGAGTGGACAGGATACGATTTTGCTGTAACTGTGGCAGAAGTGAAACGAGGCGTGCATGCATGTGTATTCACATCTATGTGTGGGGTCTACAGCAGGATGCAAACTACTATCATCACCTTGCAGAACAAGACAGTGAAGTTGAAGTTCCTTTGATCGAAGGATGAAAGACTTGAGACAGCTGAATGACACAGAGGACCAAAACAACAGTGACCTGAAGAGAAAAACAAGACGGAAAGAACCATGGGCACCAGGACAGCAGCAGCTAAGCTTTCAAAATAAGAATTAGTGGCCTTCCCAACAGAAAATTGATCTCATTGTTCAATTTAGTGGATGAAAATATAAAAATAAATTCCATAGGACATCTATATAGCTCCCTTTATGCCCCCTGCTGGTCACTAAAAATAATGTTTAACGAGCTTCTCCACCGGCTTCAGTCTTATAACTTGTAGACTTACACCAGCAAGAAGCTTCTGTATGTACTGATGGTGATGGTGCTTCCTCATTTTCCTGTTAGTTCAGCAGTGCTGATTAACGTGGGAGAATTTACACTATTACTCATTGTTATTTACTCACAAAGCTTTTTGACATTATATAATGGACCAGCATCGCCCCTCCTACAGTAACAAAGAGGTTTAACCAGTCAAAGTACTGAAAACACATCTGTGGGTGGGTAATTTCCCAGCAAAGGCATCATCGCAGTGGGCAACAACATGAACGATTTGGATGTAAGAACAGTGGGTATAGGTTTCTGTTTGCAAACAGCAGATTCAAACAATGAATATTTAGCATTTTCAAATTGCCTTTGAAAGGAATACGGAGCAAAAATTGCATTCAGAACGAGAAGAATGAGAATTTCATTATTTTTGTGGCTTTGTGAAATGAAAACAATAAAACACACGAGCTGACACATTTTAAATAAAGAACTGGTAACGGTGTCAAGTGTAATTCCTGCTTGAATTATGTCGGCGTTTTGTGAACAGGGCTGCTGGTAAATGGGATTCAGAGTAATTTATTTATTTTTTTATATTCAAAAGAAAAGAAGAAAATATAAAAGCTGCAAACTCCTGAAAGCTGTTCCAGATAATAATGTTTGTAATAATGAACTACTGATGACCAGCCTCATCATCTCTGCCACACATGGTCACTTTGAGCTACATGGAAGCAAAAAAAAGTGTTTTTCAATGAGGAGCATCAGCCCATTTTTCTTCTAGTTATATATATATATTTTTTTTTATTTTTTATTTTTTTTGAAAAGGAAGGCACTGAAATCCACTTTGAACAGAGACAATAGCTGTGATTCAAGTCAAAAAATATATGCAGATTTGGACTGGCAGCTCTATATTTGGGGGCGATATGACTTGGTCTTGATGTTAAGCCTGGCGACGTTGCTGATGCGACCACGCAGCATCCTCGCAGGTCGCTTGGCTGCGGGGCGTCACGGCCAGTCGTGGAAGGTTGGGAAGTGGCTGAGGTTACACAACTGTGACTGGCTTCAGCCTCGGGGAACGACCTTCAGTGATTTCACACATCCCGGCGGCGCTGCAGAGCTCTAATCCCGCAATGAAAGAGCGAAAGTGCGACAGAGATGATCAAGAGAGTGTGAAAGAACAATGGGGGCGAACTACAATGAAGCTGAATGATGCGGCAAGAGGCAGACATGAATGGCAGGAGGCAAAAAAGAAAAAAAGAAGAGAAGGGGGAAATGTAAAAGTGATTGATGTGTGGAGATTGAAGAGGGGAAGATGTGAGTGCAGGAAAAAGGCAGAAGGCCAGGAAGTCATGTTTTTATCTTTCAGCTTCACAGTGATCTCCTGCTGAGGACTCAGCCTCTTTTCCTGGCCTGAAGGACTTTCACTGCAATGCAATGACAATGTGATTTTTATTTTAAAGCATGTCTCTGGTAAAACCGTCAAACTCAGCATTGTATGCCTTCTGTCATGAGTACCTCAAGCAGCACACTCTGACTAAAGCAGCACTTTGCGTTTTCAGTCTCACTGCTTAGAAAAGCTCACATTTCAACTACTACGCACTTAGATTTAAGTGTTTATAAGAGTACAATCAACTAGTGAAGTTTTGGAGGCGGTTTGGGTGCCACTGTGGCTGCAGCTGATCTGACGTACAGTCATCACCTATATTTCTCAAACGGCTCTGAGTAATATTTGTTTTTTTATGTGAACACTGAACGAAACTATGCAAGTGCCAGTTTATCAGCAGTCACTGGTGTCTTAAAGGGTTTTTTTCATTTTTTATTTATTTTGTTCTGGTTTGGAAATCAGTTTAGTTTCCTGAGTTGGTTTGCTGGTCATTAAGAAGCTGCAGGAGTGGCAGTGATATGCGTCTTATGCAGGAGAGTGCTGTTTGCACCCCCCATTTGGGAGTTTATGTAAAGATTGTGGCTTGGGTTAAACATTCATCTTTCAAAACTTTTACCCTGCACTTTGAGAAATGATGCTAAAGAGTTCCCATTGTGCTTTAAGTGGTCCTGAACAAGCGTGCAAAGCTGTTTTCACACTTGAACTACGCACCCATCTCAATAGATATTATCCAACAAGCTGCATTTGAGAATCCAAATGCATGAGGCAGTTAGTGCAGATATTAAACCAGTTCACTTGTAATTTACCAGTATGTTCAGGATGGGTGTCATGTCCTGTCTGTGTTTCCAGATTTGAGCAAGAGTCTGATGTAGAATCCTCTTGCCTTTTGGGACCATGTCCTGTCATGAATCTGCTGACATAGTTCATATCTGCAGGCATGTGAAAAAGGAGTCTATGCAAACCAGCTTGTAGAATTACCTTTAGCAGCAATAACTAAAAATAATCAATTTCCGTATGATACTGTCAATCTCTCATATCAGAGAGAGATATTTGGCCTGGATTTCCTTACAATGTTTAGGTTCATTGAGCTTTGCGTGCATTTATTTATGCACAATTCTCATAAGGTCCCACCACAGCATTACAAACAGGCTGAGGTCTGGATTTGAGTGGCATTGCAAAACCTTTAGCCATTCTGTTATAGATTTGCCAATATGGGATTATTGTCCTGTTGCATGGCTAAATTTGGCCAAGCCTCAGGTGTCAGATAGATGGCTTCACATTTGACTCTAGAATACTTTTGTATACAGAGGAGCTCATGCTTTGTGACTGCAGAGTGTCCAGGTCCCCTGGCTGCAAAACAGCCCTTATACTGCTGTACTGACAGTAGCTATAAGTCAGCTGTGCTGATCCACTGTGTTTGGTTTCCTCTAAACATGGCACTGTGCATTATAGCCAAACTTCTTCAGTTTGGTCTGATGTGTCCAAAGGACAATGTTAGGTCTTGTGGTTTGTTCAGATACTTTGCAAACCTAAGTCTTCATCAAACCTAAGTCTTCCTGCCATTCTGTTTCTAGAGAGCAGAGGCTTTCTCCTAGCAACCTTTCCAAACAAGCCATACTTGTTCAGAGTGGCTGTAACTCTACTGTCATGAGATTTAGCAATTTACATGCTAAGTGAGACCCGAGAAGTCTAATATGTAGGTCTTGGGTGTTTTACAATGTCTCTGAGGATTCCACAGCCTGACCTTGGGGTGAATTTGCTGGGATATCTTCTTCACTGAAGTGGACATTTCAGCAAAGTTCCCAGAAACTTAATCCACTTCTGGGAAGAAATGAACATCCCAGACCATCTAGACTCAGACAAGGAAGCTGCTAAAACGTCTGCTGATGTAGAGGTGGTTGCACTTACTGATGATCAATTAATCAATTGTATTTGATAAGCACTACCTGACTTCTGCTTACCCTCTAAATTCCTATTGAAGCAACAAGGGTGTAGTTCAGTATTTTTTTTCCCAGAACCGCATGACTGTTGCTCGTGTGTGACAAGTTCTTTGGGGTGATGCATGAATATGTCATGCTCCTGCACTCTCATTCTTCCAGGAGTGATAAAGTAGTGACATCTGTGCAATGACACCTGGAAGATTCTTGGAAATGAAAGTGCAAACTTTTATAGTTTTCTGCATGTCAGTCACACTGCCAGTCTTCTCACATTGCCATTTTCTGGCTGGCTACTGTGATGTTAGCCCATATTACCAGTCAGCCATCACTCTTCTTACACTCGCCCCTCTGGGGGAGGTTCACACAACCTGCATGCCCTCAAATATCACCCGGTCACAATGTTCTGACATCCCTGGGTAGGCCCAGATGGTGACCATATGTCCACAGCCCTCATAGAGTGAACACAAAAGCAGACAGGGGAGAGTATTGCACACTTTGTGAGTGCTGTGATTTGTTTAGCCCCGTTTCCCTCTGGTGTTTGCGATCAGCCTGCCTGAGAGCATCTGTAGCAACAGCATCTGATATGATGAGCAAATAACATATGAATAACCAACAGCGATTAGCTCCTTGCTGCTGTTGAGTGCTGAAGAGGTTGGTTGACTTTCTTGCATCATTTGTTAACGTTTAATGTTCTGCCAAATATATCCTGTTACAATGGTGGATGTTGATATTAAACATTTAAGTTTCAAACGAGGAACTCACTTTATGTTCAAGTGATGTCTGTGAGCCAAAAGCAGCCTCCTCCCTGTGCTCTGTTTTGGACAGTTCTTTTTTTTTTTTTAAATTGGCTCTTTATGATGTCAGTGAGCTGATATTCCTAATATGGTCATCTCAGCCCTGTAGCTATAATCAAATAATCCGTACCCATCTTCAAGAGGCAGACAATCAGAAGAAAGCTTCCTAATAGGGAGGGGGTATTGAACTCCAATGCTTCTGTTCCAATGCCCAGTACAAGATCAATGAGGATAATTATGAACCGCGGTTGCTCTACAAGGGCCCAACGTTAAAAAATCTGGTTGGGCTTCGAAAAGAGACTAACGGGTCGAGACGGTTCCAGACATTTTCTTTTGTTGTAGTTTCTCAAAAGTGAAGATTTGTTGCTTTTCTCTCTTTGACCTTGCAAAAGTAATCTCTTTGCCTTTTGATTTGTTCCTTGTGATAAAAACAAACAATGTGACGATGTCACCTTGGGATACTGGGAGCACATAATTGGCCATTGTGAGCATTTTAACTTTTATTGACTAAACGAGCACAGCAGACTTTTAACTTATTACATCAGGAAAAACACAGAAGAACAAATTGTGCTCTTGCGATGTGACACGGATTAATTCAGCTGCTTTTTCTTCTGTGACATGTCAAAATGTCTTCTATGAAAATGTTCGAATACTGTACTAACAATTAAAACCACTAAAACAATTTGACATTCCACACAAAACATTAATACGTGCTCACCCACATAAGGCTACCTAATATTACAGGATATCATGCTACGATCCAGTCAGTGTTTTACATCTGCAAATGCTAGAGCACTTTAGCATTTGGCATATCAAGTTAGCAGGTGGGCAGGAGATATCTGGGAATATAATATGCAAAAAAAAGACGAGTGTACAGCAAAGTTCACCAGCATGTTTCAAAAACTGCAAGGTAGAGGTTAATCGATTTGTTTCAAACAGCTAACACCGAATCAGGACTTTGAACATTTTAAATGTAAGAGTTCTGCACTTCTTTAACCTTAGGAATTTTACACCGCAATTTACAACGCGTTTACGAGTCAGCCATTCACATGCACACACACTTTTACAAACCAGTGAAGGAAGAGGTGCTGCGTCTCGTGCTTTTGGGAGCTATTTAGTGTTTGGGATTTGGGAATGTTAAATGTTGCCAAAGTCAAGTTTTAGCAAAACATAATTAAAATACTCTGAATGAAAACTAGAAACAAGTATCATCAAGAATTTAATGGCGCTGTTAGTCTGGTACTTTTGTGGTTTATACATACACATATATAGATATATACATATATACCAACAACAACAGCAATATTTCCAACCACTGCTTTTCTGACATTTTAAACAAATGAATGCATTTATAGACATGCATGTTTTTATTATGCCTTTTGTGATGGGTGATGAGATAAAGATCGAAAAAGGGTTTTTAATCAAGACTCAGGTCTTCAATAATTTAGCCCCAGGTGCATTTGAAACTGGACTTTGTTACCTATCCTTAATGGGAACTGCACCTCTTTTACAACAATCAAGAAGCTTTAATAATCCTGCAGAGCTATTAAAGTTTTATTTTGGGAGGTGGGGAGGCACATATCAGCTGTCTTTCAGTAAATTTGAGTTTCTTGTTTCTATTCAACACATTCACACACAGTTGCTATGAGTTACTAGTTCAATAATGCTCTTTTTAAATTTCTTCACTGCGAATATTTTATTTGCCCAAATAAATTGTGACGACTTGGTAAGTGAAGGGTAAAATCAGCGGCTTCTTCATTAAGTCTTCCTCCTGTGGATGAACTCCCGCTTCCCCGTCTCGGCCTGCAGGAAGCGTCAGCAGTTCTCATTCTGCTGCAGCCTCAGTGAGCTTGAATCAGTTCTGTTCTTGCTGTGGGGTCTTGTTAGAGTAACCCTTCAGCTTGCAGCAGATATTCAGAGCAGAACAGACTTGTGTAGCCAGCTCCAGTCCATGACAGTGAGTTGCAGTATGCAACCTGTCAGTCAGGGAAAACACAAGATGGGAAGTCCTAGCTGATTAGCAATGGCTGGACTTTCAAAGTAAGAGTCAAAAGTCTTGAGATGATTTACAAGTGCTAACAGCTAATTTTGTAACTGAATTTAAGTTTTGATTATTTGCACAGCCTTTAAATGCTAAAATTAGACCTCATGTATACTTGTGGGGCTGTTGTTATATATCGTAATACACATGCGGGTCCTGTTCAGGTAAAGTCTACATGTGTGCCTGAGCTGCTTACACTTTCCTCATCACAGTGACAAACTGCAGTTGTGTAGCATAAACCACTGGAAATAACAGGTTGCAGAACTGCTCTTCAAAACCACTAAACCTGCAGTTAGTGGACAATGCCAGACGGCTCCACGCTGAACAAAAAGCCAGGTTCACATGTGCAGTGTAGACACCAGACACAGGAGAATTAGATCAGATAAAAGAGGTCCTCTGAATTTGAGTCGTCTCCCTTTTCTTCTCCAGGTTATCAAACCAAAGAGACAAAGCATGTCTACGTGCACGAATAAGAGCTGGCTGTTTTCTGCAATTATTATATCAGTTACACTGATTCAAACTGCTGTATAACACGAAGAGACATCAGCACCTGGAGAGGAGTCACGGCTGGCAGCAGGTCTGATCATGTCTGTCACACACACACATGCAGGAAACACGGGCTCAGCGGTGCACACAAACAAAATCTATCCATGTTAACAAGGGCCGTAGTGACTGAAATTTAAAATGAAGCTGAACAAGATACAATCTCAGCATGCGCAGCACTCAAGCTGCAAAGAATGAAAAGTGCACCACTTGCAGCATACTAATGTGCTGACTGAGACAATGAAAAAGTGCTTAGCGACTTATCTCAAAGACAATCAGCTGCTCCATCTGATAAATAATTTAGCTTTTATTAATGCCATTTTGATTACCGATTATGAATTCTGCACACAAAACAATCAGCGTTACAGTGCACGGATTCATTAATCATACAGCCAAACAAAAGCAAGTTTATTAACTTGTCATTTGCATTTTTTTAATTTAAATCTGAGCTCTGTGGAAAAGATAAAATAAACCATCAGATCAAGGAGCCTTTTATTATATTTAGCACTTTAACAGTACTGACAGATAAAATATGGTAATAAAACTGTAAATTTATGAGAAAAATGCACATTTTTTGGGCTCAAACTCGGAATTTCTTTCTTTCTAACCTTTTGTTTTTGCGTTGAAGATGCAAATGACATCATTTTGTCTTGTTTAGTGCCACTTGCCTGGAGTGGATGAGCCAAGAATCAACAAATTATCGCAAGAATGCAGACTTTCAGGAGACATTGCATCCATCATATAGACAGTATAAAAGATGGATTTAGCCGCTCTGTCAGTCTGCACCAATGAGTGTCTGTTACCAGAAGAGCATTCGACTGACTGCAGCTGGTCACAGACGTGGTCCCCATCTGCAAAAAGCTGCTAAGTTCAATGCAATATATGAATCAGTCTGCAGTCTCCAACCCCTGTTAACCCTAGAATGACTGCAGCATAACCAATGAGTGATAGTCAGGAATGATAATATAGCTTAAAAAAATCTGTTATGATTTACTTATGTGAGGCTCATCAGAGGAAGATCAAAAATCTTGTAAAAAGATAGCAGCTGAACTGAAGACGACTCTGAGGGCAATTTCATTTTCCCAAATAGAATGAAGTCATTTCACTCACTCTTATTTTGCAAAAAATTGTTTAGAAATTTTGATTTTATGAAGCCATTTCCCCCCAAAACAACCTAATTAACTGAAATGTTTTGCAGCACATCTGCAAAGTGGGAACACCCTTGTCCGTGGGGTTCATGCGGGTTTCTGGTAACAAATCATGAAAACCACAGCAGCGACCTCCACCCTATTACGCCGTTATGGCTCATGTGTCTTCAGGGACTCAGATGTGGTCGTATTATTATGCTTCACTTCCCTCTGCGAGGAATGCAGTGATTTTACTAAAAGTTTTAGACAGTTGCCGTGCTCCGTTTTCCTGCCTCAATTATGTTCAATTATTCTCAGCCGAAGCCCCACTGTGCTGCAGTTGGCTTCTGAACCGCTGTTCTGCAGCGCTGGTTTGATTTGTGTTTTACTGTAAGTCAGAATGTGGAGCATCATAACAGCTAATGACATGTCATTACACTGTATACCTTACTATTCATTGAAAAAATAGCCTGTGTCTGATATGCAAAACTCTAAATTCATTGCAAATATAATTTATTATATTTTATTTACGTACATAGTTTTTCAATCGGTTAATAATGTGGCCTCTTCTGGAAGTGCTTTTCCACTGTTGCGCTCTAAATAAGTTACATGAAGGATGGTGGTTGTGGATTAACCTTATGAGGCACCTGATATCAACCAAGATCACATACACACACATACACAGTGTCCACCCACCCGGCCGGTTGATGACTAATGGGTACAAAACTATCTACGGCAAATGAACAGTACCTGAAAGTCATGTCCTTAAGAAATAGGGAAAGAAATCCATTAAAGGCCGCACACAGGACTTGGCAGATGAATCTGGTACCTGAGTTGATACATCTACTGTTCAGGAAGGAAGGGAAACAGGGAGAAAAGGCTAAAGTATAACAGATTACACAAGAAGTGGATTGATAAACAGTGGCAACAGGTCTCATGGAGTGTTGGTGTAAGACATGCTGCTTCAAATTGTCATGAAAACCTGTTGAAGGCTACATTTCAGTTGTTAGTGTTAGTGGTTAACAGTTTGCATCCTCTGTGTCAGGATCTGGGCTACTTTAATACCGGGATAATTTCAGGTCAAAGCTGACTCCTCGTTCAAATGCAACAAAAAGCAGGAAGCTGCTAATGAATCGAGCTGTTACACTAAAGTGCTCATATAAAGTCAGATGACCTTACACTGTATGTATGTTTTGTGCTGTAACTTTCTTAAGGCTCCAGAGATGCAGGAGTGAGGTAATAGCCCCGGCGCCCCAACCAAAATCTTTAACCCGCTTTAAAAAGATCCAGCTAAGAGCCAAGTGAGACGTATAACAACTGGCTGCCACACAGAATGAGCTCTGGCAGAGTAATTATTCCTCAGGAAGGTTGAAGTGTCTCAGGTCCATCCCTTTACAACTTGTCCTTGGAGGCAAATTAGCCAAATTTAATCTCTCTCACCGGAAAAGAGAGAGACGGGGGCATCCAGGAAGATTTGGAAATTTAGTAAAAGAATTTAAAAAAATTACCTCCTGTGTCTCACATGTCAGATTAGCATAGTAAGCGGAGAGGTTGATTATTTGGCATGAATATTGTGCTTTGAAATCTGAAATCAGTCTGTAGTCTTTCTCCTCTGGCAGCTGCCCTTGCGTGACTTTGCAGTGCTGACAAGTCACTCGCGGTTTGTTTGAAAGGAGATAAATCCTTGATGGGTGGCAGAGGAAGCAGAGATGAGGAGCTTAGCGTCGGGCTCTGACGGAGCCTTGAAACTATGCTTGGCTCTTCACGATCATGTCGGGAGGAGTGGAGTTACATGGTCACCGAATCACTGTCTGCCTGCTCCCACCTGGAGGCTAATAATACTCCTGGAAGCCTGATTCTCTGTAATGTTGTTAGAGAGACTCTCAGGTGTCTCTTCAGGAGAACATCATAGAATTTCTTGTTCGAAATGATAAAAAATTACATCCCTACTTTATTACTTACGGCTCCGGGCCTCTGTGATCATCTATATCAGCGGTCCCCAACCTTTTTTAGCTCCACGGACCAGTGTTGCGGATAAATACAACAAAATAAAATTATACGACCGAGACAAAGACTGTGGTATTTTGTAAATTTAATAAAAAATGCAAATTCACTATGTAATTGTGTAACTTTATTAGCAGCGTCCTCCTGAAATGCACCAACAACACTGAGAGTAACATCCTCCTCTCTGCCTCTTAATGCTCTCTGCTCGCTATGCTAACGCGTAAATATTTCTTTCAAAATAAGACACACAACTACAACACGGGAAAAGACACAGGGAAACCAAGTTAACGATAAAAACCCTGAAAACCATAAATTTCACACAGCTCTCACGGCCCAGTACTAAACAACTCATGGACTGGTACCAGTCTGTGGCCCGGGGGGTTGGGGACTGCTGATCCTATATTATTGTTTTTCAACTTGATAGGTGCAGATAAATATGAAGGCTTTTGTATTGTCTAAACTGACTGCGCACTACTTTCTTCAGTAAGTAGACAACGTCAGTGTTTAGCTGCTGAACATGCTGAAGTACATCATTCAGCAGCTACAGACACTGGAGGCCAAGATACTAAGGCCGAAGGACACTCTGACACAGAGCTGGCATCATAACTGTCTCCTTCAAAATAATGGCAGAAGTCAAGTGAACCAAACCAATCCTCCAACAGCCCAAAAGCAAACGCCCTTCATCCATCAGAAGGGAATTTCTTTCCTGACACCTGAATGCAAGATGAGGGTTGATCCGAACCACCAGCTGAAGTTCCCATGAGACACCACTCCAGCTTCTCTATGGTAAAACACTCTGCTCCACCTCTGTTAGAGTCCTGCTGATGGTTGAGCTCAAAGTCCAGTCCACAGCAGGATGTTTGAAAGAATATACCTTCTCTGTTCAGGTCGACTGCAGAAGCTTTGTTGAAAAAACCCACCTGGCAAATTCCACGCAAAAATGGCACTCAAAGCACTGGCTTGGGATTTTCTTGGGCTCAGAAGGGAAGATGCAAAACAGGATAAGAAAGCACGCGAGGATCAGCAGCAGGGAGCAGTAAAGAGATACTGTGCCCCACCACTGGGGCACAATCTGGGATCAAAGGGGTGAAATGGCAGTGAGGGCTGCAATAATACTGAGCAGATAGATGATTTAAAAACTGCTGAAAAAGGATCATGTGTTCAGAAGAGAGATCACAAGCCAAAATGTTTGGGGTGAACTACTGTAAAACTGCGATAAGGAAGCTCTTTTTCAGATAACCGCATTTCCTATAACTGCAATAAGAAGGAGCCCGCAGGCAACAACAAGTCAACTCGCCTGTCAGGCGTTCTGCTGACAGCAGACGGTGATAGGTGATGCTGACTCACTGAGAGGCCAGGGAAGACCCAGGAACCTGGGTCAGAGCTCCAGCGGGTGTCATATTAGCCCACCATTTCTGTCTGCCACTTACTGTCATAGCCGCGTGTCACCCAGAGGATTGTGGGTGACAGGGCGTGCTAAACAGCGGCATCTTTTTCAGCCCTTTGACCTCTGCTGTCACGTCTTAATAAAGGTGTCAGGTAAAAGACGAGCCCTCGCTGCTTCTAGCGCTCCTTTACCACCCACACGTGACGAGCTCTTATGAAATGATGCCGCTTATTAAAAGAAAAAACCGAAATGCCCTAAAACACATTTAAATTATCCCTCAACACCTCTGCTTCCTGAGGCTGTTTTCTGTGTCAGCGCCCTGCTGCTTTCAGCTCAGATTAGCTCGCCAGCATTACTGCAGAATGATACAATTACTGTGCAGAAATGGCTGATCGTGACTGCACAGTAGCAGGTGTGCCGGCTGTCAAGCGTGGAATCTCTAAATTGACGGAGAGAAAACAATCAGAAAAGGCCAGCGTGACTTCATTTGTCTTCATCTGTTTCTGGATTTAGGTTCTGTTCCCATCTATGAGGATGGAGCTTCTGCAGAGGACGCGTGCAGAGACAGATGGACAGAACAGGTGCTATCATGATTCCAGTGCAATATTTGCATGTCTCTTTAAATTATTACATTTTAAAATTTAAAGAGACACACTGTGTTTCCAGTTTATTATAAGCTAAATTTGCTTGTTTCTAACTTCTGTAAACTGTTTTACAAGAAACATTATTATTGTTTAATCAAGTTTCTCAAATATTTGTCTTTTCATAACAGGAAGTCTAATAAATTTGTAAGCAGTGTGAAGCTTTTAACACACAAGAGCAGTTTAAGGTTTCAGTATCTCACCCAGGAACACGTCAGCATTCAGCTGGATTGAGACACTGAAGTTCCAATTAATGGACCCATTAATTTAAATCCTGAGACACAACTGACCCCAATCTGAAGTAACTTTGGAGCCTAAAGCCGAGTAAACGAACTTCATGACTTAACAGCAGATTTCACTGCTGCACAGTTACGTGCAATAACCTTTCATATCTGGCATCTTCAAATATGTTTGAACTTTGTTAAATATAATTTGTATTAATATTATTTATATTATTACAGCACACACAGAAATCCCAAAATTGCTGTAAATATTTAGGATTCCTTTTTTTTTTTCCAACAATATCTTTATTATTTTTTTACATTTTAATGACTTACAAACAGTCCAACATTCTAAATACTACATGAACATACACTCCTCTCAGACAGCAAAAAGAAAACAAAAAAGTCATCAGATTTATCACTCCGTTAAAGGCCTAAATTTATCATTATCCCAAATCAAATGTCATTGCCCTCAGTCCTCGTCCTCCTCAAATAATACAAATCCTTCAACAAAATTCACAAATGGTCTCCACACCTTCTCAAAAACACCCAATTTCCTTTTCAGTATACATGTTATCCGCTCCAATGGCAAAGCCACCATCATTTGTTTTATCCACTGTGTGATACTCGGTTCCCTTGTTCTTTTCCATTTTAGTGCGATTAATCTTTTTGCTTGTAACAAACCCATATCAATAAACATTCTGTCACTTTTTGTGTACCTCATGTTTTCTGGGTACAAACCCAGAATAAGGAAGCCAGGATCCAAAACAACCTCTTTGGATAATATTTGTTTCATAGTTTGTGTTACTGCAACCCAAAAGGAGCCTATCTTCCTGCAATCCCAAATACAATGCCAAAAGTTACCTTTATCTTCATTACATTTATTACAAGTGTCTGGAATATTAGAGTTGTACTTATTTAATTTTTCCAGAGTAACATATACAGTGGGGCAAAAAAGTATTTAGTCAGCCACCGATTGTGCAAGTTCCCCCACCTAAAATGATGACAGAGGTCAGTAATTTGCACCAGAGGTACACTTCAACTGTGAGAGACAGAATGTGAAAAAAAAATCCATGAATCCACATGGTAGGATTTGTAAAGAATTTATCTGTAAATCAGGGTGGAAAATAAGTATTTGGTCAATAACAAAAATAAAACTCAATACTTTGTAACATAACCTTGGTTGGCAATAACAGAGGTCAAACGTTTACTATAGGTCTCTACCAGGTTTGCACACACAGTAGCTGGTATTTTGGCCCATTCCTCCATGCAGATCTTCTCGAGAGCAGTGATGTTTTGGGGCTGTCGCCGAGCAACACAGACTTTCAACTCCCGCCACAGATTTTCTATGGAGTTGAGGTCTGGAGACTGGCTAGGCCACTCCAGGACTTTCAAATGCTTCTTACGGAGCCACTCCTTTGTTGCCCGGGCGGTGTGTTTTGGATCATTGTCATGTTGGAAGACCCAGCCTCGTTTCATCTTCAAAGTTCTCACTGATGGAAGGAGGTTTTGGCTCAAAATCTCACGATACATGGCCCCATTCATTCTGTCCTTAACACGGATCAGTCGTCCTGTCCCCTTGGCAGAAAAACAGCCCCATAGCATGATGTTTCCACCCCCATGCTTCACAGTAGGTATGGTGTTCTTGGGATGCAACTCAGTATTCTTCTTCCTCCAAACACGACGAGTTGAGTTTATACCAAAAAGTTCTACTTTGGTTTCATCTGACCACATGACATTCTCCCAATCCTCTGCTGTATCATCCATGTGCTCTCTGGCAAACTTCAGACGGGCCTGGACATGCACTGGCTTCAGCAGCGGAACACGTCTGGCACTGCGGGATTTGATTCCCTGCCGTTGTAGTGTGTTACTGATGGTGACCTTTGTTACTTTGGTCCCAGCTCTCTGCAGGTCATTCACCAGGTCCCCCCGTGTGGTTCTGGGATCTTTGCTCACCGTTCTCATGATCATTTTGACCCCACGGGATGAGATCTTGCGTGGAGCCCCAGATCGAGGGAGATTATCAGTGGTCTTGTATGTCTTCCATTTTCTGATGATTGCTCCCACAGTTGATTTTTTCACACCAAGCTGCTTGCCTATTGTAGATTCACTCTTCCCAGTCTGGTGCAGGTCTACAATACTTTTCCTGGTGTCCTTCGAAAGCTCTTTGGTCTTGGCCATGGCGGAGTTTGGAGTCTGACTGTTTGAGGCTGTGGACAGGTGTCTTTTATACAGATGATGAGTTCAAACAGGTGCCATTCATACAGGTAACGAGTGGGGGACAGAAAAGCTTCTTACAGAAGACGTTACAGGTCTGTGAGAGCCAGAGATTTTCCTTGTTTGAGGTGACCAAATACTTATTTTCCACCCTGATTTACGAATAAATTCTTTACAAATCCTACCATGTGGATTCATGGATTTTTTTTTCACATTCTGTCTCTCACAGTTGAAGTGTACCTCTGGTGCAAATTACTGACCTCTGTCATCATTTTAAGTGGGGGAACTTGCACAATCGGTGGCTGACTAAATACTTTTTTGCCCCACTGTATTCGCATTAACCATTTGTATTGCAACAACCTTAGTCTAAAATTAATAGTTTGTTTATGAGCTTTTGCGCAAACCAATGCCCATTGTTCCATGGATATGTCCTTCTTTAAATCATTTTTCCAGGCGTTCAACCTTCCCAAAGAATTGTCAGATGTCTTGGACCTAATCAATTTATTTATTTCTGATATTGCCCCTTTGTTTGAACTGCTTTTGCTAATTATGTCTTCCAATTCTGATTTTGGTGGTTTGGTGCAGATATTATTTTGATTTGCTCGAATGTAACTTCTAATTTGGAGATATTTGAAAAATTGCTTTCTATCTATATTATATTTATGTCTAAGCATATCAAAGGACATCATATCTTGAGAATCTGTTGCATACAAATCTTGGATTTTTTGTAGTCCTTTAATTGACCATTGTCTAAAAACTTCATCCTCTCTTCCTGGTCTGAAATCCTGGTTTCCCCACATCGGTGTAAACTGTGACAATACAACAGGTTCTTTCATATATCTTTTTACATCATACAACACTTTGACCATGTTCTTTACCATTGGATTTTTCGCCTTTTTAATCAAGTTTATTGCTGTGTCTGAGAAAAAATATAAAGGTAAAGGTGGATGCAAATTAATACTTTCCATCTCTGACCATTGCAGGGCGTTATTTAAGTCAAAATAGTATCTTATAGACCTGATTTGATATGCCCAGTAATACCACTCAATATTTGGACACACGACACCACCCTCGTTGTATGGTAGATGCAACAATGAGGATTCCTTTTTTTAATGCTGAATATTGTCAGTATTAGTCAATGACCAAAAAAACTTCATTTAGCATTATCATTAATTAACGTTAATTTTGCTGTAGATAAAAATCTAAAGACACTGATGAAAACTTGAAACGATTCTTTTCTAGAATGAATATTTCTCTGTTTCATTGGCACAAACTGGGATTATTATGGAAGCTTGTTTCAGCCAGTGGGGAAAAATTACTTTTTATTATTTTTCTTTCTTAATTCCATTAGTTTCAGTTAGTAAGCTGAAATTTTGAGATCATACCTGGAAATTTTTGCAAATGGGTGGCAATTTTTGTGTTTGCCATTGGTGGATATGAGTTTCCACAAACAAAAAAATATTAGGATCAGCATTTGCATCTATTTTGCATCTACCCAGAATTGATGCATCCCTAGTAAAAATGAAGGAATTGATAAAAAATAAAAAGTAAAAGATACAAAAATGCACAAAATATACAAATTATCACTAATATTTACAAGACAAGCATAAACTAAAGACATAATACAATGTTTTAGCATAAAAGTTTTGACTCCATCACACATTTTTCTGTAAAAGTTGCAATAAATCCACATTTTTGCTAATAAAAGACAATAACAAGAAAATGTATACAGATAGAAATATAACAGCTGCTCCACAAAGGATTAACAGTCCAAAAGAAAACATTTATAAGTGAATATTTCTTTTAAACTAATCCAATAAGCCTAAATTGCAAGCTGCTCTTTTTCGGATGGAATGATTTTGCAGGTTTAATTCTGGCACCTTGTATAATCACGGCCACAAAGTCTCAAACAACGCTCTCCTTTAAAATGTGGACTCGGCACCCTATGCAGCCTTTCAAACTTAAAAAGGAAAAGTCAAACAGCTCAACCTTGCTATAACTCGAGAGCACTAGAGTGCAAAGTTTGTTACGCAAACTTTGAAGAAGTGATTTGGAGCAGCACAAACATGTCAGAGGAGACATCAGGTGGCGCTCCATGACTGACAGCTGTGACAGGCAGGTAGGCCTACGGTAAATCCTCGCAAACCATTTGACTGCAGGAAAAGTCTGAGATCAAACTGACCTGCCCGACCACATTTCCTGCCGTGCCATCAGCTCCAGGCAGCCAGAGGAAAAGGAAGAGGAAGAGCTGATGTGACAGAGACAGCCTGGTTTATACATGTACTCCTGCATGAATTAAACATGCGGACAATTCCAGGAACTCTGCCCGCACACAGCTCCTGAAACACAAACAAGACGGGGAACGCACAGACCACACTGTGGAGTAAAAATAAAAGCTAAACATGTCACTACACCCACGCATGTAGCAGCCCCACAAACATAAATGAAACTTCAACAGCAAAAAAGCAAACAAAAAACCCAACACACAGCACACTGATGATCCGGGAGGTGTATCCACAGCATTAGTCATTTAAATTCTGACCTGTAGTTGTGGCACCCCCCTCTTGAGCTAATCAGTAAACACTGCTACATTAATTATGATGCCTTTAAGTTTCATTAAACCCAACAAACAAACAGATAAACAAAACAGATGGATGGGCGGAAGAAAACAACACAATCCCAAAGCCCTGTGTGACAGCAAAGTATACGCCTACTCTGCGATCAAAACAAGACTCTATTATTTATTTAGAAAGGAACTTCCATCTCCATATTAGATTACTTTAATGTAATCTTGCCTAATCTGGTGGCAATTAATGGCAACTATAAGCTCGAGGTGTTTAGGAAGGTAAAAGTGAGCTGAGGCAGGTTTTATCTTTTGTCATAAGCCAGCAATCTTAGTGACCCAGTTCTCAGCAGAAACTCCCACAGCACGGCTCCTCTCAGCCGTGTCCCGCGCCATATGGCAGGCAGCCCGACACTGTGGGTGCGTGGTGGGAGTTTGGGAGAGCCAAGAAAATGACAGGCCCTCAGCCTGTCAGTAGATTTCTGACATAACTGCAAGGAGAGGAGATTCCTTCTTTACAAAATAAAATAAATAAATTCCCCAGATTTTTGACCCGGCTGCCTCGTCTTTCACTCCGTGAGCATCTTCCACTGTGGGCGTGACGTAATAAGAGAGGATCTCAAAAGTCACAGTCTCCCCGCAGCATCCTCTGCAAACCCACCTCCGCCGACCGGCGAGGGCTGTTGCCTAGTTACCTGGCTCTGCAGAAGTGCAGTGAAGCATCGTGGGCCAACGCGAGGACCACTTCACTACCCACACCTACCGTGTAACCACGAGGGAGAGAAGAAGTGTGTCAAGTTGTTTTCTTCTCACGGGAGATAAACTGAGAACAGGAAGCTCAATGATGGACAAACTGTCACACACAAAAAAAAGAGGCTCACTGATGAAATCAGCTGCAGACCGCAAACGCATGCCTGAGATCCACAGACGGGACCTATTGTGCTTTTTCTTGCATGTTGTTGCAATGATGAATTACAGGTAACAATTCACCAAAAATGTAGTTTTAGTTCACACCATAATTTAAAGCACTGGATGCTTTATTTATTGTATGAGCACTGAAATACTGTGTCACTGCATACCCACAGTACATACACATTCCCACAGTGGAAACTCATTAAATAGCTTAATGAGCCCAGTGTATGTACGAGTAAACCCTGTGAGCCATGACATGAGACAGGAAGCGTTAACCTGCACTGAAAAAAATAATTCTTCACTCTAAACATGAAGGAGCATTTCTGACTAAACTGAAAAGTATAAAATTAAAGGTTTATTTATGACTTTTTTCAGATAGAGGATTGACTGAGAGGCTACACAAAAGCTCCAGTGAAGGACAAAAACAAGGCTTATTTTGAACTGGGAATCATGCAAAGCTACTCTAGTAGAGTCCAAAAATTAAATATAAGGCTGGAAATTACAATTATAGTTCTACTTTATTTGAAGTATTGGTCATATTTTTAGTAGGGGTGTCAAATTATCGCGTTAATTGCGATTAATTAATTACAATGCTATTTAGCGCGTTATGTTTTTTAATCTCGTTAATCTAATTTTTAATCTCTTGACGTCATTGATTTTGTATGAGAGTTGCTATGTTATAAAATCCGTTTTTATGTGCTGGGCTCCTTGTGCTTGACTTGTTGGGGGTGGAGTCACGTCGTGAGGTCAAGGTGAGAAGTGGTGATTAGCTTACAGTGTGGATATGGAGGCGCATCTGAGAGTTGTTGGCCCAATGAACGGGAAATTTGTATTTCATAAACGCCCCGACGGCACCATTGACAAAGGTAAAGTGGTCTGCCTAGAGTGTAAGAAGGAGTTTGCTTACCACCGAAGCAGCTCAAGTTTGGCCTATCACCTCAACGCAAAGCACCCAGCCGCGAGTGCAGCAACAGCTAGCAGTGAAGACGTTAGCAATATAGCAAGCCAGAGCAAAGCTTTTCGCCAAACAAAACTAGAGAATACCCCTCGTATGAGCAAGTCTGCGACCGACAGGCTGACTAATGTTATTGCCAAGTGGATAGCGATGAACTGTAGGCCGATAAATATAGTAGAGGACGAAGGATTGACAGAGGTGTTGCAAATTGCGTCCAATGACCCGTCATACAAGCCGCCGTGCAGGACTACAGTAACGACCAAAATCAGCAAAATGTACGACGGCGAAAAGAAAAACAAACTTGAGATTTTGGCGGAGGATTCTCCCAACTGTGTTGCTATAACCGGAGATCACTGGACCTCAGCTGGCAACCACAGCTATTTTGGGGTGACTGGACACTTTATTGATAGTGAGTGGAACCTCAACTCATTTGCACTGACCGTCATGAGAACAGAAACCAGGCACTTTGCTGATAAATGCGCCGAACAGTTCCTCAAGGTAGCAAATGACTGGGGTATTGAAAACAAGATATCCACCATTGGCACAGACAGCGCAGCAAACATGCTGGCTGCTATGAGAGCACTTCCATATGAGCACATCGCCTGCAATGCTCACATTCTCCAGAGGACCATCACGGTATGTCTCGATAGCAGTGGTTTTGTCGGTGTACTGGCAAAGTGCCGCAAGATTGTTGGTCATTTTAAACAAAGCCCTGCGAGTACCACAGAACTTAACCAACAACAAGTAGCACTCGGAAAGAAGAGCGATCAACTTATACAGGATGTACCCACCAGGTGGAACTCGACTCTCGCAATGGTCTCACGCCTCCTATGTAACCGAGAAGCTGTCCAGGCTACGTTGGACCAACAGAACCACAGGTTGGTCTTGCCAACCGAAGCTGAGTGGGCGAAACTGCAGAGGCTGGAGCTCCTGCTTGAACCATGCAAGTAAGTTCAAATAAACACCTTCCCATTTTAATTATATAAACTACTGTTACATGTGTAAAATCAAAATTAATGAACATAACAAGGAACTTTTAAGGACAATTAAATTGGAAATCAGTTACACTTTGATTTAAATGAATCCAGCTAGGTTTATTTAGCAAACCTCTCCACCTCTGCAGGTATGTGACAGAGCTGCTGGGTGGTGAGGCCTACGTCTCTTGCTCTGTAGTGCTGCCTGCTTTTCGCCATCTGTACCGTGTCATGGACATTACTGATGATGATCCTGCCTACGTGGTGAAGTTCAAGAATGCCTTCCAGAAGGATCTGGCAGCACGACGAGCTAATGGCAACGAGATATGGTTCGAGGTGGCCACAGCATTGGATCCACGGTTTAAGGATTTGAAATGTCTTCCAAGAGAAAAGAGGGAACAGGTAGGACAATAAGGTTAAGCTGGACTAATGAGTCCAATTCATTATCAAATCAAACTTTTATTTATTATATGGAACACAAAGTTCCTTACAAGATTAAATAAAAAAATAAAAAAAGCACTTAGTTTTAATCACAATCATTCATTCATTCATTCATTCATTCATTCATTCATTCAGGTGTGGACCATTCTGGAGAATATGCTCCAGGCAGCAGAGCCCAGAAGAGCAGATAGTCTCCAGCCCTCCACAGAGGATGATGGACCAGCTCAGAAGAAGAGGAGGAGCGAACTCCTTCTGGGGTCTGACTCTGACTCAGAAGATGGAATTGAGTCTGGAGAGCTGCAGCGCTACAGAGCAGAACCCAGCATCAGTATTGATGACTGTCCCCTGCAGTGGTGGTATGCTCACTCAGGAGTCTATGAAAAGCTGTCAGTCCTAGCACAAAAGTACCTGGCCTCCCCAGCTACCTCTGTACCCTGTGAGAGACTCTTTAGCCTTGCAGGCCACATAGTGCAAAAGAAAAGGGCAGCCTTGCTTCCAGAAAATGTTACCAGGCTGGTGTGTCTTAGCGACTGGCTGAGGAAGAAGAAATGAGACACATGTGGTCAGCATAGCTGCTGTGTCATTTGTAGCCTACTAGAATAGATTGCTTGATGTTCAGCACTTTTTTTTGTGATGGAAGAATACTTTGATGTGCTAACTTGCAGCACTGCAATGTCAGTTTTATTTTTCATTATCTGAAGCAGAGGAATTTCAGTGCTGTATTGCTCAGAAAAGAGCAACTCTGATGTGCTAACTTGCAGCACTTAATTTATTTGATTTTATTTGTATTTATTTTTCCACTTATTTTACAAAAGAATACAACAGTATGTAAATGGTTGCATCTGTTTAACGTTTGTTAAACAATAAATGACTTTATAAAGTCACTTTCTTTGTTATATCAGTCTTTTGGTCTGCCACAATAAGTTGAGGGCTTTCCTCAGCTATTTTTAGGTGAGATTAAAAAAGAGATTAATTAGATCAATTAATTAAAAATCATAATTAATTAATCTCTATTTTTTTTTAATCTCTTGACAGCACTAATTGTTAGACAATTACACAAAAAGATAACATGCCATCACAATACAACACCAAAAAGCCAATTACCTTCATAAATAATAAATTGTGCCAGGTTATGTTATGCTAGTATGAAAGTTTTGCTAACATTTAAGGTAATTTTCCAAATCTTAGCAGAACAAAGGATAAACAAGCTTTCTGCAAAAATATTCAACATGCATACAACCTAACATTATATATGTTTTAAATGACTTAATATATCCTGTATGAATTTAGTGCTTTTATTAGGTGATGTGGGGATGCATAGTGGGGCCCATGCATCAAATTAAAATGGTAATATTCAGGTTTACATGGATACAATAGTACCCCTGCTATGTTTAGTCCTTACTATTCAGGCTTTCTGGCACAGTGGAGGCATGTAACAGTGGGTGTCAGCAGTGTCACAGCTGCCTTGTTTACAGCTGATGAAGAGGAAGCTGGCGTACCAGAAAGCAGTCATTGTATTTTTCCTCTCTTTCTTTCCACAAAATGCCAACTTTCATCTCAGGGAAGCACGGAAGCCTTTGTTGCAACATTTCCTCCATCACCAGACTCCAGCTTCCTTTTAGATAGATCAGAGATTTATAGATTTACATTTACTGTTAACATCAATTTCTCTTTTTTGTTTTTTTTTTTAGCATCAAACCCCTCAAATAAATCCTTTCCCTGTTCTGCACAGAACAAATCAGCAGACAAAGGAAACTAGCTTGTGAACAGCCAATGTAAAGCTGACAAGAGAGACAGTAGGATAGTAAAATAAATAAATATGTTCCATTGAATGTCATCTTTGCTCTGTATCAGCTGGAAGTGTGCAAGGTCAACAGTTTCATAACACGTTCAACGTGTTTGTTAAAAAGGTTTCCCAAAAAATTCATGCAGGGTGAGGGGATAGTGAACAAGATGTGCCCAAACACAGTGAATTAAATTTGGCCTTCATGGTTAAATTTAATGCATGACCAATATAGACTAATACTTCGAAGATTGATACTGATATTTAGTGGTTTAAAAAGCTGATATTTTGATATAATTGTTGATATAATTTATTTCGAGACATAAATCATGGAAAGATTTCCCTAACATTTGTTATCTGTAGTTTTTTTTTTTACTTGTTTGCACAAGTCTGTTCAACTGTTCAACATCAACTGCCTGTGGTTCCAAACACTTCTGTTGCCAACAGGGGCGCCCTCTTGTGGACAAACCATGCAACATCACCACATATTACATGGTTGAAGGGTGTTTCTCCAGTCTATTCTTTGCTCTTTACATTTTCATTTATTGGCTGTTATGAATTCTTATACCAAGAGATCAACAGACAGCTAATGTTGGTTGGCTAAAAACAACTATCACTTCATTTATTTCTTTCAAATTAAAAGCTTAAAAGTATTCTAGCATTTCACTAGGGATAAACCTCTCATTTGTTAACATGGATATATTTCCTGAGATGGGAGTATTAAAATAATTCACATAATGCTGTTAAAAAAGAGCAGTGTGAGACTACATACCTCTGCCAAAGCGAAATATTTCCCAGGACAGATGGATATCTGAATCCAGATTGTGATATTTTCTTAAAAACTCAATATTTTTGTAATCTGTACCCCGTGATGTGGTGTAAAATGTTTGGAAACATGGAATTTGGCACATATTTTTCCAATATTCCCCCCGTCTCTCAGCAATATAAAATTTTTTCCTGCATCTGCACATGACTCAAAAAATACTCCACCACTGGTAACGTTCATGCACGCAAGCTAAACGACTAAAGTAAGTGAGTAACAAACATACAAATGAACCAAAGCAATCAAATAACTATTTGGCGTACAGATATTAATAAAGTCAGTCATACCCTGTCATAATCTTTGGGATTAGATTAGACTGAGATAATGTATAAACAAGAGGGTGATTAGGAGAAGTGGAGACACATGAGGAAAATCACACTAATGACTAACGAAGCAAGGGAGGCAAAACTAAACAATGCACACGAGATGAGTGACTGTCAAAATAAAACAGGAAGCATAAACACTGAGATGAGTGACTTCACACAGAAGAAGATGGGGAAGAAATAAGGGAGGAGATCAAAACTCTAAGATAATTAAGAACTGAACGCGAAACACAAATATTAGAAAATCCAAAAGCCCTAAAACATTGGGTCAACTGACCCAGGACCATGACAGTAACATTTAATGTGCAGACTAACATATATAAAACAGTGGTTACATACCCTTACATCATTAGTTCATTCCACTACATTAACAAATAGCAGTGCACCCCCGCTGACGGTGATCCTGTGAGGCTCTACTTTCACATGCCACATGAGTAAGGACAATGGGGGAAGCAAAGTGGTAACCTCATGAAAGTCAGAGGAGTGAACGGTGCAGTTTCATCAGCTGAGAGCAGAAAGTCTGCTGTTATTGTCTGACTGACAGAAATAGTTAACTGAACAACCCACAGCCATTCAGGATCTCTGTGGGGAATTCGCACAGCCAACCAATCTAAAAAAAACCAAACCACTCCAATGAATGGTATTGCTATTATTAACAACTCCGACAACCAATATACGTGGCTTTTTATTAGATCCAATATGACACCTCTAGTGGGAGATTTCAATTTCACAACGCTGCTATTGTATTCTGTTGTGATTACTGGGCCTCTTCTATTATCCCTGCTGTCAGTGCCTCATTCATGTTTAAACAAAACCCCTCGCTGTGATAATTTTCACAAGCAAATGCACCTCTCCGTGTCCCTGTTGGCTTCATCAGCATCGATTGGTTTTTGATTGTTCTCGACACGATTTTAAAAGATGACATGTAGATATTCGCTGTGACCAGAAATCGGTTTCACGCTTCTTTTCAGATGAAGCACAAGGACTGCGAGGCATGCTGCACTACCTCGCTGGGTTAGCATATATATGTATGAGAGGCTTAGCTGTTGTAATCGTACATCTTGTGATGTCTAATACGCTTTAGACACGTTCATCATAGGTGACAGTATGTGTGATCATCGATGCGTTCCCATTAATTATCCAGCTTGCCACAGTCTGTCAGGATTTGAAAGTAATGGCCGCAATCGATCATGAAATTTGAAAGTAATGAGTGCTATTAATAATTATTTTCAATAAAAACAAGTACAGAAACCGTAGCTGTCGCACGTTTCTTCTTTTCTTCTCATGGTTGGCCAGAATCTGCAGAAAGAGTTACTCACGGCAGTAATAGTGCAGATGGCCACGTATACTGCAGTTATATTTATCATCTATAAATCTATCTAATAGTGCTAAATAAATGAGTAATCCTCAATTAATGTTTCAGAGAATAGGGAGAGTGTTTCTAGGTTTTATAACTATCTTTTCTGGAAAAAAAAAATCACCCAATATCATGCCCTGTTTTACCTGAGATGTGAAAATAAAACATCCATAATGATACAAATGTGTTGGAAGTGAAAATGTTGTGTCTTACAGCCATTACAACACTGTCCTCACTGCTATATCCTAAAGAAAATCCTCACAACTACCATCTATAATTATCAGTATTGATTCAACATTTATTAAAGCTTAGGACACAAAATCTAAAAGTCTGCTGAATGCAAACCAGTCTGCACACTCAAAGGTGATTCCTACAGTCACTGAAATGGCAGCCCGCGTACCTTTGACCCCACCTGATCTCGGTTTTAATCTCAGTGTTTTTTCAGTAAGTTTAATCTCAGTTAGCTCAAAATAAATTGATTCTAATTTGTTTATTGATGGTTTAGTTACATTGCAGGTGCTTGTGCTTACAGCTGTGGATCTCATGCCTCTATAAAGACACAACCTATGACCTCTAAATGACCTTTGTTGCTTTTCTGTACCCTATATGCCCGCTCTTATATCCTGTTCACATAGAGAGTGATATGCAGTGTTCTGAATGCTGCTCTCAGCTGTACTCTCTCTCTACTATGTGATTTTTTTTTTGCTCCTGGTCACGGCGTTGTTCTCGTGTTATACGTGTAGGACTCTCTTTGCTTGTCGATACTCCCCAGAAACCTTTCTAAGACCATCTGTTTCCTGTCTGCAAGGAACCTGAGCAAATATGTTGGGAACACAGACAATTCTCGTGACAACCTCAAGGCCCCCCTTGAACTATATCACCACTGTTTCATACAAAAAAAATTACACAAACACATTCATGTGCACTTTTACAGTTTCAAGATTCCCCCAGAAGTAAATTTTATCTAATCTAAAATGCATCTGAAGAAAAACAAGTCACATTTGACCTGTTATATACAAAAATATCATGAAATTTGTATTACAAAATCTTAAAATATCCCCAAAATGTGAATCTGTTCATCTGGACGTAAGAATTTCCTTACCTGGATGATTGAGCGTGCGTCAAGGAATCTTAAAATATGCTCATTTGTACACTTTGGCTCAAATTTCCTCAAACTCAAGCTAAAAGAATGACATTCAAGGAATTTTTACTGCTGTTAGATGTCAATAAAGGTCAATTCGAGCCTTTCTGTGACCACGGAAAACCAGAATATTTGATCAGAAATAAATACAGAGCAGAAACACTGATGTGGAAAGCACTGGTTATGATTTTCTGCAACCCCATGCTCTCATACAAATGCCATCCTGTGAAAAGTGTCTGAAATTTGTTTTTGTGTTGAATGACTGTTTTGCAAATTGTCAATTCGTTTCAGTTTTACACCAGTAAACAGCTATAGATATGTCAAGGAGCTTTATACTGTAAGATAAAGAATCAATTCTCTCTGTGAGAAACCGCCAACAATCTATTGACTTTCAAGAAAAAACAAGCCAAAACCATTTCTCTCTTAGTTATCTTTAGACAGAGGAAGCTGTTTCCATCTGTCTCCAGTCTTTATGCTAAGATGGTGAACTGGCTTCACCACCTTCACATTAACACAGAGACATGTCCATCCCGTCGATGCTAGCTCTCATTTCCTTGGTTGCCCAGTTGTAACACCTGCACCTCTTTACTGCAGAAGAAAGTGAGACGATGACACTTAATCGAATGGGCTTATTCTAATTCAAGTAGTGGTGGAGTGGTTAACAGTGCTGCTTCTCAACAAGAAGGTTTCCAGCTCAAACTGCAGCCAGGTTTTTATGTGAGGTTTGCTTTTTCTGCCTGTGTCTGTGTGGGTTTCCACCGAGTACTTCCTCCTGCAGAGCAAAGACTTACATTTTAGCTCAACTGGTGATTCTAAATTGGCCCTGATGGTCTTTTACTTGGACTTGCAAAAGAAGAAAAACATCCCCGTACGCACCTCTGTACTTTCTTCCAGATCTCCTGTTATTTTTAGACAAATTTAATTTCACGATTTTGCTGGTGGAGTCTGGAAAACCAACAAACTCACCAACCAACCAACCAACCAACCCGCTGTCTTTTCTGATTTACCTAGAAAGACATTGATTTCTTCATTTTTGCCCCTCTGAGCCCTGAGATTTGACAAGACTCTGTAGAGGTCCCTGATCCATCATTTAAGCTTTTCAAGGTAGCAGTATACTTTTTTCTTTGTTATTAATAAAGGTGCTTTGTGCCAGGCGCCTCTGTAGCCATCCATTATTGTTTTCCTCCCACTTTTGGTGGCCGCAAAATGAAAAGAGTTTACCAAGCATGAAAACTGATGACCTAATTCATTCACCATAATACCACAAGAAATGCAATTCTAATAAATGAGCCAGGCAGAGCTTTGTGCTTTCTATCACCAAACACTGCAGGCTAAAAAGTGCAGGGGCTCGAGTCAGCCTATGCTATGTGATGCTCTATCTGCAGCTTGAGAAATTCCCACTAATGCTACAACGCCTTTCTTGCTATACGTGCATGCCAAAGAGGGTGCAAAATGAATAATTTCATTTAAAAGTAAATCAGGACAGATTAAGTGAGCTGAAAAGAGCAATTGGGGATAATCTCCCTTTAAGTGCGCAGCCATAATATCCTTCATATCCAAGGCCTCGCTTTCTCTTTGCCTCTAAGAGGATGTCAGTGCAGTGCTTCAATAGGCATCTCACCTTTGTTGTCATTTACTGGGCATTTCTATTCAACCTTGAAAATCAAAGCCTCATTTGGTTTAAAAAAAGAAAAGAAACGAAGGAAATTAAGTAATTTTTCCTGATTGCAGGCTCTTCTTTGTGAGATTCACTGCCTTCTTTATAACCAGGGCAATTTTTTTTCTCTCACTTTTTGCAGAGTCATGACTGAGTGAAGTGGTCCGGGAAATCCCTGAATGCTCTCCACGTGCTGGACCAGAGCCAGGAATTAAAAGCACATGCTCCCGTCTAACTCCTGCAAGTCCATTTCTGCACACCGTCTCAACTCTTTACAATCCTTCAGGCTACTTTTGTTCAGTATTCATGATACTGAACAGCCTCTGCAGGCCTTTTTACATCAAATAGCTGCTTTTTATGGAGGTCAGAGACAACTCTGACATTATAGAATGCATTAAGAAGTTACACATAAGCTTAAGCATCCTCAAGTAGCAAGCTAAGGGAGTAATTGGAGACTTATGAGGTACCGTTGCCATTTTTCAAAACCCTTCGAAAAGAGTGCTTAGGCACAAAAGGCATTAAAGCCTAAAAAAGCCTCTTATCCCCCCAACAAAACCTGCACAATGGCATGGATCTATGCCAAAACTTTCCAAGGCTTTTTCATTTTCAAAGCCTGCCAGTTCAAGGGTAAATAATAACAAGAAAATAACGGCAGTGAATTTCTGCAGAAAATACCATATTGTAGTTTTCTGCCTTCCCTTATAAAAAATAAAAATAAAAAAACAATCCAGGAAAACCTAAAATAACTTCTAAAACACATGATTAGATGAATTATTACATATTATACATTTTATCTCTTCTTTCTTAAAACAACCACTTTCTATGATGAAGGAAGAGTGACACAAATAAATAACATTAAACTGAAAGCTTTCACATTATATAGTCAGAATTCCTCAAATTCAAATTTTTAATGTTCTTCTTGGGCACAGCGTCTCAATGCAGCGTTTACAGTTTTGCTTTCATTTGATAGAAGCAGTGGAATAGTTCCAATACACAATATGCTCATTTTACTTCAGGCAGTATGTTACTCTAGACATCTTTAGAAATCGTGCAAAGTGGCAGGCTCGTATGGGCTATCGTTAGCACAGGTGCTAGGTGCTCCCAGAGTCCTTCACGTGGAAACCAGGCTGTTAAATTAAACCCAGAAAACAAGTGTCCATCAAAAGTACACTCAAACCTAACTAGCTTATTTCTGCATACTCTACTTTCCTGCCTAACAACATACCACTAGAGATCTGTGTACAAAAATGACCGTAAGCTGTCAAATATACTGTACTGTCCAGATTTTAAATTGGAGCAGAGCTCTAATTACCACATTTACTACATTACAGACTTCACACTTCACAATGATTTATTTTAAACGTTGGGGACTTTCTATCTCTCCACTTTTTTTTTTTACTAAAATTAGGCCTCGTGGTGTCTCTCCTGACAACTTCTTAGTAGATAAAACAGGAAGTTAGTAATGTGCCCCGCTCTGAGCTACGAGTGTCTAGAAAGTGGGTGAAACCAATGAAGTGAATTCAAAGGCAACATTAAAACTACAGCACAGAGCTACTCAAGAACTGATTATGATTATGCAGTGCTGTGCAGATATGTACATTATTTTTAAATCCATCATCCAGTGAATACAGGAAGTCCTGGAACAGGTAGTGTGGCCCCAGCTGAGCCCTCACCTCTCCACGGAGGTGAGAGTCGTGGGATCGCACAGAGAAACAAAGGAGACTGAGATCAAAGCTGTTTTCAAACATTACCTCCAGAAAATGCCACGAGAATTGAGAAAGTTTTCTTTTCTAACAAGAAGTACACAGCAGGAGATCCTTCACACCAGGATGTTCTCACTTCTTGAAATACTGACGGAGAAGAAGGAGCTGCCTAAATAAAGCGTGCAGAATACTAACTGTTAATTCACTGGTCAGATGCCACAAGGTGCTAACCGTTTCATCTCTGATTCGATATTTATGTGCTGTTATGTGCCTCTTATGTCAGGAGAAACGTTAAGGCTGTAGTTTATGGGTGAAAATGGCCTAAGGCAAGTTCTCCAAGATTCATAGCATCTAAGGATTACGGCACTTTGCACGCTTTGCCTTTAAACCGCTAGAGCTGTTAATCGATCTGCATAAGGTGAAGGAAATATCAACCGTTACCTTCTTTGACACAAATCATTGCATTTTCTTCTTGTTTCTGACCATTTAATTAACAAAAATGTCCATTTTGTTTGAGTGGGACAAAGCTACTAAACTTTAAAAATAGTGAAAAGTGAACATTGAAGAATTTCTTTTGTAAAAGACTAAAATCTCTTTGAATGGAAGCAAAAGATTTTCTATGAAAGCCCGAAATTGGTGAGAAGGGATTTACTGCAAACAAGTTCATTATAAAGCAAAAAGACATTCTCAACAGTCTCTCTGGTGACTAAAACTGTTGTACAGGTAGGACTAATTCTCTAGTTTTTAGCAGAATAGGAACACATAAGAAAAATACCGTATTGGTGTTTCTCCTTATCGAGCAGAGTAAGGTCAAATAAATTTGACTGACCTCAGACACTGTTCTCTAAGGTCAGCAGTACAAGGGTGATTTGTGTTTGATCAGTCACTCATTTTCATGTGTGAACGTTCACTAAAGTTGAGCCTAAAATGCCTTAAACGGCTGGAAGTGTGAGAAACAAGAATGCAGCATTAAGCTGCTGGCAAGGACCACATCCCTCTGCCCACGGAGGGAATCACTGCTGCCAATTAAAAGTGAGATGCAATCAAGCTTGACGCATAAACGCAACAAACTTAAGGACCTGCGTTGACAGTTGCATTGCAGATTCATGAGTCAGTGAAGAAAACCAGACAATTTTCTTCTGCAATCTTTGACAGAAATTTCAAGAAAGCACACAGCTCGCTGCTGCATATATTCAAGGACTGTGCACAATTGCTGTGTTTTGCTTCATGTGCACCGGGGAGTCCAGCTTATATAACGCCACCCAATTAGGGATGGATCAGCTGCAGGACCGGTTGTCCATATACAGTAGGGTGCGGCCAGTCTTTGGCCCTTCTTCTTCACCATGAATGCGCCTGCCACAAGCCAAACTTCCAGCCACAGGAGCGGACAAGAAGGCAGCCTGTCTGGCTCACAGGACTGACCTCATCCACTGGGTTAGCATAAGATATACATAGATGATCTGTAAATATACTATGATGAGGCCACAACTGTGGCTTTGAGACATGGAAATGGGGGATGATGGAAAAGAAATTTGCAGCAAGCTAATCAAACATAATGCAAAGATAGAACGGAGGAGACAGTCAACAAAATCTGTGCAAGAAACATATGCTGTATATTAACACATCAAGGGTACATATAGCACTACTGTAACCATATTAGGAGTTGTTGACTCTGTGTTTTTCATACTGTTGCTGGATTATGAACTCAAACTAAAATGCAATATCCTTACTAAATCTTTTAACTCTTAAAATTTAGATCTTCATAAATATACATGAAGCCACTTTTGGCTGCTCCCTTATCCACAAGAGGTCACCACAGCAGGTAGCTCGGCATGTTTGCTTTGGCAGATTTTTACACCACGTGTCCTTCCTGACACGACCCCCAAGGGATTTATTGTCTCCTCCTGGAAACAAACCACAGATCTTTCTGTTGTTAGGCAGAAACCGCTACATTATGGAGCCACTCTTCATGAATATTCGCAAGGATGAGTTAAGGACTTGCAATGTCGTACACGCCTTATTTTGGAAAGCTAAGAATAATATTAAGCAAGTTTTGAGAGACTTGTAAAGTACACAGAGAAGGAGAAACCAAATGGAGGGCAGCAGTGGAAAAAGTGGTGAAAGTTCAAAATCCAGAGGAATATATAAGGCGAAAATGGCTACACGACCTCTACATCCTAGACAACGGCACCCTGACTACCATCAGGTATCAGGATTTCTCTCCCCCCACCTCAGCTGTTTTGAGCTACAGTATATAAGGTATAATATCCATTCATTCTCTTGATCATTGATCTAACTTAGGGCCATAAGAGGGTTAGAGTTTACACTGACTGGTATATAATACCATATACACACACTTTCATTTCATTCATGGAACAACCTTGTCTTTGGACTGTGGGAGGAAGACCCAGGAACATCCGGAGAACATGCAAACTCCAGACAATGTCTGGGGAGTTCGAACTTCCACTTAGCGCTAGTGCTAACACTGTATGACCATGCTTCCTTGCAGATGAGTCAAACTGAAGAAATACAATAATCAGTATCTGCATGGTAGAAAATAAATCTTAGCTCTCTCTTGTGTATCACTGAATACAGCACTCTTTAGTTTTTCTTAACTTTGGTGACGTACTACAACTTCAAAACACAGACCCTACTCACTTTTTGAGTCTTTTTTCTTATTGAGGTCAGAGAGCCTGAGCGAGAAACAAAAAGCTATATTAAAGTCGCTGTAGGCTGTTCGCGAGATTCATTTACAGGCAGTGCCTCAGCTCATTATTCACAAAAACACACAGTAAATTCTCCAGAACTGCTGCAGACAGGTACATCCTTTTAATGAGTCACAGATCCTCTCAGACTCCATGCACAGAAACCAAAACCTTCCATCTTCTGAAATGCGACTACATTATTTTGCCATATTAATTTGCACGAGGTGGTGAAGTCTTCACGGCCACATGCTGTGCAGCAAGTCTTTTTTTTTTTTTTTTGACATTTTGCAGATGTCCTTGAAGTTAAACAGGCTGCAGCTATTGTGCAAATCCGTTCCTACTCAGACCTCCTTTTAAACACATATTGCTGCTTGGCTAGCAACTCTGAGCAGGAAATGAAAACAAGTGGTGTGACACCATTAGTTTTCCTGGAGCATGAAGCATAAATATTTCACTTTGAAAGTTTCACATATTTGCTCCCAAAGTATCTCATCCTACATCTTACGCTCCTGTCCTAAATCCACTGCTATTACTGATCTGGTCTTGCATACCCCGAATGGGTGGAGGCTTTACATAACTCCCACTCTCTCTGCAAAAAATACACACACACACCAGAGCAAGAGAGCGGCTAGTAATGTACCACAGCTGGCCAAAATAGAACAAATCCCTCAAATAACCCTGGTCATTGTATTTTGGTGTAAAAAAACAGGGAGGTTTGTGTTTTCAGAGGCAGCCATTAATCAGTCTGGAGGAGGAGAAGGAGCCCCTGGCTGTGTTCAGGCTACCGTCTACAGCATTTTCATTCAAAAAGAGTTTTATGTAAACCTATCCATAAGGGTGAGGCGAGACATTTCTGGTAACTCTGAGCACATTAGACATATCAAACAGTCAAGAAAAAAAGACATATCCATCCCTCCGGGGAGTGAATTATCTGACAGTGAATCTCGGCGCGGGAGATGAAAGCAACAGGGTTTGGTGTACAGTTCAGGCTCTATTCAAGTATCTCATTTCATCCTGATCAATTTTCCACAGGATGTGTTTTAATTCTCTAAATGCTGTCTAATCCAATTTGTTGCCGTGTTCCTTTATGGTAGTCTCGACCCTAATGAATTCAAACCTCCTCGAGGTTTGTTGTCTTTAAAAATGAAATAAATAAATAACCTATTGTAACTCTCAGAAGGACATTTTCTCCACAGGATCTCGGTTTTCATCTTGCAGGCAGTATTAAACAAAACTGTTGTTTTCTCATCCTGATTGTTGATGAGCCTGTGAGATTTGTGATGTTGTGAGTCTCTTTCTATTATAATTCCATGAAAAAAGGCAATCGAATGGTAATTCACTGAATCTTTCTTAATGTATTTATGTGGTTTGACTCATCATTGCTGCTTTTTATGGTGTACTCAAACCTGGATGTCAAGTAGCCAGCCTGACGTAGGACATATTCTCCCATTTATGTGATAAATACGTGAATCACAAAACTGAAAACTGAAAATCTACCAAATGTCTAACAAATATCCAGACCGTTAAAGTTTTGAAGACAGCCCATATATTAATGTCTGTATTGTTAGTGCCAAATAAAGCATTTCTTGTCTTTCTCTTACTTCATGCTGCTTTTGTATGACTATCTTGGCCACGATGTTCCTACAAAAGCAACATACAGGCGAAATCTACTGCCAGGATTCGGATCCACAGCAAAATTCTCCACACAGAGTTCTTCTGACTGATCACATTTATCCTATTTTGAAGGAAGTTGTCTCCTGCAGGATGACAAGGCTCACAAGCATAGGGCACAGAGTGTCACCGAATGGTTTGATGAGTATGGAAATCAACAGATCTCACCCTAACTGGATGCCCATGGGAGATTTTGGACTGATGTTTCAGACAACTCTCTCTCTACCACCATCATTTTACAAGAATAGTGTTGATGTCTACAGTAAAGAAAGGATGGAGAATCAATGCTAATGCGAACTGAAGCTACGCTGGCAGCATGCCCAGGCACAAAACCATTTTTGATAACTTTATGATCTTTTAATTTGCCATCTATCAAAGATCTGAGCAAAATTATGAGACGTCTTTTAAAAGTAGAACTGTCATTAAGGTCCAGGACTTCATACCTCTGCTGAGGCTGAAGTTTTCTCCATGCCATCATGAATTCAGAAGGATTTAGATCCAGATTAGTTTGTCATGGTGTTCTTAAGGAACTCTCGCAATATCTTCCAGATTTATATTTTTGAAGATCAAACTCAAAATGTCCAATTTTACTTAATGAGATAAATCTTCCCTCAGTTATTAGAAAACAGTGATCTTCTGTGAAGGACTGGCATGTTACAGCTGAATGAAGAGACCTTCAGGATTGTTTCCCCCCTCATGAACACTCATACAAGCAGCCAGATTAATTAACATTAAAGTCAAAATCAATCCAGATTAGGATGTACTTGATTAAATTGGCCAGAGTGATTAAAGAGCCTCTCTCCTCCTCAGTCGGAGTGTGAAGGGAGTAAAGTGAGACAAACCTTCGTGCTGCTTGGAATCAATCCAGCTGAATGTCCTCCCCGCAACGCAGGACAAAAAGACTAATTCTGAGCTGATGCGAGATGAAGAATGTCAAATGAAACTTTCCATCACCGCTCCATTGACACCACCCGCAAGTTTGAATATAACAGAGAATATAAGTGGAAAACAACTTCACAGAGTGTGTCATTAAGCACAGGTGACCTGAAATATAATCATCATGGCCTCATTCAGGAGATACCTTCCAGCGCTATAATGAACATGTCAGAAGCACACGTCTGGCAGGAGGTTTTCACATAGGTGTTTTTAATATTTAAGTTCAAATGGATAGCAGGTATTTCTGAAAGTGTTAGACTAGGTTGTATTAAGGTATCAGATGATGTTTCCTTTTACCTCACATCTACTAATGATAAGACCTGAACATTATAGATTTTAAGTTCAGAATACCATTGTTCTGTTGGCTATGTGGCCAACTAGAAATACAGATTGGTTGCAGTTTTTAATAATGTACAAATAAAGATAATAACACCAGTGCTGTTACCATTTTAATTTAATTCTACCTTTTAGAGTTCTTTTGGTTGAATGGGCCGAAGAAAGTTTATTAAACTTTTAGTTGTTAGTTCCACCAAAAGACCGAGGACTTTCTTTTAGAAAAAGTTGAATTCCATCCATTCATCCATCCATGCATTCAGGGTTCCCAGCTTCGTAGGTTTTCCAGTCAAAGTTCATCACAGGGTTTTATTCCAATAAATGAACTCCTAGACAGCAGTTGGTGAAAAACACAAACCAGAAACAGAATGTTTGCCTTCAAAGTAAAAGTGCCTTACTGCTACAACCAGCATATTTCAAAAGGTGCTGTTTTTACTTTGAAGGTGAACAATCGTGGTGCCTAGTTTGCGTTGCAAGACTGGCTGTACAGTGTTTGCAGCCAAGTTGGCGCTGTGCCCGCCAAGTGCAGGTGAATTCGGCATTCTGCAAGTGACCAAAACAACTGCAAAGAAATCTTCAGTGCAGAAAAGTATACTTTTTAAAGGCCATTTCATCAAGCGACTGCCAGCAACCTCCAGCTACCACTGGCAACCAATCAGGACTTATCCATTGTTCCTTGAATGGTCGGTTTCTGTGTGATGGGCGTAATTTAATGAATATTAGTTATGATTGTCCTAACAAGCCAGAAGACAGGAGGTAATATTTTTTATTCTTACTGATATTCCATGTGTTCTCATTTCTAGGATGTTGCCCACAGGATACTTTAGTGATGGTGCCTAATACACCGGATTAGGACAGAAGTGAGATGATATTATCCCAGCTTGTGTTTTTCAGAACGAATCATTGTTGTAAAAGGAATCTTTTTAAAGAAAAACAACAACAAAAACCCAAAAACAAACCATGATCGTTTTCTAAACCTAAGTGGAAAACTGCAAGGTCCAAACATGACACGAACCACAATCTCCTACTACCCACAGCCCTCGAAGCTCCCCATTCAAGTCTCTATAACAGGGCTGTTGACTCTCTGTAGCCACTATTGCTTTCTTCAAGAACTGCTGCCAAAGGATGCCTTGTGTGTAACCACGCGATGTAGGGAGGATCTGACAACATTGGATTGCATGAGAATATTTTGCGTATTCAGGCACATGGTTAGTATTTGCATGTGTGATTTATTCCTCAATAAAACTAGCTTTAAAAACCATATCTACTCTATATTTTTACAGGATGGCTCTTCACATTCTTCCAAACCAACAAAAGCTCAGCTCACTAAGCCAGACGCCTGCAGCTAAACTATCAGCCCTGTGAGGCTGAAATTCTCATGACGCAGCAGCAAATATGTGATGAAAGACATAAGGAAGAAGCCTGCTATAATTAGATGATTAGAGAGTCAGAAAAACTATTTTGTTTGAGGATAGAATTCAAACAAAGACCATATTGTTACCTGTAAAACACAAAAATACAAATGACCCATCCTGTGGCAAGTTTTAACATTCGTGATACAAATATTTTGGCAGTCATTGTACTGGAGGACAAGTGACAGGTTTGAGACCACGTGCTGGTATCTTCTCCTCTTTTTTTTTTAGCTGTAGGTGGCGCTGTAGATAAACAGTCAGGTTTGTTTCGAAAACTTCCATGTGATAAATTAAAAGCAGTTGCATTCAGGCAGACAGACTAGACTGACTGACAACTGCCAGCTTAATAATGTTTTAACACTAAACCAATTCAAATACATTTCTTTTAAGGGTACTGCCAGGCCTTTTTCAGTAAAGTGAGGCAGGTCTCACTGTGGGATTTACAAACTAACACATCTAAAACCAATGAATATATATACCCCTCCAGACTGTACTGAAGCAATCTCTCTGCAGGCATTAGGTATCAGTGGAGTAATACGGCTTGATGTATATGTCCATGTGATTATGCAAATTATCAGCATCATTTACCAAAACTTGTGATTCAAATTTGTATACCCAAAATGACTAAAAACTAAACAAGCAGTGGTGGATATCTTTGATAATGAAGATCAGACAGATAGTATTCATACTTCTGTGAGACAGGCAGTTTCTTCATGAACACCTAATTTAATCCTTAAAAATCCAGCAGGGCGTGAGTAAGAAATGTCCAAAGAGAGATGAGAGCAAGTCAGAACTGAAGCTGAAAACATTTCCTCGAGACCAAGCAGAGATTATGATCTACATCCACACACTCCTCAATCACCCACCTAATAGAACTAGCCGGATTGAAGCAGCTGGGAGGTCCTGTTGTCACATCACTGTGCTCAGAATGGCAAAAAAAAAAAAAAAAAGTCCCCGATCACAGAGTGAATATCTTCCTTAGAAATTCTTTATCTCCCGTCTGCTCTGACCTGAGACACCTTTCTGTCTCGACTGATAAGAGCAGATCAAAAATGGTGACAGAATATGAGCAGAGAGAGCTCTGATATGGCAAACTCCTATATCGTTTTAAACGAGTAGCTGTATGTATCCAGAATACTGACAGCACAGTCGGGAGGATATTATGTCAGTGAATGTTTAGTATGTAAAGAAATAACTCATTGTATTCATCTTGTTAACTAAAAGAACAGAAATAGTGAATCTGCTGTGCAAATACTAATAGCAGCTGGAAAATAAACATTTTTAAGTAAGAGTACCTGAGTAAATGGAGCTGGTTATATTACACAACAATTAATAATTATCATATTTTACCATACTTATGGTATATTTCTACTTCTTCACTAGGTCAATGAAATAAATAAAAGATAATTGCTTTGTTTTTTACATTATACTTCTTTTTTATATTAGTTCAGGTGCGCTAAAAATTGGAAGCTATAACTGCGAATATGAGCTGAGATAAGACTGAATCCAAGATAAACAATAAATATCAAACTACAGTCTTGAAAACAATGCAATATAAGCTCCTGGTGTGTAGTTTTTAAAATAGTTTGATTGAATTTTCCAAAATATTTCGATGATACAGTGCTATTTTTTGCTTCATGAAAGTATTTCCAGACATAATAAATTTGACTTTTATAATTTGTTTTCTAATACAAATCCATCAGTCTTCCACCCTTATGATCCATTCACACTACAGTAAAAATAGGATAGCAACCTCCTTGCTATTATGACTAGTTACCAAGTGATTGCATTTCATTTTTTTTGGCATTGGTAACCGACTGCAAGTAGTAGCAAACACTTCTGATTGTAGAGGATAGCACAGGTTGCTGGGAGGAAGGCCAGATGATTGTTTGGACCACAATCTTTCTCCAACAGATTGGTTAAGATGATTATTATCAGTCTCATCTGTAACAATTCTCTTAACATTTAGGGACTTGACTCAACTGGTTCTCAGCTGGTTGTATTCTGCTTCTATTCCTGTCTAAAAGTAAGGCTGCAGAGTGCCTGCAGTTTCCGAATGTCTTTTTCAAATTTATGACTTTCACACTGGAATTTCTATTCGAATTCCTGTGTTACTAACTTGATCCCATTCAATCTATCTATAAGTTCTTGTAAAATAACCACGCCAGACCCGACCACACGTATTCAGCATCTTACACACTTTATTGATCACACACGGTTGCTGTTCACAAACTCGGCTGCAGCTTTACAGCTCACAGCCCAACATCCATATCAACAACAACCACACTGGAATCCAGCACACTTTTAACCCGGCGAAGCGTGATTGCGGATGCCCTGCAGGTGCGTTCGCCTCCCCTGCTGCGGCACCGCCGACCAGGCCCCGCTACAGTTCCCCCCTTCATGACAGATGTGAGGCAATCAATTTCCTTTTAAGCATTTCAGTTTCAAACACCTCAAACCTAAATTTACTAAGAGTTAAAGTTATGCAATTGTAGGTCGTCAGTTAAGGTATGGACGCTTTGATAAAATGGTTAGCTGTGTTTTTGCCTTTTAGGGTATTTCAAAGCAGCTCCACAAAACAATGCTTGAGCCCAAGGAAGTCACGTCCATCTTTTGTATACAGTCTATCCTCAACACCAGATTGTCTTCTCTGGATGGTGTGAATAGTTGTGTTCTTTTGCACAAGTAACCACACACAGAGGTAATAAGCTCTAACACAATAAGCCAACCAGCACAACATATAATCACACTCTCTTCCATCAGCTTGCCTGTTATTTGTCAGTGTTATATTATCATGAATAAAATCCTTAACTTGTTATGAGTGTCTGTCTATGTGTACATGATACCATGAACAGCTGTTATGTCCAATACTGCAACGTGGCACACTTTTCTAAATATCCTCTTAAATTACCGGCCAGTGAGAACATAAACAACTATGCGCACAGGGAAATAAAATACACGGGAGGATTTTAACCTTGGAGCTTGATTAAAGTTTTAAACCGCGCTGGGGAATTTCTAAACTTTTCAATCTTAAAATTGAGTACAGTCCCCTAATGCCAAATCTAAATTAGTCTGCAGAAATGATTTGGCAGGTACTGGTGCGTGTTATTACATTACAGGACAAGGACAATCTCAAATCATGTATTAATTCACTTGCTAATTAAAAGTCATTTTTAATGTTTTTTTTCTTATTCAGGCAAAGGAAACTACTCAAGTTCATAAAGAAATGCTTGATTTTTTAATCTTCCTAAATATTAACCTCCTGTAAGTCTGAGTTTTTAGCGGCTTGATTCATAGACAGCCCCCACCCCCACCCTCCCCGTGCACTGCTTTCACTTTTACAGTAAAAACACTGGGATGTCTTATATAATGCTGAGTGTGCTGCCAGGTGAATTAGAGGCCAGCTCTTGACAAGGAAAATGTTTATAGACAAGGGAACTACGCCTCTGACAGAAAATCCCAACGTCGGCCCGCCTCGCCGAAGCATCCTCATCAGCAGATCTGGAGCGCTGCCAGGGTCAGGTTGGGTCGCAACTCAGAGGGGGCTTACTTTAATCAGAGGCGCACTTCCTCTCCCCACCTCCTTCCAGGCGCACTGAGTGGATTGTTGTGCGTCTGAAAGGAAACACACCACGATCTCAGCTGCATTAGGAGGATCCGTGGGACTCCAGCACCGTAGAAAGAGCAGATTGATCTGATACCCACACCAGTGACAATGTTTGTTCAGCTGGAAGGGCTGATATTGACTGATACTTACTGAACACATCAGAGGAGGAGCGGCACAAAGGAGTTCAGTTAAACTCACTTAAAGGACTTCATCTTGAAGGACTTTGCCTCTTGAAGGTTATTTTTTTCCTCTAATTTTCTGAATTTCAGGTGGAGGATCAACACCAAAATCAGGACTATTAGAGAGTTTTAGCCATGGATTTATTCAGTACTCAAACGGGGATCAGGCAAAGGCAAAGGTTTCGTGTACTGAATCAGAAGAATATTAATATTTTATTGTTCTTCTTTCTGGCTTTCTACAATATAATGCTCTGGGGAATTTTGTGGTTTTGGAAACAATCTATTAAAGATGACGTAGATTAGATTTAATTAAATCACTCATGAAAGATTTAGGAAAGGTTTTGATCATGGTTCATAAATAAGAGATCCCTGATGGCAGTTATATAGACCGAGCATTGGCTTGTAGTCATTCATTTTCCTTTATACTTCTACCTTCCAACAAATCACAGACAAATACACTGCAGCTCAGGTGATAGAGCAGGTCAGCTACCAACAGGAAGGTTGGTGGTTCAATCCCAGGCTGCATGCCAAATATCCTGGGGCAAGATACTAACCCCATGTTGCTCTCCGATGCATCCACCGGAGTGTGAATGTGTATGAATGTTAGATATTAAGCACTTAACAACCTAGAAAATGTGCTTGTGTGAATGAATTAGTTGTATAAAGCGATTTGAGTGCTCAGACAGAGTAGAAAAGTGCTATGTAAGAACCAGTCCATTTACAATTTACTACATTAGATGAATATTATTATAATAACAATCTTTGGCACTAAGATTCAGATTAAGCGTGTTTTTCACATCGGTGCTGTTTAGTTTAGTTAAAATTTATGTCTGGATTGTTTCTCTCATTGGTTTGTTTCATTTGTAAAAACTGCAGCAAGGTTCTTTAGAGTAGGTGCTCTCAACTACCAGCTACCAGGTGTACACTACAAGCCTGAGTTAAATTCATTCCCATGTCTTCCAAATAGCCACATCCCAGAAAGCTTTGGGAGGCTACCATAGATGCACAGAGTACCAAATGTTAGGAGTAAAGTCTCCATGTTATCCAGTAGTCCAGAACACCTCTGGACCACTGGACAAAGTTGGAGGCGTATTCAGACCAAAGCAAACAAACTACAGGTGTTTAAAAATCAGTAAAACTGACTACAAAATTAGACATGGAACAGTGTTAGCTGATAATGGTTTTCAAATGACAATTTGGCCAATAGCGAGTGCCGGTACTGACACTGTTTTCTTGATTTTTATTTTGTTTCTGTTATATTTAAGTCTCCCAAGCTTCCAGAGAAACATAGAAATGTTCTTTATATAAATAACGTACCTGTATTAAAGTGTATTCAGTCTTTATCCTGTAATCCTTTTAATATTAAGCCTAAGCAGTCTTGCCATTTAATTTGCCAGTATTTATCTATCATTCAACAGGGCTGGTGCAAGCTGATATTGACATTAGTCTGAAGTATCAGTGTATAATTAGACCATTCATCTACAATGTTAAAAACCACTGACAGGAGGTGATTGATGAAAATAACACTGATGATCTAACTACAATTGCATATTCTGCTAGGAAACCATAGGTCTGTATTGATGTGGATGTCACTATTGTGACCATGCAAAACCTCTCAGGAACAGCCCAGGACACGACAAAGAGCCAAAGTGTTCACCAGCCTCCAAAGCGCCCATTCAAACTAAGCAATCCCGATCCATGTACCCACTCACATGGCAGCTAAGAGGATCCAAAAGTCCCAGTGCCAACCACAGGACAGTCCCAGAGGTGCTCTGTCAATGCCTTGATTGATCACATCAGTTTTTGCTAGGGCAATGGAGCCCTGCACAAAATTAGGCAGACTAATCCAGTTCCATTTACAATGCTTTCATTTTACTTGAAAGAGAGCACACAGTGGTAACGCTACCTTTCCTTTTAAATGCGAGTACTTCCCCATCACTGAATAAGACTTGGATGGATTTGCAGTTAGCATTGTCTCACAAATGACTTTTAAAGCAACCTGATTGCAGTCTGCCTCTGTGCATCTCTGCTGGATTACTAAAAGTGGCTGGAAGAAAGGTGGGCAATGAGTGACAAAAAAAGACAAAGTGGTAAAAGTTTCTATTCTTATACAAGCACAACAGATTTTTTAAGTGTGGAAATAAATTAAACCATAAACCTGTATGTTTTTTTTCCTTTTGCACGGATGAATCATAGCCATCTACGCTAACACTGGAGACTGTGATTAGATTAGTAGCTATGCAACCAGACAAGAAGGTTTTTCTTGATACAGAAGAGCCAATCTTCTTGTCAGATGCTGCAAGTTGAACGGGAGGCCAAACACCCTAGAAGCTGAGGGGAGACTTAAAGATCCTTCTTTCTTTGTCTCCTCTTTTACTCTTCTTCTTTACTCTAATTATGTCAGTGTCAGTTTTACTCCTAAGGGTTCATCGGTAAATCTAGGCTCAGATAACAACCCGTCCACGGGCATAAAAACACCCCTGAGTTCATCCATCGTGCTATCAGAACAGAAAATCACGCTAGAGAGACAAAGTATAGACAAAGCAGAAATTATACTTCCAGTGGGGGAAATATTTCATGCTTTACAGTTTACAAGGTTCATCAGATCATTTTCACTACAGACCTGAATGTCCTCCAACTTCATAGCCTGAATTGTGATTCCAGAAAACAAATGATGGCATCTGATATTAGCTAATGAAATGTCAAGGCCGAAATTAGGGCCTTTGCAGGTGGTTATTAACCGTGAATAATTAACAGTTGGCATGACAGGTACGGAATAACAGAGTGTGATAACCACCTCATAGGAACGAGCGAGGTGTGTGTGGTTCACCCGAGAGAAGAAAATGAGACGGAAGGCGCCGCCGTACAGGCCCCATGACATCCGACTGATTTTTAATTTTTCAGGAGAGAGCAATTTAACACATCAGGTCTTGTTTTAGGAGGCGTGCTGAATAAAATTAGCTCTCTGTATTACCCAGAGGCCACATGCTGATTACCAAAGACAAAGAAAAAAAAATTGAAATGAAAAGTCACAAGCAAGATAAATAATCAAATATACACAGGTTAATCAAGTTATATGAATTAGTTCTGGAATGCAAAGTCCATTAAGCAATCAGCAGGCTGGTTCATTATTTAAATTGTATTTATTTGTGCCAAAACATTAAGGGTAAGTGGTGAATATTTTGTTTGTAAGAAGCCAGACCTTCTTGTAATTCTTTAAAGTGGACTTTGAAATAGTTCCCCAAACTTTCCAAGTTTTTCTTTGGACACTGGCTGCTTTTCACTCATTTTTGTCCAGTCCTGACCATTTTCGAGGGAATAATTTTTCTCTTTTTTAAAAATGTGTTGAACCACTTAATACTGACATATGACTCCTTGGAAGTTAACACGGACCTAAGGAATAAAGACTTGCTGTTTCTTTTTGCTTCACTTAGCAAAGAACCAATTTAAATAGTGTTTTATGCATTTTGTTACTAGAACAGAGTTAGAACACATAATGTGTTCCCATTTCTTCAGTTAAAATTATGAAAATGAAAGATAACACAGTTCGAATGGTGTTAAAATAGCATTTTTATATATATATATATATATATATATATATATATATATATATATATATATAGACACACATACATACATACATTTTCCTCCCTCAAAAATAAAATCAAGTATTTTCCTGGGTTTCGGTATTGAGTGAAATTCTGGTATAATGACAGCCTTTTTTGGTTGGAAACAAGTTCACACCAAAAATCAACCAACATTCGTGACTCTGGGGGGCAACGGCAAACATGAGACCATTAAATCTTCATGCTGATCCAGATCACTGTCTTTAAAATTGCAAAACAGTGCATTAGCCTTGGTGGGTGCTCGTTAAATTTGTATTTAGTGTCTTTTGCTACATTTGTGAAAATATTTCCTACTCTTGATTGCCTTTTTTTTAATCCCTCTGTGTGTCTAATAAAGCTCTCAGAAGCTCTTTATATTAAAAAACAAAACAGTTACAGTGACTTGCAGCACACGGACAAATGAAGCCCACATCCTGGCTCAGATATAGCCCATCTTGTTCCTGTCACTTCCAGCTATCTCTGAACTGAGCACACAGATGCACAAAGAGACAAACTGACATGTTTAATAGTCAATTGAATTCTTCTAAAATTCTGCTAATTACCAAGCTCTGTTTCCATCAACATGCTTTTGTGTAATAATCCGATTAGAGGAGCTTTTCCAATCCTGCTATGCAGCAAACACACACACGCTCACTGACCAGACACATCGAGAGCTCCAAATTCAGATAAATATTCACTTTGCATACAAGGGCTGTAATTGTTTTGACCTTTTATGGTTTCTTTTTTCTTTTTATGCAGAGCTGTGCATTTAGGGACTACAAAAAGGACATTTAAACAGTTTGAAGTTCATGTCTAGACAGCAGGTGTTTAGCATTTCCATGGCATAAAGAACATTGTGGCATTAACACCAAGTTCTCATCTGAAGTGTGTTTTTCATTCTAAAAAAAATGATCTAAAGAAGAAGATTTTCTCTCCTGTCTGAAGATGCTCCCTCCCCCGTCTCCCCCTGCAGTCACGCTGACTGTTCAAACAGCGGCATCAGGATTAAACAGCAGTGCTGCCATGCAAGGCTGGAGCCAGAGTTGCCCCTGTTAATAGCTGCCATGAGTTTCAGGGAGGTAGAAAGGGCAGAGACAGCTCATAAAAGCACAGACCGATCTAAGGCGCACAGGCAGGAGGGGAGGAGAGAGGAGCTGGAGGCCCAGCCAAGGTGCAGGGAAACCCCCATAAACCAGGACCATAACTCTGGCTGACAGGAGCCACTGATGCAGAGGCAAGTCAGGATTATAAAGATCACGCTTCCTCCCTCTGCCACTGCCCAAGCGTTACATCAACTGCTATATTAGGTGGTCATACGGGCGGAGCTGATTCCTGCAAAAAAAAAAAAAAAAATCTCCTTTCAAGCAAGTCATGCTTCTCTGCAGCCAAGTTCTAAAGACCTCATTATGTGAAAAATCTGCCTCTTAGGACCTGTTCCACCATGACGCCGTTTGTTTAAAAACTTTCCATTTCTTGAGACAGGACGGTCTTTACAGCTGAATCAGATCAGGACCCAGACCAGACAAACTAACTAAATCATAATATCTTAAAGTGTAGGTCAAGATCCGTGGTTTTTCATCCACAATTGGTCACGGCAGATGGCTGCCTCTTCCTAATTCTGATTCTGCCAGTGGTTTCTTCCTGTTAAAAGGGAGGTTTTCCTTCCCGCTGTCGCCAAGAGCTTGTTGTCTGTAATTGTATGGATCAATGAATCCATGTGTCGTTCACTCTTGACCACGTAGGAAGTGTCTAACGATTGTCTCATTCCATAGTTGGTATCAAAGATGTATGCTTACACATATTTGGTCAATAAAGCTGATTCGGATTTTGACTGCATCCAGTTTTTATACTGTCTTTGAACTCTGTTACAGTCCAGACTCTCCAAAAGTAGTTTTTCATTTGCTTGCCAGACCAAACAAACAGCTAAGACAGCAGCTAATTGATTCAGCATCCAACTGGTGTGTCTGCACAGAGATCAGCTGCCCACACCACTTGAATTGGTCTCTGGGTTGCCAGGTTGCACTAAAATAAGTTGAAACTATTAGTGTGTGGCTTGTGTCATTAGACAAACACACCAAACGTACTGATTTGTGAATTCCAATTATTCAAAATAAAGTTTAAAGAATCAAAAAGAGCAAAACAGGAAGCTTCTTAAAAGCCCAGGAAAAGAGGGTGTGTTAGCAGACATGCAACTGTTTCCTTCTCCTATTTCTATATTTATATCACCTTATAAACTTAATTAATTCACCCAAATTCACAATAAAGCTGTCCTCTTTTGTATGCTTCCTGTTTTTGTTGTGAGACAACTCTACAGACATGAAACAGCAATGCAAACACAGCCCAGACCAAGACTAACCTAAAACAGTTTTTACTGTTGGGCCAATTTAAAGTTTGTTCTCTTCACTGCTCAGATTTATGAACAGAGATGCTGTCTTATAAAATCACCTTTCACATAAGGGAAAGCTCTGACTGTTCTCTGTTTTCTGCTATAGTCACATGTCAAATGATCACTCAGCGGCTGCACAGTCGACAGCACATCAGACCGCTTGTTACCTACGTAACCAATACTGCCTCATTTAGAAATGGCAGCTTTCTGGGAAGAGCTAAGCTTTGTTTTTTGAAGAGTGAGCCTTCAAAAACGAAATTATCAGCCTCTAAAAGCTCCGTCCACCACATGTTAAGAAGCCCTCCTGGGTTAGAGGCCCAAAAGGGAAACTCTAAAACTTACCTCTTTATTTTTAATTACAACTGTTTAGCTGGTGATCTCTTTTTAATAATCTTTGCCAAAAATGGACCACAGCTCACTGTAGCATTACTGTGAAACCTGTCCTATCGTTTCCAAGATACATTTGAGAAAGTTCTATCTAAGGACACGTTTGGTATTTCACCTCATTAAAATGAAGATTCAAGTATTTTTTTTTTTTAGTTTTTTAAACTGTTAAATCTTATGACAACACTGCAGATGTCTGTTTGTAAGGCACAATATGACATATTTATCATTTTAAGAGCAGGATATCCTATCACGATGGAGAGTTTTTACAACGAGGCAAGCAAACCGTGTGAATATGAATTGGATAAATGCAGTGAAGGAGCTTTTTGTAGCAGATTTTTACCACATATGAGAGGAACATGGCAGAAAGATCTGCTCAGCCTGTTTCCAATAAAAATGTAATTGTTTCAAGAGTGTTGCAGAACCGAGGGCCCGAATCTTAAATCAAGAAGACACGACGTGAGCGAGCGCTACAGAATTTAGCATAAATGAAGCCAGATCTTCACACACGTTGTTTTGCATTTCAGGCAGACTGAGCTGCAGGGACAGATTGCTAACTTGTCAAAGGGGAAATCTATCGGCTCAAATGTCTTCATAAGAAGATTTTTTTTTAGCTATGTGCATGTTATCCTATATGCCAAGTGCAGTGTGTATGAGAGCATTACAAGACTAAAACCATTTCAAGTAGATTTGCAGCGTCTTGTTCTTAAAGCTTCTTGAATTTCTGCTGCACTACACATACTGTACGCTTACTCCCCGTGTTTGCATTTGACAAACAGCTAAACAATAATTATCTGTGCATCTTTGACTGCATCTCTTACCAACATGTTTCTCTTCTCCTCTGTAATGAAAGCTTTAAAGAACAGAGCCTATCCTCTTTTCATTCCCGCTATTAAATGTTATGCTCTAATTGCACCACCAATCAAGACGTTTTTGTTTGAGCCCTTCACAGATTGACTCAAATTACACCCTGCACCAGTGCAGGTTTTGATGAACGACACCTTTCAAAAAAAGTTCACTTTCTGTTTCTTGGTAAAACTTCCATGTGGGTAGATGCAGTAAAAGCAGAAGATGGATGTATAGAAACAGTCAACAAAGGTTTTTCTGTGTCAGAAGCCCTTATTTAGTGGTAATGTTTCTGAAAACAGAGATGTGTCAGTACAGTGAGATCGATGCATGCTTTCCTCCAGGCTTTGTCCACTTTGCCTGGATGGCCTGAATGATTTTTGCTATCACAGCCAGCACAGGATCAATAATCACTCCTCCTCCCTCACTCATCACCGCTGTGGCTGCTGAGATTATTTCTTTCTCTTGATTATCTGGCGGCCGCAGTCACTGCCACTGGGTTGAGCTTAGGTTAATTGCAGACTGGAAGGCAAGGTGAGAAATAATTATGATTACATTTATTTTATTTACAAAACACAAATTCCATCCATTTATTGCTGATGTTCAGCACGTGAGGACAGCCGGTCAGAGCTGTAAATAGGTGCCCATAAATACTAAAATCAACAGACCCTTACCTTCAATAAACAGCTCCAAATTAAAATTCCCATAAGCATAAAAAAGTCAACAATGCAGCCTAATATTTCCCCAGTACACTAACACATACTATCATTGAATAATAATGCTGTCAGAGTTTGGTGGCTGTGTGGATTGTGCAGCACACGAGAGGCATGAATAATCTAATAAAAAAAAATGGGCTTTAATAGCTGATAACCAGCCCAAAATAATTAAGTCCAAAGGGGGCAATACAATAGTATCCAAAGACACGAGGGCTTGGAAATGCAGGGCTGCACATGAGGAAACATGTGCAGCAACAAACACACGCTAAGGCCTAATTGGGGAATGAGACACAGGTGCACGTGATTAGGACAACCTATAAGAGTAAACAGGAAATGAACAAAAGCCGTTACTGAAAAAAAAGGCATATGAAACATGAACAAACTAATTCACAGGACTGAACACACAAAACTGCCAACTGAATTTTAACACATATTATGAATTCAAAACTCAGATTGGAAATAGGCATCCCAAGTATACGGTGGCCCCGAGAGGTCAAACAGACCGAAACTTAAGAAAACGCCAGCAAAAAGAGAAAAAAAAATGCTGCAAAGCACACAAAAAGCACACAGTGACGTAACAGAAAACACAAGGATTGCACTGAGACACAATTAAAAGAAGCAGAGGGTTCGTGTACGTTGTAAGGAAGAGAAAGATGTGAGATAATGTGTGTTTTAATCACAATTCGTGTAATAATTTAGAGACACGTTTGCCATTAGCTGTTAACTGTTAGCTTATCCCTTTTGCAGCGACTCCATCCTCTTTTTGTGTCCCTAGAAACACAATTGTTTTGGTTTTGAGTTTGGTTTTTTTTTTCAAGCTTTTGGAGGATTTTTGTTATTTGCTAGTGTTTCCTTTCGTTGCAGTCTCACAGCCTGTGTAAAAATGCTATAAAAAAATAGAAGTCTATCACAAGGAATCAAATACACAAAATAAGGAAACAAAACAGAGAACCTATCCAAGAAGAAATGCAATATGCCAGTTGGAGTGGGGGGTATTTTACTGCAATCACCTGCCATGAGGGTTACAGTTTTTTACAGACGCTAGGACACATTTCTCAATACTTAGGTCACGTTTGCAAAACTCCTCACACAGTGAGCACAACAGAAGTCTATGTGGGCTAAACTGAGGACCAGTTATCATTGTTTTGGCACAAAATGCATTCAATGACTACATCTCTCAAATTTCATGAATTATCTTCTCACTCAGACACAACAACTGCCTAAAATCTTTGTACGGACAGGACATTTTGCATGTGCTTACATACTGTTTTCAAAACTGTTAAACTTATGGCCAAAACAATAACACAATGCAAAACGTAATAAGACAGCAAAATTCAACAGCAATATTTTATTGAAACATATTTTAAATCTAAAAATGCAGTTTAACCAGCCACAGCTGATTCTCATTGTAGATGAACATCTACACAGGTGTTACTCCTTCAATTGTTCAACTCCTTCAATTCTGGCAGCCAGAAGATTCTTTCCTAGGTGTGTTGCCCTAGATGACATAAGATGTGATGTGGATGAGAACCTGTGGCCAAATGGAGGAGACCGAGTAGATTAGCATTACTATTGTATGTGTATCAGTGGATGGTGTGTATACAAATTCTTGTATTTTGGGATTACTTAGTGCAAAAAAATAAAAATACATAAACAAATATTAACGAATTCTGCATGATGTCTGATTCATTCCAGTAACATATATTGAAATTATAAACAGAGATGTGTCCTTGTTTTACACAAGAAAACACTGTGTAATGCTACATGTTGTTAGTGTTTTTTAGGTCATTGTTTTGTGGGTGACAAATTGTGTTTGTCGGCTGTCAACCTTTGCTAGTGTTCTGGAAGAATGAGTTTATTTGAGACCTGAATAAAGTGTTTTGGTAGTTGTAGTGCATTTTGAATGTGAAATGAACTGCTTTGCCAAGCTGACGGTCAGTTAGGAGGATTGTGTGAAGAGTTTTGCAAAAGTGACTTAAGTATTGGGAAATGTGTCCTAGCGTCTGTAAAAAACTGTAATATCAGTAGGACATAAATTATGCAGGTAGCACTGTAACCATCAGTAAATACTGCAAGTGCTCTGAGGCCAAAGCATCGCTGTGGCTTTTGGCTCACTAAACTTTGGGAATCAGACAAACATATTGGAAACATTTTGGAAACTTACCAAGTCTTTTCTTGTGTGTGTGTGTGTGTGTGTGTGTGTGTGTGTGTGTGTGTGTGTGTGTGTGTGTGTGTGTGTGATTTTAGTGGTCTAGGAAAATACTGCTAAAATGGTGCTTCTCTCTTATACTGAGCTACAGTTTAGCAAACTCTGAAATGTTATGGTCAATGTTCAGTACTATAAAGCTAAGCAGCAGTGGGGAAACATCTATGCTAATATCCTGCAGATTTCAGGCTAAAACGCTACTCCAGAGTACATGCTAAGTAAAGTAGCTGCCTGCTGTGACCTCTTCCGACCACTATGTCTCATGGGTCATGCACTCTGATCATTTATCTGCCCCGAACTTAATAATAAAGTTGATATAGCTTGTAGCTGGTTTCCCCATTTAAACTACTGTTGACTTATTAGCTTTAATCTGTCGTGCCTCGATCTCTGCATGTAACAGCATAGAGCTGCGTGCTCACGCTTATCCATGCACCCCTGTGATCTTTAAAGTTAATGCATGTGTGTGGGAAGAGGCTACGCTGATCCATCATCATTTCAAAATGAGAGCTAACAAAAGGAGGGTGTTTTTTTTGTGTTCGTCTGAGTCTGACTTGGAGCTTAACGCATGTATCCGTCTGCAAATAAATGACTTTATCTCCTCAGTTTATCTCCACCAGGAGCACACCGGGAAGGGCGGAGGAGCAACGAGTGAGGCATTTTGCACAGATAAAAAAGACTGAGTTATCTGTTCACCTAAAGTTACTAATTCCGTTAAGCTAAATTATTCTAAACAAGGTCCTTCTGCTTGTATAGCCTTGGTTATTCCGCTTCATGTTGGAAGTGAGCTACCTTAATAAGTGCACACACCAACACAAACCCCCACCCGAAGGGGTTCATAGGAGTGTATTGTAGAATTCTGGGAGTGCTTTTTAAGAACAGCCTCTGTTCACTATCAAAATCATGTATGCTTCTCCTCTCCTTTATGCATCAACAGGAGAGTTCAACAGAACATATTTTAAAAATTCATCTCTGTCTTTGCAAAGCTCCAATTCTCCTAGTCATCCCTCAGAAGAGTTGTAGCTGCACGCTTTCTAAATCCACGAGTCAAGCTACGACAGCTCCCTGATGACTGCATTGCGAGAGCTTGTGAGTCACAGCTGGTTCAACTGATCCTCTTCAGGAGAGTCAATTCTGACTAAGTGAAGCCAGCAAGGACAGCTGATTAATACCACGGCTGGATGCGCCACAGCTGTCTAATTTACTGCCACAGATATACACAATGATCCATTGCTCCTCTAAAAAAAAGGAAAACAGATCAGCAACGTTGAGCACTCTCGTGCACTTGACTGCTACCGCACACTCAGAGCGAGCAGAGGAAATGAGCCACTTTCTTTCCCCTCGCACTTGATTGTTTCTCCATTTTTTTTCTATCAGTGCGAGTGCAAGTGTGTGTGTGTGTGTGTGTGTGTGTGTGTGTGTGTGTGTGCGTGTGTGTGCGTGTGTGTGTGTGTGTGTGTGTCAGATGATGTGCTGCGAAGTGAAAGCGAGGGGGGGACTGCGACAAATTCTAATTCAGCCCCTGCAGCAGCACTTCACTCCAATCGATCTTTTATCCCTCAGCTGCCTTATCTGTTGGATCACTTCTCTGAAGAGCAAAGAGAAAAGCCGTCTTAGCAACAGAGGATAATTAAGGGATTGGACAAGGAAAGAGATAGAAGAGAGGATTTATGTCATCACAAGAAGAAGGTGAGGTGTTGTTAGGGTCCCAAGACTATTGATTTGTAACTCATAGCAGAAAATATATGCATGTGTTTGTCCATCACTGTGGAAGCACACATGCAGAGTAGCACATTACAGTAGATTTACTAAATCTATTTGAAAATTTCTTGATTTCAGTATTTTGGTCACCTTAAAATTGTTTTCTGTGGACAGAAAAAAATGTACGGAGGCCCGCAAGGGACATGGGAGAAAAAAAAGAATTACGATGAACTTTTGCGAGATCTTGCAAAACTTTTGCGACATCTCGCAAAACCTTCGCGACATCTCGCAAAAGTTGAATTCCAACAATGGCGGCAGCTACTAGGGCTGCTCAATTAATCGAATTTTAATCACGATTACGATCTGGGCTTTCAACGATCATTAAAAATGACTGAGCCGATTATTAGCCCCTCCCTCATTTATCCGCGACACCTTAAAGGCCGGTCCGTGAAAATATTGTCGGGCATAAACCGTCCGTGGCGCAAAAAAGGTTGGAGACCGCTGATTAAGAGGACCCGAGGGAAGCTCGGAAAGCTAAGCAGAAGTTATTTGGAGAGGAGAGTGACTGCTGTTGGTTGAAAAGAGAGTTTAAAAAAAAAAAACTTCAGTGGTGTTGCACACCATTTTATATTATTTTTTTAAAGTCATTGTTAACCCTTTAAAGCCGGTCAGAGCAGCACGCTCCGTTTTGCGTAACTATTTTTAAATCCCTGTAGAACCTGAACCGTGTAAGCTAGCGCAATAATTTGTTTTGCATATGAAAGCGGAGGAGTTGTACTTACATCTTATGCCATCAGCTTGTCCTCGGTCACGGTTTCGTTCCACATATAGCTTTGCAAAAATTGCATAAAAAGCGCTTGCAGGAACAAAAACATAATATTCCAGAAACACGCTTCGCCGTTCCTATCAGCTGTTCGTAACACTTCCCACAGTGAAATGATGCACATGCTGTTTTCTTTGCAAATTTGCATCATAGGATTGTTTTTTGTTTTTCCTGCAGTATATAAAAATTGCTGTATCTCCAAAATAAAACTATGAAGACACTCAAAATAAATTTCCTGTGGTGGGAAACTATTTTTTGCAACTTTATTGTATTTAAAGTTTTGAGGGATAAACCTCTTAAATTTCTCCAAGTAGAAATATATGTAAACAAAACAAAAGCGATTTTCAATTTTTTTTGTAGTTTATTGCACTTTTTTGCAATTTATGTAATTACTATGGACTTAATGCATACATATTATTAAAATATGGGCTATAACAGTTGTATTGATGTATAGCAACTTGAAATGCTCCCACAAATGGCACTACAGCATGTAAAAAAAAAATAATATAAGCTCTGGTGGACTTGGTTCTATAGTAGGTCTTAAAGGGTTAAATAAATATCGTCAAATAATCGTGATCTCAATTTCAGTGAAAATAATCGTGATTATCATTTTTGCCATAATCGAGCAGCCCTAGCAGCTACTTAGTTGTAATATTACTCTTTCTGTGTCAAAAAATAAACTTTTAAGATATTTTGAGGCGTGAATGTAGTTGTGTAAACGTCAAATATCTGCTCGGTTTACAAGACATCACATATTTGCAAAAGTGCTGCAACGTTTTCGGAGATCTGACACCCACCATCTCGAAGCTAACGGGAGGACGAGACCTACTACAGCCGGGAGGAACACCGCTCTCCCAGCACATCGTCCCTCGCCCTCCCGGTCGGCTTCGAGCTGGCGGCCTCCGAAGAATGCGGCTAACAGTTTTGCGAGATCTCGCAAAAGTCCGACTTAATTTTTTTTTTCTCCCATGTCCCTTGCAGGGCTCTGTAAAAATGTGATGAAATTTAAAAACAAAACATTTAGTGAGACATTAAATTGGATTTAAGTCACAAAGATAATCACATTGTTCATGATCATGAACACAAATTCTCACTTTTTTTCCCTTTTGTGTCCCTTTAAATGATACATTTTAATAAGAAGTATATTTTGTGCTTCTATTTAGTCCTGAGAAAGCCAGGATACTTTACCATGGCAACCAAGAAAAAGCTTTTTAAAAAGTGTCAATTGTGGTATTTAACACCTAAACCAAACAAACTCTGAATTAATAACATAACAATGTATTGAAAAATAATGCACATGCAAGTCTGTGACTTATATGACTTAAACCTGAGTCTCTCGCATGAGCAATGAAACGCTTCGCAGCACCACAAGGCCATTCACCCTCTGAATGTGGCGATTTTCACTATTTGACAGTGAAAAATATACATGGAAGGACCTAAAAATGAAGATGGAATATCAGAGGTCAGGAACATAAAACTTTAGAGGTCGTGGCTGTTTCAGAAACGGCCGTCTCGGCTCGCCAGTGTCACTTAGTTAGTGGAGGAGGGGCGAGTCAAATACTACACCAACCAATCACCAAACCCTACCTGTACAACGGCTCAGCAACAGTGCAGGAGATGTTAACACTGTTGAACTCTCTGTAAGTGACATGCACAGACTACTCCAATGGTGACCTGAAACACTCGAAGGAACATTTAGTTTGCCTCGGTCAGGGACTAACTTCTGTATCATAGCAACCAAAGCATCTCAGCTGGGAGTTTTGAAGGTTTTCAGCTGGAAATAAAACTCCTCCTATACACATGTGCACATAACATCTATCATTCTACTCGTCAGTACTTGAACTTTCTTCCTCAGAGACAAAAAAAAAAAACAATCTTAACTCATTCACTGCCAGCCATTGGCAGTGAATGAGTTAAACCCATTGACTCATTCACTGCAATTGACGGCTATAGACATCAATGGCAGTGAATGAGTTAAAATGCACTTATATATAAAACAAATGACCTATTAAGCTTTAAAACTCAGACAGGAGCAATGATACTTCAACTTCAACTCAAAAACAGCAAACCTGCAAACTCGTAGATCCAACACAGCAAATTCAAAAGTGTTAAATGTTTTGGTGTTAATAGTCTCCTTGCAAAAGTAGAGTTAATTTTACTCTAAGCAGAGTCACATTCTTTTAATGTAACTCTGAGGTGTAAAATGATAGTAGTTAAAATCGAGTGTTAAAAATGAGTGTTTCTCTGTCAAATCTGGAGGTGTTACAATGGAAACATTAACTCTTGACCTCTTAACTCTGAACTCCTAGAGGGGCTATGACACCAACAGAGTAAATTCAAAGACTCCGCCCTCAGCACCATAGGCTCCAATCGAAGCTGAAGTGAAGCCGTTTCAGAACATTTTGCTCTACATATTTGAGTTGTTTGCCATGCTTGGTAAGTCATTTTTTCAAAGATTGTTTCAATTGTTATTAGCTTTTACTTCTGTGGCTCTTTGAAGTTGAGACAAAGCTGTGTGAAAGGCATTAGCCATGTTGCTCGCTGATAGCATAATATTCTGTTTTAGCTAGCTGAAAGGTATTGTTTGCGGGCAAATACCACAGCCTTGAAAAAAAGCTTGCATGTGAATTTTCAGTCAAACTTTTGGTCAAATATACCTAAAACAATGTCTAGAATGTGAAATGTTGGTATAATGGTGCTACTTGAAGCCTGAAAACGATCGCCCATAAAAAAAAAAAAAAACGAGCAAACAGCAGTAGCTGACGTCCTGACTGGATTCTACGTTAGCATAGATCCCTCCAGAGTTTTGTGCACACGGTTTAGGTAAAAATTAAAAAGGTTGAGGTTTTACATTTAGTTCAGTATTACCTGTTGCCTGTGTCCTTGTCTTTTGGGAAAATACTTTACACAAGTAATGGCTCAAAGAGGATTCCTTTTTTTTTTACTGTGCTGCAATTGTTTACTGGATTATTTGTGCCGTTAATTAGTGTCAACTAATTTTTATTCGATCTCCGCACAGGATATGCTTGTGAAGATGGAATATGGGGGAGAGCAGAAGTGCGTTGAAGTTCCACAAAGGGATGAGTGAAGGACATGCATATTGTATTGAAGAAATAAGTGATGAGAATGCTGTTATTTGCATTTACCATGTCAGACCTTTTGATAAACAAAATTCTAATGAAAGTGAGAACATGTATACTGTTACATCTTTCAGAAAATGTTTTGAAATTGTGGTGCACAGTTCAGAATAAATGTTTTTCAAAAACCATTGCATCTTTTTAGTAAATGTTTATTTCCAAAAGAAATTTCTAGAAGTTCAGAACAGTAAAATTCCCGCTTTTTAGAATGAATTAGAAGATAACTCTTACGTAGTTAAACTAAAATACTCTTTGAGAGTTAATATATAAACTCTTAACACCAAGTGTTAAATTATCAACTCCAGACAGATTTGGTGTTTAACACTAAATCAGAGTTAACGTACCAACTCTCCAAAAAGAGTTAAATTAACACTCTCTGGTGTGGACCCATATAGACACTTTAATAGTGTTGAAATCAAATCCGACAGTGTTAATTTGGACATGCTGGATTTGCTGTGAAGGTGAAATAAATGATTTCACTCATGCGGACGAAAAAAGATTTTTGGCTTGACAAACCAATAAAACGTGCACAACCACTTAGCAGGAATAGACCCGAGGGTGTGGAATATACTCTGTGTGGGACCTTTGCAAAAATTTACAAGACACGTCCTCGGAAACTTTACAATCGAGCACATCAAGATTTGCATCCAGCACAGAGTAGAGGAAAAAATCCTGAGTTGGGTCGGATTCAATTAAAATCACACCGGCTTTTAAAAAACGTATATCTTTGCAGCGGATTCGACACAAACCGTGTATCCGCCCGTGCAAGGAAGTTAAATTTGCATGAGTTCAGCTTTGACATATGATTGTGAGCCACTGACCTAATGCAAATTGTCTTGACAGTGCTGACCTTTAAGTGAACAAAGTTACTATGGTAAAATTAGCCAACAATACAATTTCATTATATTTTCTTCTCATATCTAAAAAGGCCTCCTTTCTGCTTTGACTGGGTGTTAACAGGGACTAAATATAAATTCGTATAAGGGTGGAAATTGGATCTTGAGACTAATAAAACAAACTCTGATTTATAGGGTATACAGTTGTGGATTTACTGCCCTGAAGTGATGAAGTGTTGCACCCCTACAGTACAGCCGTACGGCGCGCCCCCTCAAGTAGCGCTGAAATCTGAGCTTGAGCTAAATCTCATCTATGTGTGAAAAATTGAAGCGGACATGACAGAAAAATTGCAGAGGATGCGACCTCTGGGTCCTCAGTGGTAGTTTTAGCCGGGAGACACATCACCGCACTGCTATCACGAAAATCACACTTTATTGAGGAAAACTACACATAACAGAAACCTTCCCCTCAAACAGAAGTGAGATACTCAAGTGTAAGGTCTTGTTTTGAGTTATTCCAGAAAAGAAATAATATTTTAAGCCATAACAAAGGTTGGGACTGGTTTAAATATCAGTCTTTCCCCCCCATAACACTGGCACTTATGCAATGACTCGCATACCTCTTAATCCATTTCCTGACAGTTATGAGAGTGAGGCCAAGTCCCAGTGAGACGTGGAGAGAGTAGAGTGTCCAGCCGTGACCTCTCTCCTCAGTTCGCCTCACCCCACTGATGTGAGGAGGGCTGACAGCCCAGCCCAGCTCAGAGCCAAAGGGAGGCCAGAGGGGCATTCGAGGAAGAAGCCGGGTTTTTAAATAAAGGCGGATTTTGATATCATTTAATGCCGTTTTCATCGACAAATCTGTATTCTAGCATTCTGCATGTAGCCTCACAGTTTTACTGTCTAGTCTCTTTACAAAATCTGATATTATCCTCATCCTTTATAAAGCCTGCATTTTCTACTGCTGTTCCTTAACTGGCCAAAAGTCGGGCTCCTTACTGTGAGGACATGCAGCTATCCATCAGGAAAAGTCATGTCTGCAAGTCATTTCCATCATTTTATCGCATAAAGAAGGAAGAAGCATGCACACTGCATATCTCTAACTTTCAGCAGATGACAATCTCCCCATTTGAGGCGTGAAATCGAACTCTCAAATCGGATTAGAAAAAGTTTGTGTGAGTTTGTTTGGCTCCACTGAGTCTCGCTTGTGACTCATTGCATACGGTTGCTTGTTCAGGACACCTCTGTGTCCAGTTTAAACACAGTGGGTTCCCTTAAGCACCATTTTTCAATGTGTAGAGTTAACAATGTGAAACGGGAATATCTTTACCCAAGCCACATAAAAAAGATACATAAAACTTGTGACTATTGCTCCCTAAAGGATTGCTGCTGTAGGTCCTGGCTGTCATGGGCCTGTTCGTCTGGGTCTCCTGTGTCACATTTTTCCTCTAATTCAAGGAGGAGCCGCCGATTTGGGCTTCAGCTGTTTCATCTGTTCCCCATCAACTCATTACCTGCCTGCATTTAAGGACTGCCGCTCGTTGCCAGGCTCCGTTGTTCCCTCAGGTTCCCAGTGTACTCACTTCTGTGCTATCTCCCAAACAGCTGAAGCACCCAGTTGCTCCCCATTCCTGACCTCTCCTCCAGATTAAAAAAAAAAAAGCACTCTTCTCTAGTTAAATCTCTGACCTCATGCCAGGCTTGGACTGACCCACGTCTTCTCTCTCAGAGCTGCCTACTTGAACTGTCAGTGGCGGCCTCTGAGAGGCTCTACAGCTAAAGTGTTTAAATTGTTCATCGTATTTAACTAAACAAACCCTCTGCTGTTCCTTAGGTCCTGCCTAAGAGGATCCCTACATTTAATACGTTTTAGGTTTGACAGCATCTAGACAAACACGGTGAACACAGTGCTTCTCCATGAGACTGCAGCAGCTTTTGATAAAACGGCAGTATTTAACGTCCTTGCATGACATTGTGATACTCAAGGATGGGACTTGTAAGCATCTCAAAGAAGTTGTCATCTGGCATCACTGACATGTGATGGAGGTACTGAAGAGGAATACTGGAACAATGGTCCGTTCAGTGATGTTGTTTCCTTGTTTGCATTTACAGCTACTTCTTCATCTGCCTTCATTTTTCAAATCAGCTGGAGTGTTATTCTCAGTGTAGGCCACAATGGAGGCTCCATATAGAAGCAACCCCCAAGTATAAATTAAGATTAAAAGTAAGCAAATGAGGGGAAGAACAGCCTCCTGATGGACATATTCATGATCTACTCCACTACCACCTCTCCAAACTCCAGATGTGGACTTTTGTGGCTCATTAAAATCTTTTCTGCAGATGGCACATCACGATACCAACACCAAAGGACACCTTTTGGCATATCTTTATGACTCCGGCAGTATCTGATGAGACAGCGGTATGTAGGGCTGCTCAATTAATCGAATTTTAATCTCGATTACGATCTGGGCTTTCAACGATCATTAAAAATGACTGAGCCGATTATTAGCCCCTCCCTCGTGCTTTACTCTCGCGCTGCTCCGTGTGGCAAATCGAGCGCACCTCTCGGCATTTCGAACACGCCTCACAACAATTAAGAGGACCTAAGGGAAGCTCGGAAAGCTCAGCAGAAGTTATTTGGAGAGGAGAGTGACTGCCGTTGTTCCAGATCTACTGGCGTTTAGATCAACTGGCGTTGGTCGAACAGATGTGTGGCAGTCTTGCGTTTCAGGAGCTGCTACCGACAAACCAGCAAAAAAACGCCAAATGTGTCATCTGTGACACTTGTGAGGTTATCTCAAACACACTCCGTCAGTCTTGATGCTGTTGAACAACAAAATGTTTAAAAATGTGGCGAGTTTACCTGGTGATATCCTCATGCGCAACGCGATCGCGAAAACAGCAAACAAGTAATACCACGCCGATGTTGTTCACAGGACAGCAAGAGTAAACGATCGGGAGACCCTAGTCATCATTATAGTTCCCCTTGCACGGTTTATTTCTCCGAATTCAGCGTTTTTGCTTCACAACTAAAGCGAGCAGTTTACTTTGTGCACTAACATGGAGTCGAGTCAACCAGCGCCACCTCTGGCCAAGTGCCACAGCCTACAGCCAGATCAACCTGTGACACACATCTGCACCACGTTTGAATTCATCAACATGGCTGGAGAGTTGGTAGTTATATACAGTCGGTATAAGTGTGGTTAATCCAATGAAGATTTGTAAGGAGATGGCAGTTACTTTGAATTCACAGCAGTTACACAGTGATTAGTAATAAACAGCCAGTGAGAGTGAGTGGATTTAAGAAAGTCAGTGACTCAGGTGTGTCGCTTGGTTTGTCATCTGTTTGTGAGACTGGAGGAGACGTAGAAATCTTTTGTTTTGAATCTTAGTTAGGAAGGTTCCTGTTTGAAAACAAGCACTTTTTGTGAGAAATGCAAGAAGTACATCTGCAGAAAGCACACAGTTACATTCTGTCCATCATGTGGACAAAATCGAAAATGTTGAGCATTGAAAAACTGAGAACGTTGGGCAAGTTCAACAGAAATGTGTTTGTAAGAACGAACAACCAAATTGTTCCTAAATTAGTTATGGAAAGTCACTGTTGTATGTCTGTGTTCTACATGTTTATCTGATGGGAAATAAAGTTGCTATTGTTTTATTGCAGTTTTTGGATAATTCTGAGTGGATTTACACAGTACGGGTCAAAATGACCCGCAACAAAATCAATGTCACTTTTTTGTTTTTCAACATAATACAAGGGTTAATTTCCAAAACTTCCATATGATCTTCAATTTGTAGCAGATCCACTATCACACAGCAGCTGGAGCAGTTTCAAATGGAGGTCAGTCCACTACTACCATAGCCTACTACTAGATTAACTTGTGACACATCTACACCTGCTGCTATGATCACAGTGAGTAGAGGCTGAGTGGCTGCACTAACCCCTGGTACATCCAAATCTACCCACAAACATGTTGAAAGATGCAATGCCAGCAATGTGGATTGTCAACACTGAAAACAATCAGTAAGCAAAGACAACAGGGATCACTTTTTTCTGTTTATTTAGCATGCACAACATTTGTAGTCGCCTTCTGCACAGGGGAAGTCCACACACACACTGTGTGGTACCACTTTCCACAGAAGGTGCATTCAGTCTGCAAGATTGAATGAGATTGTCAGGGTCATTGTCTGACTGTTTATTACTAATCGCCTGCTGTACATTCACAGTAACTGCCATCTCCTTACAAATGTTTATTAGATTAACCACACTTATACAGACTGTATATAACAACCAACTCTAAAATGTTTGTTCGCAGAGTAAAGACACAGACAGACTATGCTAACGACATGTGATGTTACAACACTAGTGAAATATTAGTGTCATTTCATTCTTTTCAAATGTTTATTTGCATGACGCACAAACAGACACAATTGAAAGGTACAAATGTGTTGTGCATGAAACGAATTCAAACGTGGTGCAGATGTGTGTCACAAGTTGATCTGGCTGTAGGCTGTGGCACTTGGCCAGAGGTGGCGCTGGTTGACTCGACTCCATGTTAGTGCACAAAGTAAACTGCTCGCTTTAGTTGTGAAGCAAAAACGCTGAAACCGGAGACATAAACCGTGCGAGGGGAACGATAATGACGACTAGGGTCTCCCGATCGTTTACTCTTGCTGTCCTGTGAACAACATCGGCGTGGTGTTACTTGTTTGCTGTTTTCGCAATCGCGTTGCGCATGAGGATATCACCAGGTAAACTCGCCACATTTTTAAACATTTTGTTGTTCAACAGCATCAAGACTGACGGAGTGTGTTTGAGACAACCTCACAAGTGTCACAGATGACACATTTGGCGTTTTTTTGCTGGTTTGTCGGTAGCAGCTCCTGAAACGCAAGACTGCCACACATCTGTTCGACCAACGCCAGTTGATCTAAACGCCAGTAGATCTGGAACACCGTTGGTTGAAAAGAGAGGTAAAAAACTTCAGTGGTGTGGAAACATTATGGATTCACTGAGTCAGACGTGGATCAAGTAGACATAGTGTGTAAACTTTGCTACGGTGTCGTAGCTGCACCACAGAGCAACACTGCAAAGTTCACTAAACATAGATGTTTACATTTTTCATTTATTTCTTATATTACAAACATTTGCACTGTTATCAGTATCGGCACACTGTTTTATATTATTTTTAAAAGTCATTATTCAATACATTGTTATTGTTAACCCTTTAAAGCCGGTCAGAGCAGCACGCTCCGTTTTGTGTAACTATTTTTAAATCCCTGTAGAACCTGAACCGTGTAAGCTAGCGCAATAATTTGTTTTGCATATGAAACCAGAGGAGTTGTACTTACATCTTATGCCATCAGCTTGTCCTAGGTCACGGTTTCCTTCCACATAAAGTTTTGCAAAAATTGCATAAAAAGCACTTGCAGCAACAAAAACATAATACTCCAGAAACACGCTTTGCCGATCCGATCATGAACTTCCCACATTGAACAAGACGTCAACGCGAACTATTGCATGCAAGTCATTTCCTGCCCGAAACTGGAAGTGACATCGTTTTCGCGGAAAATGTAGTTTTTTACTTGTAGGCCTTAAAAGCCTATACTGGTGTTTTTATAAGTCATGTTTGACTTTTCTGAATAGTTTCTGGGATGCTTAGAACTCGAACTGCACAGCTGGAAATAGTTTATTTTGATGCTGTTTTCTTTGCAAATTTGCATCATAGGATTGTTTTTTGTTTTTCCTGCAGTATATAGAAATTGCTGTATCTCCAAAATAAAACTATGAAGACACTCAAAATAAATTTCCTGTTGTTGTAAACTATTTTTTGCAACTTTTTTGTATTTAAAGTTTTGAGGGATAAGCCTCTTAAATTTCTCCAAGTAGAAATATATGTAAAAAAAACAAAAAGATTTTCAATTTTTTTGTAGTTTATTGCACTTTTTTGCAATTAATGTAGTTACTATGGACTAAAGCATACATATTATTAAAATATGGGCTATAACAGTTGTATTGATGTATAGCAACTTGAAATGCTCCCAAAAATGGCACTACAGCATGTAAAAATATAAAGTAAGCTCTGGCGGACTTGGTTCTATGGTAGGTGTTAAAGGGTTAAATAAATATCGTCAAATAATCTAGATCTCAATTTCAGTGAAAATAATCGTGATTATCATTTTTGCCATAATCGAGCAGCCCTAGCGGTATGCAGTATTTGACACTGTGGGATGGGAATCCACTGGGCCAGTAATATTAAACATTCCCTCAACCAACCAAATCGAGTAAGATCTGAATTTTAGATATGCCAGCTTTAAGCCCTGGACTGAAATTTGTACTTCACTCACTCACAAGCCCACCTGAATACATAATACAGCCTGTAAGAAGCAAACGCCTGAAAGATAAACTTCACTAGAAAATGTTTTAGAAACCTTCAACAGTCAAATAACACTCTGTCCCTTACAAGTAAAAAAAAAAAAGTAAATAAATCAAACTTGTACTTCTGGCATCTTTCCTTTGTGACTTTGACCACTGATCCTCGAGAGGCAGCTGTCCAACAGCATCTAACTGATTAAATCTGCTTGCTTTACAGCTGAAAAGCCCGTGTAACGCCGCCACGCGGGATCCGTCCGTGAGCCCCCTCATGGCCAGTGTGCCCTTGTCCTTCACAAAAAAACATGACAGCCAACCCGTAAGCAGCAGCTTAGGCATCTTCTTAGCAGCAGCTCTGAATTATTTACCCAGCAAAGCTTTAGAGATGCTTCTAAAATGCTCCGCAGAATTTTGGCTCCGTCTTTTGCACCCTGACATGTTACGTAACTCTGTTTACTAGTGCGGAGCTTTCTGGTCTGTGGCGCTGCACTGCAAGAAGACACGGGCTTCTCTTGTGTTGAAATCTGGGTCGAAAGGTGGGGAATGACAAAGAGAATAAACCCCGATCTGCAGCAGTTAGTGATCAAAGCAGCAGACTGGGTGTTCATGATGGGGTTTTGTTTTTTTGGTGCTTAAATATTAAATGAAAAAATTAAAATCAGATGAATCAAATGCATTTAAGACAAACAAAAATTAAATTTTTGTTTACTGTATCATTCATAGGCCTCGGTGTGCTCCGGCATTCGTTTTTTCAAAGAGCACTGTAGAAGTAACAGCAGCCAGCATCCATCAAGTTAAATCATATTCAAGCTAAATTAAATTGAGGGGCCGGTTAAATCTTTTGACTAGAACTGTGCCTCAGACGAACTGACCTGAGTCAGACACACTCCATTAGCTAATTATATCCCTTTAAATGACAAATATATAAGTCAGAAGGCAGCCACTGTATGAATACCAACTGGATTTTACCACGTGGTCACAGGCAGAGGCGATAACGCCCTAAAGCAGGAGGCAAAGGGGAGGAAAAGGAGATGAAAGGCTCCCCTGCTGTACCAATGAAATCAAGACCAAGCTGCTTTTTTGAATTTGATTAGGCTGGAAGAGTTCAGAATAAATGAGAATAATGAGCAGTGGTGAGAAGAGGGAGTGAGCCAAGCTAAACTCAATCCTCTAATGCCGTCCCACATCGGGGGAAATGCTAACCATGTTTCTGAAATGATGATTTCAAAATGATAACTCTATTTCTGTTCTCCTAGGATTGAATGATAAATCACTTTTACTGTTCAGTGAAGCAGGATAATTTCAACAATTTGCCTTGACAGCCAAGGTTGCTAATAATAAGAGCACCTCAATGGGATACGGGTTCCAACACAACTCTATGTGCTACTGTACTGGAGCTTCTTTATCTCTCACAGCGGCCACAACAAATGTCTTGAGAGTGTTTTATCCACCACAGAAAAGCAAAGCCAATGCATAAGCACTGTATGTAACTCTATGTGGTTACATATTACCCTCTCCACTGCGAGATTCCTTAATGGTGAAAACCACATAGCTATAGGAGCAACGTTTCATTTACTATTTATACATGGCCAGGGGTCTATAATTGACACAGCAGATTCAGTTATGGAGGCCTGTTGCTAGTGCTTCACAATGCCATTAAAAAGAGAAAACACACACACACACACACACACACACACACACACACACACACACACACACACACACACACACACACACACACACTGGGCCCTGTCTTCTTGCCTGAAAATCAATCTCAGCATGCCATGTTGAAGGCTGTCTCAAATTCCCAAAATACATCTGGAAGATAGAGGAGTGAGGAGAGGTGAGGCATGCCACAGGAACTGTAAGAAAGGCTTTTACCTCAGCTGCATGAAAGAAGCGCACAACACATGCATCACAGTCGTAAGACAGTTTAAAGTGCTTAATTTAAGGAGAACTGGGTGGCCATGGTTACTTAACCTCTGTTTTGGTTGTCACCTTACAGTAAGAGTGAAGGAGAAGGTTTCCAAGATGCTAGTGAGGCCTGCTATGGTGCATGGTTTCGATATGTTGGTCAAAGGATGCTGAAGATGGAGGAAAGAGGAAGACCCCAGAGAAGACTCATGGATTTAGTGAGGGAGGATGTGCAGAGGGGTTGGTGTGACAGAAAAGGATAGGGTGAGATGGAAGCAGCTGAAAGAAGAACATTGGATGTGGTCCTGATACGCGGGATGAGAACATTTCAGGTGTCCTGGTGTGACAGGACCACCTTCAAGCTGACAACCCCACTAGTGGTTAAATACCTGGGACTCCCCAGACTCTGAACTGCAAGTCTAGTTGCTTTTGATTTTAGCTACAAGACTGAGAAATGACACCAACAGCTGCAATATAGAACTAGAACGATGATGGACTGCATGGTCGGGGCGATCGTGGCTCAAGAGTTGGGAGTTTGCCTTGTAATTGGAAGGTTGCCGGTTCGAGCCCTGGCTTGGACAGTCTTGGTCGTTGTGTCCTTGGGCAAGACACTTCACCCGTTGCCTACTGGTGGTGGTCAGAGGCCCTGGTGGCGCCAGTGTCCGGCAGCCTCGCCTCTGTCAGTGCGCCCCAGGGTGGCTGTGGCTACAATGTAGCTTGCAATCACCAGTGTGTGGATGACTGGATATGTAAAGCACTTTGGGGTCCTTAGGGACTAGTAAAGCGCTATACAAATACAGACCATTTACCATGGTCGAACTTTCTGACCTTTAACATTGTGCCTTTTATCTTATTTTTATTATTGCGCTACGTTCTGAGTTTATTTAAAAGCAGCCTTAAATATTAAAGTTGTCCTGAATGCTGTTATGCTTGCATGTCAACTCAGATCATAAAATACAGCAGCCGGCTATAAAGAAAACAATGGAGGCTTTAAAATGAAAGCTCAGGGGTAAAAATGTCTCATTTTGTTAAATGAGACGCCTCCTCTGCACGCTTCCTTGGAAGAGACGAAGATGTAAGGAGATGAGGTGAGGAAAGGACAAAGAGTGTGGACAAAGTGAGAAATGAGAGGAGGAGATTGCCCCTGCACGATAATCAAGAACCAAAAACATGATTACAATAATGATAACATTGCTGGCACAAACCCGTCCACGAACCGAGACATCACCCCGCTGGGTTCATAAAATACTAAAACATCATCTTTCCCCACCATCTTTCTGATGAGGGAGAACACCTGAGCTGCCAATGTGAGCCTAAAAATGTTAATTATTGGCTTTTATTTTAACTTTTACGAGCCATTTTCATGTGGTTCAATAAGCTACCCACCGCTGAATGAACGAAGGCGATAAGGAGACTATAAGTTTGCCCGTTTTTACTGCTTGGTCCAGACCTCTCGAGATAGTGTAACTGATTTGTCTTTTGTGCCTTTTGCCAAAAGACAAATAAATTCTTTAAACCTCTTCAGTCCATCACAGGAAATCACTGTTGGTGGGTGGAGGGTGATCAGTGTGCACTTGTTGGTTTATTTATGGTGGCACAACTTGCTATAGCATCGCTCCAGCAAATAAAAGTTTGATTTATCACCTCCTACGCCGGCTGTATACGTCAGTGTATAGAGAGCAGACCTTTTCTGCCTCTACATATCTAACTGCACTCCAAGCCAGTGTCTAGTACAACTTGACAGAAATGCACTACACTGTGTATGAACAGTGTTTACATATGCATGAGTACAGAGAGAGAGCAATGGGAGAATTCACCAAAGGGACTGACTAAACTTCACTAATTTAAAAAAAAAAGAAAGAAAAGCTTTCTATCCTTCGTCAGGAAGTATGTGGGCGGTTTGAACTCTAATGATATTTACTGTACAGTAGCTTTATTCCATTCACAAGAACTGCACACATTCTATTGGTTACAGACATCAAATCTTAACCTCTTCGCGTAACTCCATCCTCATCATCCGCATCTGTTCTTTCAGCCCACTGAATTGAGGTCATCACTTCTGCACATATTGTTTTAAGATTGCCTCTTTTGCCTGTCAGTAGGTCTCAATGACCTTGCTCGTTAGCTGGGTCACTAACGAGATCAGGGTCTGTCTGCAGACTTTTCTTTGGGTGCTTAAACTTCACCAAAACTGAGGTATTTGCTTGTTTTAAAATGAAAAGCAACCAACTTGGTTTGATTCAATTAAACATCACAATTTAGGGTATAATGCCCCTTTAATGAAACAAGTCACATATTCCACAATAGACTACTTTAGATTTGACATTAATTTCCTCACATGACCACTAGTGATCTCTTACATGCTCTGTAGAAGAATGGATGATAACTACCTACTGAGCTGACAAGAAGGCAAAAGGAGTGTGCCTTATGGAGATATGGGCTGATTAGAGCCATTCAATGGGCCTCAGCTGATAAGTTGTCTGAGCAGCATTTTTCAAGCCTCCTGATAAGTTATCTACTTTTGTTAAGAACATTCTTGGCACCTAATTTTGAAGTATTTAAACAGGAGAGAAAAAAGTTGTGAAAAGCCAGAAAGCAATCAGAAAAGAGTCAAAACTGAGCACAAACTAATGGATTAAAATATTTTGCAACCTGTTTGAGGGCCATTTGAAACCTTAGCCAATGTTCTTCAATAAACAAAACATTGTTTAAATACCACTGAAATGTGAGGCACACCAAACACACAAAAGATTTGCGCACTTCAGCATTCCTCTGATCGAGGGGTTAGACGCTGGTTTTCTACATCAAAGTACTACAGAACGCCTCTGGTTTATCTTATTTTTCTCCCTCCCTTCACATCACAGACACCTGCCATCTGTGGGCACCCGTATAACATCTTAGAGGCAACAGTGTTATATATTAACCGTGATGGCTCTAAGTCATCATTTGTAATAATCAAAACCATGAACCCTAACAGGTGTTGGCAAAATAATCAGACAGTGAATTTGAACGGCCCGAATCTTAAAGGATCATTTACTCAAGGAGAATGCTGCAATGGGTCCAGGCTATGGTCGATTTTCCCATGATGCACTGAGTGTTGCTTCTTCATTCACGTCTTAACTCCCCACTCTGCATTAATCATCCATTATTATTATTAAACTCTGACTCTCTTCCACAGCATGTCTGTTGTTCTGCCTTCCCCCTCTCAACCCCAGCCGGTCCTGGCAGATAGCTGCCCCCTCCCTGAGCCTGGTTCTGCTGGAGGTTTCTTCCTGTCAAACGGGAGTTTTTCTTTTCCACTGTCGCCAAAGTGCTTGCTCATAGAGGATTTTTGACTGTTGGGGTTTTCTCTGCATTATTGTTGGGTCTTCATCATTAATATGCAAATTCTTATGACCATTGATCAACAACCCACTGATCAAAGTGTATTGATCAAAGTCCACTGATCAATGGCCATGAGTACCATTCACAGAGAGTTGAGTAATGGCTGCAATCACAGCATTGTAAGATGGCGAAAGATGTACCTTTAGGCCCCCTCCTCGATTCAGAGATGGTCTTTCCCTTTTCACATAAATGGCCTCCTTGACTCTGCGTTCAAACCAGCATTCCTCCCTGTCCAGGATGTGTACATCCTCATCATTGAAAGAGTGTCCACTGGCCTGTAGGTGTAAATAGACTGTGGAGTTCTGGCCTGACGAGGTAGCTCTTCTGTGTTGTGAAACGTTTCTCCCACTGAAAACGTTGTGTCCAGATTTATTTTAAAAAGTTAGAATACGTGAAGTTTTGTGTGTTTGTCTAATGTTACCCAAAATATACCTGACTGTCCATGAAACTGTCCACATGCTAACAGTTTCTGCTTTTTGCATCCTACAACCTGCAACTCGAGTCAAGTGGTTTGGGCAGCCAATGTCTGCGCAGACACACCAGGTGTGTGCTGAATAAACTTGCTGCCGCCTCAGCTGGTTAATAATTTCAGCCATCCCTACTGCAGAAACAAAATAGATTAATTAATGGTGAGCAGAATCAATTAAATCTAGACAGCAAATTGATACTTTGATCATTTCAAGATCTAAACATTAGTAGAAATGAAAAATCGTCATTTTGGGAAATATAAAAGTTCATGCTGCATCTCTGCTTTAACGCTTCACCTCTTGGAACCCTACTACGACTAACCCTCACCTGAGTAGTTTCTATCATGTTTCAGGGCTCCTAATAGATCAAAATGATTGGTTGTGCATCATAAATTTGTGAGGTTGATCTCTGGCTATCCAGCTACTGTCCCAAAACAGCTGGATTGTGGAGAAGATTGCCCAGGCCTACACCTGCCTAAACATCCAAACAACCAACTGCAATTTCAGGGAAATTTCAGGTGAGAATCAAATGGTCACAAATAGAAACGGATATGAACTTCTCCAGTGAGGAGAAAAACAAACACTACAGGAAAGTTCAAGGAGACTCTTCCTTTTCATCTATTTGAGGAGCAAACACTGGCAGAGCGGTAATAACGCTCTGATGGAAAGCCTCTTCCTGTGATGAATTGGCCTGCTGCGTTTATCGTGCTAATTTCAGCTGTCTGACACTGGCTCGCCTGTTGCAAGGCATGAAGCCCATCAGCTGGAGCCGGGAGCCAGGATTTACTTTCAGACCCATCTGCTAGCAGCAGGTAAGCTGCGAAATTTACCATCCAAACACATTTTTTTTACCGTCCATTAAACCTCCTCACAGAGCAACAGCAAAATCCTCAGTATGTTTCAGCTGAAAAGTTTTTTTTATTGCAGAATTACATCACTGCCTTCAAACTTTTAGACTTCTTACATCTCCCCCCCTCTCTCTGGTTTTGTTCTTTATTTCTCTGCATCCTCACACCACGGCTTTTTAGCAGGTCACACAGGCTTCATATTATTGCTGCGACATAACCTCAGCTGGTCAGAGCATAGAAAACAATGATTTCAGCCTGGCAGCTTTTCCAGAAATAAATTACCACACAACTAGCCGATGACCCCATTTTATTTTCTTGCCAAAGCCAATTTTTGACTGCATTTGGAGATCACTGGGCAATAATTTCAAATAGTGGCCAGACGCAGCGTTGCTGCAGGATCAAAGCTAGAAAATCCCTCCTGGAAGCCACATTAAAGCAAATACATGAAACACTCTAACAGCAGCATCCAAAACAGCTAAAGGCAGTTTTAACTGGGGACATGTAACTGACAAAGCTGGAAAATGAATGTTTGAAACAGATGCTGCAACATCATAATCAACATATTGTGCTGCATAGGATTTAGCTGAGCAAATCTCTTTACAAGTCTTTGATTTCTGAATATGCATATTCTTAAAAATTGATTTTTTTGGCAACAATTATGAAAATTAAAAGAGATATGAGAGAGGTGAAGTTTAGTTTAGTTATCCTTATTTTAAAAACACTCATTTTAAAATGTTAAATCTGTGCAAGTGATCTTAAAAATGCATTTCATAAATGCATAAAGCTGAGAAAATAAAATCACTTGAGGATCACTAGAAAAAAATATTATATCTTGATTGAGGATTTAATACAGTAATCTGACAACATTTGAAATTAATTGGGAGTTTATTTATTTGTTTGTTTGTTTTTTACATAACCTGTGAGTGTTTTCCTCACTGCTTAAGAAATTAAGTAATTAAAATAACAGTAATTTTAATCAGCTGGCTACTGTGAAAATGTATCGTAATTAAAATCACAGATAGCAAACAAAAGTTTTGATGTTTTTTAAATGTGGGCTGGAGGCTAAACTTAAAACTTATTCAGTAAAAAACATTTCACAAAATTTGTTGCGACAAATTAGAGAGTTGCATCAACAACTCCAATCCGGTCGTTAAGTGATGACATGACGAATTCTACTTCCGGGCCTAAAGTAGCCTGTGTTTAATATGGCTTTTGTGTTGTTAACATGTTTAATGTTTTGTATTTTCTTCTATTTAATCTCAAAAAGCTCCTAAAACAGTCAGTGATCACTGTTGACCTCCCTCGGCTTTTATTACCGCTAATCATTTATTTAAGCTCAGTTTTTAAAACCTTATGATGTAACTACAGCCCAGTCCATGCAGCAGTATATGAATGACTAACCTTGTATTGAGGATGGATTATCTCAGTTGTTCTCCTGGCTGATGTTTGGTCCTTTTACAGCATCCTGCCATGCGATTACATTTGTTCCTGACCACCGAGAACACTCATGTTAACTTTTATCGAGTGGAAAAAAGTTAGCTTGTTTATATTATGCTAACATAGCTGTGTTGCTAGCGGTCACGTAGTACATCATTATATACCAGCTAGACCAACTTCAGTCACCCTACAAACGTCACTGCTGTTTAGTTTCCTGTCTTTATTTATGCTGGAAGTGATAACAGAGCTGTACGTTTTAATTTGTTTCCACAACCCCGCAGTCAGGACATGCTATATTGTATTTAGATAGAAGCTAGCGAGCTAACTTCCTGCTAACTTCTAACTCCGTTAAATGTCATAAATTCTGTTTTCATGGATGCCTGGATGTTAAACTCAATTGTTACACCTGGTAGAGCAGAACGCTGATCATTTTATTAAAGATGAAAGACTTTAGACAGTTTTTCAACTCTCAGTGATCCTGCAACGGAGTTTAGGCCCAGACACGACTAGTGACGTCAGACTTAACGACCGGATAGGTGGACACTGGCAGCTGGTATAGGATGTTTGCTGATTAACGTCTACGTGCTGTAACTGTGTGCTGTCAGCGGGGGGCAGTGTCAAAAATGTGGATCTGTGAGCTACTTTTGTTGGTGTTTGTGCTGCTGTTGGTCTTCAGCATGACTTCCGCTGTAGAGAAAACCAAAGTCAATGTCTTTATAGTGAACTGTGACAGATGTCCACTGTCTGAGCTTCTATGCATAGTTTAATCACTGTGCCATTAAGCTTTGTACGGTCTTTACAGGAATACATGCAAGCACATCCACATAGCACACACACAGTCCTCAACTCTGCATGGTGAGACTTGGACAAACACAGCACCTTAACATCACCCTCTCTCTATATCTAGATTATAACCTGCACATAAAGATATAAAGGCTCAAATTATTTGAGGCAAAGAGGTTTTCTTACATTTCTTCGATTCAGCTTCACAGAAAGTATTCAACCTATGTCAGGTTTTGAGAGCAGGGCTCCATGGTGTAAATGAGCTTGATTACATGTAGTGTGTTCGACAGTACTTTGATGAGCACTGATGAGCGTCTACATCACTAAACTGCTTCACCGAAGAGGACCTCGCCCTCTCCTAACATACTCCCGCTCCAATTTGTTGGACTTTTTAAAAAGTAGTCTTTGTTCTGCTCTGGAGATCTGCTGTAAGCTAAATGGCCACCCAACACCTGCAGCAGGTGAAGAGCTGGATCATGCTGCATTACACTGAGCTCACCAGAGCTGCAGAGCAGAACAAGGAAAACAGTCTCCAGCAGCAATCCAGGATCATGGAGTTTATCCGTGGGATAGGAGAGTCACACTAGGCTTATTTATTTATTAGTCAAAGGTACCGGGGAATAAGAAAGTCAATTTTTAAAGGGTTAAATTCCTTTGATGCAGCCATTAAGAAACTTCTAAACAAGTGCTGCTAAAGTGTCAACAAGCTTAAAAGAGGAGACTTACAAACGTTGCAGCTTAAGCTCTGCTTTGTCAAAGACAAACACTTTAAAGAAATGGCAGAAAGCAGAAGATTAAAGGAAAAAATGTTGTGCCTAGCAATACATGTGCAGTCAGCAATATTTTCACGGTAAAGAAGAAGAATGGAAGAATACTCGGTAGTATCGATGTGCCAAGAAAAAAAGAAAAAGATGTCTTCTCCAGAATACCAAAAGCAGCCGAAGAAACCATACTATTAATGCAGAAAGAGAGAGGTTTGCATTAAGGCTGACCTCCACAGCACCTCCCAGCACTTAATGGTTTGTAAGTCTGAAGTAAAATGCACATCCAGCTGTTCCCAACTAACGTGAACTACCATCATTTTCTAACAGTATGCACTCCTGATTGCAGGGCAGCTTAGAATCTCTGTGATTTAGAGCTGCGGGGGTGCTCCGACTCTCTTTTTTTAAATATAAGTGCAGACATCGAACGCCCCTTAAAGTTCAGTTACATTAGACAAATTCAACAAAGTTATTCCGTTATTCATCTGAAAAATATAGGCTATAGTTAAAACCTGATCCAAAAACAATGTGCGACAGCAGTAGCGTTATAAAAGAGTCTGTGACGAATGTGAAATAAAGATATAAAAAGTACAGTAAAGTTTGAAACACTGCAGCTCCTTTAATAACGATTCAGAGCAGGAACCCGAGTGGCAGTGCTTCACTGAAGCGAAGATTTGAAATAACAAACCTCCTGAGTATAACGGTTAAAAAAACAAAACAATGGAGAACAAGCAGCAGAAACAACCTAGTAATGAGACGTCTCACTTTCTAAATAGTTAGTAGAACAAAACATAATAAAAAAGGAATAATCAGCTACAGCTTAATAATGAGATGTCACACACTGAGAAAACAACAAGAGGAAAAGAGTTCCTCTACCTCGTCTAATCTGTTACACAAAATACCAACAAAATAATGTGTTTGCTTTTTATGCTGCCAACTTGAGAGCAATGAAATGAAGCCAGCATGTCCACTGGCTGTAATACAGTTGGAAAATGTACAGATTCCAATTTCACAACTTGTTAGGCTGCAGTAAATTGTTTTCATGCTTGGTAATCGGGCTGAAACGTCACAATGCAAGGAGAGCGGGAGAACACACTACGAAGTTAGTGAAACACAAAGAGCTTACCTGTAGCGGACGGCGGGGAGATCAGGTCCAGTAGCATGGAAAGAAAGAGAGAGATAATTATGTTAGCAAGGATTACACTCTTAAAAGCCAGCTGAGAATACACACAGACAAACAGCAGATGATCAATGCAACTCATATGACGGGCCTGAATCTTCTGGTATCAATAAGAAACTTAAAAATATGTCTTCTTGCATAACACACTAGCTTGGGTGTTAATTTATTTGCTCTGGGTCTGTACCAACCGGATGGCACACATGTGACCTGCTGGTAATTATCTGTTGCATTAACGTCTGATGGATGACTCGGTTTTCTTTTCAAGGCCCCTTGAGCAAACTATTACCGTTTATAACGTGAACAAAGAAACGCCCGGACCGTGCTGATGAATTGTTCCACTTTTCTAATTTCAGCTGTAATGATTTCTAAAAATGCTTGGAGGATAATTCCAAGAGTTTCCTACTGCAGTCCATTTTTAGTGTTGTACACTTTGGGATTTTTCTGCTGTGATGTCATGAAGTGCGCATGGATCTATGGAACTGCACTGGATTCCCCAAGACATTTTTAGCCAGGAATGTAAAAACAATCAACTTTTAATCAGTTCAGTTATTTTGATTTGTGTTTAAGCTGTCATGAATAAATTAGATGTTTTTAATTGTCCAATTTATGGCTGAAAATGACTTAACAACAGCGGCCACTCTGGCCATGGGTGGTAATTACAACATAATACAAACATTTTTTTATTTTATTTTATTTTTTTTATTTTTTTTTATTTTTTACCTTGGAACTGTTAGGATGCCTGGGTCGTCGACCCAGGGTTTTTGAGTTTATTATTATTTATAATTTCTAGTCTTTGGTTTCTTTGTTAGAGTTCTGTCTTTTGGTTTATGTCTCTGTGTTATCCTTAGTTGCTGTCTCCCCTGTCGGCTATATCCCCGTGTCCAGTCAGTGTCTGTGTCTGCCCTGGTCCCACGTCTCTGTTCCCTCTGTAGTGCCTGCATGTGAGTCTGTGTCTTTTATTCAGTCTGTGTTTTGTGTTTCCTGTTTTACTTTGAAGGTCTCTGTCTTATCTCAGTGTGTTACCCATTCCCTGATTGCTCCCTCTGTATATTTAAGCCCTGTGTTTCTTTGTGTCTGTGTTGTGATCTACTGTTTACCTAGCTGTGTGTTTGGTCAGTCGTCTGGTGTAAGTTTATTTTGATTTTTCCCAGTTATCTTATATTTGAGTTTAACATTAAAGCTGTTTTGAGTTCACATCTGTCTCCGGAGTCTGCACCTTGGGTCCTGTTCCTGTCTGCACACAGCCGCTCATAACAGGAACTGTTTCTTTCTAAAATAACAATATTAAAAGAAATGTAAGTAACACAACAGCTAAACTCTGTTAAGCAAGTAAGTCTGGACTAAAGACTGTAATTAAAAGATAGACGGCAACACGATGTCATAAGTTTCGCATTTTACAAGTGAGGGGTGCACCTGAATGAAAAACTGAGGGACACTGCAAACTCATATGGTGGGGATTTGTCACTCTTCGCCAATCTCTAAACCATGTTTTATTATTTACTTTAGTCTAAATGGGAACAGCATTAGCATCATTAGCAAAATCAACACCCTGTTATACCAATTAAAACTTGAAACTAAAGACTGAGACAAACTCTTCAAGAAAGTGTTTAATAAAAGGTATAATTACAGTGAAAAATGGGGGAACCACAGAAGTCGCCCCCTGCTGGTCATTAGGAAGAATACAGCTTCAAGGCACTTTTACATTGGCCTTACTTTTTTAGCCCCAGAAGCAACCTCCATGTTTATCTTTATATATTTTATGTATAGATCTATTTATTGTTTTGTTTTGTTTTTTCAAATACTGCACTGTCTCACTTTAAGACTTTTTATTAAATTTTTTGCTTAAATACTGCATTCCAGTCACCTATGCTTAGTTTGGGTTCATGAGCACACTCGATGGGTCCCCCCTTGTAATTTCTGCCCTAGGGCCTCCTATTTTATCAACACAGCCCTGTGTTTCTACTATCTGGATCATAATTAATTGGAAAATATATTTGCAATTAATTGTCAGTGTTGTTGTCCAAAAGTAGTCTGATTTGAGTCCAAGACAACAAAATATGTACTCCAGCCAACCCAAGTGATATGGAAAATTTTCTACACGCCTGAGGGGACATCATTTTAAATCAGAGTGAGTTAACTCCTTGTTTATATGGTGCATTAAAATTAGGTTTCTTTAAGAAAGAGAAAATGAAGCAACCAGTCAAAAAATGTATTCGATTTAATAGCAAGTTTGTCACTGGAGCGCTACTGTGACCTTGACATATTCCAAGGAGTTAAAAACAATCTCGTGTTACTACGCCGCAGCTAAAACGGATTACTGGCAGCTCTTAGATGTCCAAGGCTGTATGGAGGGCTGTTTGGGAGAAACATCATAGAGGGCAATCATCCCTCCATCAGTCCTCTCCCTTATGTAACTCGCCACCCACTGAAATAAAAGAAAGCCTGCCTGTCAATCAGCTGGTCAGAGGATGTGGGGGAGTACAGGAGAAAAATGTGCTACAGAGAAAGACACACCGTCAAGGTTCACTAACACTCCTTGTACTGACACCTTTGGAGTAAAATCATTATTCTGATGAATATAATTAGGGGATAAAATATCACCACATTACAAAGACTTGAACTTAGAAGGAACTACATCACAATGTAGCTACCCAGGTGGTATGCCAGTGTGCAGAGTGGTCGCATTTTAAATAGCTCTGACAATTACCAATTTTGCATTTTGAAACCAAGATGAGGAAACAGAGTTTTAGAAAGGGCAAAAAGTTAAATTTTTTCCACACTGGTTTACAGAGAAGCCAGAAAGGAAATGATTAAAAATGTTCTGACACAACATGAAGGACAGCAGAGTTCAACAAAATCAACCCTCAGATCACGAATCGCTCAGTCAAAATTGCCCTTGAATAACTTTTCTATGACAGTCATCAGAAGCTGTTATAAATTCTACTCTTTTCATGACCACTCTTACGAAATATGTTGTAATGACCCAAGATGAGGAGCTGGCAGCACAGAGACTCGCGTGATTCTTTATTTAAGGTGTTAACTTTACAGCCTTATAATTGTGAAGTGATTTCTGTAGTTTTACAGGCCGAGGTTGATGCTGAGTTTGGCTAGTAATAGGCCATCATGATTGAGGCTACTGTGGCGAGTAATGACCTCTGTCCACTCCAGCTGCGTGTTAATGCGTAGTAAAAGCTGCAGTCCTGTGGGTGTGTGGCGTAGCACAGCACAAGCACAGAAGGTGTAAGTGGAAATAGATATCGGTCTCTAGTCTAAGCTCTTTCACATCCATTTTACAAATTGGCTCTGCAAAATGAGACGATATATGCAGAATATCCATATACACGTTTCCACACTGATTTACATTGTCAACTCAGTCACCCAGTGACACCCAGAAGGTTTGGTAGTCTGAACTATTGCTCGACAGGTAAGCGCAAATGATAGTGAGAAACTATTCTCTGACCCAAAGGCTCAGGACAGGAAGCCTCTCATCCACTGGCAAAAACCCAAACATACTGGCAGCAACCTGAAGGGATACAAGAATATCCACCTCTCTCACAGAGGGCACCTCCAACAGTGGAACAGAGTCCTGCCCCTCTTCAGAAGACTGGTCCCAGAGCCCAAGCTGTGCATTGAGGAGCCCGACTATATCTAGCTGGTAACACAACCTCGTGCACTAGCTCTGGCTCGTTCCCCCCAGAGAGGTGACCTTCCACATCCCAACAGCCGTACTCAATAGCCGGGGATTGGACAGCCAGAGTCTCCATCCTTGACTGCTGCCCAACACACATATATATTACTGAATAATGACGGTAATTCTTAGGACTACATTTAGCAATAATATACATAACTCTCTTTTTTCACCACTGATAACATTGCAATATTAATTATTGGGTCCTGTTGAACAGTCTAGTAGTGGGATTACTTTTACAGCCATTTAATAAACACACAAAAACACTCAGCTGAAGCATTATAGGTCAGTCAGTAAGATCAGAATTAAACGCATGAATCCTTGATTCTTCATCCCTTTTTAAAATCTCGCAATAAAAGGATTTACATATGACTGAATGGTAGTTGGCTACAGCTTGCAAGAGTGAAGTAAATCAATGCAAGCTCCCTGTCATGACTGATCTGACCTTTGAGTTAATGAAGAGACCAAAACAGAGGGCTCTACCATAGATATAATACTGCCCGTGTCACAGCTCCGGAGCTTTGAATCATTGCCAAGAAGAATCAAGGCAGCTCTGAAGGCAAAAAGCGGAACCAACCCAGTAAATCTGAAGTCATATGAAGTCATATAACGGTACATTTAAAAAACAGAAAAATTGTGTTTATAACTAAAATTTAAAAATAATAAAATAAACTATGCTTTTTCTCTTAAAGGTTATCAAGGCAATGCTAACATCTGGGCTTACCTATAAAAATCCCTGCAGTACTCAAATGATGGATTTGTACTACCCTTAGAATCACCCTAGAGGGCCTTAATGGTCCTCAAATTACTTCAGCATGATTTTGTGCCTCCTTTCACACATAAACAAATTAAGGGACTTTAAAAGGAACTCCAGGGGCTTAACACAAGTCTTATTTTTATCAATACCTACCTTAGGACTCGCTGTAAATGTCAAAGAAGTGCTTGAAACATAACATAAGCTCTGCAGCACTGTCAAGTGTTTGACCATCAGATGAACTGCGGAAAAAAAAACATCCCAAAGAGATGTTTATCCGTTCACCTTTTCAATATTTATCAGCGCTGAATTTTAATGAGTAATCTGACTGAAAAGGGTAAGGAGAGCACAATCACCAGATGTGTCAGATTGTCAAACTCAGACTTTCCTGGTACAGCAGCAGCAGCTCCGATGTGAACAGACGTTAACCTGGATGTCAGACTGCCAGAGTGAAGCATATAGAAAATCCCCCTGCTATGTTCCCATGTCCAATTATCTCGCAGGAGAAAAAAAAGACATTTACTCGACTCCCTGCAGATCCGGAAAGTACCCAAGAAGGCAGGCCTGAGCGGAGGCTTGAATACTAGGTACAAATGGAAACAGTAAGGAAGCACCTTAATAAATCAGCTGAAGGTCAAACATTTGCTTGTAGGCGGTATGATTTAGGAGGTCGGCTGAACAATGTAGAGTTAGGAATCAGAAGGTCTCACCTGTCCAGAGAGCTTGTCCCATCTCTATTGAGCCAGCAAGGTGTAAAATATTCTCTTCGATCTCCTGTTTAATAGAAAGTGGACCAAAAAGAAAGTGGAAGGGCAGAATGGACAGATCTGTCAGCTGCCTCTTTTCCACACTTCTTTTCCATTTAGATGGATGAGATCCAGAGAAGACTTTTTTTTTTTAAAGTAAGACTTGGAGAGTCTTCTGTATGAGAACTGCTCGAGGTAGTGTGTGCTGAGTCAGTAAAACTGGAGTAAAGTTTTAAAATTGACAGACAATCATTAAAAGGAAAAGAAGAAATATTATAAAAGCCTGAACATATTAAAAACCACTCTCTATATTCATGAATCTTTACCTTTACTATTACCACTTGTCCCAAATCAACTGAAGCATTTATCAGAAGTTTAATAATTCTCTTTGCAAGCTTAAACTTTTGCTCACATAATTTAAGAGAGATTAAAAAAGCAGTTGCTGTAAAGCCTAAAATCAGACTCAGTTAATATCTCGCTGTACTTTCACTGTAGTACTGTGGAAGTTAAGAAATAACCTGGCATAACCTCGGTCCTGGGGTGACCACGTCCAAGTAAACTAAATCTCATGGAGAAATACATTTTATTTGAATGAAACGTTCTCGTTTCTCTCTCAAGGTAAATACAATGGACCCATCCACTCAGGACAGCTAATTGGGTAGCTAGTTGGAGGTGTGGCCAGCATGGTTGTGGCAAAAATTGGAAAAAGGAAGCCTAACATTGTCAAGTTAGATCAGGAATGAAGACCCAAAATGCACACGTAAAATTAAACAATTAAAAGTGAAAATCAAGCTAAACTATTGTACACGACAGGAAACTAACAGAATAAAACTGGAAGAACTAAACAAGGGAACGTCACTGATGGAGATGGATACACGAGGAACACAAATGATAGTAAATAGAACAAAAGCACAAAGCTGGAAACACAATAAATAAACTAAGAATCAAACTGAAGATAATCGATAATCAGTAGAAGTTAGAAAAAAATATAAAATACTGGATTAAAGACCCAGAACGTGGACCTTGGTATTCCTGGTTGGGTTCTGGGTCTCAAGAAAATTGGTCAAAAGTGTACATTATGCAGTTAAAATAGAAACAGGAAGATATAACATCTCCACAGACAACTAACCACAAAATCCAAAACACGCTTGTCAACAAAGAAACTCTCTGATGTGTTTTCTACGTAGAGCAATAAAAAAAACCACAGGAAGCCATTTGAATACACCAGTCTTCTTCTCGTGCTGCGAGTCTGTCAATTTTCTCTTTTTGTTTGCTTCAAATCAACAGCCAACTCTGTTGCCAAGACATTACCTTTATATACTTGCAGAAGCAGAGATATTATAGGGGAAAGATAGGCCAGCAGTACAATTCATCAACTTTATGAGAAAATGTTCCTAGTTGACTTTTTTTTTTTTTGCTGTATTTTTCCAAAATATCCACATTTAAATGGAATTCATGAAATACAAAACACCTCACTCAAACACAGTTTAAATACATATTCTCATTTACAGTATTTTCATGGGTGAGTACATACTGTAGGTCAATATACATACACTTACTGACCACTTCATTAGTTTAGTTCCTAAAACCTTTTTGTCCATGAATAAATAAACCCTGCACCATCTAAATCTTTACTGTTGGCCTGGCTGTTCACATCTTTTAAGATGGAGTTTGCTCAGCCCAGTCTCAGATTACTTTTCATAAATGACATGGTTCTGATCTGGCTGCTGATTTAACACGTATGCACCACTGCTTTGTTTCTTTTGGATGCTTCTCATGTAAATGTAACTTCCACAGGGCGGATCTAGCCTGGGAGCTATCTGAGTTCTTTCCTACCCATCTCTCCTGTGACCGTTTTTTTTTTTCTTTTATTTTTAATCAGAACATGAGTAATTTATGACAAATTGCAAACTGTGAGCCACAATACAGTGCTGAATTTGTCATCCTCATCATTAGAACCCAGGGCTATTACAAGTGTGCTGCCCCTGTGAGTGAGATAAGCACCAGTATGGCTTCCAGAGAAACCTCCTCTGTACTGTAGGTAGTGTGTCTGTGTGTCCCCCGCGGCTTTCTGTGTGCAGTTATGTCTTTTTTAAGACCAAAACAACGACAGCCTGACCTTACCACACCATACAAGCTGACAAAATGATTTATACCAGCTCCCGATGAGTGAATTTGGCAGCGCCCCCCCAAACTGTATAAATACCTTCAGACAACCTCCACTCTTCAACTGAGCACTGGCTCCAGCAGTCACAAGGCCAGCAGCTTTCTGTTTGGATAAGGACACTGATATGACGAGGCTGTATTAGATTTATGCTGATCAGCAGTGGTGGAAAAAGACATGCGCTCTACATTTGAATGAATTTAAACCGTCACTAAGCGCAAAAATTATGAAACACCGAATCGTGGAAATTGTGAGATGAGCCTCACTCCCAAATCGTCACATACGGGTTCTTGTTCAGGATTCTTTAGCCACACTTGGTACCCTCTAGTGTCATTTGCTAACAGGAGTGTAGAGCACTTTAACCCAAACCACATGAAGCAAAGGGGGAAAAACATTCTTCTAAACAGACAAACCAGCAACTTAAGCCCCCATCAACTCGCCTGACCCCACACACCATTAGCTCTCTCCATCCAGTTCTTAAACAAGAGGAGTGAAACACCATGAGACAGTAAACACCAGATATGGCATCCATCTGTTTGCTATGTGTGCGGGTTGTGGAGAAAGCAGTCTATTCAGAGATGCCCATGTAAACTTGTCCCCATGTCAGCTCGTGTCAACAGCCTGTATCTATAATCTTATTCTTTCAGTCACTGTTCATGAACCTTTATGATGAAAACATCAATAGAACACATTACCAGAGCTTGAATCTGGAGCCAGTCAATGAAACTGTTTGTTTGTTGGCACATAAAAATCCAAATGTTTACAGTTTTTTTTTCCAGATGGTGGTCACTAAATGAAAGGTCAGCAAGTTTGGAGAAAAAAAACATGAGCAAGTAGCATTCAGAAGTTCAGATCATATATGAGGGAAATAATGAGGAACAAGGAAATAATATGCAGTGAAAACTAGAAACTAGGACAACATGGCAAACATAAGACTAGCGTTTAAAACACAAGGAATACACAAGATCACTGGAATGCTAACAGTAGACACACAAATGGTCAAAGGGAATCTGCAAAGAACTGTAACTTAACTCAGGTGTTACTAAACTGATGCACGGCAGGTAAAAAGTAACAGATTTCAAAATAAAACTAGGAAAACAACAGCAATTCAACACCAGAGGCAGCGGTCTAAGACCTTTCTCTTTTCTCACTCACTCCAGCTTTTCCAGGGATACCGAGGTTTTCCCAAGCCATCCTAAGCCAGATGCTTGAACTGCCTCAAATCCTTTTGATGCTCTACTCTGATCCTCTACTGAATGACTCAGCTCCTGACTCTACGAGTGAGAGGAAGCCTGTTTCTGTTGGTCAATACCCACAGCTTCTGGCCCTGTGTGAGGATTGGAACAAACGTGCTGCTCCAACAAAACCAGAATCCAAAACCACGTCCACTACTGTGACCAGTGGTTGAGGATACTGACACCAAAGGGCCCCTACTGTGTATTTTTATGACTGTACAAATCCTGAAGATCCGTTGCTTTTATTATCACCGTAGTACGGAAGCTGTCAGCCAAGGGTTTAGGAATTTGGAACAATGATCCACAAAAGAAAAATATTAAACATAAAATCTACAATGAGAATCACTGTTATACTCATGCACACATAAAAAAAACACAGCAAAGCATATTTACAGCCTCTTGTTATGGTCTCAAGTTTGCAACTTTGTGATTCAGAATAGTATTTTTACTGTTCGCTTTAGCCAGTTAATTGCATCCCCTGAGATTTATCGTGCAAGACCAAGGCAATAAAAAATACAAATGAGAAAATATGTATTAAGGGTAAAAATAAAGAAAAAGAAAAGTGTTTTGTTAATTAGCTGAACTCACCCAAGTAGCCACATACAATGTTTCTTTAAAAAAAAAAAGGAGGTTTTATTAGAGGAAAATAACAACAATCAAATCCCCACCTGAGCCACAGCTTTCGTCCTGCTTACTTCAGCTGTGATGAAATATGAAGCTCACTGAGGTAAAAACAGTCTCCCTACAACCTGAGCCCACACTGCTGTAGCTGTGGCCACTGTAAATGAGCTTGTTAGGTGGAGTTCACCAGAGATGAAAGGCCGCTGCTTCAGAATGAGGCCGGCTGTGGCATCATGGATACAGGATCCAGAACAGTCCTGTATTTTGAAGTCGACTCTCGCTTCAGTGAGCTCTGACTGAGAGTAAGCTTGATCGACTGCCAAGTTAGAAAATTAAAACTTGAATACCAGAAGCGCCGGACTGGTTACTCTAGGAAAAAGTCATAAATAGTTAAAAAGTGGAGTCTAAACAGCTTAAAGTGACTGATTATGGGCCTATTTTGGAATATTTGTTGATTTTGTTCATATTTTCTGTCATATATACTCCTTTTTTTTAAAGCGCATGTTCACATTATAAAAAGGTTAAAAGTTTTGAATAATGAGGCAAAAAAAGGAAGGTGTAAACATAAAAAAGGCATGCAAGCAAGATGGCAAGCATCCACTATGATATTCAGTAGAAGCTGTGATTATACCAAACAAATGTTCATACACCATTTATGACTATAGCCTCCAAGACTGTATATAAAAGATGGATATAAACATTCATGTCACCCACTGGTTTGTGAAGACGCTTTCTGGAGCTTCAAATTGACCGTTTTTGCCAGTAGGCATCTTAACTTTTGGCACCAGATGTGAGTGGTGGATTTCATTGTAAAAACTGAGAATGCTCATATAGTAGTGATTTGTCAGTGAGAACAAGTTAACTTTATCTTCCAGTTTATACTTAAATAGTCAATTTGAAAAATGGTGATCAGGTTGAATTAAATAAGACTTTAAACTAACAAATGACAATAAGCCCATCAGAAAAATGTTTACTCAGGTCATAAATCCAGTTACATTTGTTTAACACAACTGGAGTGACTCTCCTTCTTGAAAACAAAAGAGTAGCCCCCTGCTGGCCACCAGAAAGAATGCAGATTTACTTCCACATTAGCTTTACTTGTGAGATTTACATATTGTGTGACCTTAATATAATTCGTTTGACAGTTCATCTGCCCTCAATGTGTTTCTCATTTTAGGGCCAAAGGAACTGATTAGTTAAAAGAAAAAATGCTTACAGTTAGGGAGCTTAATCCTGCAATTTTGTGCTTTTTTGCTACTTCTTTCTGAATTTCCTGCATATTTTATGTAAAATGTGGAGCTTTTTGTTTTAATGTGAGAGATAGCTTGAGGAATAAACATTAAATATCGATGTATTTCTAGGAGGGCAATACAGGTGAAATCAATATTGTAAATTTAGTCTTTTCCAAAGCACACTGAAGCACCAGTGGCTCTCGATAAAAATATATGGGTAGAGAAAGAGTTGGTGGTTTTGGCCTGCATCAGTACATTTGAATGAATTTTGTCTTACTTTTTAAAAAAACAAAATTGGGTAAATGAAGAACGACAAGCCAGCCCTGGTGAGTTAACTGAACTAATCAACTCTGCTATTCATGACATATGGAGGCAGTGATAATTAGGGTCAATTATGGCCCCAACTGCTTAATTATATGTACCATGATGATGTTTTTTATTAAATGCTTCTCACCATTAATCTATCAGCCACTGGATATTTCATTATGTACACCTTGCTAGTACTAGAGTGGATCCTCTTTTGCCTTCAGAGCTGACTGAATTTTTTGTAGTGTGGATTCAATAAGCTGCTGGAAATGTTCCTCTGAGATTTTAGTCCATACTGACATGATAGCATCACACAGTTGCTGCAGATTTATCACTTGCACATCTGTAATGTGGAACAGTACATTCACCGCTGCTATTGGATTGAGATGTGGTGACTGTAACACCCATTTGAGTCCACTGAACTCATTATGGTCACGAAACCATTTTGAGTTGACTTCAGCTTTGTGGCAAGTCTTGTTATCCTGCTGGAAGCAGCAATCAGGAAATTAGTGCACTGTGGTCACAAATGGATGGACATGAACAGCAACAATACTGAGGTAGGCTGTGGTATTTAAACAATGCTCAGTTTGTCAGAGCAGGCTACATTTCTATGTTCTATTGTCCTATTTTGGTGATGCTGAGTAGACTTTGTTTCCCAGTTGTAGCTGATGTGAATAGTACCCGGTGTGGTCTTCTGCTGCTGTAGCCCATGTTTTGTGTGTTCAGAGATGGTCTTCTGCATCTGCTCCATTTGGGGTTCCATTTGACCTGACATGGTGTGCTATCCCGCTTGAACTTAATAAAAAAGAATGGCTAAACTGGTCGTAAAGGGATGGACATGGTGAGCGGCATTACTCAGGTAGACTGTGGCATTTAATACTGAGTTTGTACTAAAGGGGCCCAAAATTTCCAAGAAAACATATGACCCCATTACACCATTCAAATTTCACAGTAGAACTCAGTAGACTCAGAAGATTGTTACAGTCCTCTATTGTCTAATTTTGTTTAGCCTATGTGAACTGCAGCCTCACTTTTCTGTTTCTAGCTGATACGAGTGGCCCCTGGTGGGGTCTTGGTTGTAACACGTGGTTATTTGAGTTACTGTTGCTTTATCTATCGTCTCAAAGCAGTATGGCCGAGGCATTTTCAACCAGAGAACTGCCAATTACTGAATATTTTCTCTGATTCTGACCAGTCTTTGTAATTCTGGAATGGATTAAATCACAGTATTGCAAGATAGTGAAAGATGTACCCTTAGGCCCCCTCCTCGATTCAGGGATGATCTTTCCGTATGAGGTCCGGTCATTAGCTTTGTCTGAAGCAGTTAGAACAAGACTATCTACTGCCCTCTTCCTGTAACGACTACCTGGACCTCGTTTCAGGGGCTAATAAGTGTTTTTGTCACTGAGCAATGACAGTGAACATAATCAACTTTTGGGGGTATTCCCTTGATCCTGAGTTATGTGATTATAATTTAAAGATTGGCTTCTTGGTAATTAATCGGGTTTATATTTTTGTATGTGTGTAATATGAGTTATCTGTGCTTATTTATCATTTGCCTGATACAAAGGTTTTCTCTATACCTGTACATGAACTATAGAAACAACCATCTCTTTTTTCTAAACGAACGGCCATGTCTCTGTCTAGCTCAGAAGCAGATCTGCTCTTTGTTGTTTCAGCGGACACGTGCAATCATTGCCAGTTGCCCAAAGGTAGTAATTTCACACTTACTCACATGGGACATTGATCGCTGACAGTATGTGCAACAACGGCTGTTGGGTCAATAACGGTCCACATATTGTTGACTGTGAGGACAGGATGATTAACAGCACGTTTGTCATTATTTCATCCAGACTTGTCATTATCTGTTTATTGACTTTCCATTAGAATTTAGCCTCAATATTGCAACGTACTAAATTACAAAAAATATCTGAAAAGAAATCTGTGTTGCAGAAGATGTTTACTTACAGCTTCAGCTTCACTATTGTCAGGTCAGTAGAATCCATTAATTATTTTGGCATCACATGTTGCATAACCAATCCTAATCTAATCTTCCCAGACTGACATGAGTCTTTTGATTGCGTTACCCACTAGACACCTGAAATCATTCGCTTGTTTAGTTTAAAGTAAGTGCATATCATTTACACAAGCTAAAAATGCAATCAGTGCTATGTGGTCAAACCAAGGTGTGTATGTTTAATTAGCACCTTTTGATTAGAACACTACTGCAGGCAGTATATAACTGTGGTATGAATGATTATCACCATAGCAACTACATACTGGTGTAGAGGATTACACTGTATCTAAAGAATTGATGTAGCCTCCAGGTCTGAAAATAGAATTTAGAAGTGCCTTAAAAATGCATTTTTCTGCACGTCACTAGTCAAATAAGTTGGTAACTCGTCACATGAGTGACATCATGCTGGCTTTAGCCATCTTTTATCTACAGTCTATGTGCAAAACCCAAATGAGTGGAAGACAGCAGAAACGGTCCCTGGAAAATAGATGTTAGTATCACATTTCTTGCAAATCCTCTAATCTAAATATATTTTGGTGGAAAAGTAAAACGTGGTACTAGGAAAGTTTACTGGACGCTGAGTGGGTGAACCACTTGGCAGTGACGGAGGACTGACCAGTGTTCTCCCTCTCCTACAGCCTCACAACCACTGAGAAGCAACGCCTTCATAATATTACAAAAGCCAAAAGTAAAATGTGTTTCTGAAGCACCGAATAAGCTATGAAGTTGCTGAATCTCTCTTTATTTCCAATCAGAAACAGCTAGTTGAAACATATTTCCTGGGAGATTAGAGATTCACTGCATTGATCTAGACACTTAGAAAAAAGGCCTAGAGCTCAAGCTCATGCAAATAAGTAGGTAACTCCGTGGAATGAAAATCCGCATGGGTAGGTGTCTTGATGCATGCTCAATCATCCAGGTAAGGAAATCCTAGAAAGTTGATTCTGTAGTGTTCAGGTGAAAAGAATCAACTTTCTGGCACATGGGTAGGTGTTCTATTGAGAGCACTTCAACAGAAGTAAACAGCAGAAAACATAAGAAATAAAAAGCTAAAAATAAATAAATATCAGCAGTATATGGTGACCTTCCTGCAGCAACTGCTCTATAGAAACCATCCTCTCTAAACACCCCCCTCTATAACCTTTATCATCAAAAAGCATCCTTCCAACATTTACAGTTTGTGTTTCTTCGCTTTTAACCTCTTCCAAAAAGCAGAGGTCAACTGCCAGATGACCCCAAACACAATGCAAAGCTAAAACAAGGAAGTGCACACATACAGTACATTGTCCCCGACCCTGCTCAAGTAGACAAAACTATCTTGAGGAATACTAAAGTGGCTCCTTCCATCAGCACCACCCACCATCTCAACATCCTCTTCCCTCAGGGTGTCTGCATGCTCAGTCAGCCATCCTAATAAGTGAGAACTGGCCAAAGAACCATCCCCAGTGGGCGTCTTGCACCGTCTACTGCTGCATTATATGAGCTGTGAGATGCTTTGTCCTTGTGCTGTTTGTATCAGTAAGTGCTGTCTCACTTCATTACAATGCAGCTTTATGTATCTACCCTAGAATCACATGGAGATAAACCTGCAGTGGGTCTGCGTTTAGTGTGACAGTGGCCTTACTCCGGAGAGTGAAAATATATTTTCTGTAGATTTTCACTATTTTGAGATGTCAACAAAACAACAAGTAGTTCTAAACTTGTTTGTGATTGTAAGAGGTAGTGATATAACCTTAACTGCATAGAAATGTTACCCAATCAGAAGGCTACAGACACTAACACTGTGCACAGTCTGACATCAGAAAAGGAGAAGGGTGCAAATCTTTGACATTGCAAGACAAAAATTGCAGTTTTCCTTGCCTGCAAAGCAGAAATTCAAAATCATCGCTGTAAAAGGAGTTTCAGTGACTTAAACAGTGTTTACGTGTGCATGAAAAGTGAAGACAAATCCTGCCTACTAAAAAAGTGCATGTGAAAATATACAACACTTTTAAAAAAAACGAGACTGCAGCACTGGGAATACAACGAGAGGGACAGGACTATTTATACACTGAGGGAGGATAGGAAGTGAGAAACAGGAGGAGAATGAAACACAGGTGAAAGTAATCAAAACAACCCAGACAGACCGTAAATTCAAAAACAAATCCACTTTACATCCATGGCCAACCACCAGTTCACCTAACATGGATGTTTTTATGGAAAGAAGAGTATCAGGAGGACCCCAAATATTAAGACTATAAAGCAATCTAAGCATGCATGTTCAAAAATGATTAGAATAATAATGAAATTAAGGTATAATCAAAACTCTGAGCACTAGAAACACTGCAAAATCAAAGAGAAAACCCTCAATAATAAACGTGGATCCAAAATAAACTCCAAAGCAACTGAAAAACACTGATCATAATAGCTTCCCTCTCACTCACTAAACAGAGCAGATGGAGAGAAAAATGAGCCATTTTAAGCTGCTAAATCTAATAACAAAGTGGTAATGTGGCAACAATGAAGTGGACTATGGTGTGATCATCACTGCTGTGAGTGAGAGGGATGTCAGACACCCGAGTTGAGGACACACTGATTACATTTCATCAAAGAAAGAGAGAAAAGTATATTTGTGATGTACTGGCAACCATTTGAGCTTGTACCAAAATAAGTTACAGTGTAGACACAAGGTAATTTTAAGTGAAATTAGATATAGATATAGATAGGAATAAGAAGATGTCTTTGCGAGAGGTGCCTGTCTTTTAATGTTCTTGCCTTTCTAGTGTGAAAATGTAAACCTGAAAAATCCATTTACTACTTTTTGTTCCTCCTAAGCGCTGCATTGCCCTGTTTAAATTAATTACTGCAAGCTTACAATGGCATCAATCAATCAATCCACTGCTGTGCTGAATCAAACAGATCCAGGCAAATCTCATGTCATTATTATAGATAAGTGTTCATCGACTCACTCATTCAATCAAAGGTCCTGCTGAGTGACTGTAGCTCCTAATATAAACTTAATGCAATGTTTGATAAAAGTGTAATCATTTCCTCTGACGTTACTTTTTTCTTTACTACTAAACACAGCAGGAAGCCTGCTGAACTGAACTGTAATTTACTGACTGACTCATGCGATAAGAGAAAGTTTGTAAAAGTTCTTTTTCCAATCACGTTTCTTTGGCTCTGCCCATTAACCTATTTAATTCTTTGCCTCCAAGAAATTAGTCTCAGTTAAGGAGTCGTTCACCTACACACTGTACCTCTGATTCATGAACAAAACAATTAATATTCATAAAGTGTTCATAAACTGTGAATTGCTATTAAGCGTTCTCTGCATGCGCGAGCAGTAACCTCATAATTACCCACAATTCATCATTTCTGCGACTCATTTGATCATTACAGCTGATCTCTTTTGGAAGGGTGTGCGCTCTATCGGCATCTGTAACAAGTGTGCTGTGGCAGAATCCGTTCTGCCACATTAATCGCAAAATCTACCGGGCTGTTTTTATGCCAGTGTGGGGTTGTATTAAGGGGAAATCAATTTTGAGTTACACTGTGTTTGGAAATAAGCCCAGACAAAGTTCCTATGTTCTACTTTAATTGCATGATGTAATGGTGAGTGATGACAGGGGCCATGTAGGGCAAGGGAGGGGTACGAGCCACATGACCATGTGTGTCTATGTTTGTGTTCTGCTTCTGTGAGGACCCATTTATTTTTAACCTTTACACTGACAATATTATCTTGCTTCTTCGAAGAGCTGTTTAAGCACTGCATTGGCTCAATTCCAAACCAGCCCCTACATCCAGTCTTTACTGAAACCACGTAGCACTGGGGAGGAGCAGGGAAACAGACAGGACTAGTTATACACTAGTTATATACACTGAGGGCCAATCAGGGGAGTGGATCCAGGATCCATGTGGAGTAGGTGAATAAAATCTAGACAATGAGACACGAGGACGAAGTAAAATTAAATGCAAGACACAAGAGACAAATAACTACAATAATAAAATAGGAAGTGTATAACCATAAGTCAAAGAGGGAAACATTATTGATCTCAAATGTTCCCTTGACCTCACACCAAGTATCACTCTCTTAAGGGTTGTTTTCTCTGTGTCCTCTGTTAGTTGTGCTTCCTCTCTGTCTTCCCCTGTTCCTCTCCTGCCTGCTTTTTGAGAGCGATTAGTCCTTCGTGTTCACAAAGTCCCTTCTTTTTGCTACCATTTGAGTTATCACACTATTTTTTTCTGACATGTCCTCTGTGAATTCAGAGGTCTGTAGTATGAAGCAGGATTTCATCTTAACCAGGTAATATTCGGGTTAATCATCAGTTTTATGTACTATGAAGCTGGATCACTTCTTATTGCTCCAGAGGACATTATGTTTAGAGATTAGAGATCAACGGGTATGAAAATACTGCCTACTGATCAATTAATTGATCCCTGGAAGATGCCACAGACCTCTGGGCCCAATATTTTAGCCTCTGAGCATCAGTTATAGTTTCTCAGACACAATTTTATTGCTTGGGTTTTGGGGTTTTTTGCTGCATTGTCAGGAGATGTGTTGCTTTCAGGCTGTATTGCATGTTTAACCTATTTATATTTTCCCACAGTAGAGTTCTAGTTTTCTATGTAAAATCAGCTCTGCTCTGCAGCCAGTACACTTATTCATAATTGTGACTGGTCATATGGTGCCAATGCTACACAGGGAAAAACCCCTGGGTTAAGTTGGCAAGATTATGATGGGCTTCATCTAACTGCGTTTCCTGATTGCCAAAGTTAGTGTAAGTGAATCCAGATAATGGAAAAATGCCGTGAGTATGTTGAACTAATTTTATAGTACAGGCCACCGACTCCCTGAGTCTAATCTGTATTCATATTTGTTTCCTTCTGGACCTTGTTAAGTTTCAGCCAAAGAGAGTCAATTTTTTCTGTTTCCCTGTGTTTGCACATTGTGACACTTGTAGATAAAAATTCATGTCATTATTTTCGTACAGAATAAACAGCTTTTCTGTGGAAACATGTACATTTTATGCTTTATATTTCTCCCCCAAAAAGTGAAGTTTTATAATGCATCGATTTCCATCTCAAGTTTGTGCTTTCATTAATGAATAGTAAGGATGTTCCAAAGATTGCTGCTGCACTTCTACCCTGCCTCTTAACTAAGGGACCCTTAAGCATTTGCAAGTATGATTCAGCACAGTGTTACACTTGTTACAGAACAGGAGGTAAGGGGTGGACTGTAATTGGGGTCACATCTACTCCAAGCTCAACACATACTTATATTTACTCAGGGAAAAACAAAATTTGGAGAAGTCTGTGTTCGGTATGAGGCGGGGTTGTGGATGTTACAATCGCACGGATCTTCAACCACCTTAAACTTTCATTTTACTTCCGTTTTTATGAATTTGTCTCTGTTTGGTTCAGTTTAGAGATTAAAGTGAGTGAGTAAACAGGGGGGTTTTTAGAATTAGGATGAATAAAAAAATCACAAAATGCGTCTTTGGGTTTAACATCAACAGTTAAAATGCAAACGGCAAATGTTTCTAACATCACCTTGGTTTCTACGGTTACAAATCCTGTGATAGTGACGACACCAGCAGAGCACCTTTGCCTGCAAATTACTGTTAACTACATTGAACTGCCACACTTCAACAAAAGTGTAACAATGTGAAAATTTGTTGGCTTGAGAGGGAAGATGATGCCAACAATGCTTTTCTGCACTATTTAAACTGCTTCACCTGCAAGCCACTTTGAAACCCACCTTTAATGTAACCTAAACTGTGTCATGTTTGCTGTCTGTTCTTTTTAAGGGATCTTGTAGCTGCTTTTTTTTTTTTTTTTTAGAGGGAATGTGTTAATTAGACAATTTCTGGGTTTAGTCTCAAACAAAACTATTTGGTTTATTTATAGCAAAGTTTAAGTGTTGCAAAAGAAAACAAAATGTGCAGAACGGGGGAAGAACTGAGGCACAAAGTAGTGTATTAATGAAAAATAGTCTAGTACTCGGTACCCTGAAGTTTAATAGAGTAAACCACTGTTGTCGCTAAAAGAAATGATTTCGGACATTACCCCACTCCCTTGCCCTCCAAGTCTTACTACCTCTATGAGGTTGCCAGACAGCCAACTGAGATTCTGCCACATAACCCCAACACTTGTAGCTTTTACACTTTATCTCTTATAAGCCCAACTCAGATAAGAAACAGCCAGTTACTCAGCACATCAAAACTTGTTTCCAGTCTGTGTGGTAAGCTAACTGCTGCTGGCCAAGCACTGATTATATCTGACTTTGGGAAAGACGCCAAAAAGGTGTATTCCACAAAATGCTGAATTGCTCCTTTCAGGGTCAGCTTAAGGTGAGGATGCACATCCAGTCGTGATGGGTAAAGTTAAGGGTTAGAGCCTGGGATATGATTTCTGTAAGTGGAAGTACTCATAGCAAAACATGTGCAGTGAAGCACACAGGCAGGAGGATAATTTGGGTTTAAATCTGCAGTTTAATCTGCAGATTAAACGTGTCCCTGTGTGTCTTGTGAACAGTCTATTCTCTAAAGCTGCGTGAAGGATACCGATCGAACAAAACACAAACCTCAATTTAGTGCTGCAATAAAAGAATCAAAATCTAATACTTATATATCAAGAGTGCTTCGTATTGTTTCAAAATTTCAAAACAATACAAGCTAAAGCTGGGAAAGTTTCAGCAAATCTAAAATCAAAAATGTCTTCTGGAAGCAGAAATTCAGCTGAGATTAAAATGAAGGTAGCAGAGGAAGAGTCTGTGCCAGCTCCTCCACCTCGTTGCGGTGCAAAAGTTTGGAAGACTTCAGGGAGGGAAATGAGTATTTCTGATGTCATCTGTGACCCGGGTCATCTCTAAACCCAGTGCAGAATGGTAATGGCCTCCTCCACAGGCACTGTGGTGTGGCCAGAAGGACTGGCTGCAGCTTAAATTAAGGAGCCCTAACAGGCCCATAAATTTCAGAGGGAATTTGCTGCAAATGTTGGAAAAAAAGAAAAGAAAGACAAAGAGTAGCAGGAAAGTTTTATCTTCTTGAACTCATAAATGTGTTTTCTGTGTCGTTTAGCAAGCCCAGTGCTCCGCAGAACTCCCCATAAACCATAATTGGATTAAAATTCTTCTCTTACATACAATTTTAAAAAGTCTCAACAGCAGTGAACAATGTAAATCTCTCACACCAGCAGATTTATGAGGCTTCCCTCAATCCCTCATTTTAAATTAAATAAATGGCAGATTCATATCCTCACGAACCCCAACCAACTATGACTATACTCCCACACTCTGTAATGAAGGTAATGTTCCCATAATTGCCCAGAGACTTGGTTCGGTCACCATGGCAACACAATCAAAGTGCTGCAGTCCAAGGCAGACTCAAAAGACTGTCAAAGAGTTGTCTTGACAAATGTACAACTTTTAATTCCAGAGGAACACTTTAGTTAAAAGGTTTGTAATGGTGTTGCAGTAATTTCACGGTGATGCTCTGCTCTGGGACCTCCCACACACATGCAGTACTGTGCAAAAGTCTTAAGCCGCCCTTTGCTTTTTTTACATTTGGCAGGAAAATGGATAAATAGGTGCAGAGATTTCTTGAAATGTCCAAACATAGATGAGAATACAGTATACTGGGGGAAGAACAGAGCTTGTGTCTGTGTTTGGTATGACCACCTTTATTCGTCAACAGAGCCTGAACTCTCTTATAGGGAAGCTTTCTCATAATTTCTGTAAGCAGTCTTCAGGAACAGCTCTTCAGGCTTCTTGAAGGACATTTAGAGCGCTTTGGATGTTGGCTGCTATTTGTTTCATTCTCTTTTAAATTGATCACACATTGCTTCAATAATGTTGAGGTGTGGTCTCTAGAGAAGCCAATCCATAGTGTTCAACTGTATGTTTTTCTATGTAGGTACTTCTATATTGCTACTATACTATATATTGTATTGTCTGTGCCCGTTTAGTGTAAAGGATAAAGCACAGGAATTTAAATACATCACACTTGTAGGGAAGGATAGAGAAAGGAAGGAGACATGGCTAACATATTGCAGGTACCAAACCACAGTGGGTGTGGAGGGCCAGCATGAGGGAATTATAATGATGTGTGCTGCAATTTCTGAATAACCAACACCTGCTGACTGTCCTGGACATTCTCTGCATGGATCCCATTCATATGAATGACAGGGGTTTGGTGTGGAAAAGCCTGCCAGTTTTTGTCATTGTCTGAGTTAATGTCAGCACCCACCGGGGTAATGTCAAAAATGAATTGTTTGGAGCCCATCCATGAGTGGTGTTAGAGCTCCTTCCACCATACTCCCAATACTTATTAAGGAATTCTCTTCTGCAGGTTGGAGGAAAATAACCATGTGTCTCTGTTTGGTGCACAACAGGAAGTGCAGTGATTTCTGTCGATTTTACTTTTAACTTTCTAAATAGCAGGGCTGGATTTTGTTTCCATGAGCTTGTTTTTTTTTTTTTTTATTGCCTTATATTGCAAGAAAATGAAACAGTTTTCCCCCTTACATTACATGCAAATTTAGGGGCTCTTTTGCTTCACAAATTGTAATGTGAAACCTTTTACTACAGAAATCAGCGTGTGAGTATTTGCTTTGGTGCAAAATAGCAGCCATTTACTCTCAGAAAAATAACACTCTGGCACTGCGAGTTCAATTCAATTCAGGTTTATTTATAAACCTTCCAAATCACAACGGCAATTATGTCAGTGTGCTTTATACTGTATGAAAAAGACCTTACAGCATTCGGCACAAACGAGCAAGCAGTTCACTATGATGGGAAGGAAAAACTCCCTTTTAACAGGAAGAAACCTCCAACAGAAGCAGGCACAGGGAGGAGCAGCCAGTTACTGCGACTGGGAGAAAAAGAGAGCACAAATGTCTGTGTAGGTTCTCGTTCATTCAGGTCATAGTAGTCTAAGGAGCTGGGAAAGAAACCAACTAGACTTAAGTTTTAGGAAGATGTTTTCCTATCGAGGGTAATTGACCTACTATTAGTCATGTGCCAAATCACATGACTCAAGGTGTGACTAGAGGTTGTCTCATCCTATCACGTAACCTACTGAAGTCACCTGACGCAAAATGTACGTGAAGGTTAAGGTAACCAGGGAAGGGATCTCAAGACTGCATCGTAGGTGGTTGACAGCTGGCGTCCTAGGCCATCTCCTCTGTTTGATGATAGTTGTCCACATGGTCATTTAAAACAAGATTCTCATTCCAAAACAATTACATGACACACAATCGGATGTCAAAGAAGGAGAGAAGTTGCAAAAACTTTTGACGTTATGAGACAAAATTTCAGTTTTCCTTGCCCACACACAAACACAGAAACTGGATATTGTCTGAGAACACCTTTTGTTTTGTTTTTCATTTAAAAAAAAGAAAGAATCTGCATTTTTAAACTTTAACCAACAGAAAGTCTGGAACCAGCTATAGCTTATCCATCATATGCTACTCAGATATCCTGAAAGCTCACAGAAATTGGTGGTTGCCCCCGGAGGCAAAGTCAGCCGCTAGCTGATGTGTTCACAGATTGAATGGGATGAAATAAAACTTTAAATAATCCATCTCCTTCTTAGCCCTGACACATAACAGGCCTGAGTTCAGCAATATCCCTCAGATGGAAATACAAAGAAGGAATATAAATCAGACACTTGAAATCCTGATCCTGGGTCAGTGTCAGGTTAAAAGATTTCTGACTGAGGATGCAACAGGAAAGGAAAATGGAGAGAAATGCCCTTGAGCAAAGAGAAGCACATACACAGCAAATAAGACAGGACCCAGGACAGAACCTTGTGGTGCACCAGAGTGGAAGGGAAGAACCAAAACCTGCAGTTCCTGGAATTGCCACTTGAGGCTGGGAGCAAAAGTGGGTCAGTTTACATAGACTCCCATGGCAAAATGCAACTTAAAAGCATTTTAAAAAAGGCTTTACAAAGGTTATAGATTGATACAAAGATAGTTTTGGCCTCTGTGGATAGTCTCTTTATTCCTAGCATAATGTTGTTGTTGAGGGGTTTGTTTTTTTTAAAGTCCTCATTCATCTGAATCGGTGTGGCTTCTTCAACAAACAGATGTACACAGTTTATTGCTGTCTGCAAGGCCCCCACTAATCCAAGTCACTACAGTGGACATCCCCTTCATGTTTACTTAGAATTTAATACACTGCAGACAGATAATCGTTTAGATTCGCAATCACGCCTGGAATCAAACCCAAGACCGTCTTTCTGTGAAGGAATAGTGCTAGTCACTGGTCCATTATATACAGTATAGCGACCAAATATACTTCTAGATCAGGGGGGGGAAAAGCAAATGGATGACATCACAGTGGCCACATAACTGGGACAAATGAAACAACAACAAAGGAAAAAGTCAGATAAAAGGAAATCCACCCCCTCAGTGCTAATTGGCACATTCTGATCCCTGCTGCTAAAGATTACACTAACATTCAACAACACTGACAGAATAAAAAATGCCTGCTTAATATTTCTAAACTGATTCTCATCCCTTGCAGATTTTCCACCATGTTTGACACTGATTTGTCTCAAGACCCTGAACAAAAATGCTTTAAAGTGGGCAAACAATAACTCACAATAACTGGTCACTGTGTGTGATTTGAGCCTGTCAATTGCTCTCCCACTGCTTTGAGAAACCATTTACAGCAACTTGGCTCCCAAAGCACGAGGGGCTAAAGTGACTGTCACTGCATGTGATTACTTGTAGCTGTGAAAGCATGTGACAAAACACAGCATGACAGTTGCTCATGTGTAAAACCACTACGAGCATGTAAGAAAAGGCTGCGGCGGGGCTCTGTGTTTATGTGCAGCTCCACGTGGACGCTTTTGCTTTGTTTGTGTTTGTGTCGTAGCTGAGCGGCGCCTTCCAGAGTGAACTGTGCCAAGTTGCTGAAGTTTGATCCAGCCGGCTGATTAAAGGGCATGTTCTATTGATCTTGAAAGAGTTCATTCTGATTTGCTCCGAGCGAATGTGTGAGGATTTAAAGAGAAATGCAGCAGGTCTGCAAGTGCCTGATCTTTACTGCATGTGACACATTTTCTCCTGTTTAGACAATTAAAAGTAAACTGGCGGGGGAAAAGGGACAGGTTTTTAATCAATATGTGGAAATAAATCCACTTCTTCTGAAACATTTTTTCATGTTTTAATGTTTTTCCAAGCATTGGTTCCAAAGTAAACAGAAAGCAGTGTGCTCTCACGGCCAAATGGCTGTCTGAAAATATGAATAAAACTCTCATTTAAAGAAACTGCAAAAGACCTGGACAGCAAAAGTTGGAAATTAAAATATCTTCTGCTTATTTAGGGTCCAGTGATTCAACAGCCTTTAATACAAACAATGAGCACTGTGACGTGTCCGTCTCTTTAAACGCTGCTTTCCTTCTACACATGTCTAGTGACATTAAAAATATCTGAAGCTCATTAAGCCTATACTAATTTAAAATCCATCAAGAGCTGCAAATTGTTTGCTGCTGACGCGAACTGATGAGAAACGTCTGAATCAAAGACAAAAGCTCTGTTTTTGATGCTCGCCCTGCTGATAAGATGCCAAATTAGTTTTGCAATGAACAAACGTTTAATTTTTTTAATCAAAATGCCCGTCTTTACTCTTCCCTCTGTGCACATTGAGCCACTTTAATGTCATCTGACATGCCCAGTGCTCGCTTTTTACTAGTAGTTTACATTTAATGAGCTCATTTTGTGTTTGTGTTTAACGTAACTGAGCCTTTTTACATTTTGAGATGCTTTATTTTATCTGTTTAAATCCATTAAGCTTGAGTAATTCTACTCAAGTAGAAGTCATGTTCATTTTTTATCAAGGTATTTTACTTTACTAACATATCTTGTTTTATTACTGATGAAAAATGTTGGTTTTGCCTTTATTTTTCACACCAATTTCAGCCTCTTCTGATGCTTCAAACCATAAAAAAGACCAACTGAATATTAACAATGTCAGTGTTTGCAGGCTCTAAGGTTAACTGTGGGTTTATGGTAAAGCTCACCTTTCTCTTTTAACACGAGTCTTTATTTTTAGTCACACCGCCTCCTTTGTGAGTATAATAGTTTCATTACAGCAGATTTCAGTCTGTTCTCATTTCCAAGCCATTGAATACTGTCATATGCGAGGTCTCCTTGCTTTGTGCAGCAGCTTTAGGCAATCATGACTACAGTTCTAAATTCAATTTCATCACATTATCATGCCATCACAAAAGAACCCAGACTGGGTGACCAGGCTGCAACCAGAACCCTAATAAGTGGTTGAAAATGGATGGATGGATGGATAATGTTGTCAAGGAGTATATGTGTCCTAACCTAGACAAGTAATATTTAATACCTAAACCTAACCAGTAAAAAGCCATGATCTGTTCCTGTCTGACAGAATTCTGATTTATCTACCGCCACCCTTCCAGCCTCCTAAAGTGGACTTGTAGCTCTTTAAAAAAGAAAAGAGCAATAATCACAAGGCATACTGTTTCTGTGGCCTTTCAAGTTGCCTTATTGTTCAGTTCAGGCACCTGCGTCTCCTCATGCCTAACTTCCAAGAAGCAGAAATCAATTTTTAAATTATTTCTTTCTTGTATAAAACTGGATAGCGGGCAGTGTGCAGACGGGTTCAACATTAGTGTAACCATAGCAAACATGTGGGTCTCAGGCTCAGTGGGAAGTATGTAAAGGTAAAAAGTGTGTCAGCTGTTCTCCTCACCTTGTCTTTGTCCTTTTGTTGTTCTGTGAGGCTGTATATTTAACTCGCCATAGCTCCACCTGCTGCCTCTTCCACACCTGAGGTGCAGCATTCATCACCACCAGCACTATATCTAGTTAGCGCTTCACTCCACTTGAACAGTAAACTTACTTACAAGTTCTCCAACTGTAATTTGAAACCAAGTTAAAACTTTAGCTCGTCTTTGCCTGAGGACCACTGAGTCCTCTCCTCCCTCCCATCCAACGCTGCCCACCACCTCTGCTCTTCACTCTGCGCTACTTTCCCTAAAGGCACCTACTTTAGTCTTATACGTTCATGGATCTGATATCCTTGCATAGAAAGTCAAGTTGTGGCTGCAAATCACAGCTGCAGTTTCTCTTGCTATTTCTTTTCTTGCTACTATTTCTTTCCTGTGCCATCCAATCATGTTTCTTCTCCTGCAACTCCAACAGTTTGTCTTATTTGTTGGACTTCAGTTTGTTTGGGAGATACTTCCTCAAGGTGGTTTAGCACTCCAGCCTCACAGGAAGCAGATTCCTGGTTTAAAGCCACTGTAGAGTTTGCTTGTTCTCCCCGGGCCTGCGTGCAGTCTCTTCCGGCGCTCCGGCTTCTTTATAGCTTTAAATGTCACCGTGATTTTTTTCACATGTTCCAACTTGTTCCTTCAGCAAAGATCTGCTGTTTAAGACGCAGAAGTTGGGGACAAGGGTCAGTCTTTCTAATGCCACTGGAGACACCGCTTACATAGTGGTGTTTGATCTAAGGCACTAGTGGAATTTGCAAATTTGAGGGTTTGTTACTGTTTTCCAACACATCTCAGCCGCTTGTTATGGTAGATCAACAGTATTTTCTTTTTGATAATTTGTAAAGTAAACTGTACTTAATTTCTCTGGGGGACTTGGCTTTGTAGGTCTTCCGCCACACCGAGAATTGGCAAGAGAATTCATAAAAGCATACTTAAAATTGATGTACAGTCACGTAGGGAGGAAATAGAGCTCCAGCGGGAATTTATACAAACTCATAAAGGACAAGCAGACTCCACAGCATTATAGATTTCTTGAATATTTATTATTCCTAGAAAGGTATAATTTACCGTGTTAAAATGACTGGCCTAATCAGGAACTCTGCTGACTGCCAATTGCCAATTGTTGTGAATGTTGGGGGATTTCTATTGTCTCTTATTTTCTAGATTTTCACGCCCTTTAAGTGGAACAATTGTGGAAGTAAATACAATTATTTCCTCCTTTTTGTGCCCTGTTGAAGTGGTCCAGCAAATAAACAGTGTTAAACTTTAGTATATTTATGGAGTGTCAAAAGCAGCACAATGGAGCAAACATTTGTGGAAGCCATAGAGTCTATGGCGCATTATCACACTCAAACAATGTAATGTGATAACATAATGAAATTCAACTGCAGCAATCAGAAATAATACAGTAGGAGTAAAAAGTGAGAGAAATACTTATAAAACACTTGATATTCTGCCCAGCTGGCAAACATCTAAATCTACTTTGGCTTGGCTCAGTACTGCAGGTTCTGTACAAGTGGATGTATGACGGATGGGCTCCTTTAAGGTTGCAGCGCACAATGACAGTCAGTCAATAAAAGACCAGCAGGGAAATTACAGTGGGGAACTGCTCAGGGCACAGAGGTCCATTAGCATTACCTTAACAAATGTCCACCACAAGCTCATCATTCTCCCTAGCCCACTGAAAGCCCTTTTTCTGCTCTGTATACCTGTTCTACACACATGTGTACACCGATGCACCCAGATGCGCACATTCATACTCGACCCTCTCGAGGATGCAGGCCTTCATGGCAACATAGAGAGCGCAAAGGTTCTCCCTGTGTTCTAATAAAGCCCCGCATCCCCAGGATGGATTGAGCCCACGTGGCGATAAGGGGTGTGATTATTCATTTGTGCCAGAGATCTAGTGCCTGGAGATAAGATGGGCCCTTTGCAACAATGGAGGGGCTCAGAGAGGATAGATAATCGAGCCAGTGACCCTTGTAGTATGCTAGACTCAACCACTCGCTTGCTTTCTTTCAGTGGGCTTATCTGCTGGGAATAGCGCTGCATTTCGTGCCTATCTTACTGTACCAGCTTGGCAGCGTTCCTACATGCTGCTGTCAGTCCCCAAGGTACAAAAGCTCAGTACGGCTTATGTTTGTGTGGTGAAACTGTGGGGGAGTGGAAAGCACCAAGGGAGGATGGAGAGATAATCTGGTACATGGCTCTGGTTTTAGGCCTGTGAATATGGAAGTGAGAAGGAACAAGCAGCCATTCAGATGTGTTTAAAATATAAAATCTGTTTTTACTGTACTTTTCTAACATTTATTTATAGTTAAAAAAAAAACAGTTTGGAAACTTTATTTCCAAAGAGTAAGTATCTGTGCAGTATTTTGTATTTTGTAAGTGTTTCGATAAGCGATGCAAGGTGCAATAATTTGATTAATGAAGTGTTATGATGCTTGGTTTATTCCAGGGATTTAATCTCAGTTAACAGGTTTTTGTGGGCGCTTTGTTTTTTGTTTTTGTTTTTTGTTTAGTTATTATTAAGGTTGGATTTTCATTTATTTACCAGTTTTCATGGTTTCTGGGTTCTAGGTGTTGTCTGTCATTTAGGTTTAGTGCACTTATATATTCTGTTCTTTCAGTTCCTGTTATGTTTTAGTGCTACAGTCTGTATCCACTGAATGTGAATCCATTGAATTTTTGTGTTCATGTCAATGTTTCAGTTATTCTTTCCTGTTTTATTCTGGTAGTCTTTTGTCCCTTTATTTTTTACTTCCTGGTTTTCTAGATTTTGTTCAGCTGACATCATCCTCCTGTTTTCCATCCCCCTGATTTCCTCCATGTGGATAAATAGTCCTTTCTTGGTTTCTTATGGGCGCTCTTATGGGCACAGGTTTAGCTCAGTTGGATGAGCACATAGTTATATGTCAAACGACTGAGAGCAGCCCTACATACTGCTCCCCGGGCGCCCAATGGCTGGCCACTGCTTCACTGAATGAATGGGTTAAATACAGAGAGGAATTTCCCCACGGGGACCAATAAAGTATTAATTATTATTATTATGGTCCTGCTATATGTTAATCCAGACAAAGATATCTTAACATGTCCAAACTACTATTACTTGCTATTACCAGAAAAACAGTTTCAAGTGTCAATCCTCACAATGATGCACAGTGATCATCCATCCATAAATCAATCTTCTTCCACTTACTAAAACGTAGTTAGTCTGTTAGTTAATCATTGCCATCTTTGTATTTCAGAAGCCAGAGGCATTTGAATGTAACATCAAAACAAATATTAAGCAATTTGTTTACTAAGCAATTAACTTCTTTTGGTGACCCGTTGGAAATGCAAACAGTGTGAACTCAGCACTGAAATTTCATCACTCTTTAGTTTATATGGTAACCATGTGAGGTAAAAGCTGCTTGTTTCATGAGCCTGAACTCAATAATGGGATGTTTTTGTGTTTCTGGTCCAAGTTCTGTAAGAGAACCTGCCAAATAAAAAAGAAGAAAAAAAGCAGAGAGACCTTTACTTTATCTTACTGAGATTTAAAATCCTTACATAACCAACTTTAGCAAGTGTCATTTTCATCTGTTCCTTGGACTGCCTCAGCTGCACCTGCTGAAGGCTGATTTTAGAAACATTAATATAAATCTAATCCACCTGGAGGCTGCAAGTCAGACAGTGAAGCTTCGAAAAGAGCCCGGCTGATTGATCTAATTACATGCTTGAGTGGGGGGAAAAATACAGCCTTATCAATGACCTTTAACATGTTTGTTTGGTCTGTTAACTGTTGCATGCTCTGTTCGCTACAGTGTCAGTGCTCGTTGTGGTAAATCTCACAGATGACACGTGCAGCATACAGATAGCCTCATTAGGTTTTGATTTATGTCAGTGCAATGAAACGTTAGCGACAGCTAAAGCTAATGGCTTTGTGTGGCGACAGGAGAGGGGAAAGTAAAATCTTAAAGTTAACATTTTCTGGTTTAAAAAGAGAACAAAGAGTAAATTAGCATTTCACACATGCACATCATACCACAGTTGCGCAATTCCCTGACTGGGTTTATCTCATGTACAATAGAGGGTAGACACAGCTGGAAGCGGCCATTTCTGCATGCAGCATACAAAATACCATCGGTACCACCTGAGGTGCTTTTATGGCCATCCTGTGCTAGAGCTGCATGCCCAGCTTAGGTGAGGTGCTGCATGAATGACACCACAGTGCATATTTATTATCATTACCATTATTTTTATTATTAATTTTATTATTATCCATCCGCTTCTGCTTATCAGGGTCACGGGGGTGCTGGAGCCTATCCCAGCTGTCATAGGGCGAGAGGCGGGGTACACCCTTGACAGGTCGCCAGTCTGTCGCAGGGCCAACACACAGAGACAGACAACCATTCGCGCTCACATTCACTCATGCATTCACACCTATGGGCAATTTGGATTAATCAATTAACCTATCCCCACAAGCTGCATGTCTCTGGATGGTGGGAGGAAGCCGGAGTACCCGGAGGGAATCCACGCAAACACGGGGAGAACATGCAAACTCAGAAGGAGTTTTTAAAAGCCGAGAGGCTTTATAAACTCAGAAAGGTCACACAGAAAGACCCCGGCCTGATGGTGGAATTGTATTCAGGACCTTCTTGCTGTTAGGCAACAGTGCTAACCACCATGCCACCGTGCTGCCTTAATTTTTTTTTTTTTTATAATAGGTATTAGGTATTTTTATAATTTATAAATTTTTAAAATAATTTTATTATTATTAATTCACATATTGGTCATGCATTCTGTGTAGCTCATCATCTATTTGTCTTCTCAATGTGTGATGATTTCCATTTGTTTTCTATAAGCCAGAACAAGAATGGAAATGATCCTACCCGGATAAATATGTATTATTCCACAAGCACTTGGTGATTGTGTTTAACAAACGGAAATGTCAAGATCAGCTCTCGGTGACCCAGCTGAAGGCCACGCTTGCCGTTCACAGTGAAGATCATATGCATGGTTAATCAGGTGTGAGTATCACTGAAAACACAGGCAACATCATCTCAAGAGCTGGCCCTGGGGCCCGTGTTCTGGTCAATTAGAGAATTAGAGGTGTCAGGCAGGGTCATTTTGTTATACTGATTTATTCACAAGCCCTTGTGGAGCCACGAGAGCTGGACAATAGGGCCAGTGGCGGTGGCTTTCTTGAATTTTCTATCTCCTTGCACATTTGTCCTGCAGGAAGGAAGTTGTGTCAGCTTAACTCTTGGTCTGGAAGGCTATTCTCTGAGGCGCAGCTGACTGCGGCGCTCTTCAGTGAGAGCCTCTCGGCTTTTAGAATAACCTTGCTGCTCTCGCCACTTTCACTAAATCATTTGGTGTAGAAGCTTAAACAAACAATTTAATGTCAAAGTATCAAGACATGACATGCATGCAGGGGTATTTTTAGGTGCCACCAGCTGGAAGTCTTTCACACTGACCTGCACACATTACATTTATACATGAGCCAACTGACTGAATATGCTCACGCATTTGGAAATGCTGCCAACATGCACACTGCTGTTTAAAATATTAAATCTGAATGTACCAAACTGTATGAAGAATTATGTTTTCCTGTACTTCAAATATTGCAGTTTGCTCTTTTTCATCTTTTTTTATTGACATCCTTAAATTTGTATAATTCCCTCAACATAGTCTTGACACGGTTCAAAATATATAGGGTTGTTTTTTTTTAAACAATCCATGCAGGGCTCTGCAACCAAATTTTTCAGTGGTGCGACTAAAAAAAATATTTGGTCGCACAACTGTTCGGGTAACAAAAAAAAAAAAAAAATCTCTGCAACTCTCCGTGTGGTCAACAACAGACACACATTATGCCCCTATCGTGGACTAAACCAATCAGAGATAGTCAGGGGCGGGACCTCTCTGATTGGCCGTGGTCCAGTTCAAAGTGCAGGTGGAAGAGAGGTGAGTAGCTTGAATAAAGCGATATCAATTCATTAACGGATTCCACACAAAGACGTAAACACAGAGCGGACCCGACGCATCAGAATCAACTTTGTCTTTCTCGGCTTTCTCACCCGACGGCCCGTAGACGGACACGCTGTCGGAGCTCAGCGATTCTGATGCGTCGGGTCCGTTCTGTGATTACGTCTTTTTGCGCTGATTCTGAACTGCAGGTTTTGTCTCTCTCCAACAAAAATTCGCTGAGCCAGCAGCAAAAGAAGCAGCAAACTACGCTTCACATTTGATCAATGTCGTCATGAATTCCCTCTGACTTTTGCTGTTTTGCTTCCACCACGATAAAAATCACACTTCCTGCACAGCTCTCTCTCTGTGTGTACTTCAAGAACAGTTTCCTGTCTCAAATCTCTTTTTTCTGCATTATTCATTCGCTTATTACCCACCAGTCTACCGTTGTTTACAGCGCTGTCTTTTTCTTTTTTCACTTAAATGACCTCGGACAAGAAAGCCTAATTTCTGCTGTTCAATACTGAAGAAATTTAAACTTCTTAAAATTATGCAAAATTGCACAATATTGCAGAATATTTTTAAGGTTATCTGCAATAAAAAGCCAGACCAGGAAAACCTCCTTCATGTTTTTCTGTGTTTTATTCTCAGTTACTTTCACACAAAGGCATCTGCTGTGATGTTCACAATTCTGATGAAGTCTCACATGTATCAGTACTGATAAATGATCAGAATTATAATATTTCTGACTGTCTGAGGCTAAATTGAATCAAATCAGGACTTTGAGAACCGGAATCAAATGGATTATAGAAATCAGTGATGATACCCAGCCCTAGTGAGCAGCCTAGGCCTGAGAGAAGTGGATGTAGCTGTAATAAGAAAAGATGAAAAGAACGATTGATAACTTTTTTGTTAAGTTAAGGCCTGATCCTTCTGAAATTCATAGCCAGTGCTCTGACACGGTGCCATCAATCTTTGAATGCTGAAAAAGCACAGTGTATCCAGGAAACACATTATATGCTGCAATAAATGCACTGCCCAAGTGTCCCCTCTCCCCACTGCCGTCAGAGGAGGCCAAGATGATGATTAAGTTTAACATTTTCTACAATATTGACAAAGCACTTTAAGCACAAGTTTGTTAGTTAATAATTTAGAAATGAATATTGTCTGTATGGACTCTCCCCCCCCCTCTTTGTTTTTGTACAACATGATTCCAGGGGTAATTTAGAGCAGCGGTCTCCAACCTTTTTTGCGCCACGGACCGGTTTATGCCCAACAATATTTTTCACAGACCGGCCTTTAATGTGTCGCGGATAAATACAACAAAATAAAACTAGTACCGGTACCGAAAAAAAGAAGATTTATTCATAACACACGTGAAAAGACCCAGGAAAACCGAGTTAACGATAAAAACGATGACAAAATAACGCTGAAAACCGATAAAAACCCTGAAAACCACACATTTCACACCTGAGCCTCAACTCTCGCGGCCCGGTACCAAACGACTCACGGACCGGTAACGGTCCGAGGCCCGGGGGTTGGGGACCGCTGATTTAGAGCCTGTGTCACATACTTTGTCCAGCAAGTCAGCGCCATCTCTAGTGTTTACAATACTCTGAGCCCTGTTTGCAGAACATGTAACCAAGTAGCAGGAGATCAACCATTTACCTGGGTCTGGGTCATGGGAAAAGAATCGCTACAGAACCCCAGACCTCCTTCCCTCCTGGGCACCTCCTCCAGCTCATCCATGAGGACTCTTAGGTTTTCCCAAGCCAGCCAAAAGTTGTGATCTTGCCGGCATGTCTTGGGCCTGCCCTGGGATCTCCCCACAGTTGTGAATGCTTAAAACACCTCAGCTAGATGGTGTCCAGGAGGCCAATTGCACTTTATGTAACCCAGACACCCTTTGGAAACTTTTACCTGCATATATCTACAATTTCTTGGTCACTACTCACCGATCGTGGCCACAGATGAGGATGGGAACATAGGCTGATTGTAGGCACAGACACTGCACAAATATGTTTCGGTCTCCAGTGCATTGCTAAAAGATCTTTCCTTAATCTACACATCTCTATGGCATTAACCCAAAATTATTCAGTCCGCACAATCTCCACTGATGGGAATACTGGTGTCCATGTAAACATACGAACTGGCAGACAAGCAAATATTGTAAAAAGCTGAAGAAAGTTGAAGAAACTTAAATATACTACCCCAAAAACATCAAAATTCTTCACTGGACTGGAGCACCTCAGTGGCCAGAAACAGACTTGACTACAGTCTTTGAACTTCTTTCAAAAGTTCTTACTTTTAACTTTAAAAAGATAAGGTGAGGAGGAGTTTTAGCATCTCCACAGACTATTTCTGATGCATTCCCTGAAGGAAGGCAGCCTTGTCTCTCTATAATTCATGGACCCAACTTAAAAAGTGACACACAGGAATGCACAACCACTGTGCAGATGTGTTGATGGCGGAACTCTTGCAGACTTGCATTCATACACTTTATGTAGCTGAACATGCATAAATTATCTCGAACACTGAGCTGGATAAACTGACCTCTATGCTTCCTTATGCATCTTGAATTTAAGCACTACAATACATATATAATGCTCATGTAATTTGTCATTTTTTGATCTGTAAAGTTGTGCAGATTCTTTGTGCATTATTACAGAGTAATTTCTATGTCCCCAATATGAATGAGCTTTTTTCAGCAATTCGAAATGAGACTACATTGTGGTAGAAAGACACAAAGATGACATTTAGATCCTGAAAACTATTGAAATGAGTACTTCAAGACATTATCTACTTCAAAATAAAGCTGTTCGGGTTCAATAACAGACAAAGCCGTTTTGACAAGGTGGAGACTTTTTACTGAATTAATAATTAAAGCTATCCATCAGTGTCAGTAACAATAAAATAACCCAGAGAATCCTATTTTATCCAGAGACAGAGATTCACAACGTTGTCAGTCTGCCCAGAGACAAAGCGTCACATTGAATTTTCTATTGTCACAAACTGTTCTCTTCATGAGATATATGACACCAGCTAATGGGGCTCCCCCTATCAGCCTGCTCCGGCTCAAACTTTTGATGACTATATTCATCAGCACATATTATCGGCTGAATTTAAATTGGACACTGATATGCTCTTCAGTCACTTTTCATCAGCCCTGACATGCTGTCTTTGACATCGCCAAGCAGTGCCTGTCGATGCGCGTCCGCCGGTGAGGTGCAGCTCTGTAGCGCCGAGCCACCGACTTCACAGTGACGCGCCGTTCTCTGCAAATCTGGATCGCACTCTTTAATGAGTTAACACACTTTGCACGCAGTGTGAGCTGCATTTAATGTCACAGGCCTCCTACGCACACACTGAACTAAACACATGTTCAGCTGCTTGATTTCTACTGTGTTTAGAGCACGGACAAAAGCAGATTTCACACTGACAGGCCTGCATGTAGTGGTATATTTAAGATTTTTACTCTTGGGCTTTACGAGAGTAGCTTTGCCTGATTCTCTTTCCTCTTGAGCCAAAACTGGCTGAAGTTGGATGTTTAAAGCTTTACTTGTACATATACTGACTTCATTATTTAAAACTTTGGCTCTTTTTTAAATATATGCGTTCACTATTGTGTTTATATAAGACAGAAAACTAAAAGACTAAGGTATAAACTATGAGCTTTTTAGAAAGTATTTTTTAGCAATTTATGCAAATATTTTTCCACAGAGTAACCACTCTGCAGCTTCTGGCGCTCAAATTTTAATTTCTAAACTTGGCAGTTGATCAGGTTTACGCTCAGTCAGATCTCAGTGAAGCGTGAGTTTGGTTCAAAAGAGGATTGTTTGGACACAGACTCCTCTGTCCATGATGCCACAGCCGGCCTCATGCTGAGGCAGCGGTCTTTCATCTCTAGAGAACTTCACCTAAAAAGCTCATTTACAATGTTCTTCTCACTAGTTAGTTTTGGGGGGACTAGTTTTAACAGCTAAGCAGTTCATGTGTGTATTCATGGTGCAGATGTAAGTCCAGTTTCAGTCACATTACCTCGATTAGCTAGATTATTAATGGGGGGGTTTTCAATGGCAGATCATTTCAAATGCAACTTTTCAAACACAGTAACAAAGAAAATCAAACACACTAACAAAGTTGATCACACGCTACAGTGTAGTAACAGTTGACATTACTATGGTAAAGTTTATAGTAATGGACGTGTGCACAGCAGTTGTGGCATTCATGGCCAACGTTAAGTTGGGTCAAGGGTAGCAAGGCAAGGCAAGGCAAGGCAAGGCAAGTTTATTTGTATAGCACAATTCAACAACAAGGTGATTCAAAGTGCTTTACAGAGACATTAGAAACAAGAACAAATAAAAAGCATGATTTAAAATTGATTAAAACAAGCAAATAAACTAACTAACTAATTAACAAACAAACAAACAAACAAACAAACAAAACAGTATATAAAATCAAAACAGATAAAATCAGAACAGTAGATAAAATCAGTAGTTAAATGTAAGTTTTGAAATTTAAGCTTAAAGTGTGGATTTGGTGCTTTATTCAAATGCAGCTGAGAACAGGTGAGTCTTCAACCTGGATTTAAATAAACTGAGTGTTTCAGCTGATCTGAGGCTTTCTGGGAGTTTGTTCCAGATATAAGGAGCATAAAAGCTGAATGCAGCTTCTCCGTGTCTGGTTCTGACTCTGGGAACTGATAAAAGACCGGATCCAGATGACCTGAGGGATCTGGATGGTTCATACTGGGTCAGGAGGTCATTGATGTATTTTGGTCCTAAACCATTCAGAGCTTTATAGGCCAGCAACAGAACTTTAAAGTCTATCCTCTGACGGACAGGCAGCCAGTGTAAGGACCTCAGAGCTGGACTGATGTGGTCCACTTAGCAAAGATAACCTTAAATACTGATGGCATTGATTAGACTCCACACAGGAACTCACATGTGACTTTTTTTTTTTTTGCATTTTTTCCCCCCCACTGTACTGCGACATCCACCTGCCAAATTCCACTTTAAACGCTGACTATATGCACATTTATTACTGGATCACCTATATGTTACACCTATTAGCTGCTTGGCATGCCACGAAGCTCCCAGTGCAGTTTTAATCTGATGTTAATGTCTATCCGCCTTAGTACTTTGTAACTTTACCACACTATGAAGGGTTAAAATGTTTGCTGTAATGTTTTGCAATTATCGTAATGAAGGCCACAAGCTGAAAGAAGTGCTGTTTCAGCTTGTGACAATGCATCTCATTTGGAAACTTAGCCGTAAGAGCATACAGTAAAACTGTCTGTAGACCTGAGGAGAAATGCACTGCTGGGGGGTAATTGTCTGATGCTTCCAGCAAAAGGATTCGCCACTTTCACACCAGACTTCCTCATCTGACTTGCCATTTATATAAAAATATTCATTATAGCAGCTTTAAGTGCCCAGGGAGATATCGTATTAATTCTAATTTTGCACTGAAACTAGTCTAAAACACCAAAACATTTCACTGTAAATTATGCAAAACAGCATGTCATCCTATTTCAGAAATCTGAACCGACTAATGTTTTGCTTCTCCTGCTTGAAGCTTAATATTTAATAAATAATGAAAAGTTCTGGCTGGCCCTCTTCTGTTTAGTGAATATTTCCCTGTTTTCTCTGCAACTACCAGAACTTTCTTCAGAAAAAAACACAAACCCCAATTATAACAATTAGGCTCAATATGTTGGTGCATTGCCACATAAAAACCTTTCTTTTTGCCACAAGAATGACATTTATATAATCCTAAACACCCACATCTGTCACCCTTCTCCTTAAACTCTCAAGAGAGCTGGTTGGTGTGATTTTTGAGAGGAGGCTGACATGTTTTGATTGGACGAACCTCTCGTGGAGAGTGAAAAATAAGCTCTCCCTTGCGGCCACCCCTCTGGCAGTCAGTGTTTACTGCCTTGTTTATTTCTCTTGGCTGCTGATCTCCCATCAGTGAGCCCACAAGGTGCACAAGGCTGGGACCAAATCCATCCAATGGGAAGCTCAGGCTCCGACTGCCTGATATGGTGTACTCTTCTTCTCTTATATCATGTTTCGCCAAGTGTGACCCACAGGTGCTATATAGGCACACGTGTAAGTGTGAATAAAACATGAAAGTACAGTGTCTGTTTACCATTTTAAATAAACTGTTGCTTTAAGTACGAACAGGAGGAAACAAAGATTTTTCATGTTATACATTTTCCAGTTCTTTCAGAGTAGGTGGGTCAGTCTTCATTTAGTTGAAGACATACATGACCGCCTTGGGGCGATAAGCCATGGCAAATTTCCTGTTCAGGAGGGATATAAAATCATGGCAGATTAAAAATTTAAAGCAAGGGAAAAACTATCCTTTGAGGCACAATGTTATTCCTCAGATGCCAATAGGGTAGAGCTCTACTAATTCATATTCACAACCCTGTGGATAGTTAAGACTTCCTTCACTGCTGCACACTACAAACTCTTTCACTGAAGACTGCTATTTGAGAAACTAAACATACCCTAACTGCTTCCATATAAATTCAGAGAATAAATAGCAGGTGATGCTAATCAAAAATCCTTACTGTAATTGTAATTTTTTGTTAGTTTGCTGTTCTAGAGCATACAAAGCTTAAATAAACTGTAATAAAGAGCTACATCTCAGACTCAACAGGCTTCAGTTAGCATGTTAAATGTTAAAGTTGACAATGAAATTAGAAAGCAATTGGCTTGCTGGAAAGCGTTGCCAGGAAAAGGCCTCTTCTCTCTAAAAAAGCTCGGTTTAGGTTTCCAAGGTTGCATTTGAATCAACTACATGACGTGCATTCAACAGCAAAAGCTTGGCCCAAACTTTGTCATGTAATGGGATCAAGAATCAAGGTGTAGCATTGGTCCAGCCAAAGTTCAGACCCACGTGAAACACAGTGGCAGAATCTTAAGAGAGCTGTGGATAAATGGATGCTTGCAAACTTAAATTAGCTGAAGCAATGCTGTAACAAATTCCTCCATAATAATGAGACACTATTACTGTTGCTGAAGGTGGTTTCACAATAACCTGGAAGTGGTCTGCACAAGAAGTCAGTGCTGAAGAAGACAGTCGTCAAATTTTGCTGTCGAAGGTGTGAATTGCAGAACTTTTTACCCATCCTCTCCCTTACATCGTTAGAGAATTACTGCTGTAGAATGGGAAAAATGTGTCAATGGACTCCAACTTCCACAGCCACAAATTTTTGTATATTTAATGTAAACATTCCCCATATGCTCCTATTTGTAAGAGCCTTTTACGTAACTATACTACATATTTAAAATGTGACATGCTTATATGTGACTTCCTTTGTATATATTTCAAAAGTTTTTGTGAAAACATATTCAGGTCACAAAGAAATATCAGCATAGCTTAAATATTTCATCTTGGTAGGTATTAAAAACCTGTGTTTTCTTGGTGTAGCTCATCTTTCACACTGATTCCTGTGTATCTTCTGGTTTCTGACTACCTCGCTGACCACCTGCAGCTCCCTGTCTTCTCTCTTCGGTCCTCCCCTTGTCTCCCTTCTCTTCCTTCCCTCCCATAGGAGTGTGCTCACTGTGCACTGCCATCCATCAGGCTTGTCATCGGTCGCTCCGGGGCGGTTGGCGAAGGCTGCGTGGGACTTGGCTCATTTCCCTCCTCTGATTATCCCGGGCTGCTCGAGCCTTCACCACCCCTTTTTCCACCTACTCCTATTCTCACTTCTGTTTTCCCAGATTCATCCCCCCACTCAGTCAGTGCAATTATTGCACTCCCCTCTTTCTCCCTGATCTTGTCACCTCTCCATTTCCCTTTCTGCAGCCCAGTATAGACCAGCACGTGTGCTGTATGTGTGGAAAAAATCGATGCTCTGAGAATCTCTGTGCAGCCCCCAACCAGGCTGCGAGAATGCTGCAGTTTTACTAGTGACAGGATGTTCATTAAATGAGCTTTGTCTGGTAGTGAGGGATTCCCTGACTGTTTAGCAGCTATTTCATCATAGAAACTGTTAAAGTCTCTCCTGGTGGATTCTGACAGTGAAATAAGTGTGGAGGCAAGGTCCTGCTGTGAGTGCCAGTGAAAAATGCACACCCTTGCTTTACTGGTGAGAAGGTCGCAATGTCTTTAACGGAGCGTGCATCTGACAGAGCTCCTGCACTGAAGAAGAGAAGTTTTATATTAAAGAGAAAGTAAATAAAATTTTGAAACTCAAAAAGTGTTAAGGTTTAAAGCAAATTAGAGGAATGAAATTTCCAAAATTCACATGTAGAAAATTAATGTATACTTAATATTTAAAAATTTTAAGAAAATTTAAATTTAATCCCAAAAAATAATTTAAATAATTACCTGAAGAAAAATTGTGACATCTAGTACTAGCTTATTTTTATTGTTTGCCCATAAATACCAAAGACGGTATAGAGAAGAGGAGTGCAACCACTGTACAGTAACTCTCTTGTTTGGGCGTTCTCATATTTAAGTTTTAAGTATTATGACTGCATTCATGTTTGCTTGTGGAGATAGAAGCTAGTAGTTTCAGTGTAACACACAAACATACCTGCTAATTAGTGGAAAGTATCCTGAAGGGCAAACCTGCAGGTTTGGTCTGTGCAACATAGAAAACTTTGTTTATGAGATAATTTAATTAAAAATAAAAATACAAAAGTAAGGGCATGGTGGAAAATTTCAGTCCAGTGACTCAAATTAAATAAGCATTCTTTAATTGTCAGTGCACCTGTCAATCAAAGCAGCCACTCTCTTAACTTTAAGACTTAAACATAATTCAAACAGGTGAATTATAAAAACAAAAATTAACACTAACACAGAAAGTACTGGGAGGGTTTACAGACCGACGCTTTACGTTTTTTCCTGGCTGTAAACATGCAGAATTCACTGCTTAGTTTAGCCTATTTTATATAGGAGTTCATGAGGATTGATTCAGATACTGCCTCAAGTGGCCATTAGAGGAACTGCAGCTTTTGATAGTTTTGCATTATTTTTTCAGCTTGGTGAATACTAGTTTCCCAAAGACACAAACACTGTGCAGATGTGTTGATTGTTGCTTTATTTAATCTTATTGTCAAATTATTTGAAAGTTAATGTAAATAAAATTTCAGTGGCTCTCATGGCTTGCCTCTCAGAGAAACAAGCTACTTAGAAGCCTTACATGGCTTATATATTTAGTCAGACCTGATTAATAAAACCATACTTAAAAAAATTTGATTTATTGGTGGGGTTATCTTCATAGGAAGAGATTTACATTTATGTTCTGAAAAGTATGAAAACTTATCTATTGATCCAAAATTTCAATATCTTAATGCAAGCTACTGCTACTTAAAATATTAACCTATCCACCCGTCTCCCCTAAAATAGAAGTATTGCTTTTTCTCATTAGTTCACAGGAGTACATTATAATATTCTTTAAAGCAACCAATAACTGCAGAGAGCAGATAAATGTAACGGCTTATTAGTCTGATCCCTAAAGGAGGACTGCTCAAATAAAATGATTCTGAATGCTTAATATGCAGCTAAATGCATTTAATTTCTTACTATTCCCAGCAGACAACATGCACAACCTATGAAATAATGAATCCTATTATTGTTTATGTGCAAAGCCCAAAGTGGTGAATCTGCAGACTCATAGCACTGTATGGTATTTGATCAATTTAATTTCTTCCTCTTTCATAATTAACCCTTCATTTATACTTCTGATGTCACCATAACACAGGATGGCTAATGCTATTCATTGCAGCTCTGCCGTCCTCTTTTCAGACCCACCCTAGCTCGTCCTACAGCTTCTCCGTCAGACCCACGTTTGGGGAGATTTAGTTTAGAGTTTCCATCAGCCACATGCTAGTTCTGCTCTACCACCAGACAGCAGGAGTTTCTGTCCTATTTCCATCTTCATATCGGCCGCACATGATGAAAATGTTTCATGTTGCTGAAGGTAAAGACTTCAGTAAGTAATGCTATGGACATGCAGCTGATCTACTATTTCTGCACTGTTTATAGTTTTTAAATTTTTAAATGAAACATGTTTCAGCGCTCTGCACCGCAAAGAGGGATTGTAAGAGAGAACCAAACCAAGTGAGTTTCTTTTTTTTTTTTGCCTGCATTGCAAGTGCTTCATATTGCCTTGACAGCCCCACCTCCCTGGAGGCTCCTCCAAAACACCGCCGAACACAACAGCTAAGGAAGTTCATTTGGCACGGCTGCTTCCAGGCATGAGCTGGCCTACTTTAAAGCCCAGGCTGCATAACCAAAAGGCTGAACTAGCCTGGTCTTCCTTCACGTTTCATCCCAGTAGCCACCATATCTTGAGCCCGCAGACAAGGATGGGAGGATCCACGGGGGGCGGGGGGACCCCCTCATTTAAAGAATGTCCTTGCCATCCATTTACAGTCAGCTGAAGTCACAGTCCCATCTGTGGCTGAATCACAAGCCCTCAAAACGCACACGGGCACAGCAGGCCACAGTGGTCATTTGGGGGCACTTGGCTGTAACTCGTCTATGGCCCAAATAAGCACTGAGGAGAAACGCGCATCAGTGCATTAAATTCCCGTCTGCAAGCACATTTTCACTTGTGAAGCAGACATAAAGTTAACCTCATAATGATGCAGCAATAATGACAGGAAAGGGCAAACGCCTCGAGCTGTATTTGTAATTCAACTAATTTCACTAATGATATCTCAGACGCAAAAACACAAGTTAACCACATCTAGCCACTAAACAGATGATGAAAATATAGAGAAACACACACATAAACACACAGTTGTGCATGGTTTCTATATTTTCTTCAGCGAGAATGTTTGGTAGATGATTCGATAGTGTGTGTGTGTGTGTGTGTGTGTGTGTATGTGTGTGTGTGTGTGTGTGTGTGTGTCTGCAGAACCTTTCAGGCCTTTTGAATCCAAGTCCAACAATTTTTGTAACTTGCTGAAACCAACAATGAGGCATTCCTGCCTATTTCAAGCAGCTGCTGTAATATGCTTCTTTGAAAACATGTTTGCTGTTGCAAAAAAAAGAAGTTGTTTTTAAAAGTCTTCTCCCTTTTTATTATTTTTGAGTAAAAGCACAGGTTCAAACATTCCCCAGACTTGTTGAGGAGGGACACCAGAGGCGATGCTTTCTGTTTGAAAAATGGATTTATATTCAAAACCTGACCTACACAAACGTTTGCTATAAAATCAAAAAGATTACAAACGCAGCTTCCTTCTTGATGTCTGCGGCTGCTGCTTCTTTCACATCAAAGGCAGCCGGCTGAGGTGGTTCGAGCATCTAATTATACTGCTGCCTTCTGCGTGGACCTCCAACAGAAGTTTTCTAGGAGGGCACACTGGTGCAGACCCAAACACGTACAACATTCATCCACAACCTTAAAACAACCTGCCCAATATTGAGGAGGACAAAGGGTAACTTGTACTATAGAAGAGTAAAGCGTACTGCAGATCCTTCAGCTCCTGTGGGTTGAAAGGTGGGGCCTCCAAAGTTCAGGCTTGTTCTGTCACATATTTGAATGAAGGAAGCATAAGCTTTGATTATACTGAACAGCTAAACCCGATATTCCCGTTATACCTTTTCAAATCCGGTAGTTGGTGCATTATAACGTAAATGACATAATTTATTCTTATTACTGAGCAGAATTATTGTAAATTAACAGACCAGTGTTCACAAGGACGTAACATAAGGAAGTAAGTTCATTTCAAAGTGTATTGGAGGAAGCAGTGATGATGCTGTAGAGCAGCGGTCCCCAACCCCCGGGCCTCGGACCGGTACCGGTCCGTGACTCGTTTGGTACCGGGCCACGAGAATTGAGGCTCAGGTGTGAAATGTATAGCTTTCAGGGTTTTTATCGGTTTTCAGCATTATTTTGTCATCGTTTTTATCGTTAACTCTGTTTTCCTGGGTCTTTTCACGTGTGTTATGAATAAATCTTCTTTTTTTCGGTACCGGTACTAGTTTTATTTTGTTGTATTTATCCGCGACACATTAAAGGCCGGTCCGTGAAAATATTGTCGGGCATAAACCGGTCCGTGGCGCAAAAAAGGTTGGAGACCGCTGCTGTAGAGCTAAGCCTGCACTACTAAAGGAAAAAAAGAAGAATTACCCACAGAAGAAAACAAAACAATACCAACCAAGAAGGAAGGAAAAGCACATATTTCCAAAGTGTTTCCAGTGGAGTGATTTTTTTTCCCCTTTCCCTGACATGCCAGTTGTAGATCAACTAAAAAAGAGAAGTTTTGACTTCAAAGCTAAGACCAAAGGAAAAAGAAGCAAGTAGAGGACATGGAGAAGCCCAGGATGAAAAACTTACTGATTACTTAAAAGCATCCAGCATCAGTATTTGGGCTACTGTTGCAATTTGCAATTTTTCCTGTTATTAGTTTTAGGGTTGTGGCCGATTGGTGTAAATCCCCTCAGGAAGGTGTAAGTCTGAGATAGTCTACTCTGTTTTGGCGACATAATGTCTAGGAATGGATAAACGACAACTCCTATGAGCACACAGACAAATACGAGGTGTATGAAAGAATCACCGCACAAAGCCGAGGTGTCTTTTATGAACATCTGTCAAGCGTTGTCTCACCCAAGACACGGCACGACGTTGGAAATGCAGAGAAATAAATAAATAAAAGCAGGAGCATAGCAACTGCACCAAGCTTGTTCATCTGCAGCTACAACATGTGGGTTTGATGAGGGTGACTGAGTGGGCGTATGACAAGCAAAGTCAGAGCTACTCACTCAGCACTGTTATTGTTTCCAAAACCTCCTATGTAAACCATGGCACACTCAGAAAACGCTTTTATTTATTTATTGTTAAGGGTACAGTTGGCATGTGGAGAAAATGATTTGCTTCATGAAATTCTATCTCTGCAGCGTCGTTGTTAAAGTAAACTGTCTGTGAAACAGGTTTGCTCGGTGCGTGAAAAAAGGCACGAGTGATGAAGAAAACAAATACGGTGGAAGTGGTTTTGCATTTGGTAGAACACGAACAAGAGGGGATGACTGCAGTCTCACTGGACGGTGTTACATGTTTCTTCATTATTACAAACACACAGTGTAGATTAGGCTGTGTCAGTCACACACAGTAGCACTGTTTGTGGTTCCCAAACTTTTTCATTTGACATGTCCCCACAGCCCTGTCAGATGGACTTGAGAATCCAGTCATTAATAACTCACATCTTTAAATGTCAATCTTAACTAAATCTAAAATTTTAAAGGGTTATGCCACATATAAATGGTTCAACATAAGGCCTGGGGACCAGAAGCGGCCCGGCAAAGACTCCTATCTGGCCCACTGGTCAACTTTGGAAAAGAGGGCATCAATTTTGGACCATTAACTGTATTTTCGTATTGATGAAATTACACTTTTTTTTTCATATATTTACTGGGATTTAATGTGTAGTTCATTTTAAACTCACCACTGACAGAAAAGAACTGTTTCACTGATTTAAAATGAGATCCCTGCCATATATACCATCTTTTTGGGTATAAAAAGATGGTCGTAACCACTATAACATCACCCACTAGTTCAAGTGTTGCATTGAGTGTTCACACTGTATACAGTGAGGAGTGAATATGAGAACCCATGGTCCCTGGGTCTTGTAGTTTTTGTAGTATATATATATATATTTTTTTTTTTTGTAGTATAGCTGTCTGTGACCATGTTTGTCTGATTACCCCATTTAGTTGTTTGAAGTTCATGTGTTTTAGTCTTGGTCTCAGTATTAATTACTTCCCGTCTTATTTTGATAGTCACTTGTCTCTTGTGCTCTGTGTTTAGTTTTGCTTCCTTTGTCTTGGATTGGTGAATTTCTAGTGTCCTATCTCCCTAATTATCTGGTGTGTGTCTTCTCCTTTGTTGTGACCTCCCTCCGAGCTGTGAGCCCTGTGTGTTCTGTAATTCATCCTTGAGTCCTAGGTTCCAAGCTCCTGCCTTGCCTTGTTTTTGTTTTATGTTTTCAGGAAGTCTTCGGCATTAAAGCTGCCATTTTTTGTTCAATTCCCGCCTTTCAACTTCTGCATTTGGGTCCAACGCTTCCTGCCATACAGCTGTTTACCGACAATTAGCCAAAGAGCATTTCCTGTATAATCCTGGTTTTGGACTTTTAGAAAGGTCATAATTTACAAATTAGGCTTAATGTTCTAGTCAGTATGACCTGAAACCAGAGGCTGAGCCTATAAAATCAAAGTATTTATGCCACCATGCCTTGTTTCTGGTCACTGCTCTGGTTGTGTCACCACAGCCCTGTCACAGTTTACACTGCCGCTGACGGTGCACCTGACTGGCTGCAATCTCCTCCTCGCCGATCAGTGTCTCCACTCAGGAAAAACCTCAGCATTGTTGCTACAAAGAGTAGAAGATGTTCCAGCATCGCCCTCTTGTATAATCTGGGAATCTCTGAGTTCCTGTACCAGTAAAACGGTATTAAAGATCAATACAGTCATAAACAGTTTTTTTCAGTACAACAAGCTGAAGTCTTCTTTTCAACCATGGGGTGTTTTTTTAATTTCTCTTTATCATCATCATCATCATCATCATCATCATCATCATTATTATTAGTAGTAGTAGTAGTAGTAGTAGTAGTTAGTAGTAGTAGTTAGTAGTAGTAGTAGTAGTATTTGAAGGTTTAAGGCACTTCAGCATGAACTTTATATGTCTGTGGCTTACCAGTAATGCTAATTCTTTTAACTGCCAGACATTCAGAATTTTAGTTATTTAAACTGTTTATGCATCCTGCTAACAAACAGTCAACTTCCTTTTAATTCATCAATATTGCTAACAATTTCCACCAATTTTGCTATTTACATTTTCAATTAGATAGTAGCAATGACTTTAGCTAGCTAATTAAATCGTTCTTTTTTCATTTTTTAGACCAATATTTATCTCACTTATAATTTGTAATTTGAATTACTGTGAGAAAAGATGCAAATAGATACTCGCTTGTGGCATTTTCATTAAACATCTAATAAAAACTCCACTCAATCAGTCACAAATCAGTTATTGTGAGTTAGAGAAAAAAACAGTCACCAAAGGGGTAAATGTCATCGGCTGACTGGCCAGTTCGCACCACTAGGCTGCACTGAGCGGGGATCCAGAGGTTTGCTAGAGGCTAAGAATCAGGAAACCCCTTTTTTCGGACCGTTTTGAGACATATTTGCAGAGATTAACATTAAGATAACAACCATCTAAAATATTGGAAAGTCCGGTTAACCTTGATCGCATCATTGCCCCTTCACATTTATGTCTATATTCATAATCCATTATTTTTTAGCAAAATTGTAATTTTTCTGCTCAAACCTGTTCAGGTTTACTCAGTTCTGTTCTCTCTGCATATTTCCTGACTACTGAAGAAGGCCCTCTTGTACCTCCTATTCGTGAAAATAACGTATCCACACCACACTTATCATCTTGTAAAAAGAACCCCAAAACAAACGTACCAATTTACTTCTTCTTAGTAGTTTCAAAAACCTAGAAAACTACTTACTAGATGTTTTTAGGTATTTATAAAGTTAATCTATATATGCCTGTAAAAACTTGTAGTACAGAAGTTTATTGAATTGTTTTTGATTTTACTGGTATTGGCCATGAGATGTCCATGGGATTCACTCATACTTTGTAAACATGTGAACAAATCCACACAATTGTCACAGGACTCATAATAAGTTCCTCTCTTTAATTCCTGCACGAAGCTGCACTGTTTTTACTGTTTCCTTACTGAGAGTGTTTTCAGCAACAGCTGCTCAGCCGAAACTTAAATCCTAATCTGTATCTTAGCTTTCCAGCACCAAACAGCAAAGTCAGTGACCAGCTGGTGAACATGGTGAAGCGTTCAGTTTCTAAAGAGCCACATGCTTCCCGCAGTCCGTGGAAATCAAAACAAAAGATTAAAGGAGCACGTAGACTTACATCAGGCAACTGTTTGCTCACCTCTTCCCCATCTCAACTTTACAAGGTGCAAATTTGTCATGTGCACGTTTCCGGAAATACTAAATAATGTGGAATGAGACTAATGTTGTCTTTAAGTGTGGAGACTGCTGGTTATAAAGTCGGATCAGGCCATAAACACTTATCGATTTTCCTTTTTGAAGCCTATATGATTGTATCAGCATCAACTACCCTGAAAACTCTTAACTTGGCTCCAATGTGTCTCGAACGACTTTAGATCCTTACAGTTTGGCTTTGAGATGATGAAAGAGGTATTTCACAGCATCAATGCATTAAATCTTAACATAATGTTTAAAAAGATCACAAAACCAGCTTAGTCAGGGTCAGTACACTGCTGATATGGTGTACATGAATTTTTTTTTTTTAAATAATTTGTCCGCATGTTCCTCTTTCTGTCTTTTTTTCCAATTATAAGTGGCAGGTTTGCACACTCCCTAAACCGACACTTGGTAACATCTAATGTTCATGCTGTCCCCCATAATGCCTAACTAGACCCCAGAATAGTAATTCCTCATTGCATTAGTCCAGTTCCAATTATTCTTCTCCACAAGCTGACTCATACATGCTGAAGATCTTCACACGCGATAACAAATTAGCTCACTCGACAGAGAGGTTATTACGCTTTTTGAGCCCTGCTGTCAGTCTGTGCATTAGATAGAGGATTTCCACACCGATGGGCCTAATTATATTTGGGGTTGGGAGGGGGGCTGGGAAGGGGGGGTGTTTAAAGCAGGGCTCTGAAAATGATCTAAAACACAACTAAGAGAAAAATAAACTTTCCTTCCTCCAGAGAGAGTTTATGTAAGACCAGTTACGAGGGTTATTTGTAAAAAAACTGTACTATTCACCCCCAGCAGTCTCATGCATCATCCCCCTCCCCAGTCCCCCAGCCTTGTGCATTGTTTGTGTATAAATACGTTTCCACTGACATGAAGTGTTTTTCTTTTAAGTAAAACGACTTATTGCTCGAAAAGCATCTTAAATAAGTTAAGAAAGTTTCCCCCAGGACTGTAGGAAAAAACCTAGCACCTTATTCGTCAAAACTTGGCATCTAGATTACCCACAATCAAATTCCAGCTCCATCTGAGATGCAGTTACAATACGCTGGCAGCGAGTAATGTTGTCCCTGTATAATTGGTGTTGTTCCCATTTAAAGAAGAGAAGAAAAGTGCCGCTGTTGAATCAGTACACTAATACCAAGAGTTTATGTTTTTAAAATTGATATCGGGAGCAAAGAAAATCAAAGCTGGACTGGTGCTTCCTTACAAATAAAGGCAAACCCTGCATTTAAATCTCATGTATCTGTTACATAACTGAGCTGAACCACGGGGAGAGCATAAATCCAATACACCAAAAAGTTATCTGCATATTAAGTTATACAACTTTCTGCAACTCGCAGATGTGTTTAGTGATATTCAGCAATTCCCTTTGCAGCTATCTGGCTCTTAAGCAGCTCAGTAAACAACTATTTCCCACAGCCACAACACACACAATGATGGACTAACATCTGGTCAAGGGTCACAATGGTTTCAAAGGTCATTCCATCCTCTAATTCAGTGGTTCCCGAACCTTTTTTTGCTCAGTCCCCCTTTGTTTTTACAAGAAAATCTTCACGCCCCCTTCTCCCCCCCTGGCATAAACACATCCTCCAATCACACACACCCATATATTGTTTTCAAACTCCATTGCAATTAATTTCACATCTCAAACCTTTTGTAAAGAATTAAACAAATAAAAGTAAACACAGCTTTTTCTATGCGTTTGGGCCTTTCGTCCACACGTAAACAGCATGTTTAAAAATGAGATTTTGAAAAACTCCTGCCAGGGTGGAGATTTTCAAAATGTCAGTTTTTGCGTTTACGTGTGGATGAGGAATATGGAGATTTACTCACGCAACATCAAAGGGCTGCGCCTTTTTGGAGTCACACTGTGCTCCACGTTATTATTTACATGAGATGAATTTCTACAATGGCGGACAGAGACAAAATACTGTTGCTGTTAATCTTACTATCTGCAGTTATTGCACACTTACATATACACATGCAGTTACTGTCCCTGCATTTAGACAGGCAGACGTGTCAGAGTGAACTTCGGACGTGGCTTCTACATTCAAAACAAATTCTACCTACCTTGGCACCACTGTTGTGCAGGTAAAGCCAAAGGCAAGATATGCTTCATCATATTTTCTTGTCTTTGGTTTGGAAACATATTTACATCTTCATCTTTTTTTAATTCATACCGTGCTGCCCACTTTGGGAACCACTTCTCTAATTTAACTTTTTGTTCAAATCAAAATCAAGCATTTGGCCTTTTTTCTGATAAATTACTTAAATGAATATTTAATTACTTTTCTAATTAACTAATCAGTTGCTTCAGGGCATGCCGTTGGTGTGCAGACATAGTGAAGCTGGGCAAAACACACACACACCTACCTACACAGTTGCAAATAAAAACAAATCTCGCGCATCACTTACGCTTCTCTACCATCTCAAGACTGTCTTGAGCAAAAGTTAAATGCCAAGATTAATCCAACACAACATGTCACACGTTCACACCAGCACAAACGTCTCCTTTCTGTTTTCAAAACAAGTGTTTATTCAGCTGAATCCTTCCAAGGGAAAGCCTCTGATTTATTTATTTACTTATTTTTTTATTTTTCGTCTGTCATCTCGTTTGCAGAGGATGCAAGCGATTGAGTTTGAGTGTGACGGAAGTGCCTTTTCAATTAATCCTGCTCTACAGATGTCTCCACAGACGGGAAGGAAAGAAAAAACACAGCAGAACATTTGACGCGATGCTCGAATCTTCGCATTTGGGTTTTCATAAGAAAGGTGATCAAAGCTGATTTCCAGAGCAACTGTCTGACAGTCTTTTGTCGTTTTCTCCCCGGAGGAACACTTGTTCATTTCCTCAGATGGACTCATTGAATGCACATCAGTCTGTTTGTGTGTCGGTGTGTACGAGTCAGTTATTAATGGTGTCAGCGCCAAAAAAGTCTGACAGAGCAGTATCTGGATGGCATACAGGCTCATGGATAGTTGCACACGCACAATAATGGCAACAAAGAGCAGCCGACACTTGGGGCAGTCTGGCTGCGATGGCAAAATTTGGCCCTCTTGTACCTTTGAGGTCCCTCAGACCTGTTGTCACGATAAAGATCCTTTATGCACAATTAAAACTAGGACAAATATAAAATGTTTTTACATCGATAAGTGATGTGAAAGGGCATGGGGGACACTGGCCATCATTTTCTCGGTCTATCACACAGTAATCTCGCCTCTGTATGTAATTTACTCTGTCAGATCTCATTATCTTTCTCTTGTGTCACCTATCTGACAGCTCGCTTTAAATAAACACGAAAATTATTCAGGACAGGTTTGCTCGCTGTCTCGTTTTAGCTTCTTTTTGTTCTGCAGGAAATGGGAAGGAGGCAAACTCCATTTTATTATATAAATTGTTTATTATTATTTAAAAATCTATTGATTTTTTTTGGATTTTAATTCTTTTATTAAATATTTAAAAATTTGTTTTTATAATGATAAATATTAGTGTATAATTATGACATAGTTTCTATTTTGTTTTATTTGATTTGTCCATGTATGAGAATACTAATCTTTCCTTTTAACTCCAAATGTTTAAATACTTTGAAAATGTGAAAATATTTGTGATCTGATTGGTTTAAATACTTTTAAAATAATTTATTATGACAAAATCTCAGGTTTTTTATTGATTTTTTGTTCATTTTCTATGTGTTTTATAATTATTTGGTTTTAAATTTTGATGTTTTTAATGTTTTTTGCATAAATATCTATGTTGTTAATATTTATAATGTTATCAATGTATGTCTTATTGTACTATATCAGTATCAGAGTATGTAGTGAAGTGCTGGGTAGTAAATTAAGAAAGACCTCATAATTTTAGAAAATTATGGTTTTAATCTATCAATAAATAATCACATATCTATATAAGAAATTTGTGTAAGCATTTACAATATGTGTAAGCAAATGCTTGCACATGCCCAAGCCTGACATCATTTCCAAGGTGTTCCCTGTGTGGGCTTAAAAAAACACAGAAATACAATTCAGGTGGCCACCAGGGAAAATTTCTGTCATCTCCTACATAGTATTACTACTCTAACCTCCAGCATGAGGTCCCTAAACTTGCAAAAATACCACCGCAGTGTTGTACTAAAACATGGATGAGCCCAATCCTTCCTGAGGACAGTTTATAACTGGGCACTCTATCAGCTTCACTCTCTTTATCCCCACGAGGACAGAGGGATTTATGCAGTGGAGAGGACACTCGGAATGATAGCAGCATAAGAACAGCCAGGGTGAAAAACCCCTGTAAGCATGCCGACCACGGGCAGCAGCAAGGGTGCGGAGGGAGTCGGTGGGGTGTGGATAGTCTGGGAAATGAAGCCGTGATTGATGTTTCCTGACCAATTTCACAGCCCTCGACTTCCAGCAGAGAGGAGGAGAGAAAAACAGAAAGGAAAAGGACAACTGTCAACAGTAAAAAGAAACTCCAAAAGGAAGCTGAGCTAGAATCACATTAAGGTGTGAAAGCTGCCAATAACTTACTGGAATTTAGCTGGAATTGCTAAAACTGTGGGGGCTAACTACTTCATGAATAATTTAGACTGTCAGCTTGTCCTTAGAGAAATATGTGATCTAAACATTTGGTTAGCCCTTTTTTTTGCTTCATTTTTTTTCATTATCTATATTTACATGCTTTGTAAATATAGCCCTACTATAAGTTAGACCTCAGTCAGACCCACAGAAGCTGTGAGAACAGTCCTGGCAATCACTGGTGGGCAGGAAATAATGTATACTCCTGACCCGTTGGAGAGTGGTTGCTGGAAGAAGAAGAAGATAGTAGTCTGTGCCTTCCCTACAAACTATGGGTAAAAGAAAAGCAATCACTAGGAGGTAACCTCTTTACAACAAATTTAACCTAGCAACTGCCTCCAACTACTCACCAACTGATTGGAGGGGAATACCTAGTGGTTGCTAGGGGTTGCTTATTGGTCTATAGGCCTATATGACTGAGGCTTTAACTCCCCACTGGTCCTAAGAACCATATTTTCCGTTCTCTTGGATACAAGCAACAACCTTCGAGTCAGCCAAAGTATTTTAATAAGCTATCATTTCAGTTTACTGTTTTTAGTCATGGCAACAGCTTTAAAATTTTTAAAATTTAAAGATAAAGAAATAGCCAGATGTTATGACTTAACCCTGCTTTACCCTTTCAGGTATCTATTAAGTTATGTCCACTAATTAAAGTGGGCTATACATACATGCATACGAACGAGGTCAACTGTGAATCAATGCTTCACAGCTGGTGTGCTGTTTTGCCTTTCCTGGATGATAATTAAAGATTAGCCTTATAGAGCATGGATAGTGCTTCATGAATAATCTACAACAACCAACAAACTACCAACTCCAGGACTGCAGCAGACACATGGTTTTATCTAATAATGCATTTTCAAATGCATGAGAGAGGTCACTCATTAAGATGTCTCCAGAGTTCCCTTAATCTTTGCATATTCAAAAGATCATCTTCATTTGTAGCAGCGGGAGCAGCATAAAGTAAAGGAGATGAATAAAAAGCCTAGGTAACACCACTGCACACTAGCTGCTCAAAAGCAAACAGGGAAATTAATAACTTGCCAGTGAACTAGTGGAGCAAACCAGGCACATTGTCCTCGGGGACTGATAGACTTAAAAGGATGCAAACAATCACAACGATGGCTCAAAATTAATGAAAATGCATTTCTGTGTCCCCAGAAGTGTAAACAGGCAGCTCTGTGCTAATTCACCACATCAGCTTTATAAGCTGAGTGATGTGCTGCCTCCACCCAAATGATCAATAAAATCAACTTATGTGGCTTTACATCGGCATTTGCTGGAAACAGAGGCACGCAACTAACACTTAATGTGTTGTTAATATGATGTCTGCAGCGGTAGTAGACAACAAAGGCCATCGCATTTCCACAACACTGCTGCATGGTTTGGAAAATGATTAGCTACAACACCGCAGATATGCGTCAGTGCCCAAAAACAAACACGAAACAGACAAAGCGGGGAACAGAAGAGCTGAGAGAAGCAGATATGAATTAGTGCAAAGGGACTCAACATGCAATTATCAGATTAATCTGCTGGTTGAGTCACTGAAAATGACCTCACAACAGCTTTAACATTTATTAAAGTCCTCTGGTGAGGAAAACAGCAGCTATCTCACAGCAGATATGTCTCAAACTGTGTGTCTCGGTGGTGAAAAGATTATCTTTGGGTTTTAGACTGCTGCCAGTCAGACAATGAAAGCACTATGAATGCCTCAGCTTCGTCCCTAAGACTGAAGAACACTGTCCCTCACACTTTCTAGTGCGTTTTAATGCATACTCACATTGACTCAGCCTGACTCACACATTTAAGCCAATCTTTCACAGAGCCAAATGCAGGTCAGAAAGAGAGACGCTAGCAGCCCCCTGATGATGCATTTATGGGTGAGAACGGGCCAAAAACAAACTGTATTTTGATGACAGTACCAGGCTGCCTCTGGGACATTATGATGGATCATGGGTACTGATGAGATTGAGTATCTGTTTTCAGAGTGTGGGAAAAATCTGCTGCCGTGAAAGCCTGAGGATTATCTGCTCTGAATGTGTGGAAGCAGGAATGGTATCATGCAGCCACCTTGTGTAGGTGTGCATTAGCATAGGTGAATGAGTTCTTGGATGAATAAACTTGGCAGTGCAGGATATGCATGAATACCTATCCATGCACTTAAGGATGGCCGTGCTTGGTGTTTATAGCTGTCTGATGTATTAGGAGAGTTTCTTCCGGGGTGCCATTAACATTTTATGGATTAACTGTAACATTATGAGAATGCTTTGTGAAAATTTTTGCAGCTCTCAGAAATAGACCACAGACTTAAGTTACGCATCGTTCACTGACACCCATGGAATGCATAATATACTCTTATATTTCCCATCTTTGTAAAGTCCAGTGTTAGCTTTTAAATTAACAATGCAAGTGTAGCACTGTCCATTCAAACAAGTGTTTATGCCTAAGCTCTGTGATTACATCTGTTTTCATCTCTGTGGGAACGTATTTAATGCTCTAAATGAAACTCATTCATTTACCTGGTAAGTTTGCAGCACTTGTTCAGACATGCCAGCTGTCATTCCTATTTTTACACAGTTTGATAACATCGTGCGATTCTCTGCCTACGTTTACCTGAACTAAAAAGAAGAATGTGAATGTGCAGGGCTGTTAAATTTTCCCACTAGCGATATCAATGTCAGTTGAAATGTGGTTTTGATGTTTGTATATGATCATTCTGCTTTAAATGTCATTTACTTTAACATATTAAGCAATAGTGGAAAGCATTACAGCATTATTTCATTTTCATTCACTGTTATCCCCATATTAAGTGGTCACGTATGAACTCTTTTTTCCAAGCTTCTCTGTTTGAGGCTTCTTCTTTGTTTCTTTGAAATGACATAAGCTTAAATATACGATTCAGTTGTCACTCTACCTTTCTACAGCTTTTTATTACCACTATAGTGAGCCCTAAAGCTAAGCTTTTAAATACCGCTGGTATGTATTACTGTCTCCAGGTTCACTGTGTCCTGGAGAGTATTATTATTTTATAGCTTCAGAAATGAATTAATGTCAGGAAAACTACGATTTAGATATGGAGCTTAACTTTAGGATCATATTTCTTTGGTTTCAAGTAGTACAAGCCATGCAACAGCCTAATATCTACTAATCTCGTGTTTATGGGGATACGTTGGGCAAAGTTGCAGTTTTGCTAATTCTTTGATATCTTCTTCATGCTTTATGATAAAACTTGTTGCTACTGGGCACGTACTGTACTTCATTGACTGACTCATTTAGTGTGTATTGTTATCAAGAACAGTTTAACCATCCTGTTATTTGCACGAAGAGATTGCCTGAGCTCTTGTTTACATTAGCCTAATAATTTAGCACCTCTGTAGCTAGCAATAGTACAACTAATCCAACTTTCCTTATCCCCCCAATCTTCATAACAATTTAGTTTTGATTTTGATTTTTTGTTCTTGTGTTTTAGAAATATTTAAGCCAAAAATTGTTTTAAATATTTTCTAGATACCAACTAGCTGGTTAGCTAACTGCTAACATTTAAGTGCATTAGCATTACACTTTATTGTTACCCTTTGAGTAACACTTCACAAGATCCTTTTTAACATTTGGTAGAGCTTCAGTGGTTGTATTTGGGAACTGAAGCAAACTTTGGACCTTAGAGTTACTAGAGTTACCAAAGCTCAACACATTTACTTTATTTATTGGTTGTATTAACTATTTTCCAATATATTGATATCAACAATCAGAACTCCTGACAAATGAAAATCAAAAAGTAAAGAGGAGACAGTCTATGCCAAATAGACTTTTAAATAACCAAATATTGGTATCAGTATTAGTCTTAACGATCATATATGAGTGTGGCTCTAGAAGTTAATTACAGCAGAAATAGGCATCTAAAGAACAAAGATAACAGAGCTGATGTGAAAAGAAGGAAAAGAAAATTCTTGTTTCTTTCACTTGGGATCAAAAATATCCCCTATGCCTTTTTGTAGGCGCCACAGCTGCACCACAGAACTGTAAATGCCCTGCTGTATTAGTTAATCAGATATTCATTATGTAACTGAGAATCTAGTACAGGACAAAATATTTGTTTTACAGCTTTTACTAGAGTTTCAGTTTCATTATAATGTATTCAAGGTTCAGAAATGAGCTAAAATATGCACGTAGCAGCTATCACTGTAGTGGCCAAATACTCCCACAGGTGCAGTAATACCAACAAGCGCATGACTGTGACTGTGTGTGTCCAGACACCTGTTTGCTTGTCAGTCTGCACGCCCGCAGTAAGTCGGTTATTGGCAGTAAAACAGGACTTGGTAAAGAGGGGCTGTGATGCAACCTGTCTACACCTCGCTGTGCCTCTACTTGTCTACCACGCTGGGCGAAAGAGCCATATGATGACGCGAAACAGGTTCAGCCAGACAGATGGCATAGCAAAATCGAATAAATACATTTTTTTTCCCCTATAAGTAAATTAATTTTTCCTTATTGTGCAATCGTGAAAGTTGCCACTGAGGACATGTTTTAAGAGATACTATATAAACTGAGGGACTGAGCTTGGCAAGGAACTTAAATACGAGTGAGAACGATTATTGGGAAAAAGTGTTTCACACACACACACAAAAATTAATATTTCATCCGATCAATAGTTCAGTTTCTCTCGAAACTTCAAAACAAGCTTCATTCTAAAAGATGTTTTAAGTGTCAGGGAACTGAATAGCTCTTGTTATTTTCATTTATTCTCACAGACTTCTGCAGGCAATTCATCTCATAATGCACTCATTTCAGTCTTTATACACCATCCACTTGAATCAGATCAATAACCTAAACATAAACACCAAAATTAGCCATTTATGTCCTCTTGTGCTCCATGCAAACACTCAAGCACGGCACAGTGATTATTAACAGCCCTAAAGTGCTATCCAGAAACATTAGCGTTATCTCATGACATTTAAAACATAAAAAGTCATTCGTCACCAGCAGCTAATGCAGCCAGGTACATTTTTGAAGCCATTACAGGTGAGTAACCACATAATCAGCAGCAGCGGTGGCTGTTTCCCTATTCACCCACAGCTTTATATGAAAACTCTGATTCTCTGTAGTTCACACCAAACTCTTTCACAAAAATGCCAAATTTAGCCCCGTATCTTGATGTTGAGCTTTTTTAAAATTTTTATTCTCTGACTTGAAAATGCAATAAATCAGTCTTCATCTAAAAAAATAATAATACGGGTAAAACAGGCCTCAGATGTCCAATTAAAGAAAAGCAGGGCTGGTGGGTCCAACAACCGTGCAGTGACAGAGAGCTGAAGCTCCCCCCGTAGCTTTCCTTTTAATGTTTATCATTATAAAGGCATTTTATTATATTATGATCATTAAAAAATGCTTTGTCAGTGGGGGAAGTGTCCCTGCCTACACAAGAGTAAGCAAAGCTGCAACATCTTCCATATGAGGACATTAGTTTCACTTTAAAATTTCAAGAATACTGTATAGTGGGAGTACACGTCAATGTCGCTGTTTTAAAGACGAGCAGTCACAGAGAAACAGCTTATGTAACTTAGGGCTTTAAAAACAAAACAAGGGTGTTTCTTTTCCTATTATGGGCTGTGTGAGTTGGCGTTTGCACTTGTCAAGGCAGGATTTAGTTGTAGACTCAAAGAACAAAAGAAGAAGAAAGGATGGTTGATATGTTAGAGCGTGGGTCTTCAGTCACCAGAGGCATTCCCCTAGACTCAATTCACCAAACATCCTTGTATCCCCTACAACTGGCCTGGTTTGCGTCACTGTGGTAAGCAGATGGTTCTCCCCAGAGCAAGGAGCCTAATTTCCCATCGCCACCTGGGAACAGTCAGAAAGCGATGTGGCGCTCGCCCCTCATTAATTGAGCACTGTAATGGCACGACTGTCCTGTCGCTACATGCTGAGACCCTGTGGCTCGGGGAACAGGAGGCTGCGGATGGACACGCACCATGGGCGGGAAGCTCGATTTGTCTGTGTCCATTTTAGTGGTCAGAGCTTCACTCTGCCCTTGCCCTTCTTTTCTTGTTTCCACTAATATATTTAAAGCTCATAAATATTGATAAAAATGCCAAATAAAGGAAGGCAATGGACACATTTAAGTCACCTTCACAAAAACAAACAAAAAACTTGACTCCACTGACTCGACTTTATTTTCACATTAGCCTACTAAAATATGCATAAATAGGATACACAAATAAGACTGGATATTTTGACACGTGATAGTTTTTAAGGACTTTTTAATGGGACTTTATAGCCTGGACTAGAGCATACAAAAATTATTTTGTATGTATGTATGTAAATGACCAGGAAATGGCTCACTATAAGCATTATTATACATCACATCAGAAAAATCTCATATTCTGAATTACTTTTATTGGATTTAACTACAGTTCTATTGGATTTTACAAGTTGAATACATTTTGTTAATGAAATATCTCTATAGTTTGATTTCACTGAGGGAAAAAATAGTACAAAGTGAAACCAAGTAAGGTAAAGTAAATTAGGTATCTTCACCAGCTTCATATCCCCCCTTATATTTCTCCTTATACTAGCAGCACCACCTGCAGCACATGTAGCAGAGTGACATCACAGCTACATATGAATATGCTGAACTGGAACTGGACGTTCTCTGCTGTCTGTCTATAGTTGCTTGAGGTCAAATAGTATTGACGGGTCATGTATGAGCAGACTGTGACCAGTTTCAGGTAAACAGTCCTTATGCAGAAGAAAACAATCAGCTATTGTCTGACAACAGTTTAGCTCTGTTACTTTGTTAGCATTCATAAACTATGACTGTCTTATGGAACAAGAGGACTTGGACCGGATATTCAGTATGCATTATCTGATATCCAGATATTCTGGCTACATCCCAAACTCCAAAATATTGGCTTTTGAACCGAGAGGCTAAGTAATCAAATTTTGAGATGGATTTGAAGATTGCAACTCAGCCAGCATCGGGGTTTTACAGTGAGATGTAATCTAGTTTATGACAGACATTGCTGTAATGTCCATAAACAGTGACACCACTGTTTTGAATTTTCAAACCAGCTCTAACATACTGCTTATACATTTAAAAAGAATATAAGCCGCTGTACGTAATGCAGTTTTTTAGTCCCTTAAAATCAGTATCAATCCACAAAAACATTATTGGTCGGGACATAATTTGATGCACAGTGTTGTTGTGTGTATAGAATTTTTTATTATTGCTTTAGAGATGAAGAATTCTGTCACACCAACGAGGTATTTAAGGACAAGCGGAACCAGTAAAACTCATATTTAAAAAATAAATAAACAAATAAACATTGTTGTTGACCACTAATGTAGAAAAGTCTTTTCAATATAACACTATACCATTTAATTCCATCACACTGCTGGCATTGCTGCTTTCTGTCTGTAAGACTGAAGATAAGACTCAGACTGTATATTTAGCAGCTTCTTGGTACATAACTTACAAGTATTACACAAGCATTATACAATTCCACACAGGCACACAAATTATGTGCTCTTAGTAAGCGTGTGCATAAAACTGTGTGAAGGAGGATCCGCCACCACTGACCAGCAGCTGACAGACATAATCTTTGAATTTTTTTTTTTTATTAGATGAAATCATCCATCTGGTAGAAAGGCTAACTCCTAATCTCTTTTCTGATCCTTTAAAACCAGCTTATTGAATCTCATCCATGCATTAAATACAGGTAAACAAAGGTGAACAAAGATCTAATTGCACCTTTAGTTGGACATGTTTTCATCAATGTGAAGTTTGCATCTTTCTTAAATGTGGGCAAGCGTGAAAAGCAACGAGAAAAACCCGTCTTGGTGATTCTCAGAGAGCCTTTAATCACTCCTGCTACCACATGAGGGACAGACAAGTGAAAGCCAAGTCATCATGTTATAGTTTGTTGTAATCTAAGCTTATCAGGGGCTGCTGGGAAACATCGGCTTACTCAGTTTTCACATTGAATAAAAATGTGACCGGCCACCATCTAGCCCTACAGGACGCTTTTTAAAACGAGGGTACAAACATGCTGAGGTCAAATGAAGACATTCAGAATAACCACAAGCAAAAACATAAAAGACTTTGTAGATGGGTTAAAGGAGAAACACATAAAAGAGTTCCTGTTTGTGAAAGGTTCTCATAAAATGTACAGGACACCAGATCTACTGGAGAGAAGTGTAAGCGTACAGTGGATGGGGAAGATGGCTCAGAAAGAGGTTAATACTTTTCTTTCCTAAATTAGATTTTTTTTTTTTTAAAGAACATCATTTGATCTATTAATCTACCACAATTTAGGTTCTACTTTTATGAAAGTTCATTCAATAAATTCAATAAATTCCAGGGCTGATTTCTTTTTGAACGAAAAAACTGAGAATGATAGTTACGCCCCACAAACAAAGACTAGCTGAGGTGTGACATTTTGACTTTGCCTCTCTGTGTGAGCTTTGTTGATAAGCTTGTTGACAAGATTTGTGGGCTATACAGCACTATGGCTTCCTTTATAAGTCAGTCAGCCATTGCCATGGGAAACACCCACCCCACGCCTTGAAGCTTAGAAGCTGTCTTCACAAATATGTCCCCTAAAAGTAAAGACATAAATTTCAGTCAAGCTCTGGAGCGAGATATAAGCATAGCCTGCAGAGAGGTTCAGAACAATCACACAAGAGGAGATTGTGTGTTTGTTTCTGATTTAAATATATTTTTCTTCACACTTGAACAAGTTAAACTGCAGGAGTATGCAGTAATTGTGTGAAATAAACCCAGAGGGAGGAAAATGGGCACGGGGGAGATGTTGTGATTGATGCCTGCTGCTTTTGCAAACAACTTACATGGTGCGGGAACAATAAAAGTCATCTGACCAATAACATTAGTCCTGAATGACTACACAAACCAACCATTAATATATTGCGGAACCTATTGTTATTCCGTCCTACATTGCACAATTGTTTTCAGACAGCTGATTAAAGAAACAACTCAAGAGTGCATTCAAACAGCTCTTTTCTTTTCTCTCTTACCAAAACTTTTGATGTGTGACTACATAAAGTTGCAAAATGTTTTGTCCATGTGTAGAAAATCCCCTGGACAGCACTGGAAAAATAATCCCAAGTGATACTGCTTGCACAACAAGCAATTGAGAAATTCCCCAAAAGACAAAAACAATCTCTGACTCAATATATGTCGCGGGGTGTGTGTGTGTTAGACTAACATCCTCATTCCCTGTCCAGGAATGACATCAGTGTTAACAGAAAACCAACCATTTCACAACTGGTCAGGCTCATGCAAAAAAGGTCTGACTTTCAAAATCGGACACTTGCTTAAGTCATGTTTCCTGCTCATGGAACAATGAGCAATGAACAGTGATATTTATTGGAATAAAAACTATAATAATAGCACTTTTTACTAAAGAATTTCTAAATATGGGAAGCGCCAAGCCCCTTAAAATTATTTGTGCTCAAGGTGTGATCAAAAATGTGCAGACAACAACCACAGACTTGGTGTGATAATGGAAGAGTCGACACTGGGGAGAAAACATTACATACAGCTGTAGCTATATAGAGAAGATATAAAGTGGTTCTAACCACAAATGCAAATGTGCAGAACTGATTTAGAATACACAGCATTGCTGATGACATGAGTCAACAAAAGAGCAGTTCCCATGTTTGAGTTTTATATCGATTTATTTTCACTTCTGCTGCACATAATGCTTTTGTTCTGTGTTCTACCAAAGAAATAGCCTTAATTAATGAATGAGAGACTGATTTCAAATCTGGTTGCGACATAAAATGTTGCATGGCTTATTTGTGGCTTTTGAATTATTACAATGCAGTTAATCAATCAATCCTGGCACTTCATTCACACTTAAGGTGTGGTTATGGCTAACGTTAAACAACTCAACTCCCTCCCACCAGTCACCTCACTTCCTAACAAGGAACAATTGTCCAACGTGGACACAATTCTTAATGCATAATTATGTTTTTCTTTACTAGAATGTAAACTCCCATCTGTCTGTGAGTTTCTTGTCCCAGTCTTCCGATACAATCAAGATCTGAACAAACAAAATTGGCATACAGGTGCATCTTATCTATAGATAAGAATCCTGAAGAAGCCAAACAACACTGTAGCATGAGCATTTACCAGTATTCTAAATGTCTCTGATAGTAGAGAGATTTATAAGTTCTAGAAAATATACTAAATAGAGATTACTGTTGCACAATGTGAATCAACCCTAACCAAGTGACCTCAGATGACATGAAGGTGAACGATTTCCAGTGCAGCAGAAGTGAGAAAAACAAAGAGCTGCCGTGTTGAATTAAAAGTGAAAGGCCTGGCAAAACACCAGGATTCCTGAGAAAACCTGTTTCCTCTTCTGTAATGTGGGAGTACTGATGATTTTACTACTGTCGTTTGTGTCTCTAGACCCCATTATTGAGTTAAATATTCCTGTGTCGATCTGCTGCTCCCCATTAAAATATCAGGTTTGAGTTTTAACAAACTCCTCTATTTGTGGATGGATTGATTTAGATGGAAACATCTCAACGTGCAAGCCGAGGTGAGCATCTTACAGGCGTGTCCGTACATGTCTATGCACGGCAGTGTGCATGACTTCACGTACATCTGCAGCATGGAGGCAGTAATCCATGGATCTTTGCTGCACATTAAACAGTAATCTAAGTTAATATATGATAACACAGCGTGACTATAAGTTGAGCCATTAACCACTTTGCTACACTGGAAAACAGATAGTACCACTTAATGCTGAACTACCTAATCAACTCAGTTTGATTTGTTGTTGGACATGAGTCACTCACACTTTTTGGGTGTCAAGTTTTTGCTTATATATCTAGATACCTTATTTATTTACTTACATACTAAGAATATTGGTTATGTTAGATATTTTTATTATAATACCTGTTTTTACCTTTACGGGTACAAACATCATGTTTTTTTATTCAAACAGTGAGGAGAGTCTGAGAATATGGAAGTATCTACTGGATTTCATCAAGGCCCTGCATGTGTTAAAATATAGCTAATGCTAATGGGCATTAGCTAGTGCTCATTTATGATCATTTTTATGATAAATTCACTGGCAGTATTTGCTCTATCCTGCTAATACTGCTTGTGAAAGAGCTAATCAGCACTAACACTTTAGCGGCTCACTAGCTAACACCTTAGTGAGTTAGTTTACGTGGTGCTAAGCTAACACTGGTGCAGCTATTTAGCTTGTACCAGGCATCCACCATCATATAATTACCAGGTTGATGGACAGATGTTCTAGTAATAAATATAACTGAAAACCGAGATGTAGTTCAATAAATATACTGAGACAAAAAAGAAATGTTCATTAAGTAGTTTTGTATTTAACATGTGGCTCTCAAATTCATATTTAAAACAATGTACGTGTATAATATCCAGTCAATTCCTAGTGGCTTTATAGTCACTCTTTGGTTTAAATGTTTTGATATAAGCCTCAGAGATGAGTTTGGTTTTCTGATTTATAGCTTACATTCATAAAAAAAATAAAAGTGAAACTAATACAAAAAAAGAAGAGAGAAAAATGTGGCTTTAAACTTAGGGAGTCCTTCCTCATTTCCAATAACTGTCAGTAAACTACACTTTTTCCCAAGCCACAGGCTTAACCCAACACAACAGTCATGACCACGATATGGCTCATTAAAAATGGATGCTTGGTCAGGACTCTTTGCTGTTATATTTGAATGTGCTGGGTATCCTTAAGTAGCAGTTTTCCTTGTGCGGGGTTAATGCTGCGAATGCTGTTGTCATATATTCATATAAACCATAATCTTTTGAAATTTAACCGAATAGTTCTGGTGTACGTATTAGTGTGTTATTAGGTGTTTTCTGACTGTTTTAAGGCTAAAATATCCCAAAACTAGCAATTCACGCGATGCCATGCCTTTGAGCATTTTTTTAATAGAAATCTTATTTTAAATTAACGTCTGTAATTTAATTGATATCTTTGGATGTAAAAGAAATGTCTGCAATAAAATCAGTATAAACTATAGTTAGCCAGGCCTAGAAATTATAAACATGTTCTTTTTTTAACTGCCTTAAAAAAAACCTCATTAGGAAAAAAAAGGCCAAAAAATTTGCACACCGACTGGTAAAATAGTGACCCTTTTAATTTTACCTATATATAACCTATATGTGATCTATATGATTTCAATAAAATGGTTATTTTTTTCAAGTGTAATTACAAAAAATACCTTGAAAAGTACATGTGGCTACATTTGCTAAGCAACAGATTCATAAAACAAGCAGAGTTACCCGCTGAAGCGACACCTTGTTATTAAGTGACCAGCCCAAAGTAGCTTACCTAACAACAAGGACAAGTGATGAAACAAGTTGCTTTGTTTCATAAGAATCCAAGGCAAAGAAAGTCCACAGGTCTGAATTTCTAGGAGCCGTTTTATCTCGGCCACACAGACTGATTGGATCAAACATGCCGACGCAGGCCTACGAGTAACGGGTATTAAAAATGAATGGGAGGAATTACCATCTTTGTTCTCTCCAGCTCCCTGGTGTTTCCCGTTACTAATTCCTAATCTTAATGACTACCAGATAAGCACAAGTGTTAATTAAAGAGAGCTGCATGGTAATTATATCTCTAAGGGACCTGCGCCAATGCCCCCTCAGCAACAGCTCCTGCAGCTGACACTCCAGCCTGGTTTCTCCTCCTGCACTTGACTCCTTCACAGCATTAAGCATTCACTACTCCCACACTCCTCTTATTATCTCATCGTGACCCAGTGCATTCACCTACTTCCTGAAAATGGAAGGGGATCCACGCTCCAATGACACAGAGCAAGTAATAAAACCACAACAATTTCAGGCTGGTCTCAGCTGACTTGTACGTGTGGAATTCCTATCAGAATATTTACCTAGAAGCATAAGAAATTAAAGTTAATATTTTCATAAGCCAGTAACATGGAGGGAAATGGATGCTGTTCATAAAATATATCTTGGCCTGGAAAACAACTTCACACAACTTCACAATCACTGATCATTGCTGAAACGTGGGTGGAGGGTTGTGGGTGCAGCCCTTGGCCTTATGAAATTACCATGACATCAAACTCCATCACAACCAGCATGCCTTGCCGGGTGCTCACATCATATCTCCATCAGAACTATGGCAATCTGTCGGCTCATCTGCGAGTATCCCCCCTCCCAAAGGAGGGGAAGGACGGGCAGAAAATAATAACAGAATGGACAACAAAAGGCTTTGCCAAAATCATGTGGTTATGAGTCGAGCTTATTAAAAACCACAGTGGAAAGCAAATATGCAAACACTGAGCCCGCTTCCCCCCACCATGAGAAAATGAAATAAAATAAAATATGGTGTGAAAGACAGAGCGGGAAGAAGGAGGGAAACCATCACCCTGCTGCTAATTTAATAGACAGACTATAGCAGGCTATGCAATACCATTATGTTGTGTCATCTGTCCTGCAGAGGTTGGATTGGTTCCTTGGGGAAGGTCACGGCGAATGACAGACATAATCAGATACAATCAAGTCATTCAGGATGCCAAATTTAAACATCACGCAGGCGGGTTGGGAAGCTGATGACCACGCTGCTTGTTTCTGACGTCACATGTCATCAGGTAACAAGACAACATCGAGAAACGTTTTAGATTTGATGTTTGTGCAATACCTCTTTATGTGTTGAAATATACATATATGTGATACACAATGATGTAGGATTAAGTGCAACACACATCAAATGCATCACTTCAGTTGGCATCTGTAAGGCACAGAAGGCATAGAAAAGGTGCAGAAATTGAATGTTAAGGTAAACCCATGTTAGTGCAGGGAAATAGGACAGTTGCCTCTCCATGAAACCTGATGCACCAGGCTTACATAGAAAGCAATGAAGGAAGTGCCCTTATTTTACTAGTCATGTACACAGTTACACACAGTTATACTTCAAATTTCAGTCATCCTTCCAAAATGCACAAGGTATGACACTTTATGCACCTAAATCAACTCTAACTATTTAAGTGCTGGCAAAATTGGGACCCCACATGGGTGTAGTAGTTAAGGTAAGAGCTAAAGTGGCAATAATTGATATTTTGCAAATCTCATGTGAAAGTGGGAGCTTGTTGTAAAGAATTAGGAGAGATTTACCTGAATCTGCAGCTTTAAACAAGTTTAAGATCACTGTTTTGGTTTTCTGTTGACTACTCACTGCTTTGGTTTGAGACTACAATCTTCCAGAAAACTACCCGACATGTGGTTTAGTTATAGCGTAGTTAAGTTTAGAGTTAACGCACCTGAAAATAAGACAACACTTAGCTCTGTATCAAGTTGTTTTAGTGCCTCACGCTAATCATTTTGGTTTTTAGGTGAACCAAGCTGAGAGAAAATAAAGGTAAGCGGCAAGTGAAAGCAAAACTCAACTGTCAGCCCCAGAGAATGCAGTCTTGTCTGGGGCCACTTTTGAGTTTCTTCCTTTCGAAACCCTTATATAGACTTTGTGGGTCCTTAATAGTGGAAAAGCAGAAATACAGCTTAGCATTGGTCAGACTAGAAGTAGGAAGAGCTGTATTCTTAAAATCCCCCTTGTACAAAAGAGCAGATAAAGCAGTTATTAACTAGCTACTCAACACAGTAGACCATTTCCTATAAAGTCACACATTTTCCTCAGGAGTTGGTAGGCTATAACCAAAAACAGAGGTATGAGAGAGTGCTAAGTTAACCCTCTGAGGTCTGGAGCATCAATTCTGTATTTTGAAAGAAAATGTGAATAGTTGTTTATGTATGTCAGTTAGAATAAACACGTGTTCCCTGATTGCCCAAACTTGGGAAACCAATTGAAATAAAACAAATTACACAGATATAGATTAGACTTGAGAGGGCTAACAGGCTGGACAAAAACACACCTCAAAATGTACCACTCTTTAACCGCTGAATGTAAAGTAGTACATCAGAAATGATTCATGACTCGTTTCATTTTGGAAATGAATCATTCATAAAGACACTGACAAATTTCAGTTGGCGATGCCCTAATTTATTTATTTATTTTCCATCTCCACCTACTCCTCCACCCATAACAGTTGGGTATATAAGGTGTGACTCGTTTCAGAATTACTGTTGGTTAGGCTATCAGCGTGGAAAGTCATCAAGTTAAATTAAAGCTCTTATAAGCTCAAACATTCCCAAACCTTTCACACTGCCTGTTTAACCAGCAAATATTCTGGAAACATCCAGAATTTTCAGCAGGTTGAGCAGCTGCAAGCACCTCTGGAAATAAAGGAGGTGAAGAAAAGCTTCCGTTATGCTCTACTCATTAGTCAGAGCAGAGAGGCTGTCACGTATGGTCAGTGGGAGTGTCGAGCAATGTGGGTTTAATCATTAGGCACTGCGGTGCTTTTGTTCCTTAGGTGAAATTTTTAGACAAAAAGATCATGTTGGTCACAAGAAGGCCTCCCCTGCTCTCTCCATTTACTACATCCAGTCTCACTGCCGTCACCAAAGCTACCAAAAAGAAGCCATCACAGACACCTCAGTGATTATTAGATTAATATCCGTGGTTAATTATTTGGCCGCAGATGACTCAGTTTTAAATAATTCTCGAAGTGCAGCCTTTGTTGGCATAAAATCAAAGTAATACATTTGTCTTCTTCATCTTTGAAATGGATTAATAACACTGCTGGGTCGGGGAAGGGAAAACAGTACTTTTTAAATCTACGCATTTTGCCTTGATAACTGTTTTAAAATGACATCACGCTGTTTTGTGTGACTCCAAATGATATCTTCCTCTGCACCACCAGCAAATCATGCACTGTTGCAGAGCAGTTGACTGCACAGAGGTGGAGCAGAGGGAATGCATGCCTGGCTCAACATCCAATCTACACAGAATTCATGTTTTTACAATTTCAAGACAAAGCAGTTGTGTAAAAAAATAAAAATGATGAAAAACAACAATGTAAAAAGAGGATGAATGACTCAGTTAAGCTCACCCTAATCTAACAAACAGACATAAAATGAAACTGGGACTATTCTTAATCACAGGATTTGCTGTTTTTCAGTGTTTGGTATCACTGCAGATTAAAGAAAAATGTGCATGCTTCAACGTTGAGCTTTTTAAAAATGTGTAAGCATTTCCTTACAACTTCTTTAAAATGTTATTTTAGTTAGGACTACTATAGCCGAAAGAAAGTAATTATTTTTTAAACTGCGTTAACCAATGCCTCCCCACTAGTCAGTGAACACACCTGGGAGATAATAGGGCAAGTCAGAGACAACTGGTGTAGAGGTGGATGCCAAGCGGCTTGCAGATTCAATAGCAACAGTACTTTTTTGGAATTGATCTGTTTTAATATGAAGATGCAATGATGCATTTTAAGTTACTACACTGCACGTGAGGATTTGGGGGACAGAAAAGACTCCCATCTTTAAAGAAAAGAACTGCATCCATGACATTCAATTTCAGATCATTTCACTTCACTGAAGAATCTGTGAGAACGATCTCATATCCATTTTTCTTCAGATTGCTTCTGGAATAATCTTCTGCAGCAACTAGCCAAAGTGTTGCACTATGATTCTTTGGCCAGTATTACACAGCCCAGTTTGGCTCTCAGTTGGAGAACAGCATTTCAACTCCCTTCTGCTTTCAGCCAACTCATTCAGGGCATTGAAAACAAGAGGGCCAGCCCACACTGACAGCTTACACCTTCTGGAGTGAGACTGTAGCATTATCAACAAGGCCAGCACACAATATAAACACAAAGCCTGCTTGTGCAAAAAAATCCTGACGCACACACATCATGATACATAAATGCATTTCCTATAGTCTATCAAAAACACTCATTAACATCTGTGCTGCTAATGACAGTCTGAGAGCACAATAGCTTCAAAGAAGTAGAGGTTTGAGCTTGTTTGATCTTTTTCACCATAAATACCTAGTCTAGTCTGGCTGTTGCTCTGAGGCTGCAACAACCAAGATACTGTTTCAGAGGTTGGCCTTGAGGTCTAAGCTGAGGGTAATAAATATTCAAAAACTGCCAAGCCCTTTTGTTTGGGTATGGAATTACACTAGCAATATAAGCAGTGGTTATTCCCCAGCATAATAACACAGTTTACAGTCATATTGCTTTTCTTAAGAGGGTACGCTAAGCAGATTAGGAAAAAATAAAATAAAATGTGTTGTTATCCTCCAAACAAATGAGCAGAACTTGAGATGAAGATAGCTTTTGAAAAGAAAATTATTTTCTACATCAGGCCTCATCCCAGTTGAGTCATAGTTATGGCTTATTTAAAGAGGCAGCCACTTGTTTCTAGACAGTTCCTGAAGCACGTGGATTTCCATTTTGGAAACAAGTTGTTTTAGGGGGCAAATTGATTTTACTCATATGGTGATTTAGGTGATAAAAAAAGCCCTCTGCACACACCACCAAATGTACGTCAATCACGTTTCAAACAGTTAACCACTCACTGACATGGCTTACCACTTGAATTCTTGCCACATATGAGGTGCTGGTAGGGCTGCAGCAGACCCCAGATCTCCGAGTCGTTGCAGATGGCTTGCTCCATTGACTCCAGCGTAAACTTGGGGATCCCGTTATCCCTCTCCACGAGCGCGCTGCGCAGGACGCGGGTGAAAACCTCTCTGAACAGACTCTCCATGCAGGCGGTGAGGTATATGGCAGCGTGCTCGTGGATCCTTAGGGCCACCCGACTATCCACCATCCACCTGAAGAACTTCCCCACGGAGAAGACCAGCCCGCAGCGCGCGGACTTGCCTCGGCTGAACTTGTCCCCGGTGCTCATGTTGTAGAGGGACAAGGCGCTCAGAGCCGCCGTGATGCAGTTGACGGAGATGGTCCACGAGAGCACCACCTTGATGGCGCTTTGGATCTCGTGCTTGGTGCACTTGGCGTAGCGCAAGCTGAGTCGCTGCGCCTCCCGGGCCACCCTCACCAGCGCGCGGCTAATGAGAGTCGACAGTCGCGCCAGGACCTCCGGTGGCGGGTTGCCCACCATCAGCTCCTCGTCTTTCCTCAGCGCGCCCTCCACCTCGCCCAGGGTCCATGGCACCTCCTCCAGCTCGGGCAGCTTGGCGCAGTGACCCGAGCACTCCAGTATCTCCGTGTCCTCCGCCAGGACGGTGTTGACTGTGTCCAAACTGTTGTGTCTGCTGTGCATGGATTCCGTCAGATGCCAGCAGTTTCCCCCATGCGAGATGGACTGATGCGTGTCGGAGCAGCACAGCGACACGCTGGACGACCTAACCGAGTCCGCGGCTCCACCATAACCAGAATCAAGCGTTAAATCCTCCAGCGTCCTCACGACTGTCTTACCCTTGCCTGCCATAACTGCACCGCATACTGTTGGGTATGCTTGGTCTCCCAGTTAAATGCCACAAACTCGTTTCAGCGCGTTTCTCCGCCGCAATCTCCCGATTTAAGCGTATTCCCCAGAATGAAGAGTGGAACGACACCAACGAGCATCTACTTTTCTCCTCCTCTGCGCGTCTTGCTGTCACCGATATCCTCTCCTCCTGTCCACAACTTCATAACCCGAGAGCGCACAAACCCTCCGCGCTCACTGCAACAAGCGCAGCGCAGGCAGGACTCCGATGGAGAGGAGGAGCATGAGAGCGGCGGGCTGGAACGAGCCAATCCGCGTATCCATCAGTTGTTACTGACAGAGAGGAGCTACCTGCTGCTTTTCAGCAGAATCTACCTGGAGCTGGTGAAACACAACAGTTCAGTGGAAAACACACTATTGCGGGCTGCTGTGCCAGCCAATCTGCTGTTTGTAGTGGCGTTGCTGCAGTGTCATGTCACGACAGTGCCAGGATGAGAGGAAGGTTCCCACTGAGAGAACACATGGCGCAAATGGTAAAATAGACAAATTCCGTGTTAAAATAACGCAGGGAGACGAAAATAATTTAATTCTACCGCATAAAACTCAGATCCACCAATCAAATAAGATCAATGAGTGGATTCAATGAGGATTCAAAGATTCAAAGATCAATGAGTGGATGTTAAATTAAGCATAAAGAAGACGCTGGCTGCTACCTTGCCAGCATTAAGCTGTTATTTTAAAGTGTTCATACTGTTATCTAAAATAGCAGTTTCTTTCTGTGCTCTATGAAAAATAAGCTTTTCTGTGTAATACTACTAGCTGCTTCGTTGCAGTGATGCTATATTTTATTCTTCCTGCTGTCATCTGTAGATGAATTTCACAGCTTTAAAATGTATTAAAGTTTTGTACAGTAGCTGTATAAACACACAATTCCTCATGTGAACAGGTCACTGATGTACCATGAATTCAGTTTCTTGTGCGTGTGTGTGTATGTGCTTTAATGTATGCAAAGGTACCAGCTTTTCTGCATTTCCTTTAGTCTGTTCACTGACTGATGTATTTGACCTTTCTAAAGCTTCTCTGGACATGATTAATCACTACAGGAGTTTGCTTGCTAAATTTCACCATGAAAATCCATTCATCCATCATTCTGCTGGCCAAAGAAAAGGCAGGATGCAATTGTAAAATCATAGCAACACCTATAAATAATAATAGGCATCAGTATTCACCTGTATTCACGAATAACAGTGCAATTTTGTAAAATAAAAGCGCAGCGCATTTTTTCTTTAGTTAAGTACAGGTCAGGCTAGTGTTCTTATTACGATTGCACTATTTTTTATTTTTGCTGTAACTAAATAAATCATTTTAAAGTAAGACTTTAAAAACGCTATTATTGGGTGTTTAATGAAATGTTTCTTATTCTGTTCAGCTAATAAAGATAATATTAACCCACCTTCCTGAAATTTTCTGAGAACCTGGATAAAATGTTGCATTTCTAACATTAGACTTCTGCTGTGCTTGTTTTCCACCCCTAATGTTGATTTTTAAGTATGACGTGAAGCGTCTGCAGCAGAAGTAACTTTCTTAAGGTGCACCACAATCTTTAATGTCTGATCCTTATAAATATTTCACTCTCCAGAGAACATTGCTCTGAGCTTTTTCCAGATCAGAAGTCTTTCCGTGCCTCTGTGTCAAGGTTTAGCAGCACTTGGAAGATTTTGTTGTTGAACGGTTTATTCTCCATGATACAATATTTTTGTCCAGCCATGAAAACAAAGCGTGAATGTGCTGAATTCTGATTACTTGCTGAGAGGAACAGTTGGTGGAATGATGATTCATCCATTCTGTTGGGGTTTCTCCTTGTACGTCTGAGCTGGACCAACCATCTGTCCACACTGCCTGCCATGCCAGAGGCCCTTTCAGATTTTCTTAGCATGACATCACATTGCATGCCTGAACTGACAAACCTACACTGGACTTTTTTAAGAGGGTCTAAAGAGGATGTGACTCCCACTGCTGCAAAAGTGATTGACGTGGTAAAAGTGTAAAACAAAACATGGCTGTATCTTCCTCTCATTGTTTGGCTGACACACAATAAACAATAAGATTACCACACTGCATTATGTAGGTTTTATACCAAAGCAGTGGAGTTTATTTATGTCCCGAGCCTCCACAGAGGCACGCTGGGCCCCTTAATAGTATTTATTACAGATAATGACCAATGTAGGAAGACTTTTATTGACTTAATATAGCGTTATCTAAGCAAAAAAGAAAGGTTTCTGATGCTAGTGATGAAATGGAGCCCCAATCAAGAAAATGAAAAGGATGATAATGCATTTTGCATGAAGAACGCTTCATAAAGAGTTCCTAAGCAGATGCCACCATTAGCACACCTCATCCTCCAGCAGTCTGCCACGACCTCTTGATGCAATGCAGCATATCTTGCTGACTAACTCAGGTGAGAGTGGTGGAGGTGGGCAGCTGTCAGCTGCATCTCTTACATGCACCGTGGCGCTCCGAAGCTTGTCCTCACTTATTAAGCCTTGGTTGCCTGGTAACAGAAAAATTATCATGATTTTCCCGGCATGATGATAGATTGTTAGTATTTTTTGCAAGCTGAATGAGTGGATCGTATAAACATGTTTCCTTAGTCATGAGGTCCAGTCACATTTTTTTTTTTTTAAATGGTAATTTATTCAGTAATGTGTTCTTAGATTTACCTTAGTTTGAAGTGCTTTGTGTAATTATATGTAGAGTATATTGCTGTATACTGTGTTATGTCTCTATATTAGAAAACTATTAAAAATGTCTGAGACCAGGTTTAAAAAAAGGGGGACTAAAGTGTTGCTGGCATTTTAAAAATGAGCTACAACTGTATATGGGTTTATGATAGACATATATAGTTAAACTTTTTTTTTATTCCAAGGCTTTTTAAAATATAAATATTTGTATAATTTTGTGTTTTTGACATTCCTAGCTAGACTCCATCTTATTTTGTTAACATTTATATTTTTAAATGTTAATTTTAGGTTATTTATTACAACTGAGTTGCGAATTTGATTGGGAATGGCTGTCTGTCTCTATGTTAGCCCTGCGACAGACTGGTGACCTGTCCAGGGTGAACCCCACCTCTTGCCCTATGGCAGCCGGGATAGTCTCCACCCCACTGTGATGCTGAAATAGACAAGTGGGAGAAGATGAATGGATAAATGGATGAATGGCATTACAATTGAAATCACATTGTACCTTGTTCTAATTTTAACATTGCAGTAATCGATTACTTTGTAATTTCCTCCCAGTTTGCTATTTTACACTGTTTCTGGACAACACTTGTAGCTGTAATGTTAGTTTTGATAGATAAGTGCTATAAACTTGATTTCACACACACACGCACATATATATATATATATATATATGTGTGTGTGTGTGTGTGTGTGTGTGTGTGTTTCATTCTTCCTTGTTTCTTTTATGTAGTAATAATAATAATTATAATGGATTTCAAGGTAAGATAATTTCTGGATTTTGATCATAAGTATAATATAAATTTGCATTTCCAAGTTCTAACTGCACTTTTTCTTATTTTCCATATCATTATGATGAATAATGATAATACATGACATCACATTTACATAGGCCTTGTCATTATCATGTGTCGATACAATTGATCATCATGAGCAAAGTAAGGGGGCCTACTGACGTGATACTATACTGCCCCTCAGTGGCCAAAAGTCGGCACTACTTCACAGGCCAAGACAGCATTTTGCATCTTGCATAATTACAAGCTGTTTTATGTAAGAGTGTTGTGACGCATTTCTTTTTCGGGATAATAAAGAGTATAACATTTCCTATTCCACTACAACTGCTAATGATTACTACCGCTAATATTATTATTAACAATATTCAGATGTACACGTTTACTTTTATGAAACCTTTCAGGAAACAAGGCAATTGGAACAGCTTTCTGAAATATAGGAGGTTAAGTAGGTAAAAAGAAAATGTAGTGTAATGAACATATAAAGTGACAAATAAAAACTAGTCTTCACAAGTTCACTGTCTTTTGTTTGTAGGTTGGGCAAATTTAAGAGCAAATTCAGAAAATGAGAATTCATATCATGTTAACTACGAGCTACACTTCTTATTGCACTAGACCACACATGCACACACACTGACAAGGAAGCGAGTGCCACTCGATCATGCCGGACTTCATGTGCACATCCGGGTTCTTTTAGTATAAACAAGCCAGTGCACTCTTGCAACTGATGAGGACTCTTTTTTATTGTTAAAGCTCCACATTTTTACCCCAATAAGTCTTTAAAGTCTGTGCGTGTAACCTCTGTAACTCATATTTGTATTTATTTTATTTTTTCATTAACCTGTCATAAAACATGAAGTATACAAATAGAAACACTCGAGTATGGTTAAGATTTCCGAGTCTGCTTTACTCTTAAGATTATTAGCCAAACTTGGTTAATTGACCCGCTGACGTGCTATGTCCGTTCAGTCCGCCATAAGAGGTCATAATTCATCAGTAACACCAAGCGGGTAAGTTATCTGTGCATGCTGGCATGCAGAAAGCACGCTGGAAAAACGTGACCACGCCGCGAAACGCACAAAGCGATTCGGACCTATCAGAAGGCTCGGAACTACGCACGTTGGCAGTGGGCGGAGTCTCGGCTGTAGGTGCGGTGAAGAGGTTGAGCAGCTATTCGTGGACGTTGTAAAGGAAAATCTTTTGAGGTCGCAGCTCAAAATATCAGCTCAACAGTGAGGCAGACGGGTTATACGGAATCGAGAAGCGGTTATAACAGCTAAGTATTGATCTAGCTAACAGTAGGACGACGAATTTTACAATATTTCTGTTAGAAATTGTATTTTACATAACCAGCTTCCCTGGTATTCGCGGCACGGAACAGCCGGTCTTGCCACGGTGTCTTGTGGGTTTAGATTACAAGCCAGTTAAGTACTCTGTTATTGCGTTTGACTTAATTAATATCTGTAGAAAGCAGGCCCGCCCAGGAGTGTTAGCATATATTTATACGTTAATTTTTTCATCATTCAGAAAAACAAGTTATACAACGAGCCGCTCTACTTCTCCGCAGCACACCGGGTCCTAAAGCCCGCCGCGTTAGTTGTCATATTGCCGGAGCGCGCGCGTTGCCTCGAGCCCAAATGGTTCAGCAGCCAGCGGTTTCTACATTTTTCGACACTATGGAAAAAGCTCTGTTAGAGCAAGGATAATTATAAAAGTTGGACTGCGTTATTGAACCCCAAAAGGATTTCTTTTTCAAACCAATTTTTATTCAAGGTGATATTTTTTCTTCCTAAAAGAAACTGTGAGTGAGTAGTTGGGATAAAAGTCGAGTGAGCACCAAAAGACTGTTGACCTCTTTCAAAAAGGAAGAAAAGGACTCGTCCAGTTGAGTAATGGTCATTAATACGATCCACTGGTTCAGGAAGGGCTTGCGGCTCCACGACAACCCGTCGCTCAAGGAATCTCTGCTGGGAGCGGATACGGTCCGCTGCGTCTACATCCTCGACCCCTGGTTTGCGGGCTCTTCCAACGTTGGCATCAACAGGTGGAGGTGAGGGAAGCGTGAATTTAACCACGCGCTACCACACATGTAGCACAACAGGATGCATTAACAACAGCACAAGATAAAAACGGTTGCAAACGGCACATTTGTATCCATTTACATAACATATAGCATATATTGTTGTTTTGTGTATCTTTGTGACGGTTTCATGTCTCTTTCTGGCTGTTGTGTTTCCTAATGGCTGTAATAACATAGCAACAGGATATGCAGTACTTTGCAAAAGTCTTATATTTAGCTTCCAAGGAGCTAGATTATTTGTAATATTTTAAGTGGTCTTGTGAAATGTTCTCCATGCTTGCTGAAGATCTTTCAACATTTTTCTTGAGACTTTAGCTGCTTTTTCACCTATATTGAGTCCAGTCTTTGTACCTGACCAGGTCCCTAACTAAAGGGATGAACAAATGTTGTCTACAAATCACATACAACATGGCAACAAACCAGTTTTAAATTGTATTGTTTGTCATTTTGTTACTAGCAGGCTGTCACAAAAACACATAATTTGCTCTCATTTCTTTATTTGAATATTTAACAAATGCCTAAAATATAGTAAGATAACAGTTTGACAGGCATAAAAACCTATTCTTGTGCCAACAAGGTGATCCCCGAAGAGGTATTAACTGAAAATGTGTGGTATCTTGACATGGTGTGCATTGTGTCCTTAAAAAATTTGAGGAAATAGGACAAGCTCAGGACAAAAGAAGTTGTTTCAGGCCTAAAAAAAATAGTAGATAAACAGTATCTGAAAGTCACGTTCTTAAGGAACATGAAAAAAATCCAGCAAAGACATGACACATTTGATCCATCTACTCTTAACTGATGTCTTATCAGAAATGACCTCAGTCATTTGGCTGTCAAAAAGCCACTCTTAATAAGGAGAGGAAGCAGGGACAAAAGGCTGAGGTTTACCAAATTACACAAGAATTGAATTAAAAAGTAGTGGCAACAGGTCTGATGGAGTGATAAATCCAAATTTGAAATTTTTTCACACCATCATTGAAATGTACAGAGGTCAGGAGAGAGGTACAACCGTAAGTGTATACATCCATATGGAAAACATGTTTGAGATTCTCATGTGAGCTAGGCTGTGTTTCAGACAGTGGTGTTGGAGATCTTGTCAAAATTGATGGAATTATGAACCCAGAAAAATACAATCAAAATCTTTTTGGGAGAACTGTAAAAACCCCGATTACTTAAAGTAAGAGGAACAAGACTTTCTGCCAAAATCACAAAGTATGTAAGGAATAGCATGGCAAAGCATTGCCCAACTGGTTTTTATCTTGCATTTGAGGTCAAAGCTGTTACATTGTTTGAGATGTTGATTGCCAAGTTTTGTTTGTTTTTGCAAACAAAGAAAGCCTGGGTGTTTTCTAAATGAACCAAACAAAAAGAGGCCATGGAGCTGCTGCACTGTCACCTGAATTTTGACCTACATATACGAGGTATAGCAAAGTACAGCAAATTATGACATAAACTGTATATAAGGTCACTAACATATATTTGCACTCACTTACTTCATCTCATGTATTGTTCACTAAACTATAATCTTCACTAAGTTATCACTTTGAAACAAAACATCAAAACCAGGAGAAACGTCAATTATATCAGTTAGATCAGGCATAATGAATACTGACTACACACATAAATTATAACATTACGTTGTCCTTCAAAAGGTGACTAAGATCTCAGATGGGTAAACAGTATTTTCACCTCCCTGGTAAACTCTAATTATTCTTAAATGACTTTCAGCTGATGATATAATGTTAAACTGTTGTTTATAAAGTGGTTTATTGCACATCAGCAGATCTCAAACACTTTCATATTCAGTTTCTTTGACTCATTTCAGCACAAACCACATATACTAACTGGTTTGTGTTACATGGTTGTAGCATTGTGAATTACATTCGGATCAGTAAATATTTCCTCTGTAAAGATTAGACACATGAATGTACGGATCTCAGACAGAGCTGTAAATGCTAAATTGCTTTGAGCCGTTTCCACACGTGCACTGCATCTATGAACTTTGGTAGGACGCAAGTATTTGACCTAGTTGGTTTATTCGATATTTACCCAACCAGCTCCCTAATACAGGGTCAGTGTGATGCCAGATTATGATGGTGTAAGAATTAAGCATTGGGTGTGAAGAGAGAGGGAATTCAGCCTGTGCAAAGACTCTGGAGATGCATTTGTGTGTATACCTCCTATGTGATGAAGTTGTTTGTAGGTTAAATGTCTGCTGGTTGAGAAGCTGTTGTGAACAGGAAGGCTGTGACAGCAGAGTTCACCACAAAGAGGAAGAAGTGAGAAAATAAAAAACATCAAAGTTTAAAACATTGTTTTCTCACTTCACAAATGTGTAACAAAAAATGGCTGCCTCACAGAATTTTCACTGCTTTTAACACTTCACTACAGTGAAGTTCTTTGTATATTATAGCTTCTGTTCTCTCACATTACTGCCTGTTTCACATCTTGACACTCACCTCAAATATCATAAACGTGGATCTGCAAGCTACCAAGATACTCTCAATAATCTGGCGCATTTACTTCTAGCAAGTGGGGGTCATGTATCCTCCCTTCTGTATCTTCTGTCCAGGCAGCTCTATTGCCTAAACCACACTGAATATTATCAGTTGTGTGAATGCATCTTAGCACACTATTTCCTGCTGTGTTCCACATGTGGGAAAGGATCTTAAGCATCTTCATATTCTCTTGAGGTTTGCCGTTTTTAGTCTGAACTGTTCGGACTAAACTTTAGATGCTAAAAATGCACTTTAGATGGCTGTTTTATTTTTGCATATTTCTTGGCTTTTCTTAAAATGACATAAGACTATATAGTGTCTACTTTTGACCCTATAGTCCCACATTTCTAAAGATTTTATGATGAAGAATTTTATGTAACTGACATTTCATGACCTCCAGACTGTCAGCATGTGTCTCCGATTGTTTCACAACCAAGATAGTAGCAGGCTGCTTGTGTCTAGTGACACAAAGAAGTATATAAAGCTTTACAGGGTCATGTGTTGGAGATAAGTGCGTGGACCGTTGACTTTAATGGTCTGATACCCAATGGCTGACAGTTTTCTGGAAAATTCCCTAGTAAAAACAAACAGTTGGGATCCTTTTTACTTATATGTTCAGTAGAACTCAGCTTCCTGCTTCTGTATAGAAAATGCAGCATCTCACTTGGCAGTTTTTATGGTCTACAGGCAGGTGCTGGATGAATGAAAGTACCCCTGAGGTTTAAAGTACAGTAGGGGTCTCCCTTTGTGTTTTATGTTTCTGTTCCCGTCGTGAGCTTTGGTTTGCGTTGCAGTCCCATGCCGTCTCTTAAAGAGAAGGGGAGCATAAAAGTCGGGCCAGTTATGAGCATCCATATTGTTATGCTTCTGCAGTTATGTAACAGCAGCCTGGGCTGACGCAGAGCCCACGCAGTTCACTCAGCATGCCCTGATTCATTCCTTTTATTTAATTTTTTTATGCACAAATCAGACATGTAACATGGTGTAAGACCAGAATCTCTTATTTGTAGTCCAAAAACTCACCTGGTGAAAATAGAGCTTGGGTGAAATATATTAATTATTCTCCCAGTACAAATAAAGCATAAAGGAAATGCCTAGTTCAGATTTGTTGACCCATGTTTCCAAAAAGCTAATAACTTATTTGACTGAATTTGCTGAATTCAAAGATGGCATATACTGCTTTGTTTCAATCGTGTCACTGTACTGCTGTGCTTCTGGTTTTTATATCTCAGTAAACTTTACTCAAAGTTAAACCAAGCAAAGGTCCAAAATATGAGGGCGCTGTAAAAATCTCCCTGTAGCCTGCAGCTGCTATAACTGGCACCTGTTTCTGCACTTTTTTTTTTTATCATTTGAATTGCCTGCTAAAGAGCGAGCACTCCCTTTTCTTGAGATGTAGGCGGTGATCCTCAGTGATTAAGGTAGGCCAATGCCAGATGACATAATCATTATAACTTTCCCTCCTTTCCACCAGCGACAGGCATAGCATAAGTAGGTCAGTGTGTTAGGAAGAAAAAAAACCTATCCATTTCTCTCTTCCTTTTGACCTACTTCTGCACGCCTGCTTCTGCAAAAGACCCAACTCTGGTGTGGCACACTGCTTTGAACACTAATCCCAACAAAGCTGCATCCATCTGATATCCATTTTCAGATCTGTTTAAGCTAGTTGAAATTCTCATGCTGGGTGGCCCATGATTATGAAGGTTCATTTGGTTGAAATTCTTGTGGAGTTGTTTGAAAAATAGGACAGATGTAGGAGTGAAAATAATGAAAAACCGGTATGAATGGATTTCGTTTAACACCGAATCCAGCACAGCTCTGTCTCTGTTTGAATACCATAGATGAACATAGCTTAAGGACTCTGAGTAGTCTGAGTCTAGCTTTGCAGAATCAAACTGTCTTCACAGGTCAGGAGAGCAAAGCAGCTGGCATAGGAAATGACCTTGGACTGGCAGGAATAATCTGGTTCAAGATGTAGGAAGTCTGTTAGCTGTGCTGTAGCTCACACTCAACAAAGACACCACTATTGTAGCTAGTCTTAAACAACAATTCACTCTTATCATTAATGAAGTTTCAGTTGCTTTGTGTCACACTGATATGATATTATCATTTCTCAAAGCACTGTTAAAGCTTGAATAAAAACTTGCGAAAGCAATGTATTTCCTGTGTCAAATTGTTATCAACATATAATGACATTATCCACGATTTGTCTCGGCAGAGTTTCTGACCTTGCCAGAGTGAATCATTTGCTTGGTGCTACGAGGAGTGCGGTGTACAGAGAGGCCTTAATCTAAAAAAAAAAGAAAAAAGTTAATGTTCCCATGAATACATGAAATTGCCGATCTCCTGGCTCTAGGCTTACTTTCCTGTTTCAGCCAGTACCCACAAAGTTGACCCCCCATGTCATATATAATACATAAAGAATAAAAAAAAAATACGTTTAGGAAAACAAATTTTGGAGTTTCAGAAGAACCGTAATACACAGACAAATGAATAGATTTAACAATTAATAAATACCATCCATCCATTTATTTCTGGCCGCCTATCCAGTAGTCTTAGCGGAGATACCCAGAGTTCCCTGTAAGTTAATACCTGTATTTCTGTTTACTGTTAGTTTGGGGACATTTGTTTACATATTTTTCGGCTTTGATCCTATGTTGCGGTTATGCAGTTAAAATGTCTTCCTTATTTACCATAAAACCTTAAAACCCACACCCCTTGTGTTCTTTACATGACAATAGATTAGGTCAGGTGCCTGGCTGAATAATATTTGCAAAGTATTTAAGCTTTAATAATAATGAAAACTACATAAAGTTCACTAGAAGCCCTTACCTGGCTGTCTTATCAGTAAAAGACATAATTAGACCGGAATGATACAGGAAGCATCCACCTACAAATTTTGTTACCTATAGCAACAGAACGGGAAGCACCACATTACTGCCGCTTTGTGTTTACATGTGTGTGTACCTGTGGGTGTGTGTTCTGATGCTTACAGTTGGTATTTTTTTATTTTGGAGAACATATAAAAACAGAAGCAAATTATACTATAGTTCAGTTATTGCACTGTTGTTAAACCAATAAAATGTTAATGCTGGTTCATACTTCCACCAGTTAGGTCAGCACATTGTATTTAAATGATGGCTGACGTTGCATACAGAGATGATTAAACTCATGGATGAGGGTTGGTCAACTCATGCACCGTCTGCATGATTCAGCCTTGAGTGTGTGTTCAGCCTTGGCTTTTTTTTTTTTTTTTAATTAAGGGACACTTGATATGAAGAGATATTGTGCTTTAGCTAAACAGTCCTGTTTTACCCCACAGTTTGTCCCACACTGGTGTACATTTGCTAATCTTACATGTCTTGTTTTTGTTACTTAAAGAAATAACATTTTACATTTTATCAACGTGGGCTATGTAGAGCAAGGACAGTAAATTTGAACTTGGAAAAACAAGAACGTAATAATAATCTGCTATGACAATAGTGGAATAAGTCTTGTCAAACTTTGTTCATGCAAAGTGGAGGTGAAATTATGTGGGGGACCAAAAACTGCCAAAATCAAAAATTAGTAAAGAAATGCCTTAATAGGAAAAAAAAAACTGATATGCCATTAAATTGATATAAATAATATTCTGAAATAATAGGATTCTAGATATATATTGGCATTAATCTATTTGTACAAATATGTAATTTCCCCATTATAACTATTTATTAGTTTTATTCCTTCTGAGAGACAAAGGTCCAAACATAATTTAATTAAGGAATAGCTCAATAAATGATTGAATAAACGCATTTAAAACTGAATAACTGATATAAAAAAAAAATCTAGTTTAAAAGTCAGATGAAAAATGTCAGTTATAGCATATATTTATGTATTTTTGGTGTTGAAGGGATATTTTTAGAGTTTGCATGACAGGATATGTACATGCAACAAGCAAATACATCACACATCAACTTCAGTTAATTTACACATTTTTTTATATGTAGGCAGATAAGAAAAGATAAGTTTTTCCTTAGTGTGCAAATCAGATTCAAGTTGAGTAGAGCTTAAAGGTCTTTTATTACATAGGATATATCTTCAATAAAGTGCAATAAAAATAGATAATTTCATGTAATTTGGTCATTGACTTCAAATCTTCAGTATATAAGATGTTTGGTATGTCTTAGTCAATTGGTAATTTAGAAAAAAAGATTTTGAAGGAGTGGTCTCATTTAATTCAGCTGTATAAAAATGTCAAAGAGCAAAGTGAATGGAAACTTCTACTCTTTTAAGGGCATTTTACCTTTTGCCTGTATAAGCTAAAATCAATAGTTGTACTCCCTAATCAAACTCCTTCATCATGCAGTGACTGATATTGTAGCATCTTTATGAACATTGACACAGATTTCCTTGTCATCTGCAGGTTCTTATTGCAGAGTCTTGAGGACTTGGACTCCAGCCTCCGTAAGCTCAACTCTCGTCTGTTTGTGATCCGAGGCCAACCCACTGATGTCTTTCCCAGACTTTTCAAGGTGAAACTTGAATCTGATTTAAGCTGCACAACCAACAGTGCCTCAAACATTTTGTGTGAATCCTAAACATTCTACGATTTACTCCTTTTTTCCAGGAGTGGAAAATTACTCGTCTGTCATATGAATACGACTCTGAGCCCTTTGGGAAAGAGCGAGATGCAGCTATTAAGAAGCTGGCCTCTGAGGCTGGAGTTGAGGTGACAGTTCGCATCTCCCACACACTCTATGAACTGGACAAGTAAGTTATTATCACACCTTACCACAACAAACAGTGCTGTCATATTGTTCTTTGTCCTGAGCAAGTTTTTTTTATGAATCTGTTTCTGATCTTTGCATCTGCAGGATCATAGAGTTAAATGGGGGTCAGTCTCCCCTCACCTACAAGCGGTTCCAGACTCTCATCAGTCGTATGGACCCTGTGGAGGTGCCTGCGGAGTCCATCACTGCTGAGATAATGGGGAAATGCACTACCCCTCTGTCTGAAGATCATGATGAGAAGTTTGGGGTCCCCTCCCTGGAGGAACTCGGTAAGGTCTAAATTATGTAATGAAATGTAATTGTAATAAGTAATTTTCATTTGTGGAAAAAAGCAGCACTACTAGTAGCCGTCTAAAGCTGAGTTTCCACCAGAGATTGTTAGACCCAGCAGCTGTTACTGTATTTACATACAGTCTGTGCAGCAAACATAAACTGCATGTAAATGATGGACGTAATTGCAGGTGTGTCTTAAATTGGATCAGATTAACTCTTACTCACCACCAAGATGGACGCATGCATTAGGGACAATTCCAAGTTGGAGGCTTTATACCAGACCTCACTAATTAATAATTCATATAGTAACATGTCCATCTTTTATATACAGATTATGATGCCAAGGGTAGAATAGGAGTCCTGTGTCAGACTTTACACATAGCTGCTGATTTGAGGAAAGAGTTGTCAGATATTAATCTAACTGTAGTAAGAAAATATGACTGAGCAGATGTTATCTGCTCAAATCAACATTAGTAGTGAGTTATTAGATTTACCTGGGTTTTCTGTAGCTTTTTAAACTTATTTCTAGTAGTAGTGAATAACTTTTTCATTCTGTTTTTATGTCTAAAATTAGTTAGGGGTAATATCTTCCTTAGCAGTTCATGTTTAAAAATGTCTTAAAAACACAAAAATATATTTTCTCAGCAGTTATAAAGAAAACTAGTGAAACTTCTGGGGCTTGAGCATAATCTGCATTTAAACACATAACATGGACATGGACATGCCCTATTTTTGGCCTTCATATATGGATTCATATATTACTTGTTGTATTTCTTCATAAAAAAACACAGGACACTGTCCTGTTGCATTACTGATTACTCTTGCCTTTTTTGTTGTTTCTTTTGTATTTTTTTTGTTCATTTATCTATAAAAATTTAATAAACAGAATTATAAAAAAAATAAAACAAAAAATGATCAAGGACAGGAATAAAAAGCCCTCTTTAAATAAATCTACCTACACATGTAGTTAACCCTCTTGTTGTGTTGGTTTGCCCTCTTCTGGTCATAATGAAGATTACTAAAATGGTATAAACTGCACATATTCTTTTCAGGGAATTAAAAATATATGAAAAATGATAATATGTGAGTTTTAATTTGACCCCTGCAGGTTTTGATATTGAAGGCCTGTCCTCAGCTGTGTGGCCAGGAGGAGAGACTGAAGCTCTCACACGACTTGAGAGGCACTTGGAGAGGAAGGTCAGGCAAATCGAGCAGAGAATTTTTGTTAAATCATTTTTTATTTTAGTACAATCCCACTGCTCTGTCATTTAAAATGAGTTTCGCTGTGATACAAGTCTCAGGTTTTCATGTGATTGTTCCTATCAGGCATGGGTGGCAAACTTTGAACGTCCTAGAATGAACGCCAACTCACTGCTTGCCAGCCCCACAGGCCTCAGCCCCTACCTGCGCTTCGGCTGCCTCTCCTGCCGTCTCTTCTACTTTAAGCTTACTGACCTCTACAGGAAGGTAAGTGTGTAGGAATATACTTAATTAATTACACTTAAAAAATTGGGTTTCTAATTATCTTTGAAGTCTTTAAATAAGGATATGAAGGATATGTTCCACAAGAACCCAACCTGATGTGTAAATCAGATTCAAAACTGTGAACAAAGTCATCCTCTTGACAACCAGAATTACAGTTGTCATATGACAATGGTCGTCCTGGTCAGAATTTACATCATGTTGCAGGATTAAAAGCAGACTGGGTGAGAAACCTTCAGATAGGGCAGATGCAATCAACCATGAATGTCTTTTATTTCCTCTAGATCAGGGGTCACCATTTCATTTTCCCAAGGGGCCACATGAGAAACTACAATTGTAGTGGAGGGTTACACCAACAAACTGCACTTGGTTCTGCTCAATATTAATTTGATCTCTTTATAAGCTTATTAGTGCAGCCCCTCCCACAAAAGTCCCATTTTCTCATGTGTCCCATTGTGAAAATTATTTGCCATCAATCCTGTTGACAAAGCGCTCTATTTACATATTCTTGGCCCAGCTCAGCTAAACTGTTAGCAACTTTTGACTTTTAGGGTGGATTAAAGCACACCGCTGTGCTTTATGGAAAAGGTGATAAGGATTTGTAACACAAGAAAAACAATCGATAGTCATAATATCTTAACCATCTTGTTTGATCTTTCTAAAAATGGATGGCCTGAATTAAAATGAAAATGAAAATGTGATTAATCTCCCAACCTTGTTAGGAGAGTAAAACATTGTTTGAACTGAAGTGTGAACAGAAGACGCTGTAATTAAGGTAATTTTTCTTTCACGCTCAGGGGGAGAAGGTTTCCAGCATATCTTCTCCTTGTATTAATAGGAACTTTTTTTTACTGATAAAATGATTAATATATTGAAATAATTTTCTCATAAAACAGCTGTTGAAAAAGAAAATTAACCAGGTCATCATACATCTTGGTGAATGTAGTAATTAAAACCAGTATGCATATCAGAGTCAAGTGCAGATTTTTGATGCTGTGGTGGATTATCCATCTGTCAATCAATCCATTGTCTGCAGTTTATCAGGGTTTGGGTGACAGGGACAGCAGTCTGAAGCAGAGCAATCAGACTTCCCTCACCGTGCCCACCTCCTCCAGCTCATTGGGGGGAGACACAGAGTTGTACTTGGCTAGCTGCGAGATATAATCTCTCCAGTGAGTCCTGGGACTGCCCTGGAAACAATAGCGCTACTCCAAGTCCCCATTCTTGGTGTAATATTTAAGTGTAAACTATTACTGTATTTATTTATTTATTTATTTATTTTCGATTAAATATAAGAAAAAAGATGAAGGATTTTTGTCCCTTTTTACATGTTTCATTTTTAGACACTTTACCTCACAGGGAGGAATCGAAAACACTGACTCAGATCTGAGTGCAAGAGACAGGGATTTACTATATGGTTGCAGTGGGGCTGACTGAAGGCCGTGGCTGGTATTAGCAGGCTGCGATTTGGCTGATTGTTGAGTAAGTTAAGTGGTGCTGCACTGAGCTGGAATCTTTTTAGGCATGCTGGTGAGTTTGGTATGCGTATCACCAGGCTGAGAGCATCATTGGTGGAAAGCTTTTGGGGGTACAGTCTGATGGCAGAACAGGAGATGACCGAGTGGCAAGGCCAGACACCCACACACACACCAATTGTCTACAAAATGGGGCCCATAACAGATATGAGTAATGGAAAAAACCCAACACAAGGAGTGAGTCATGGAAGGTACACCCAGTACTGTGACATCAGATATATTTGCAGGGGTGATTTAATGCTCTGGCTGTTTATTTTGCCATGTAATGATTCACAGTTTATTCTGTAATGAGGTGAATTAACCAGTACTGCCTCCCTCTTGAATTTTTTCGTTGTATGTTTGGACTCAAGTGCTTATATGTAAATGAGCTAAAGTAATATAGTGGTTTAGTCTTTATCTTTTATCACATTACCTACTACTACCACTACTACTACTACTACTACTTCTACTACTAGTACTACTTACTGCATTTCGTTGCCCTGTACCTGTGCATGTGCAATGACAATAAAGTTGTCATTGCACATTATAATAATAATAATTTTCCTTTAAAAAAAACAAAAAAAACCCCTCCTGCGTAATATACAGCTGGTATAGTCAAATCTCTGACTGCCTCAGACAGTAACGTGTCTTTCTCCTACTTGACAAGGTGAAGAAGAACAGCTCCCCTCCTCTCTCGCTCTACGGTCAGCTGCTTTGGCGTGAGTTCTTTTACACAGCGGCCACCAACAACCCCTGCTTCGACAAGATGGAGAGTAACCCCATCTGCGTTCAGATACCCTGGGACCGCAACCCCGAAGCACTGGCCAAGTGGGCAGAAGGCCGCACCGGCTTCCCCTGGATTGATGCCATCATGACCCAGCTGAGGCAGGAAGGCTGGATCCACCACCTGGCTAGGCATGCTGTGGCCTGTTTCCTGACAAGAGGAGACCTGTGGATTAGCTGGGAGGAGGGAATGAAGGTAGACAGTGTCCTACTATTGTTCTGATGGGAGTAATGCTAGTATCTGGTTTCTATTTAATTCATACCAAACACCACTTGGGGAGTTTAAAAATAGAATATAAGTTTACTTGCTTGCATCCAAAATTAGTTTTTTGCTTTTAGAAGCTACTGTTTATAGTGAGTAATGGACTACTTAATACATTTATGCGTTTTTTTTTTTTCTTCATGAACATTTAACAAACGAAAGCCCTGAAAAGCCCAAATGGTTCTTCACTGAGGAGCTGAAAACAGACTGTATGTACAAGGAGGCTATAGCTTCCTCGTCTAATAATCTAAAATTATGCACAAACGTCTGAGACTTGTATTCTTCTTCTGGTTGCAAATACAAGACTGAACCCTACCCTATGGGGGTATTTTTGAAAGTGATACCATCTACTGAATATCTCAGATGAGTTTGAATATTGGTGCCCTAGACCTGTAGGTCAAGGTCAGAGGTCAAGTTTTCTAAAAATGTGTGTACACAAAAAGATATCAACTAGAAATTTATACCATAAGTGCCAATATTGTTGTGTTAGTAAAAAATACTGGCACCTATTTAATAGTATTTTATTTTATTTACATAATGAGTGCCGCTCCTTTCAAGACACAGTGGCATTTTTAAATTAATAGCCATTATTATTATTCCCAGTAAATATTAAATATTCTAAGCACCTTGTGGCAATAAATAGCTGATCAGCATAATCAGCTGCTTCTTTAGTAAGTCACTAATCCTCAGCATTAACTGTAATGGAACTGTAATGAACTGCAGCCCGTTAGTCTCTGCTCTGCTCTAGCAGCACAGCAACCAGAAAACAGAGCAGGAGACAGATTATCGTCTCCAGCTGCAGTCCAAATGCGGCATGAAATCCTCTCTGTCGGAGCAGCTAATTGACATCAGGGAACTGTATATATTTAATCAGAAATTTACCCACAGTCATTTTTTTGTCATACTCAAACACTTGACTCATTTGTTGTTAACCATCTCAGCAGGACCAAATATTGCTTCCCAGTCGATCTGAGATGTTTTTGATTGTGTGTTCAGGTGTTTGAGGAGCTGCTGCTGGATGCAGACTGGAGTGTGAATGCAGGCAGCTGGATGTGGCTCTCCTGCAGCTCTTTCTTCCAGCAGTTCTTCCACTGCTACTGCCCTGTGGGTTTCGGCCGCCGCACAGACCCCAACGGAGATTACATACGGTAGGGTTGCATCTGTCAAAACATCTGTACTTGAAAATTTTTGCAAGAGCAGTAAAAATTTACAATGCAGGAGTAAATCTAAGGCTTTTATCATGTAAAATTAAATCCATAAAAAAACATTTTAGTGAAAATTCTTGTGACACACATTATCTCACTTAGTAAACAGACACAACCAAGCAATAAAATGTGTGCCTACTCAAAAATAAGGTATCAGAGGAGTCTGTGTTTGAGAGATTTCCATCTAACATTTGGGTGGTTAATTCCACCATAGCAGTTGACGCTTTTCCTGGAAATTAATTATCCCACTCACATGCCAACTAAACCTCTTCATCTCTCCGCTCAGCCGCTACCTGCCCATTCTGAGGGGATTTCCAGCCAAGTATATTTATGATCCCTGGAACGCTCCAGAGGTTGTGCAGAAGGCAGCCAAATGTATTATTGGAGTACATTATCCAAAGCCTATGGTGCACCATGCAGAGGCCAGCCGTCTCAACATCGAGCGAATGAAACAGATCTACCAGCAGCTCTCCTGTTACAGAGGCCTCGGTAAGGATGCAGATACAGCATTATTAAAATTAAAATGAAGAAAGATCAACTGATGGATCACAAGCAGTGATTTGCAGTTAGATTTTTTCAGAACAAGTCTTTCCTTGTTTTTAATATTTTTCAACACAACTGAAACTGCTACTTTGGTGTCATTTGCAATCCTTTGGTCCATGTCACACACTCTGCTCCATCAGCTTTCCAATAACAGACTGAACCCCACAAATATCTCTGAAGTGGAGGTATTAGGCTTTTCCTTGCTTTCTGTCATGTATACACTTCTACAGTGATGGATGCTCATATTAAAAGCTCAACGAGGCTGGGATGTGTAAATAATCCCAGTAATGCCACATCTTGACATCTCTATGGTGTCACTGAGAGTGGATATCTTTCATAAGTCCCACCCACTTCTGTTCAAAGCTTTTAATTTGGATGGGCAGCACCAAAGCGCAATAAGAACTATTAGACATTGTTAATCATACAAAGCTGCTCTCCTAGACCTAAGATTAAAATTATAAAGCTGGAAATGAAAATACCTGATTCACTTAAAAATAAATAAATAAATGCCTTATTTTGGACTGTAGTCAGTGATTTTAAAATGTCTCAAAAGTAGTAATGAAAAAAAACTCAAAGTCAGCATAAATATCTACAAATGAGGTATTTAAACCATATACATTTTCAGTGTTTTAATTTGGTGTTTTTAATATTATTGTTTGTGTATGTTTTGGACTAACTCTGTAACTCTCTGTGTCTTCAGGTCTTTTGGCTACAGTTCCATCTGGCTCTAATGGCAACGGAAATGGAAATGGAAACGCTGAGGCATCCTCAGATTCGATGCGATTCTCTGAGACTTCACGTGATGCTGCAGCTCCATCTAGTAAGTGGCACAGAGACCCACTCCTCCTCTGACACTTCAAACTTGTGGATGTTTCATGACTTCCTGTGTAGCCTCTGGCAGTGAACTCTTTGAAGAAGACCTGTTTGTTCTTTTATTTATTTCTCAGCCTATCAGATGCCAGTTCACTCCCAGGGAGACTGGCAAAGTGGTGTCATGATGTACGTGCAGGGGGATCCGCAAACCAGCGTCGGCATGCACCAACATGGTGGGGACTAACTACCCGTGCACCTTCACTTGATTATCCACTTGATGCTTATCATTTTCCTGTGTGTGCCGCTTTTACTGGTGCTATAACTGGACTGTATCACTGATTATCTCAGTTTCCAGGTTTTTTTTTTATTGTAGACTCTACATTTTTATGAGTCTAAACAACAAGACAGTTAGTTTTAGTTGCAGCTGACCATCACCCATCTGTCATTCTAAGAAAAATAATCTGCTCACCCTGCAGGATATTTTCCTTCAATAACAGGCGTGCTGATTAGCTGGGAAGCTTTGGCTCTTTGCTACCCAGAGAAAAGCCATTGAACATGACTGTGCTAAATTTCACACACCATTAAGAAGAGAGCAGTGGTCCCTTTAAGTCTAAATTTAGTAGAAAAGTAAAAGGACTTCCTCCTGACACAACCAGCTGATTTAAACTCCAAACTTTGTTGTTATGAGGTGGCGATGCTTATCACTGCCCCTACACCTTCATAACACGTGGAAGTACATTTGTTTGTGTTGATTTGTTGTCAGGTCTACATGGAGTGGATGGACATGCAGTGAGTGTTGTTAGGTTAACTGGTGATTGTAAATTGCCCTTAGGTTTGAATGTGAGTTGCTGGGATAGAGTCAGTCTATTAGTGGAAGACAATGGATGGATATTTGAACATATAGCAGGTGTTTGCACAATGGTTTTATAGTGTAGTGGTTTGATCTCAGGAGGAGACACAAGTGCCTCTGGGGCATCCAGCGTTAAAGAATGCAGCATACCCACCGTGGTGACCCCTGGTAAATAAAGTAAATAAGGGAGCACCTGAAAGCAGCTTTTTTTTAAAAAAAAAAAAAGGATTCCAGTTGATTGGACAATATGAAACCGGTCCCCAAGTGGAACGAGTTTTGCGTACTTTATGTGCTTCATGCATTAACTGCATCCTTTCATGCATCTTCTTCAGTGTTTCGCTGCTAATCCTTGAATCTTAATTGAAGTTCCAGGTTACGCTGCCAGTACCAGTATGATGTGTTACACTCAAGGCACGCAGCAGAATCCTGGTCCTGTAATTCAAAAAGGTGCGAGTGAAACATTTCACTGATTGATGATGATTTCTTTTATTAATCTTTCTTAACTGGTTGAAAAACTTGAGTCCCAGTCCTGTGTTTGACCATCACTGCACGCCACCCCTAAAAGAGTGTTTTCATTTTAAGCCATGTTTTTGTATTTAGTCGAAATTTATAGTTTCATGGTTTATTGAAATGTGCTCTTATGTTTTTTTAGGGCCTGAACACCACCCCACCACTCAGACCAGTGGCAAACGACACAGTGAGGACTCTGGGAATAGCAAAAGTTCCAAAGTCCAGAGACAGAGCATCCACTAAAGAGGTCAGTTGCAGTCTCACACATTATTATTATTATATAAAACACATACAAGATGTACTTTAGTGAGCAGCATTCAGAGAGGTGGGTCAGAAATAGGAATTTTATTCCTTGTTTTTAATAATACGGTGAAACGTACTGACTGTCAGTCCTTGTTTTCACTGCTTCTGCCAGTAGAAACCATCTGAACAAGGCAGGCATGAGCCAAACCTTTTCAGTATTTTTATCAGCCGTTCCTGCCTTTATAATCCACAATATCCACACAATGAGATACACAAATTTTAAGTCAGTAATTAATAGCAGTTTACTAACCACTGTTAAGAGGAACTCTGAAGTGATGTAATTGCCAGCCAGAGGTTTAAATGCAGCACCACCTCATGTTGCTTTCATTTCCTTGTAGTCATGTTTCAGCCTCTTTATTTTATGTTTTGCTTTGCTGTGGATTTAACTGAAACAGCTGCTACCATTGTGATTGTGAGTTCAGATGAGAGGAAGATAGTTGAGTGTTTGTTGACATGGCTGATTTTTTTTTTATCAGTGTTTATGTTCTTTAAATGCCGGATTCCCAGTGTTCCGTTCATTCGTCGATCAAACAGCAGACACACATCTGGACCAGTAACAGTACACCTACTTCACTCAGAGTTCCTGTAATGCAGTAAATATTTGTATGGTCTCAAAGCACCTAATTTCAGCAGATTACCCTCACTCACCTCAGGTCATGTGACAGGAAAAGTTGTAGGTCAGATTCTCAATGTTTTGTTTTCCTTAACATGTAATGTTGGAATGTTTTTCAGTGCGCTGAAAAAGTCAGCACTGAAGGAGTTAAATGTATTTTCAGAAATGTCTGAACATGCCACTTATTGTTCTTTCTTCTGTTGCAGGTGTTTCAATCATATCGCGAACACAGCCAAAACTAAACGGACGCTAAAATAGACTCAAATATTTTTTACAGCACTACAATGCACGAACACACCTTCAGGACGGGCATCCCCACCTGTCACAAAACATGTTTCTCAACTTAATCGGACTGAATATTATTACAGTGTGGGCCAGCCAGTGATGTTACACTGTGCTCCTGTTTGGGTTAATAATGCCGAGACTAGAGTCTTTGTGTATATAATGAATTTGCTAAAAGCAGCTCACATACAACGTGTACATATTTGGATATTGTATGTGTGTTTTCTCTCTTTGTGTAGCCATAGACCCGTTGATATATTTTTGATATGAGAATTCATTGTGGATTGATCGTTCTTTTGGGGAAATTTTCAATAAAAAGAAATGCATTTTTAGACCTTCCATTAAAAACATAAATGGTCAGAAATGTCTGCTAATGCACCCGAGTTTTTAAAGTTTTTCCACATTGAGCCCATCGAGTGTAAATGTCAGCAAAAATCCTTTCTGTGTTTCAGTACTAGTGGACTCGTTTTATTCCTTCAAACTTCTATATGACACAAACCATCATGTTATTGCCCTCGTCTGTGTTTATTGAGAAAAGGTGAGAGGACTACAGAGCCTGCATATTCCTGGTGTGCCACCCCACCACCCATATACTCTCTAATAAATGTACCACTGGAGAGAAATGCTTCACTTGCTTCTTGTTCCTTCTCAATGTGCTTGTTTAATTAAAACAGCTTCAAATATACAAATAGTTTCAGTCTTTTCTTTGTAACTCAAAAGTCAGAGTTCAATCTTTGAGAAAAATTTGCAGTTTCCAAATGTAATCAGCCCTTTCTAGATTTGTAGGTTTTCATTCAAGTTGATACACATTACAATGGTACCTTCAAAAGCAACGCAATTGGCTGGATGACCTATTGTAGTGTCTAAGAATAATTTTAGAGATCTTAATATATTCCACCGGCTTTAGTGTGATGCCTTTAGTTATCAAACCTGAGGCTCAGTCATTAAACAAGTTAAATAACTATTTGCGGCGAAGCAGAAGATGAAAAACAGGCACAACATTTCAGTCTCGACCACGTAGAGCAATTAAAGTAGCATTATTCAGTACAGACACTGGAAAAATCCCCCTGCCACTTCATAGACCTGTACACAAAGCAACCCGGTAATAGAGCTGTTTTACATTATTATATTAAAGTTTTTCAAACCATTTATTATGCAGACTCAGCACAGTGCATAGTTGTTATAAGAGGAGGTTGGGGATCCATAATTGATAAAGAGTATTAAGACATGTTGGCTGCTGTTGGGTTTTTGGGGGGTTTTGTTTGTTTGTTTGGTGTACCCAATAAAGTGGCCAGTGAGTGTACTTTGTCAATGTTCTCACTACAGGTACAGTATTAGATTTATATGTGGCTTTATTTGGTAGCCAGTAAAAGTCTGACCTACTGAACCCGCGGCCCAGACACTGCATAGGGCATAAGTGTAGTCTCACAGCAGGAGAGGTGAATACACTGGACTACCACTTTCTCTACACTCACACTGGTGCATATCAGTGCAACCACTGTGGACTTTGTATTAGTGAGCTGGCAGGTTAAAGACCATCTGATGTTGGCTTCAATGTCCATCTAATGCTGTTTTAATCTTGGAGGTAATTTATCCAAATATCACAAGGTGGACCACATCCTGACCACTCCCCTTACAGCCACAACGAAAATGCTTGATTTTCCAAACAAGCATACAACCTTTTATCCTCACTTCCATGTCCCACCCTCCCTTTCTTTTTCCACTGGTTGTCAAATGGTACCAGCGGTATCTGGTAGGCCTGCATGCCACGGCCTGTGCTTCACTATCAATGAACAATTAAAGAAAAAAAAGAAGTCTTCGCCTTCCCTCAAAAGAGCAAAAAAAAAACAAAAAAATCACCAAAATAGTAAAAACACTTTTTAAATAATTTATTTTCTCATGCATAAAATGGTTTTGTTTGGCCAGAGAAAAATGAATGGTCTTCTGTTAAGGCAAAGAATCTGTCACCATACTTAACTACTACACCACCTATCACACATATCCTCCAAAGGAGACACACCTGTGATATCTATTTCAAAATCCTACATCGCCTTGTTCTCAAGTTATTGCATTCACAAGATTTTCAGAAAATTTGACCTCTAACCTTGAGGCCACTGAATAGACTTTATAGATACATCTGTGGTATCGATTTGAAGCTCCTACTTGGCCTCATTCTTGAGTTATTACATACACAAACTTGCATCAGCCTTTTACAGCTGAGGATTAAAAACCGTACAGACTCTGTGCTGCAGTTAAAGTCTTCTCTCAGAGAAGAAAAGCAGCTGTTTCACACACACAACAGGCACTTCCCAAACTGGAAACTTTTACAGATAGTGTCATATTTCCTGAACAGTCTTCAGCCTTTTGTGGGATTTTAATTTGCCTGGCTTTTCTTATTTTCCTTGCACAAAGCTGAAGCAGTAAACCACATTTCATAACAAGGTGCGCACCGACACTCAATCCTCAGCAGATTTCAGAGGAGCCACAGGGTTGAAGAGTGGCCTCTGCTGCCTGAGCTGCAGCTTGCCATAACTCGCCTCAAAGTCCTTCTTTGTTCCCACAATAACGGCCAGGCTGCCGGAGCGAATGTCGTATCCGTAGGAGGCTAGTTTCTGGATACGATACAGCACGATCTGCGTGGTGAGCTCGAGTACATTTGGAGATTCCTTCACCTGATCCATCGTCACTCCCGCATCCATCAGCCCCTGAAACCGCCCCAATAAGGTGGGCAAGGAGTAGTACAAGACGGCAGGGCAGCGGATCACTACTTGCTTAAGTTCGTCTTTAGAGCAGCAGAGAGCCGCTTCGATGTAGTCCATCGCCCGTTGCATGTCCTCAGGCTTCAGCTCTGCGATGGAGGCTCTGAGGCTGGAGACCAGGCTGAGGAGCTCCTCCGTGGTGAACCCCTCCTCCCTCAGGAAGCCCAGACTGTCCCTCCAAGCCTCAGCTGGTCGCAGCAGAATGTAAGGGTTCTGGCTGAGAAGCTTCTGCAGCCAGACACGTAGGTTCCTCTCCTCTCCACCCAGGTCGAGGTAGATCTCCCTCAGCGTGTGGATGACCTCCTGGTTGCGCTCCACAGGCTGACTGAAGCTCTGCGGGGCACTGGCCATCAGCTTGCTGATGATCCTCTTGCTAAGGCGAAGGTTCTGGAGGTACAGGATGTTGGCCCGCTGGTTACCGTGGTGAGTAAGTGTAAAAAAGGAGGCTGGGAACTTTTCAATGATGTTCATCAACTGACGTTTGCTGGGACAAACAGACAACCAGAGGTCTCGCTGCGTGGCGACGTCCTCTGGGCGACACAGGATAGCCTCAGGGTGAGTTTCCAGGATGTGGGTGATAGCCGTTGTGTCTGCACCCATGTCTCTCAGCAGGTCAGCGGTCTCAGAGACATACGCAGAGCACTCAGACAGAACCCAGCCTCTGAACTTGCGGACCTTTCGAATGTCCACTGAAAGCTCATAAAGGGAGTCCACTGTGCGCTGGTTTTCCACTCTTTTGCTGGGAGAGGTATCAGTGGAGGTGGAGGCTGAAGGAGGTAGGAGCAGCTTCACCCTCTGTGAGCAGGTGTACAGGGTGGCAGAGGTGATGCGAAGCATTGCTAAAGAGTGTAGTGGATCTGTGCAGAACAAATGAGAAAAAGCACAAAAAATTACAATTTTTACACACCGAGATGAAAGATGTGCTCCATGATGCATTACAGAGGATTTGCAGCGTTCGTGTCATGTACCACTTATGACTGCCCGTCACAAGATTCATACTGTCAGCTGCCAATCAGGTGATTTTCCTCATTCAGTTAACTCACTTGCTCTGAAAATACTGAAAAATAACAGCAACAACTTTCTTGAGCCTATGCTGACTTTTTCATCACAAATATTACATTGAGAATCACCAGACACTGCACAAAAGGATATTATAGTAAAATTTTGTGATATGCTGAGTCGTCGGCTTTATCACATTTAATCAACTGCAGATAACAAAAGTTAAACTATATCCAATCAGTCTGATACTGGTCTGTCATCAGTGTGATATCAGTCTGCACTTGAATGCAGTCAAGTTGGCAATAACATGCAGTCTGTTTCTGGACACCGAAACTGAGACATGGTCAAAAATCTGTTGCTGTCCACAATGACAGAAACAGACAGACACATTCAGCAGTTGTTGGTCCTGTGTATCCCTGTATCGCAACAATATCGCCATACAAAATATGCACCTTACCATTAATGATGACTATGAAGACCAGCAAATATTTATAGTTAGGAGGCTCAACTTGGACACTTTTTGTTATTTTTAATATTCAGAAAACGCCAAAAACAAAAACAAAACAAATAAAAAAAAACACTCAAACAACTCATAACTTCACCACGTGTCTCACCTTGTGACCTTATGGGGACAGAACTGATTTTACATGAAAATAATTACTTAAAAACCACTGAAATACATTGTAACACATTAAAAATCCCAAACAAACAACATTTAATTTAAAACATATAAATCCACCTTTGTGTATTTATGCTGCACGACACTGAAACCATTGCATAAAGTTGCATAAACCCAACAGGGCACGGTGTTGTCCCGACTGCTGCCGCGCACACGTGATGCTGCGTGTTGTGTTATGTATTAAACAGCATGGACTGCAGACGGATCACAGCCTGCCACGACTGCACACGGACACAAAGCGCCGGCAGACCTAAATACAGATGCTACAGAGCCCGTTGGAGCGGCTTTTTACATAAAAGCGAAGAAAAAGACGAGTTAATTTACCCGTTTGTGAGTCTGTAGCCGCAGAACCCCGCTCGTCACACCCACTGCTCTGCTTTCATAACATCACAGCAGCCGTTGGGCGGAGTCACAGGGCTTGGCGCATGGGAGACACGTGACTGCCTGCAGCCTATAGCAAGAGTGGAAATGTACTACAGCTCTTTTTCCTTCTTCTGACTAGTCGTATTTCAAACTCACAATACAGGATAAAACAAAAAAGATAAGCTGAAATTTTTTTTTACAGAAACTAAAACAGAAAACTACGGAAGCTTGTTTGGAGATTAAAAAAAATTGTGTAACTATCAAAACATTTCATATTTTTATCTAATAAATAAAAAATAGTTAAAGTTATTTATTAGTTATTTTATCAAAAATGTGAGTTACGAAGTCAAAAATGTAACAGTGACTCGATTTTTTTTATATCTATCTATCTATATATATATATATATATATATATATATATATATATATACACATGTGTGTGTGTGTGTGTGTGTGTGTGTGTGTGTGTGCGTGTGTGTGTGTATACATTAAATGGGAATCTGCAGACCCAGGCTGTACATTCACTGCCATGATAGGTGTGTGTGTGTGTACCTTTGTTATACACACGCTTAGATAAAGTGGAGCTGTATATCCTTATAACCTAACTATTAAGCTGGCAAAAAACAAAAAAGTCAGCCATAAGTCTGTAATCATTTTGTTAGGGTTAGGGTGATCTGCACATTTATACCAAGAATATATATGTTCTTCCGTTTTGTTATAATTTCTGAATCTGTTAATCTGATTCCATACAGTATTACCTCAACAGAGGTCTGTGAATCTTACAAGAGGCTCATTTAACTGTACTGCATTATTTTAACCACAAGAGGTCACTGTGAATCCAGGGTAGACAGGTAAAGGTTTAATAATAATAATAATAATAATAATGGATTGGATTATAGCGCTTTTCAAGGCACCCAAAGTGCTTTACCTGCTTCATGCCCATGTGGGTATTCAGTGTTTTGAAAAGAAGGCAACATGACTTAGGTTCTTGAAGACGTTTTACTTCTCATCCAAGAGGGTTCTTTAGTTCTAAAACAGCAGGTGGACAGTCAGAGTCATATTTAAGCTTCAAAATGTTGGATGTTTCAAGACCGGTCTTGGTCTCGAGACCACTTTTACGTGGTCTTGGTCTTGTCTTGGTCTCGCTGTCTCGGTCTCGCTGTCTCAGATCGACATAGTAGCTGTGTCCCAAAACGTCAGCTGCATCCTTCGGAGGCTGCATTTGAAGGCCGATTGCGTCACAGCCAGGCGAAGAAGGCTGTCCTTAGATTAGAACTGGACTGTCACCAGCCTCAGGCTCTTCACCTTTTCAAAGACAAAGCAATCATTTAGATAAAATATTAGATATTGTTTACCTGTAAATGCACAAAGACAATTTAGAAATGTAATTATTGTCAAGAGTGAACAAGCACCGATAGCGTAATCTACAGCTGTGGCCAAACCTTTAGAGAATGAGAAGTGTTGTTTGCTTATTTACAAAGTTTGCTGTTTCAGTGATAGTTGTATATCATATTATATCACTTCAAACAGGTGATCCAGTAATGCTGCACTAATGAATTAGACAAACATGTCCTTTGCAAAAATATTTTCACTCTCTGTTTCCAGAGGTGCCCGCCTTTTGCAAAAGTGCCCAGCTTCTGTCCTCACAAAGACAGAAGCACATGAATACACCCACAAAAGAGCACGCACACTCTCACAGCACGGCCTCGCTCTGCCATTGTACAGTACCTGATGCGGTTCTAGTAGATGTCGTCCATGGTGAAGCTGCTTATCTGTCGGTAGTGTTGGCCTTTGACGGTGCGCTCGATGGTGCCGTGTCGAGGAGCCTGGATGACGCTGAAGACGATGGACTCCGCCTGGAGGAAGGTGGTGTAATAGAAGGGAAAATGCAGGGAAAGGAAGGACGGCTCAATGATATCGCCTGCAATGTCTCCCTAGGATGAAGCTACATAAAGAAGCAGTGTTTGTTCTCCACAACCAACAAACCAGCAAAATAGTGAGAACTCAAATTCAGGAATCCGCTTCCAAATATCTATAGTGGCGAACCTTAATATCACTTTTGGGTGTTATTCTCTAAAACTCTTTCTATAAGGCAGTAGAAAATAAATCTTCAAGTTTTTACTGAGAAATACAGATTTACTGGATTAACAGTGTTGGATTATCCCTTAAACCAGCTGGTTAGTTTAGCCAGCTTAGGTAATGATCTCAAAATAAACATTCAGAGGTCCAGCTCTTCTCTAAAGTGGTAACTGTAGTGCTTTGGGATGATTCCACACATGATGCCAATTAGTTCACAAATCATACCAAGCTTCAAAGATATGACCTGTTTATATTGTGCAGCTCATAAAGAGAATCAGATGCTTAAAGAAGGAAAAAGGCAAACAAGCTCATTTAAATTACTTCATACATATTATTATCTTTACAATATACTGTACTATGCTTTCTTTATCCCAAATGTTGGTATATTTACATATTATGTAAGCAAAACATAAATAGAATGAAGGGATAAACAAGACAAACAAAGTAGAACTGCTTCCTTAAAAGTGACCTTTTCCTTCCTATTTCCCTGTTTCCTGTGTATTATTGTAGAGTTTGAGGCAACTTTCTTTAAAGATATAATAAGCTTTGGAATCAAGAAGAACAGGTGTGCAATGGAAACCTGAGATGAGAGGTAAAATGTGACATGACACTGATGATAATTTGGATTTTAAAAAAATTACATTTAGAATCCCTATATATCAGTATTGTTAAATAAATATTACTAAAACAATCAAAGGAAGTAGAATTGTATTTATAGTTTTAAGGATACAAGACATTTTAGGAAAATTTGACCTTTTTTGACCTTGAAGAAGAGGTCATAGGTCCAGAGTAACGTGATATTTAGAATGCCCATAATTCAGTCCCTGTATGTCTGCATGTTGTCATTACAACAAATGGCAGTAAGGAACACAATTTCAAATTGCTCCGTGTAGCGGCAACCTTCGGTCCTTCTTTGCCGCTTTTGCAGAACGTAAAGTTTCTGACTCGTGCTCTTGTTAAGTCTCTTGGATGCCTTCCGGTAGCAAAAAACGAGGCGAAGGAAAAAAGGGGCAAAACATTTATTTTCCTTACAAAACGAAAGGTACAAAACAAATGCCTCTGGTGGGAGCTCCGTTTATATTCCCTTTGTGTGGCTACAAAAAATAACATTAAAACGGCGACGGTCAGAAAACTGTTGCTCCACGTCCTGCTTGCTTACCTAACCTTTTTTCCCTACCCCTCCGCATGCGGGCCAAATACACACCCCCTTTACGACATCTACCAACACTTTACAACAACAACAGACTAACAAAGCAGGATTAATTTATGGAGCACAGCATATTACATTATAACCTAAAATGATCAAGATTATAATAAAAACTTAAAGATCATGACAAATACTTAAATATGGCATGATGTAACTGAGTAAAATATTGGCCTGGACTTGGCTCCAACATCCTGGCCCCTAATTGTTCTTGTGAGCCACAAAACAATTACTCTTATACATACACTTATATATTGTTCAGAACAACAAATCAAACCTTCCAGATAACGAACAGGCAAATATACAAAGTACTTGAACTGCTCATATGGCACATTAATGTCCTTATTCCAACAGAAACTTCATTTTGTCTTGTTACAGCAGGAACTCTTCTTAAGCTGGAACATGTCTTCGCGGATGCGTGTATGTGTGTATGTTGAGGAGATTAGGGAATGGAGTCAGAGGTTCAAGCACATGACTCGCCGTAGGAGACCAGCCTTTACCGCTGTCTCTTGAGTGATATGTAGAAGGGGCGCTACATATCACACTCTAGCAGCACACAAAGCTTCGCCACAGGTCGTAGGAGAATGTTTTTGCTGGTTTTCACCTTGGCTTGACGAACCCGACCCTTGGCATCCTCAAACGTCTGAATCACTCGACCCATTAGCCATGAATTTCTTGGAGCGGAATCATCCACGACGAGAACAATATCACCTTGACTGATATTTCTTTGTGGCTGGGCCCACTTTTGTCGCCTTTGCAAGTCTGGCAGATACTCCTTGATCCACCGTGTCCAAAACAAATCCGCCAAGTACTGGACTTGCCGCCATCTACGCCTTGAGTACAAGTCGCTCCTGCTGAATACTCCAGGAGGTAGTGGAGTTTTGGCCTTCATCAAAAGCAAATGGTTTGGCGTCAAGGCCTCCAGGTCATTCGGATCGGTAGAGACTCTTGAGATAGGGCGGCTATTGATAATCGCCTCTACCTCACACAGCAGTGTGTGCAGACCCTCCTCATCAAGGATCTGCTGCTCCACAACGGAGCTGAGCACTTTGCGTATGGACCGTATCTGCCGCTCCCAAACTCCTCCAAAATGCGAGGCAGCAGGGGGGTTGAATATCCATGTGATGCCTTTAACCAACAAGGCTTCTTGAATCTTTGCATTATCCAAAGCACGCACTGCTTCCCGCAGCTCCCTCTCTGCACTTACAAAGTTTGTTCCATTGTCAGAACGCATCAACTGAACCTGTCCCCTCCTAGCAATGAACCTCCGCAATGCATGAATACAAGAGTCCGTGTCCAACGAATTTGCCAGCTCAATATGCACAGCCCTCACTGTCAAGCAAGTAAAAACAACGCCATATCTTTTGATCATGGACCTACCCCTTTTGATTTCGAAGGGACCAAAGTAGTCCACACCGACACTTGTGAACGGTGGCTCATCGGGCGTGAGCCTTTCAGTAGGAAGATCTGCCATGATCTGACTTGCCGCTTTCCCATTATGCCGTCTGCAGGCGACGCACCGGGACAAAATCTTCCGGACAGCAGCATGAGATCTTAGTATCCAGTACTTCTGCCGTACCTTTGACAGGACATGATTCCTGCCACAATGCCCAAGATCCTCGTGAGTAGATCTGAGAATGAGAGTGGCTATATGCTGATCCTTAGCCAAGATTGCAGGGTGTTTTAACTCCTCTTGCATGCTAGATCTGCTCAATCTGCCACCCACTCTCAGAATGCCATCCTGTACAACTGGCGACAACTGACAAAGAGGGCTATCCTTTGACACTGTCTTTCCTTGTTGCAGCTTGGCAATCTCTTTGCCAAACCGCTGCCTTTGACTGAAGCGCACTATCTCCACTTCCGCCTCGGCCATGTCACTCACAGAAAGTGGCAAGATGGGAAGGTTAGCCTTGAAGTGTGTCATTTGCTTCTCCTGCTCCAATCTTCCATCATAGAGATTCGCTTTTAAACCCTTCCTCTTTCGAGCAAGAAGCTTCAGCACACCTTTTAATCTCAGGACCCATGCAACGGCTCTTTTAACCCGACGCCAGCTTGAGTAATGATGAATGAGCTGAGAGGTGGCGTCTGCAGCTTCTTCAACCACAAGAGCATATACTGATGCTTCTTTGACTTCTGGGTCATTACAGATTGGCTGGCATACACTGTCGGGCATTTCTGGCCACTCCATTTCTGGTTTCAAAATGAAATCTGGACCCATGATCCATGTCTTTGCCTTGAGAAAGGCACCAACACTGAGCCCTCTTGAAGCAAAGTCTGCAGGATTGGCCGAGGTGTTCACATATCTCCACTGAGAGACAGCTGATCTATCCTTGATGGCAGCAACTCGATTGGCAACAAACGTACGAAACCTTGCTGTTTCATTCTTGAGGTACTTAATCACCGACGTGCTGTCCGTCCAAAAGACAGACTCCTCCAACTCCAACTCCAGTTCGGCTCTTACCATCCTGTCCATCTTTGCTGCCACCACTGCAGCAGTAAGCTCGAGTCGTGGTATGGTAACTGGCTTCAATGGTGTAACCCTGGCTTTACCAATAATGAAAGCACTATGTGGCTGGTTCAGATTGTTTTTTGAAACCAGATATGTGGCTATGCCATACCCCCTTTCACTAGCATCGGCAAAGTGATGAAGTCGAGCCGAAGAGATCTTGCCAAGGTTGACTGGTCTCACACATCTGTCTACCTCAAACCTAGCTAAGTGGTGTAAACTGCCGACCCACTGTTGCCACTGCAGAGACAGAGCTTCTGGCATGAAATCATCCCATGCATGCTTTGTTCTGCTTAGCTCTTGCAGGATGTGCTTCACTGGCAAGATCAAAGGGGATAAAATCCCAAGTGGGTCATATATAGTGCTTACCATCGAAAGCAGTCCTCTCCTTGTGAGTGGTTTGCTCTCAACCAGAACTCTGAATTTCAGCGTGTCAGACTCCACGCACCACTGAACCCCTAAAGCTCTTTCAATAGGGAGGCAGTCCCTTTCAAGATCAAGCTCCTTGACTTCTTTAGCCCTGTCATCCTCAGGTATAGACGCAAGCACCGCTCTGCTGTTGGAAATCCACTTAGTGAGCTTGAAACCTCCTGCAGCGCACAAAGCCCTGAGGTCCCGAATCAGTGAGATTGCCTGCTCTTCAGTGCTGACAGACTTCAGGCAATCATCCACATAAAAGTTCCTTAGAACAGTGTTCGTTGCAACATGGTTGAACCTCGCCTGATTGTCCTCAGCACACCTTTGCAGCGCGTAGCATGCACAGCTTGGTGAAGAAGTTGCACCGAACAAGTGAACTACCATCCTGTATTCCTTGAGGCCTTTACCAAGATCTCCCTGTGGCCACCACAAGAATCTCAACAGATCAGCATCTTCATCGGGAACCCTGACTTGATGAAACATGCCTTCAATATCAGACATGAAGGCAACTGGTTCCTGCCTGAACCTCATCAAAACACCTATGAGGGAATTGGTTAAGTCTGGCCCCTGCAACAGCTGTGAGTTCAGTGACATGCCTTGATACGTGGATGCACAGTCAAATACCACTCTCAACTTGTGCTTGGTTGGGTGGTAGACCCCATGATGCGGGAGATACCATATTCTGCTACCACTTTTACAAGTTTCTGCCACAGGAACTTCTTCGGCATAGCCCCTTTCCAGTGTCTCTGTCATAAACTTTGTGTACTCTTGATGAAACTCACTGTCTCTTAACAGCCTCCGTTTCAGGCCTTCTGCTCTTTGTACCGCCACAACACGGTTGTTTGGAAATGCAGCCCCCTTGTTCTTTAAAGGAAGGCCAATGGTGTAGTGACCATGAACCTGCTTCACTGACAGTGACACAGACTCCATAAATTGTCTGTCTCTGGCTGACATTTCCATTTTCTCAGATAACTCATGCTCAGGGAAGTCGTACTTCATTTGCTGCTGCGAGAGCTCCTCTAGCTTTGTCACCGATATCCTGTTCACCATCACCGGTGGCCACTCAACAGCTCCTCGAGCAATACCCTCTTCTCTTAGCAGAGGTCCATTAATCGTCCAGCCTAGTGCAGTTTTTACAGCATATGGGCCGTTGCCCTCACTGTTGATAACCTTCCAGGGCTCAAGCGCCTTTGGTACATTCGTGCCTATTAACATACCAATTTTTCCATCAATCTGCTTGAGCTGAACCTCCTTCAAATAAGGCCATCTGTCCACATCGCTTTGTTGTGGAATGTTCTCCTTTGTTACTGGAATCTCTGCCTGTGTGAAAACCTGGGGAATCTTCAAAAAGTTGTCCTCATCCAAACCACTGACCTCGAGACCCTTAACGACATGAGTACTGATTGTCGCTTCGTTTCCCATAGTGCGGAGCAGAATGTTGGACTTTTTTCCTGTGACCTGTAAATCCTTCATCAGCTCATCTGTACAAAAGGTTCCAGTGCTTCCTGGGTCTAAGAACGCGTATGATTCAACTGTTGTGTTGCTCCTTGAACATCTGACCTTCACAGGCACAATTGAGAGTGCACAGACTGCTTTGCCAGCCCCGGTACAACCGCATGTTTCACTGCCTGCTGCTGGAGAAAAACTTGCTGCTGGTTCTCTGATACTTTTACTGTCACTATCAGGAGAAGAGTACTGCTCCTTATGCAGAATGGTGGGATGTTTCTGAGAACAAGTCTCACAGGTGTGTCTTTGCTGGCAGCCTTTGCTCAGATGCCCCTGTGACAGGCAACCAAAACACAAGCTCTTTGATTTGAGGAAATCAAGCCTTTCTCTGTGAGGCTTTTGCTTGAGGAGTCTGCAGGTACTGAGGTTATGCCCTCCCTTATGACAGAAAAGACACTGTCTTCCACCTGTAGGGCCTATATTTTCCCTTTCCCTCTTTGTCTGCTCTGCACTGTTTAATACAGGTGCTGTATTAGTAGCAAAGATGCTTTCCCTCTCCTTGAATTTCAGAGCATTCTCTCTGCACACCTTTGCTTTGCCCTTGTCTCTAGACAAAGTGGTGTCCTGAATGTTACCAAATAATGGGTGAGAAGCGATCTTTGCCTGCTTCTCTACAAAACTGACCAGATCAGCGAATCTAGCTCTCATTGCTGTACGTTCTTGAATGTCACAGGCGAAACCCCTCCACCTTTCCCTTAATTTAAAAGGAAGCTTGGAGATGACTGTTCTCATATTAGTAGGGCTATCCATCTCCTCAATGTACTCCATGCTGTCTACTGTGTTACAGCAACTAGTGAGGAACATAGCAAACTCCGTCAGTGCATCACCATCCTCTGGCTTGATTACAGGCCATTTTAGAGCTCTTTCAATGTAGGCTGAGGCAATAGTATATTCATCCCCGAAATGCTTGCGCAGAAGCCTCTTAGCTTCAGCGTAGCCCCTGTCAGGATACATGTGCGAACAGCTACGAACAAGAACCTTGGGTCTCCCTTGGGTGAACTGCTCCAGGAAGCGCAACCTATCTCTATTGCTGTCTGTCCTTTCCTCAATCCCATGCTCGAACGCTTTCATAAAAAACCCAAACTCCAGTGGATCCCCACTGAATACTGGAACATCCAAAGGAGGGAGAGTGGATGCTTTCTGTTGTTTTACTAGGAGCTCTGTAATCTCGTTTTGTCGCTTCATGACATCCAACAAGTCTTTAACATCAGCCATCCTGCCTTGACTAGTAATAGACTGGCTATTATCCTTCTTATTCAATGGATGAGGAAGCCTGCTACTCCTTTCTGAGCCCTGAATTACCTCCGACTCACATTCTCGACCGACATCTCCATGTTCTGGCTGAACCAAACCAAAACTGGCCCCAATACTTTGGCCCGGAGCTCTTTGGCAGGTAGCCATTTTGTTGACCAAGTCAGCAGAAGTGTTATGGGCTGGCTCCTTCACAGTCAGCACCTCAAGCTTTGCGTTAGCTGCAGCAATAGCTGTTTGCAACTCCCATTCCTCCCTTTTTGCCTTAAGAACAGCTTCTTGTCTGTCAATCTCCATCTTTTGCTTTAATGCCTCAGCACGTGCTACCAGAGCAGCCCTCTCTGCCTCAATCTTTAGCCTGGCAGAATATGTGGTCGAAGACACAACAGAAGAGGTTCGACTGCTTCGATGTGCTTTACTGCGTCTGGACGAAATTGCTGAAGCACTGTCTGCAGGCTCAACTTCAGCATCAACCATTCTTGCTTCATCTGCTTGCATTTCCACTCGTTTTAACCATCTCTCTACTTTCTCCACAAAACTTCTCAAATAGCTAGCCTTTGGCTCATACCACTGTGTCTGATCATGAAGAAGTTCCGACTCAGTCAAGTGATTTTTAACTGCATCGTTGTTTTCACAAAACTCAATATATATTTTTGAGAAGTCAGTGGCTAATTTAACAGCCACTTCCTCAAAATTGCCGTCATCTTCCATAAGCTCCTCAATCTCTTTTATCTTTCTAGTAAGGTAACCCAACTTGGTTTTCCTTGTCACTTTAAGATGCTGAAGCTTTTCCTCTTGTGCTTTAAAAGTTGGCTTGGAAACTCTTTTTTCCTGCTGCTCCATATTAATTGCGCTGGGATAAACCTTTCAATGCAATTAATCCTTTACACAGGCCATGTACCACTTAACCATACAGGAATTTTCACAAACCGTAAAGCAGGCACAGCCTCTTACTTTTCAGATGCGGGGTTTTCTTACTGCCGAAAGGATCCGGAAAACACGGGAAGGCTTAAGCGCATCCTCTTTCACGTCCCGTTTTCCGTTTTCCCTTGCCGCGCCGCGGGCCGATTAACTCTGTGCGCCGGTGACGCGTGCGTAATCCTCTCACTTTCGGAGCAGTTTTCTGACTAATGTAGCGGCAACCTTCGGTCCTTCTTTGCCGCTTTTGCAGAACGTAAAGTTTCTGACTCGTGCTCTTGTTAAGTCTCTTGGATGCCTTCCGGTAGCAAAAAACGAGGCGAAGGAAAAAAGGGGCAAAACATTTATTTTCCTTACAAAACGAAAGGTACAAAACAAATGCCTCTGGTGGGAGCTCCGTTTATATTCCCTTTGTGTGGCTACAAAAAATAACATTAAAACGGCGACGGTCAGAAAACTGTTGCTCCACGTCCTGCTTGCTTACCTAACCTTTTTTCCCTACCCCTCCGCATGCGGGCCAAATACACACCCCCTTTACGACATCTACCAACACTTTACAACAACAACAGACTAACAAAGCAGGATTAATTTATGGAGCACAGCATATTACATTATAACCTAAAATGATCAAGATTATAATAAAAACTTAAAGATCATGACAAATACTTAAATATGGCATGATGTAACTGAGTAAAATATTGGCCTGGACTTGGCTCCAACACTCCGTATAACATTAGTTTCAGTTTTTATAGCTTTAAATAATACAGCTTTTCTCCAATTTTTGACCAATAAATCACTTATTTGACCTTGAAGGCCTTGGTGGATGTATGCCAAATTTTAATGGATTGTTAACACCAGCCCTTCTGCATCCATACAAAGAATTCACTCAAAACCTTTCCAGCTGTCATGTTTACAGACAGAAAGACATACACCCAAAATCATAACCTCTTTGGCAGAGCAATGAATTTCTAAGAGGAGTAAAAGAAAACAGCAAGCAGAGGGAATGTTAAAGCGGCTCAGTAAAGAGCGACAGTGCAGGGTAGATATAAATGATTCACATGAGAAAGCAGATGATACTCTGCTAGACAGATGTGTTATTTACGCTCTGGAATCTTTCCATTTATTTACTTTTACATCTAAAAAAGGTTCCTTCAAACACTTCTCTCGTTGTTCTGTAGGGATGTAAGCCGGTTAGATTAAGAGTAAATATACTGGAAGTTTACTCTGTTTCAAGCTGCTAACCAGCAGAGGGTGTGGCTATTTACTTATTTATAGCCCACATCCTTTGCTGCCTCCCTTTGCTGATAGACACAGTTGTCCCTTGCCACCAGCAAACCACCAGTGCCTTGATTACACTGGAACCACCTGCTGTCCTCATGTCGCTCTCAGGCATGCTCAGTGCTCTCTTGGATTAGACAGTTGTGGGACCTTCTCACGGGCATTAAGATTTGTGTTGTGGACCTCTCAGGCCACACGTAGCCCATCTTCACTTAGCTGGAGCTCCAGATGATTTATAACAAGACTAAAATTTAATCCCATGGAGATAATAATGTGTTGTCTGCCACATACGCGTATAGTAGAATAGCATCAGAAGCTTTATTCTAAGCAGGCCCAAGTTAATTGGGAATCTCAGGCACCACAGAGCACCTGTCTCTTCCTGTCAGTGACCTAATCCTCTAAAAACTGTGTCTGCCCTTTTCCTACTGATAACTCAAGACTTGGGAACATAAATTCGTGATAGCCATATATAAATGTTGTCGTGCGGGAGCAATTACGCTTTAATCCACTCTGCACTGACGGCAGAGAGCCTTTAATAGCAAGAATGTTTTAATTACATTCCAGAGGAGACAAGGCAGGGCTGAAAAGCTCATCTTACACCACATTGTTCTTAGTAAAGGCTGTTTGTTGGGTCTGTCTTTCTGCAGAAGTTCTTCATTTCATTTTATTTTATTTTCAACACAAATATAAAAGCTCAAGCTAATAAAATTACAGATCATGCTTCAATCTCTGGAGATGAAAAATTAAGTAAACACAGAAGTGGCAAAAAAGACTGCAATTCCTCGAATGGCCACTTGAGGCTGTCTTTAAAGGCGAGTCAAATCCCGTAGGCTACGTTCACACTGCAGGTCTTAGTGCTCAATTCCGATTTTTTGATCAAATCCGATTTTTTTGTCTGCTTGTTCACACTACAAACAAAATGTGACAGCAAACGGGCTCTAGTGTGAACCCTCAAAGGGGCCCGCATGCGCAAAAGAAGCTCCGTTAAGACCCAGAGCAAACAGTTGTTTGACTGATGGCCCTTAATTGTAAGAGTTGTTTCGGACTTTACGTTCCCCAATTTTGCTTTAAGTTATTTTGTTATTTACATATGGCCTAATAATGATCCTTATTGCTGTTTTAGAGAGGAGCGCTGCTTCAAAGGATAGTTACAGATTTCTGTCAGAATCTGCAGATTATACAGTACGAATAAAATGTTCACGTTTCTCCAACGTTGTCTTCCTAACAGTTTCACTGACATCTACACTGGATGTAAAAGACGGATTTAATGCGACATTACCATTCAAACGGCAGTCGCTTTCTAAAACATCAGATATGTATCAGATTCAGTACCACATATGAAAGTGGCCTGAGTCGGATTTGAAAATGTCAGATTTGTGCTGTTCAAACTGTCGTAACATGATCGGATTTGGGTCGCATAGGGTAAAAAAAAAAAAAAAAATCGGATTTGATGCGCTTTCGCCTGCAGTGTGAACGTAGCCATAAACTCCCATATGAAACTGAAATGAAAACTTACATTATAACACTATTTAAAGTTTAGTACGATTATTTGTTTTGACCTGTGTGGTATGAGTATGAATGAAGTATGAATGTCATGGTAATTTGGGGCTTATAATTATGACTTTAAACAGTTGTTTTTAATCAACTGATCATTCCAGTGTGGAATGATCACGACACATGCAACTGGTTGGGGGTGAGTGGATGAAGGCAGGACAAAGACATGTTCTGGAACACGTACATTACTCAAAAGGGATAGAATAATTCAACCCAGTTTTCCATCAGGACAATGATCCCAACATAACGACTATTAAAGCCCCACCTTCAACCCTATTGAAAATTTGTGGGATATAGTTAAAAGGCAGGGCTTTGCGAGGAAACTACCAATTCTGCCAAGAAGCGCGGTCAGATATCCACCAGAATTAATGCAGAAGCTTGTTAATCTGGTCGAGATGCAACTTACTAAGCGGCACATCAACAAAGTATTGGTTGGGGTGCATGCATATATATTTTTGAGCCTGTGTAAATGAGCAGAAATCTAAAATAAATACAAATTTATATCTGCTGTACATTCACTCAAAGAAAGTATTTCAACCTCAAATTACGCTGATATTCATGCTATGGTGAGTAGACGTAAACAATAACTCTATGACATGAAGGTGATCTGTCTCTCCAAACTCTTAAACTAAAGACTCCTAAAATAAAGCAAATTATCTAATAGCTAGACTTTGAAATTATATTGAAAATCCTTTCAAAATGTTTTATTGTTCCCTCATGTCTTAAAGATGTTTCTTTTGTAATGTACGCTACTATATGTAGTTAGGAGCCTGCTCTTCTTCTTATATGTTCCTTTTGTAGGTATGTTTGCATGCTTCACGAGTACTCACTTGCTCTTGTTATTATTTTTCCCTGGTTTCTCTATATAAGCAGCACACTGGAGCACTTTGTAAGAGAAATTCCCATAGTGACTTAAGCACTACGTGGTTTCAAACTCCAGTGATGCATGAGTAAGTTCCCTGAATTGTGTACACTGTGAAATATCTAAAGCTAGTGGGATGGGTCATATTTGCAGAGACTCTTGGTACATTATTCTGTCATCATCTTTTATTTGCTTCCACATTTCTTTCTTTAATCTGTGCCAGTGGCTCAGTAGTTCTTTACATATGTGCCTTTGGCTTTGTGAGACTGGAAAGCACAAGTGTGTCTGTGTATGCATCTGCTGTGTATCCGAAATAGTCCCTCATCTTGTCCTTACAAAGGAATGAGGAGCTGTGCAGGGTCAGAGAAGGCAGTAGGGGGGTCTGCAGGGGATAAATGGGTGGGTGTGTGGCTGTGAGGACTTGGTGAAGGAGAAAATAGATTATTCCATCTGTCTCAGAATCTGCCCTGCTGCTGACCCACACCCAGGAGACGGTGGTCACATGGTAACCAAACCTTTAAAAACTCCCAACATGCTCACCCAGGACTCCAACTATCTCCAGACACCAGCTGGTCTTGGTGCTCACACTGCTTTCTCTGAGACACCATCATGTCAGACACAGAGGAAATTGTGGAGGAATACGAGGAGGAGGTGGAAGAAGAGGTCGAGGAGGAAGAGGATGACAACGAACAGAGGCAAGCGGAGCATGAAGGAGAGACCAGACCTCGACCTAAAGCAACTTATGTGCTTAATATGGCTCCTCCAAAGATCCCAGATGGAGAAAAGGTGGATTTTGATGATCTGCATCGCAAGAGGCTGGAGAAAGATTACAATGACCTCCAGACACTGATTGAGCTGCATTTCACCAGCCGTCAGAAAGAGGAAGAAGAACTGATGGCGCTACGTAACCGCATTGAACGCCGCCGCGCTGACAGGGCCGAACAACAGCGTGTTCGTGCAGAGCAGGAGCGTGAGCGCCAGACGCGGGTTGCCGAGGAAAAAGCAAGGCGCGAAGAGGAGGCAGCCAAACTGCGGGCTGAGGAGGAAGCCAAGAAAAAGATGGCTTTCTCCAACAAGTCATTCGGTGGCTACCTGCAGAAGGTGGACCAGAAGAAGGGCAAGAAGCTAACAGCTCGTGAGGAGAAGAAGAAGGCCCTGATGGAGCGCAGGAAGCCGCTCAACATCGACCACCTGAGCCAGGAGAAGTTGGTGGAGAAGGCACAGGAGCTCTGGCAGTGGCTCCACCAGCTGCACGCCGAGAAGTTTGAGCTGGCAGAAAAGCTCAAGAGGCAGAAGTACGACATCCACGTGCTACGAAATCGTGTCAACGACCATCAGAGGTGGTCAAAAACATCGAAGACCTCCCGTGGGGCCAAGGGCAAGTCTGGCGCTTGGAAGTAAGCACCTTGTGGAAGCGCACCACGTTCCTGCTGGACTATTTGGTCACCAAATTGTATGATAAAAGCTATCCAAGCAGCTGTGCGTAGATTGAGTTGGACTGCAATGATTCAAGCAAAATAAAGTTAAGGTTGAATGATATCTGTGAATGTTCTATTGAGATTGAAGAAGTTAATTTGTCTGATTTAACTCAATATGAATGCGTGGTGGTTTTATTTTACGACGCCACAAGAGGATGTCTCGTGTTTCATTTTTCACAAGTGAAGCTGTAAAAAGTCATCGAATAGTGTTGAATCTTCCCCTCAGAAAACTATACCTTTTATTATAAGAAAAGAAAGTTTTTCTTGTCACAATACAAGAAAAATGGGCAAAAGTGGCACTGGTTAGGTGGTGGATGATAGCTGTAAAGTCAAACAGGTGCTGCACAGCTGAGTTTTATGTAGCTAATTTAGTCTCTGAAGCTCCTGCAGCACTTAGAGCAAAAAGGCCACTAAATGTTGACTGATAGCAGTTTTAGGTTTGATGATCTTAAAAAGTACAGAAAATTGTTTTAATGTACAAGTAACAAATTCTTCTTTATGATCATGGGTGTAAATCACAGTGTCAGTTATTTAAAGCGTGCTCCTGTATCAGCTGAAATCACATAATGAAGTAAATGGCCTGTATTTATATAGCGCTTTACTAGTCCCTAAGGACCCCAAAGCGCTTTACATATCCAGTCATCCACCCATTCACACACACATTCACACACTGGTGATGGCAAGCTACATTGTAGCCACAGCCACCCTGGGGCGCACTGACAGAGGCGAGGCTGCCGGACACTGGCGCCACCGGGCCCTCTGACCACCACCAGTAGGCAACGGGTGAAGTGTCTTGCCCAAGGACACAACGACCAAGACTGTCCAAGCCGGGGCTCGAACCGGCAAACTTCCGATTACAAGGAGAACTCCCAACTCTTGAGCCACGATCGCCCTGTGATATAAATAATATAAATATAAAATAAGTGTATTTGTACAAATCCACATGGAATAATGATTGGCTGTTAGACTATTTTTTTCTGTTTCCTAAACACGTCTTTATTTAATGATTCAAGTCAAAATGACAGGTCACAAGAAAAAGATAGCATAGGATTTTACTCATATAATTCCCATCAAATATGTGACTTTATCAGGTTGTATCATTGAGACTGATTACAGTTTTAAAGTAGACAAGCAAGAAAACTGATGATCCACCGGAGAGTGAAGCCAAATGTGAGCAGCAGAGGGAGGAAAATATGACCTCTTAAAATAAAAAAGACAAACAAAAGAGCAGCGGAAGCACAAACAGCTGACCTGACTATATGTTCATCACACAGACAAGTGCAAAGCAGGGAAAGGAACAAAACCAAAATATGAGACATAATATGAGACATAAGAAAGCCAACCTTCAAACCTTCAAAATACAACAGGAAGTAACCAGGAAAGAAATAACCAACAAAGAAGCGCACACAGACGCATCATATCTAACTTTTCAAATGTTCCAGTAGAATACGAGCAAAGAGCTTTCTTTTAGCTCATTCCAATAAAATGCTCAGTGCTAAAAAGTTCAATGACTTAACCTTGTAAGTTGTGTATTTAAAGGTGCAGTCGGTCATTTTTTTTGAGAAAATAAAAATAATCATGTTTTTGTCTTCAGTTTTCTCCATTATCCAACCAGATTCTTAAATAAAACGTTTTCTTTTTTTGACCATGAAGGGTTTCATTGGATTAAAGCAAGCTTCTTTTGACAAGAGACACTCAGAATTCATTTAAGTTTGTTTTTTTAATAATAGCATAGAAAGCCCTACATGGCCAAGGTCCTGCACATATACCAGAGCTACTGAGACCTTGTAACAGCAGAGGGCCTCCAAGATAAACTGACTAGAGTGTTTAAACTACTCCATGCTCTTATTTTAAATTCAGAGGCAACAACTTTTGAGGTTGTGGCTTTTGAACTTTGAAGCAGCCTTCCTGAACCCGTTAGGTCGGCTGGATCGGTGGCTTATTTACTTTTCCTTAATCTTTCACCCATTTTGGGGGCTATAACACACATCTAAGGTGTTAATGAAAGAATGCATGAAGGAATGAGTGTAAGACCTTTTATTTGAATCTGTGTTTGAATGCTGGGACGTGTACACTTCCCTTCAATTTCTGTTACAAAAAGTGCTGTACAAATCCAGATTTAGTAACATATGTTATTTTGTATTGACTAGAAGATTGATGCCCACTGTCATCCCGTTTCTCTTTAATTATTATCTGTCACATTGTGGCGATCTCTTTGCAACATTATAGTCCAGTTTGTGTCCACTGCAGTCCTGTTACAGGTTAAATGACTGTCAGAGCTTTTAGCAGTGACATGGTAATTCCACTAGATGGCACTAGAAAACCAGTTTGAAGCATTTAAGCGTTAAGGTAATGTGAAAAACACACCCAGGAGACATTACATAACAAAATGTTCACATCTGCACCATAAAGGGTTATAATAATTACCTGGTTGCATTCAGGTTTATTGAAGACATCTTAGAGAAGCATAAAATGTTCAGATCATATACCTCACACAACTGGACGATGTAGTCTGTGGAATTATTGCACATAATTGGCAATAATTATGGTACGATGGCTCCATTTTATGTAGCTATGCAGGTATAGGGTTTGCAATTACGATACATGATCCTGATTAAATTCACAAACGTTAAAAGTTTCGAGCTTTTATTGTTTGCACTTATTCCTTCGGTGTAGTTTAAAGGAAGTGAGGTAAAGTGAAATGCAGATAAATGATAGCAGATGATTTGTAGATTCAGACTTTTTTCTGTATCTATTTGCTTCTGTGTAAACCAGCTTTCTGATTGTCCAGCATGGAAAACATCCTCTTTACCAACAGTTAACTGCAGTGCAACATAAATTAAGATAAGATAAGATAAGATAACCTTTATTAGTCCCACACGTGGGAAATTTGTTTTGTCACAGCAGGAAGTGGACAGTGCAAAAGTTATGACACAAAAATTAGAATACAATAAGAATAAATACAGTACACAGCTGTACAGAATAGAATAAAATAATATACTATATACAGTAGAATAAAATAGAATAAAAATATACAATAAGATAAAAATAGAATACGAATGCTATATACAACTGAGTAAAAATACAACGATGCCAGAAAAGATTACTGCACTTAGACCAAGCTGTGGGGAAATTTCTCACCCCCTGTGGCTTTTGATTGTCATTCAGGCTTAGATTGCCTTACTGCTGTTTTGCTGTCATGGCGCTGACAAGCCATTAAAGCTTTCCAGACACGGCGGTATACCCACAGGTTACCATAGACACGGGGAGGACCTGTCTGCACAATCAGGTCTCTATACCCCCCCTCCAGCCTCACTATGCCTACTCTTTCATACACACCAGCTAAAGGTATGGTGCGTATATTGATGGTGTTGTGACAAATGCCTGACCTGACAGCATCGGGAAGCACCAGAGCACCAATCAAACACCTGTGTCTCACCAGGGAACAAGAAGTTCCCAGAAGTTCTGCTGCTGAAGTTGGTAACAAGTCGTTTCCTGATGGCGGCAGCTTTGTAGTCCTGAGTTCCCTTTAGATTTGAAGGAAAGCTTGCAAGGAAGGAGTTGAAACATGTCTACTCATATCAAAAAGGCTGTGTGTGTGTGTGTGTGTTCACAGCAACTGCAAGGTCATCAGGGGGAGGGCTGTTCTGTGCTCATTAGTACCTTTTTAGAAAAGAGGATAATGCAAGTGCTGCATGATTGGCAGCTCCTGGGCCACATATTCTATTCTGACCAGAATCCTATTATGTGGTCAGAATAGAATATATGGTGTAGGTTTGTTTTATTTGGGGCTATTTTGTTTTGCATGTCATGGTCTGAGGAAATAAGACATCAAAGCTTTCTTACTTGTCAAAAATCACTGACAGATGAAAGACATTTTTAGCAAGCAAATTGCTCGAGATGACGGTTTAAGAGCCCTGTCATCAGACGTGATATTTTTTTTGGTTTGATGTGACACTATTTAGTAATGCTTTGAATACTCCTCATTGATGTTTTTCTGTTCATCCATAAGTATTATTTTTTTTGTTTTCCTGGCGGCTATAAAACAGAAAATGGAAAGACATGTAATATGATGTATGTGTAGCTGAATGATACCAGATAGCCAATATTGGCAATCATGGCTGTATTTGAATTAACTGCCTGGAAATCCAAAAATCCAATATTATCTGGGCTCCGGTAGCATACAGTATATTCTTGTACCTCTATGTGGTTATAATGCGCACTTTACACACTAACTGGAGTCTGACCAACAAAAGCAATATTTTGCAGCATTTACCTGATTTAGCCATTTCAGAAGTTTAGGCATTTTATTAGCTCACTTTATTAGCTGGAGGTTTCATTCTGATCTGAGCACAGTACACAAGAATCGCTTTTACCTGCAGCACTGATCACTCAATTTAAATTATTTAGTAGCATAAAGATTCTCTGTTGGAAAATTTAGCTTGTTTTTTTAATACAAAATATTACTGTATTACTAAAATATTACTAAATAGTACGCATGTTGCATACTATTTGTGTCCCATTAGATCAGGGATGTCAAACATAAGGCCTGGGGGCCAGAATCAGACACCAATCTGGCCCACTGGATAGTTTTGGAAGATGTGAAAGAGGACACACGTTTTGGACTTTTAATGCAAAGACCTCTTTAAGAGCTCCTCTACAACCATTCATACTACAACAAGATAATTAAGTTATAGATTACAAATAAATGATAGACAAGCTGATTCTTCATTATCTACTCTAGAAATTGTATTTCTTTTACAACTGGGCCACAATTAAAACAAACAAGAAAAAAGGACATTTTCTGTGACTTAACAAAAACTTCCTGTTTTGTAATGACAGGACACTTTGTGCTGACAGATTTCATTCAGTTAGTACAGCAGCAGAAAAAACTGAGATGTGCTGTTGCGCTTCTTTTTCTTATATTGCAATATCTAAGGGATTAAAAACAGAGCAAATGCTTACTTCTATACTGTTAAGCAGCAACATGTTGGCATCAGTGATTACTCGGGTTTTTGTGAAGATTTCTGTACTTACACTATGTGTGGAAATGACCCAGTTTCTTATCGGACATTGTTTCTTTCAACAAATACACAATTCTTTTAAATCAATTGCTTAGATCATGAAAGTACCGCATAAAAAGTAAAGCGACAAAACATTCACGCACCCAGTCATCAGTATTTACAAGTCTGTTGCTCGTCAAGCTAATATTTCAGTGTGTTTCTGAGTTTATTGGTCTAGTTTATTAGAAAAGATAAAGAAAAGCTTGTTACTATAGTATATAGTATAGTATTTTTTTACTTTATTTACACATTAAAGAATATTTTTTTCATCTTTTTAACAAAGGACATTAGTAGACATTGCCTTTCAGATTAATTAGTTAATTTTTCTTTATAATAGTGACATAAAAATATATTAATGGGAATACTTTCTTAAATGCAGTCATAATGTCTTTGTGCTTCTGCATTTAGCCCAGCAGTGTCTGCAGTAATGCTGCCATAAAGCCTGTGTAATGTAGTGGCTCGTCATTACTGTAACTTGTTAATGAGTATTAAATTATGCCTCTTGGTAAACACCACAAAAGATAAAAAGACAATTTTAGAGTCTTTCATGCAATAAAAGTCATCTGTTTTTACTGTGTTTTGAAAGTTTTTGTTACTTTGACGTGTATCTTGTTACATGCAGTGAGAAGAAAGAGGAACGTTGGTTTATGATATGGTAGAAAGGGTAAAAATACAATATTAATGTATTATATTTAATCTTTTTTATTTATTAATTTTCTCCTAGCATTTTTGTTTTCCTTAATTAAAAATACCTTCACCTTTTATTTACATCTTTAATGTTTTTATGGAAAACAGATATGGGTGACACTGCACGAGGCTATACGTAAACACCACCAGAAACAGCACTTCCACAGTTTGTAGATCCTCGGTTGTTCTCCTCATGTGTTAGTCCTTCCCACTTGAGGCGAGAGAAGGCGAGGTAATGGGTATTTAATGAAATGAGACGTCCTTGCTTTGTAGCCTAATTTTAAGTGATGTCAATTAAATGTGACGCGTGTTACAGCTGGATCATAAATTGTTTTCTTATAGCCTTCTGCTGCTCTGAGATGTTTATGATCTTAGATGCAACAGCGTTCTTGACTTCTTTATATTTAGGGGCATTTTTCATTATATTCATAATGTGGCAAAATGTGACAAGCGTGTGAATAAAGACCCATGTACAGTCAAGTGTGCCACACTTCTTTTACATGCGGTAGGTAAAACACCCTCAGAGAAACTACACCTGTCCATCCATGGTCATCTCTCCTCTCCTCTGTTGATACATCCTTCAGCATGTCATATTGGGACTGAATTCCAGGTCACAGGCAGAAGGACAGAGGAAGCAAGGAGGTGCAATTTAGAGAGTTTATTGACCAATTATTGTGACACACAGGGTTTTTGGTTATGCCCTGTAGCCAGTGATAATGACTGATTTGAAACCACATGCTCACATGTCTTATTGATGCCTCATTGGTGTGTATGTATGTGGGTGAATATGACTGGTTGTTTTCTATTTTTTCTGCTCTTTCTTATTTAAGATGTTGGGTGTAATAGGACCCCGATGCAGGCCACAAACCAAACTACAGCATCTTTTTGCATTATCTACATTTGCTCAAGAAGTCTAGAGTTAATGTACCAGTGTATGTATAATTTTAGTATTCAAACACATAAAACAGATGCAAATAGAGAATAGCTATTGTGGCTGAGGTGTGGTCCCTGGCGTAGCTGCAGGGGAGGGGTGGAGCGGTGAGCTCAGGGGGGTGGTACCGATAGGCAGGTGAGCCACAGGTGGTGGCGATTGTGTCATGAGTGTTTTCCTTCTGTGTGTCTATATAGTGACGGCAGAGTCGAGCAGGAGGCGGGCTGGACCGGGACGAGCTGTCACGGCGCATTGTTATTATAAATAAAACGTGATTGTGAGCAAAAACGGTGTGTGTGTGTGTGTGTGTGTGTGTGTGTGTGTGTGTGTGTGTGTGTGTGTGTGTGTGTCGCATACGTCACAGCTATGTTTCATAAGCTGAAGCCAAAGGGGAAAAAACATTTGTCTTTATTGTGTTTCTTGAGGACTTGATGTTTGAACCATTTCTTCCTACTTAGCAAGGCCACTGTTTGTGCTTTAGTATCAGTGTTAATATGAATGTCAAAGTCAAACAACCACATGAATACTAGTACCCACGGCTTCCCAGGAGAGCATGGTTTTATAACAAGATAATGTTATGCTCTCTGGCGATCAACTGTTACAGCTGACTGCTGTAAAATGTACTGTATGTACCAGTAAAGGAAAAACTACTTTGTTCTGTACAGTGAGTACTTGCAGATGTAGTGAACTTCTTAGCAAAGAGTTGCTTGTCTTATATATGTCAGCTAAGGGGAAACACTGCTATTTAGAATAGAATAGAATAGAATTCAACTTTATTGTCATTGCACATGCACAGGTACAGGGCAACAAAATGCAGTTTGCATCCATCCAGAAGTGCTTTAGTGATATAGATATATTACAATATATATTAGCAATAATATAGATATGTGAGTATATTACAGAAATGGGTCTATTATGGTATGTTATAATGTACACAGTATGAAGTATGTTGTGAATATTCTATAACTATAAGTATGTACAGGCTGTAGTGAGTACAAGCTATGTACAGGATATGAACAGGATCTAAATATGAAAAACTATACAGAATATGAAATAAATAACTTTACAGAAATCTGAGATATACAGCTATACAGAAATGGGAACTATGCAAGTTGTAAACAGTTGTAGGGTTAAAAATTATCGAATGTACAGAATGATTATTTACACAGAGCTATACAGTAGTACACTCATCGGACACTTTCTTAGATACACCTCACTAGTTTCATGCATGAACCCATTTTCCCCTCAGAAATGCCACAAATGATTCTTCGTGGCACAGATTCAACTAAGTGCTGGAAACATTCTCATAGATTTCGGTTCATACTGGCATGATACCGTCACACAATTGCTGCAGATTTGTGTGTAGCCAACAAATGTGGGATATTCCACTACATCTCAAATGGACTAAGAACTGATGACTGTGGAGTCCATCTTGGTATGCGATGTGTTACCCTGGTGGATAACACACATCTTCAGAAGATGGGTACAATGTGGTCATGAAGGGATGGACCTGGGTTTTTGAAGCTATTTAATAGAAAAAAGGATTATGTCTTCTAACAAATGTATGCATTCGAATACACTTATACTTAATCATTGAAATACATAGGAGCAGGTTTGCAGTTTGCGTTAAGCTGCCATGTTCCCCCACCACCATATGTGAATACAGTAGCAGAGAAGGACATCATCCTTCTGACTAATCGCGTTTTACATATGTGGCTAGAGATCAGTCACATATGTAAAAGACCAAAGGTGGAGGAAAAGAAAAGCCAAAGGCATTCACGCTTCATGGAAGGACATTTAAATTTGTCTCTGCACCTTCAGACCTATGTATAAGGGCTCCCTTCACCAAAGAAACAAAAACACAAATCAAAGAGACAATGCTACTGGCATCTGGATAAAATGTTATCCCCTTCTTCCTCACCTCAAGTCTCATCTTCGGAACTAACCTCAGTGCGCTAAAACAGGAAAACTTGCATAAACATGCTTATTTAGTCCCAACATTGTTGCAAATACTAATTGTCAGGAAATTAGACATGCAAGTTTTCCATCTCATGACAGCAAACAGTGAGCTGGCACAAAACAACAGCTGGTTATAAGCTTACATTCACCTTGTAAGAATGAAACAAAGTTAAATCCACTTCAAAGCCAGTTTCATTAACACAGGCTAACAGCAGCTAACACATGCTAACAGCAGCTAACACAGGCTAACAGCAGTTAACACTCGCTAACAGTGGCAAGAAGAGCAGTCTTACTGACAGAAAAGTCTAGCATATCCTCAACAACTCACGTTAGCATCACCATCATCAGACAGAAGTGAGCTACTCTGACTCATTCACCAGCGTCGCATTCCTTTCACAAAATTTAACAGCCTCTTCAAGACACAGTTAATAATGGTGGACGCTTCTTGCTCGGCATTGACAGCTGAGGTAAAGAGTGAACTGACAGAATTCCAGAGGGAAAAACTCTGGGGTAGATCTGGACCCGGTCCAGACAGTTGTAGAAACATGTCGGCTAGCTGTGGCCATTATGAGTTTTTTATGAGTCATTATAAAAAACGATTTCATGATTTCTCTTAGCTGGCTAAAACATGTTTGTCCTACAGTGTCCACTGTAACTAGGATTATGAGTTAGAAAGCAGAACTCAGTTGACTGCAGTCTCCAATCTATTGACATATAGTGGTTGAAAGTTTTACACAGTATAATTTTAAATCACATTTCTTTCCTATTTTGATGCTCAATTTAAACTTCAACACGTCATCTTCATTGTGTGTATATACTTAAACTGAACTGCTTATGTGTGGTTGGGTGATTAGATACTTGCATCAACAAGCAGCTGAACTGATGTACCCAATAAAGTGGACTTTTTATGCCCACCTAATGCAAGTCCAACATGGTTTCTTTATTACATTCATTGTTTTATTGTATATTTCTTTTTGGTTTCAAATGCAGCACTACGTTTAATAGTGTATTTGTATAGTTTGATACTATTACTTTAACTTCTGAATAGTTCTATCCACTGGGTCGACTTAAATTAGCCCCTTAATCACCTCAGTTTTCTGGTTGATTTAGTGGTTGGTCTATTATTAATTAGGCAGAGAATTGCATACTTATCTCACCTACACCTCACAAAATCATGGGCAGTTTCACATGCTAGGCATACTTAAAGAAAACAGTGCAGGTCATAAAGGTTGATGTTGGGGTTTTTTTGTTACATTTTTGGTAAAACACACTTCAGTATTCTGTTATAAGCACACACACACACACACACACACACACACACACACACACACACACACACACACACACACACACACACACAAACAGAGTACCAGAGGGGAACTGGCTGCTCAAGTTCCAGGTCTCCGGATGCCTTTAGCCTGTGGATAAATTAGCCTGCCCTGGAGACAGTGCGGTTTGGGCTTATCTCCAGCCTCCTCCAAATTGAGGTGGGAGTTAGTAGCAGCCAGAGGTATAAAGGAGATTTAGCCTATCCGACAGGGCATTAATCTCCGTACCTCCTCAGCATCCTACAAGTTTTCGAGCGGCTGTATCCCTCTGGCCAAGTAAAGATTTGATGTCACCATGCATCCTATCAGCACTTCATTGCACAGTGAGTTCATAAGTATATGGCTTTAGGGTCTGTCTCTGGTAGAGCTTTTAAGGGAATAATAAGAGTGGAGCCTTAATTGCTCAGAGAGAGAGGCTCAGCTATCATGTAACTGTTTGTGTTCTGATCACTGCTGATATCCAATTAAACATATTTTTCTATTTTATGACAATTTCTGTGACTGTATGTCTCTGAAGAGCACTGATGATGTTCTCAGTAATTACGGGTTGTTTAGTTGTTCAGAAATGTGTTGGCTCTCAAGAATTCTAATGAAAGAGCCCTTTTGGAGTTGATTAACATAAACGGCTGTTTTACTCAATAACTATTACACTCACAGGCTAAAAGCTCTGCTGTAAATAAACACCTTCCTATGACATACAATATAAGCCAATAATGAGAGGGTTTCATCACTTAAAACTGACTTTACTGTTAACAACCCGTGTAGCACTTACATGTTTTTATACCTTGTTCGTAGAGTGTTGTTCCCAGATGTCCCCGCTGTCAGTCACCTGTAAATATAAATATATATATATATATATATATATATATATATATATATATATATATATATATATATATATATATATATATATATATATATATATATATATATATATATATTCTGTTCTCACTGTTTGCTTTTATAAGACTGTCCATATCCTTTGAGATTTGTGCTTTTGTTCTTCCTCTTTTTTCCTCTGTTGTAGTCCTTTCTTGTTTTTACTACTGCCTTTAGTTTAACTGAAGGTTTTATTAAATATACCTTCTGCTGTGTCTGTACCTATTTGCAGTAGATCTAGGCTGCTGGGAGCTTCCCATGATGCACTGAGTGTCTCTTTTTTACTCACTGTGTGTTTACACACCTCTTTGCATTCACTTATTGGGTTTTTTTAATCTCTGACTCTTTTCAACATGGCCAGGGTGCAGCCACAGAGTCTGGCAGGCCCTGTGTGTTTGCCAAAGAGAAATATCAAAAACCCTTGGTTTTTACCATGTTTGTTTGGTCTTTTCTTGTCTTTCTACCTCCTCTTGAGCTTAACATGTCCACTGAAAATAGTTAATAATTAACACAGTTTGTCTTTCTCCTGAAGACTGAGCCTGGTTCTGCCAAAGGTTTCTTCCTGTTAAAAGGGAGTTTTTCCTTCCTACGGTTGCCAAAGCGCATGCTCATATGGGGTCATCACATTTGAAGTACTCTTTTAAAGACTAAATGTAATATACATATATCCACTCACTGCCCACTTTATTAGGGAAAGCTATTCAACTGCTTCTTAAGCCAAATATCTAATTAGCCAATCACATGGTAGCAACTCAGTGTATTTAGGCATCTTGACCTAGTGTAGGTGATCTGCTGAAGTTCAAACTGAGCATCAGAATGGGGACTTATTTGAGCTGATAGGAAGCCAAAAGCAACTCAAATACCCACTTTTTACTACTAAGGTATGAAGAATAGCATCTGTGAAGGTACACCATGTTGAAGCAAATGCGCTACGGCAGCAGAAAAGCACAGCAGGTGTCACTCCTGTTAGCTAAGAACAGAAAACAGAGCCTACAATTCACAGACTCACAACAGCTCATGAGTTTAGCTTTACCATGGCTGGTAGAGAATAACATAATGTCCTGTAATATGCATTACCAGAGGCATGGCCATGTTAAAAAGATGTTTTGAGGCGTTCCATGCTGAGTTCAGTTGTTTTTATGACATCATGGCAAGATACCCTTCTTTTAAAGCTTCAGTACTTTAGTGCAAGCTTTCCATCAAGCAGAAAACACCCTAAAAGCTTAATACTGCTTACCAAACTTTACAAGAAAGTTGATCCTCCCGGATCATGTTCTTCTTCATTTTTTATGACACCAATCATGTTCACAGCATCATGGAGCCAGAGTTAGATCTTTGTTTTTGGTGTTTTGAGTGTTTTTTTCTGCAACAGATAATGTCCTGGCTGGTTTCATTTTCTGGTTTTACTTTAGAAATGTAGTTTCTGTTCATTGTTTGACTTTGGTTTATATTTTATTGCTTGAATTGAAAATCCTGCTTCCTCTGTGTTTCTGTGTTGTGTGTTTTTCTAAATGACTTTCTGTTTTATTTTGGTAGTCTTTTCTCCCTTGTGTGTATTTAGTTTTACTTCCTTTTTTTGTCGTCCCTTGATTGTTCACTCCTGTTTGTTTACCCACCTGTTACACGTTCTCCTAATCAGCCTCATGAGCCTTTGTGTATTTATAGTCTCACTTCTCTCCTCATCTTTTGTGGTGACATCTTTTATCCTGCCTTGTGTTTTGCTGGCTAGTTGCTTCTGTTAACTATCCCTGCTTTGCACCAGCCAGTGTTGGATTTTGTTATTAACTTTGTGGACGAAATAAAGGTCAAGTATTTGTTCCGTCTGCCTACCTGAGAGTCTACATTTAGATCCCTGCTTGCACAACATGACAGAATGAAAGTGTGGGAACTGAAAGTGTGGTGGTATTATGTGCCCTTCTGTGTGTCCTACTTCTGTCCGCATGTATTGTGATGAAACACTAATGATATAAACCCATGTTGTTACTTAACAGCTCCTGGTGGCAACTCCCACGAGCACATTTATAAGGACATGGGTCAAAACTGTGACTCACCGCTGGATTGTAGGAGCTGGTTGTTCATTCATGATATAATACCGAAGTCACACATCGACTCGTCAGTGTTAGCAGAGACACTGACTCACAATTGAAAGATTGGTTTATTTTGGCTCATGACTGCTTTAACATCAACATGACAACCACATCCGTTTTACATTTGCTTTTCTTTAGTAAGATCCAAAAAGCTTCAGGGCTCTACTTGATTTTTTTGCATTAAGTATTATGACATTGTCAATTATTCCTAATTGTGGTTTATTGGGAGTTATGCAATCTGCAAACTCTGAGCAAGAGGAAGCATACCAAACACCATCCCTGCAGACATTATTGTGTTTGTCTGCTTGCAGTAATAGCTAGTGTAGGTGTAGCGCTGGCACAAACCGTGGGTGGATTCATTATGTTTTCAGGTATTCCATCCGTACCTGCATCCTGTTCTCTTGAATACCTTGAGAAAATGTATTCAAATTTGATACAAATGTTGGACCAGGTCAAAAGTCATCTTCTCCTCATGTCATTGTAATTGTGATGTCTTGAGAGACTCATCAAGGACAATAATACAGTTTGATCTTTGAAGCTGTTGAGAAAATCTGGGACTGGGAGGCTAAGCCAGCATCGGTGAGGTGACAAAGTATGGTTGGCAGGTGTAGGCAGGAGACAACAAACCAGTGCGTTCTCATGCTGAGGTGTCACATAATCCTGCTTTGCAAAATGCCACCGTTAAGAGCAACATTTCTTTTGGCATCAGGGGCTTGATGCTGTGTTCCTGGCAACTTTGGTCGCTAAGACAAGGAAACCTCATTTTAAAGCTCTGCAAAATCTGCCTCAGGAAATTGGAGGGGTGTCAGTGTCAGGTACTTAGTTTAGCTTCTTTTGTCTCATTGTTTTGTTTCATGTACACCCTCATTTTACTTTCATCTGCTGGGTAGTTTTAGGAGCTTTAACCTACTTAGAGTTAGTAAAAGATTGTCACTTGGGTCATTATGTGCACAACTAGCCAACTAAGATTCAAATGTGCTGCCCTCACCAGCCAGCACCATAAATATTAGTCCGTAAAGTAATTTATTCTTATTTTATTAATATATAATGTAAATCACCAATTGATTCTGAGATATTAAAACACCACCTGCCACTAACTGGGGCTACAGTCCCAACAGATGGCGGCACTGCAGGAGAGACAGCTGTGTTAACCAACACGGTTGGGCAATACTTTTATGTAGAAAGTGGCATGGAATTTAACAACATTTGTTTCCTCATCAGATTATTGTTTTGAACTTACCAGTGACTCGTGAAACCAGCGAATCATTCAAGACCAACCTTCAAGATGTCATCATTGGTGGGGATAGGGGACAACCTTTGTAACCTAAGTTACACCCCTTAATTGTTTGGAAGAGTGCAACGATAACGCAGAAAAATGCAAAAATACTTGCATGTTTGACACAACTTCCTTTTATCTGGGTTATTGTCAGTTATCATGCCAACCCGTAGCTCCCACTAGTTAAATTCCTTCACAGACGTTCAGCAGACTTTTATAACGTGAGTCTAGACAGGCATGGATGTAAACTTCAACTTGATTGGCTGCCGGAGGCATACAGCCGCATGGCAGTAATTCTAGTTATTCATCTTTTTCTGGCAAATGTATCCCTGTACCATCTGTTTGATGTGGACATTGGATGCGTCTCTGGTTATGAATTGCTGTACTGCCGCATGAGCCGTACCTGTGATGGAATGAGCGGCATTTGATAAACAGCTGCATTTAGATTCAAGATCACGTCCTCCGCTGTGTCCTCCGTCGGGTGATTCATGCTGACTCCTCCACCTCTGCTCACGATGTAAATCAGCAGAGCAGCTGGAGCAGCCTGATCGCACAGAACCTTCTGCTCCTAACCTGTTATTACCTCATCTTCCTGCCACTGTAGCAGTGCTGATGATAGTACCGCCGCACACCTGTTAGAGTCTCTTTTGTGGCTTCTCACAATGTCTTTGTTACCATTCCCAGACTAATTCTGTAACAGATAGCATAATAGGAGTCAGCGCCAAAGGGTATCAGATATGAGCAGAGCAGGAGAGATGATCTCATTGGAGAGAAAGTGTTTAGTTCCTTCTCAGGCGGTGTGCTCGCTGGGATTAATTTCTTTAAAAATTCTTAAACTGAAGCTGTCACGTTTTGAGTTTATTTTGTATTTTTGATTTTTTTTATGTTACATTGCCATAATATTAGGTTCTTGTGGTATTATTTCAGTTGAGTTTTATTCCAGGTTTTAGTTTAATCCATGTCTCTGTGATTTATGACTCTTTTCCTGTCCTCTGTATAGCCTGTCTTGTCCACTGTGTTTTTCTTTCTGTTATGTCAGTGCTTTAGTCTCTTCCCATTTTCCATGTCTCCTCAGGTATTTCATGTCTGCGTGTTCCACATTCTAATTGTCACGTTCGTGTTGTCATGTCTACGTTCCATGCTGTTTCCTGTTTTATTGTGAAAGTCCCTGTCCTGTTTGCAGCGTGTCTACTTTTGCTTCCCCTTGTCTTGTTAGGTCTGATTTGTCCCAGCTGTGTTCCCACCTGTTCCCCATCCTCTCATTACCCTTCTGTGTGTTTAAGTCCTCCGTCTTCCTCTGTTCTGTGTTGGATTGTCTGTTTGTCTGGCTACATGGTTCTGTGAGTTTCAGCTCTTCATGTCTCGGGTTTTTCCCGCAGACTCTGGTTCATGCTTATTTATGTCTTAGTTTTTCATGTTCCTGTTCAGGCCATGTTCATGTCACAGTTTTCATGTGTTAGTTTTTCTCCAGTTTGTTTTGCCTTATTTTTTTTGTTTTGATTTCAGTTTAAATAAACGGCTCGCTTTCTGTTATACTTAACCTTTCTTTCGTGTCTGCGTTTTTGTCCACACCTCAAACACACCAGCGATCCCCACCGTGACAGAAGCAGCATTTAGCAGTCTCATAAAAAGTGTTCTTGTGCCGTGTAATAATTAATCATGGGCTGTTGGTGGTGTATTATTTAAACAGAGGTACATTATTTTTTATTAATACACATAAGGGCTTGCATGCTTGTCTTTGAGCCAAGTCCTCTGGCCCCTCAACAATGATGCAGCTCTAAGAGTGCATTTTATTCCCCAACCCACACCAACCTGCTGTTTTCCACTTATAATGGTAATAACAATCATTAAGGTGGATATTGCAACAATATTTTCTGAACTAAGTTGAATTTAATGGACCTTTTGAGGGGCACAATCTGTTCACATATAGCAAAGCCACTCTGTGTTACCTTGTTTGCCCCAAACGTATGCTCAAGTGAACGAACCCTCTATTTACAAAACGAGGACATCAAACTGTAAAAGAAATGCCAGCAAAACAAATGAATAACACATGAAAAATATTAAATATTGAAATAATAATATGGCCTGTAAAGGTAGGTATTTGTAAGCCTCTTGGTTCAGCAGCAGATTTTTTTTGCAATGTCTAGACCAGGGTTAAGGAACTCCAGGCCTCGAGGGCTGATGTCCTGCAGGTTTTAGACCACCCATCACCTTGGGTCAATACACCTGAATCAAATGACTAATTTATTACCAGCCCTCTGGAGAACTTCTAGACATGTTGCGGAGGTAATTTAGCTGTTTAAATCAGCCGTGTTGCATCAAGTAGACATCCAAAGCTTGCAGAACACTGGACCTTGAGGCCTGGAGTTCCCCCACCCCTGGTCTTGACCAAAAGAGGTCACAGCTGAAGAATGTTCACCTTCAAAGTAAAAGCTTCGCTTTACTTTCTAGGCGAATGGTGTCTGTTACAGGTTTGTTTTGTTTTTCCGGTTTCACAACCACTCGGAGAGACGTTGGCAAGTGTTTGCAGACAAATCGGCGTCTTAAAACAACAGCAATCTGCTAGCTATCAAAACAATCACAAAGAGGTTTATGGTGGAGCACCATATACTGATTCCATGTAGTGACTTCCAGTAATCTCCACCAACCACTCGCAGTTTGACAGGGCATGAACCACATAAACACTTTGTACTAGTGACTGGTGGTTGCAAGGCAGTCCGTGACCAGTCTCCAGATGTTCACAGACACCAGGTGCCCCCTGGTCTCTATTATTGGCAGCATTTTGTAGAGGGTAAAGAAGACTTGGCAGATGTTTGACTTGAAAGGACAACTATAATCTCCACATTCCAATCATTTTTCTTAAAATGAACACTATTTCTTTTTTTCTGTTGTAGTCTGGAGAGCTGTTGCTCAAGATCACCACTGAATGTTAACAAGGACTTCATACTTCATATTTTTTCCAGTCTGTCTATTATCCTTGAGTATCCTCTGAAAACACAACAAGTAAAAGATTTATCTTTTGGGCTCTTTCACATTCACACGTTTAGGGTAAAAGGTTCCACTGCTGATCGAAATATTAATCCACGTCACAGTTATTCATGAGATGAATGTTTGTGTCAAGACACATCAACTGAAGGAGGAAGACTAATGAGAGAAGATTCCTTTGCTTTTATCCACGGGGTAAATCATCTATTTATAGTCATCTACATCAATATATTTCCCTCTATGCAGCCTCCGTCTAATGCTCCATAAAGCAAGCTTCACAAGCCTTCCTCTCTGATCAGAGATGGCTTTTGATATTTTAAATAAGGTATTAAGTAAACAAAAGACATGTGGGGTGTTTTCTTTTAAAAAATTAAACAAAAACCTTTAACCTTGACAGCACAGAAAAATCATCAACAGAGGAAGAGAAACAACATTCACTCAAATACGCTAAGTACGAGTTTATGTCCGTGATCTTCAATTAAACACTTAACATCCTCCATACCCACACAAGAGAGCACAGTCGAGTTTTAGCTGATGTTCCTGTGTGTGGGTGGGTTTATAGTCACTCCATGAAGATGATCTATTACTTCAGCGGAACTGAATTATTGAAAATTAGCTGCTGCTTTGTGTTGATGCCTTTCGTGCCTTCTTGTTTGTAATACTGTTATAGATAATTTGCCGGAACTCTTTCACACCACCAATTTAATACCTGAATTATATTATTTCCTACCATATGCATTACAGAGAGGATTACATGTCTGATCAGAGAGCCATGCATTTTTTAATGGAGGCACCGAAAGCTATAAAAATGCCTGTTAGGCTATAATGGGTGGTGGCATTACATAACTGTCTGCCTACTTACCCCTTTAACTGTAATTGTTCTTATAATAGAAGCACCCCCATCTAGCCTGCCATTAATGAGTTGACCTTTGACCTTTTGTATCCAATGCCCTGTGGAAAATTGCACCAGTATAAAGCAGAGCAGTGATTTCTTCAGCTGGGTGGGAAATTAGATAAATACCAGCGACTGTGATACCAGCCACATTTTATATAAAGCAACAGTGTCAACCTTCCTGACTCTCTAACAATCGGTTGTTAATTAACAAATATTACATTTCATAATAACTTTGCAGTACTGTGTTGTACTGTATACGCTTTTTTTTATTATAGATTGTTTTTACAGTCAGACATATGCCATACAAAACTTTTGTTGTCTCTCTTACAATCTGAAAATGTATTAGTTTTGATAACTATTCATGTGTTGGCACTGAACGCTGCTGTATTATTTTGGTTTTGTTTTGTTTTTTTTGGATGAATTGTAATCATGAAGATAAGGTGAGGTCTGTTTCCTTGTTACGTCATGACAAATGAAGCTAACATAATAACATGAAGTTGATTCAAATGGATATATTTACATTTTACAGCTTCTCACTGTACTGTAAAGTGAGGGATGCTGTCATTAGGCTAAAAATAAAAAATAAAATAAACCTAAATAAATCGGAAAGACAGCAAAAACTTTAGAAGTGGCCAAATTATCAATCAGGTAAAAAAAAAAAAGAAGTAATCCACTGGCCAGCAATGCAACTGGAAAACCACACAAGACAACTAAAGTGCATGATGACAGAACTATGTTCATAGTTAATTAAAACCACTTAAACATCTGTTCAAGTCAAGAATGCTCTCTAGGACGTTGGCATATCCTCATCAAAGTTTTAGATTAAGAGATGCCTTCGTGAAATGCAGAGGGTTTCTCAATGGATGAAATACAGCCTTCCTTGGAGTCCACTGGTCCTAGACTTCATACAGTCATTGACTGCAAAGGATTTTCATCAAAGCATTAAAAAATAGGCATCCATCCATTTTCTTCAGTCATGGAGCCAGAGGTGGGGTACACCTGGACGCTTCATTAATCTCCCTCTTTGGCTCTCAGGGGAGGCGAACTCATCTTTCCCCCCCTCCCTCCCTTATCTTCCCTGCTGCTGCTTCTATGTGTTTGTCTAGTCTCGTCTAACTCTAACCCTCAAAGAGTTTCCCAGTCTTGTTCTCTAAAACCTAAAGAATTATGGATTTGATCAACTGGTCCCGTAATGGAATTGACACCCTGCTAGGCTTGCGAGAGCCCGATTGTCCTGCGGAGACGTTTGCTGCCAGATACTCGATGGTCGGTTGCGTCGTGTGTCTGGCGACACTGTCGATGGAGGACAATGAACGACATCTATCAATTTGGAACCATGATAAGAGAGTTCGGGCTGATTGGAGCTGGTTCGGACCTAGCTTATCGAAGAACAAGAAGCGGCTACAGCTGTTCAAAATCCCATAAGGCTGGCAAACATGATAGATGATTGGCAGGGCTGTGAGTACTTAGACTGTATTTTGAACGCAATATGGAATATGGATAAGATCTTGGAGAAGCTCATGGCTCTGTAATATGGATAACATCTTGGAGAAGAACAATGGGAATTGAGAGAACTGGTGACCAGTGATGGACATTAGACCAACTGGAAAATTGGATGCAGTTGGCCCCCCTGGCGCCAGCTGAAGGCCTGCCAAGGTTGAAGCTGACTAGAACATGATGTCAGAACTCTTTGTACCTCCTCCAGGCCACCAGGGTCCACTGGAGACTGTTGACTGACGCTTAACCGGGCGTGGTAACACTTTCTCTCAGCTGAACATGGGATACACACACACACACACACGCACGCACGCACGCACGCACACACACACACACACACACACACACACACACACACACGAAGCACGTACACGCCCTCACTATCACCCTCCCTACCCCGGATCCAACGCTTCCTCCCATGCTTACCTCCCATCGGATGTGGACACCGGATCAGCTGGAGGCGCAATCGAAGATTGCAGCGGTCCCAGATCAGCTGTACACACTGGAATACTCTCCCATGTTGCTTGTCTGTGTTTTATTGTGTTGATATCTGTGCATTCCTGTATTATGCTTTTGTGTTACACATTTCGATGTTTTTTTTTCCCCTTGCTACCTAGCCTGACCTGTCTCCCCAATGTGATGTTTGTGTATTGTATGTTCGGTTGGCAAGGCAACTGCAACTGACAAATAAACGCTATCTCATCTCATCTATTGCAGGGCTAACAGAGAATAACCAGTTTACAATGATCAATTAAGCTAGCATGCATGTTTCTGGACTGCAAGAGGAAGCAGGAGGACATTGATAGAACCCACAGTGGTACAGATGTACACTCTGCATAGCCCCAGCCATCCAAAGGATTCAAACCTGGAACCTTCTTGCTGTGAAGGTTACACATCGAAATGTGTAACGTTATGCAACATGGTTTTTCTCAGATGACTCATGGGTGGACAGGGAGAGACTAAATGTGACTTACCTGACAAAGTGAAATCGTAAAATTGGGCAGAACATTTTCACAGCAATTTGTTGCATTGTGTTCATTAAATGGAGATTTTATTGCCAGTTCTGAGGCTTTTTGTAAGCGGCCTCAGTACGTTTAACGAAGAGCCTCAGCACTGGCAATTATTCGCTCACAAGGGACCAATATTAGGAAAGGTATGTGTTGTGCTAGTTCAACAAGAAGCTTTCATCTATATTTTTCAAGGTCCATGCCGACTATATGAAACTGTGACGGATAATTCACCCCAAATAATGACTAATCCTCCAGGTGCACTGTTGGCGCTGGCCACAAGGCCTGTCCAATCTCCTCCTAAGTCTTCATAGTGCACTGGTGTTAAATACCCGGCACAAATAAGTATTCAGGAAATAGCGAAGCTTTAATTACATGCATCAGCACATGGAGCAATTAGGCATTGCTAACTAAAGCTACAACTCCACTCTAAATGCGGGTTTAGCATACAGAGAGTGGGAAGCTTTCATTGCCAAGGAAACTAATGCAACAACCCCCTTTTGTCTGATTCTGTCTAATATTATGGATCAAAAGGAAGTTGCGCTGCATGTCACGCTGCACGAGAGCTCAAAATGTCCCCTTCATGTTTTACCATCAAACGAAAGTAATATGAGGAAGAGGGACCCAGCTTTCTCACAGGCCTTTTTATATTTGCTTAAAGATGTTAAGGGCAAAAATCTTCTATCCCTTACTGGAGTGCTTATCTATTATTTCTTATTAGAGCAGTGATTCAAGACTTACGCCAGACACAAATAGCAGGTGTTTGGATACAGGGCCCCTATTCTCTCACCATTTGATTCACTGTTACTACTATTACTGCTACTATTCATGCTGTTCAGCACTCTGAACAAGTCAGTCATTTTATCCTGTGTATTCATCACATTTTAAATGTAGACAGTGCTGTTTGCTTTTTACTCCTGGAAAATAAGAAGCTGCTTTTATTTTTGCCTTAACAGAAACACTGAAAAGCCACAGGTTTGCGTCAGCAAACATTGTGTGCCAGTTAGTACTGTGCGGATGACCTCTGTCCATTATGTATGAGAAGCACTTAGCAACGTGACTGTCATCATTCAAAGGCTTCAGAGATTTCCTTCTGCTTTATTTACTTCAGCAAGTTTAATTTGACCACTTGAGTGTTACCAGTCAATGCAGCAACAATATAGATGTAATTTCTATACTTGTTGGTCCTGTGTATAAAGACAGTGTGTGCTCTTGTATGTATGTGATGTAGTTGCGACCCAGTTTTGAAACGTTTCAAAAACTTGTTTAAAGCTCAGGTTGAAATCCCTACATTAGCAAACATATCAATAAACCCACAGTTCCCGCAGAACCTTTTCTTTCCAAAGATGAATTCTCAAAATACAGTCAGGCCAAAGAGAGCCTTCACTCTGCAGTCTTGTGAAAAACAAAAAGTGAAGAACAACACCCTGTTATGCAATAGCTTGTAGAAGAACTTTATTAAGTAATTCTTCTCTGTATGACTGTCAGGTTCTCACATTGTTGTGAAGGAGTTTTGCCAACTCTTCTTTACAGTATTGTTTCAGTTTGCAGGAATTCATTTATGCACAGCTCTCTTAGGGTCCAGACCACAACATTTCAATCAGGCTGTGCTCTGGACTTCTGACTGGATCACTGCTACACCTTGATTCTTTTCTTTTTCAGACATTCTGTTGTATATTTGCTGCTGTGTCTTGTTGCATGGCCCAGATTCAGCTAAGCTTTAGCTGCTGGACAGAGGACTCGACATCTGACTGGAGTTCGTGGTCTGCTCCATGACTGCGAGGTGCCTGGCTCCTGTCGTTGCAGAACAATCAAACCCAGAGCAAGCCCAAATCATTACCCCTCCACTAGTGTGCCTGGCAGTTAATAGAGTTAAAAGAGTTTGTGCTGATATGCTCCATTTTTGTTTTTGTTTTTTTGCCACATAAGGTACTGTGCTTTGTTTAATTTACAGATATCACCATTTTTGTCTTGTGTATCCAAATGATATTGCTCCAGAGGTCTGGTGGTTTGTTCAGATGCAGCTTTGCAAACCTAAGCCACGCTAAGGTTAAACGTAACATTTAACATGCTAACTATGGACTATAGGGTCTGAAACGTAGCTCTTCGGATTTTTGCAATTTCTCTGAGCACTGCATGGCCTGACCTTAGTGTGAATTTGCACTCTTGGGAAAATTGGGAGCTGTCTTGAATGTTTTCCACTTGTGAATAATCTTTTTCGCTGTAAAATGATGGAGCTGAAATTGTTTGGAAATTATAACCCTTCATGGACTGATGGCCATTAACAGCTGCTTCGCTAAGATCCTCACTGAGGTCTTTCATCCTTAGAATTTCTAATACACACCTGAATGCTCCAGACCATCAAATAACTAGAATTGCTGCTTTTATAGAAGGCTGTACTTCATTTTTCCACATGACCTTAAAAAGTCCTCTTAAAACTTTATTTTCTCACACACACACACAAAAAACTATGATTATAAAAAAAGAAATCTACCTGATTTCACTTTGGTCACTATCCCCTTCAAGGTTGTTTCCTTGTGCATCTCTCCAGTACTTTTGCTATATATGCATGCCTCTCTGTAGCACGTTCTGGTTACTTAAAGATCAAGGAGCACAGTGTACATCGGGATTTTCCAAATTTAAATCAAGTATGGTTTTTATGAATGCCCCCTTTTACTTTAGACACCTTTTATATACTTTGATTTCTTTAGCCACTAGAAGACTAATATAATTCCTGCCCAGACAGAGTGAGACATACTGTTATTTACTGATATTTTTTTTATTTATGTGTTTAAAATACATATGAAACAGATACAATAAATTATATCCCAAATATTTACTTTAAATTGTTACAAAAGTTATCACAAACTGTACACATCATGACAGTAGTCGAAGTTGTTCTCGGTCCATATATACTCAAACAATTACAGCTCAAAGCTCTAAGGTCCTAAACATGGAATAACTCGGTAAGGTAGAATTGGCTTCACTGGGTCTCCAGTTTGACTAATTGTTCACAACTATTACAGAACGTGTCGAAATTGCACTCGTTTACAGGTCGGAGCGCTTCAAAGTATCACCAAACAATAGAAATACATTGTGATGTCTCTATTTCCATAAGTTTACGACAGCTTTTTAGAATTCACTTTTCAATATATACAAACAAAAGTGCCATTGACAAGTATGGATATATACAACTGTAAACACAAACTTTTTAATCTGAAATACTCTGACATATTCGCATTTCCCCCGATAAGTGCTTAATTTTTTTGTAGTGGTGAGAGGCATGCTACAAGTAAAAATATTCTCTCTTTTTTTTAACACAGAGGACAGAGCAAGGGGAAAAGAGCATCATTAACTGCATTTGCAAGTAAGATAACAGTACATAGCCTTTTTCTATTTGCTATGTTGGGTTCTTATTAGTTATTACTCACAGGAAAATCTGAGATGATGTTCTGTGGTTTATTTCATGTGGCTTAAAAATATAAAATATTGTAAAAATATTCATAATATATGGAAATATTTGAGTGTGTGTGTGTGTGTGTGTTAGCCACTGTTTGTATTAATCTTCTGCGCTTTTTAAAATTAAATTAACTGTTCAATAACACCTACTCCTTGCTGACTATTATACCTGTCAAGCCATTTAAATTTACAAGATTTTCTTTTTTCTTATCACCTGAAACACAGCTGCCACCAGCAGACACAGCTGCAGACTTTATCAGCTGGAGCCGTAGACAGTATAAACCATGAATGTAGAAGTAAGGCCAAGGCAGCTCCACAGTGGCCTCGTTTCTCTGACAAGTTCAGCCGAGGTGCAGCTGCTTTAAACATGCATTGTTTTAAAATTGCTAAAATTGTTTCAGCAGGGGTAGGTAATCTGGTTTAGAATGACCTTAACCAAACAATCCGACCCATAAATGGGATTTAGAATTGTATTTGTCATTTATGGTTATTCTAAGTCTCAGAACTATTTTTCAGGTTTCATATCCATCCTCTGACACTTACCCAGATTGGGGTCGGGAGGGAAACATCACCTCGTGTGTCCTTGGTCCGACCCAAACACGGACATGGCCAAAATGCATCTAGTCTTTTCTTTTGATGAGCAGTAGTGGCTTTAAGCTGAGCCCTTCTCAATTGATTGACCAGTAACTAGTTTCAAGCTTTAGTGAATAAAACATGAAGTTCATTTGGTAAATTATAGTTTGGTAAATTATTAATTAAAAAGGCAGGTTAACCAGGGTATGCTCCTTGGCTAATGCCACGGCAATCTCAGCGACTGTGTAACACTGTGAACCTCGAGGCTCCACAGCAGCTATGTTGATCTTTTATACTATTAGCGGCTGCAGCTAGCTTATTAACTATGCTAGCTATCTGAGTATTTAAAATACTAACTCTTTAATGTTTCCCACTGACTCGATTTAAAATGTCAATATAATGCAGGGATCCTAAAAGCGCAATCAAATGCTAAAAGATTGCAGCTAAAGCTCCGTCTCCCAAAGAAAAATTTAGCAACCTTATAAATTAATGATATATGGAGACGACGCGGCATTATTCTTGTACTCCAGTACAGGTTAATTTGCCTAATTATTACTGTTAATGTAAGAAACCTAAGATGTCACTACTTTTTTATTCTGTTCACTATGCTTCATTATGTATGTTTAAAAAGAACAACAGTTTTATTTTTAATGTTGCACATCAAAAGTTTACACAGAGGACAAACAGATGTGTTTACAAAACCTGCCTGTGGTTGCGTGAAAATGAACATTCAAGTGGGAACGAACTGCCAAATCTCACAGTCCACGACAGCGGTCATCTCCATGCGTTCTGAAGTGAACACCCTACAATAATGAACGTGGGAGTTTCAATATCAGTGTTACTGGACTAATTAGAGGGTAAGTTTAATTGTTTCTAAATAATACTGCTGCTTGTGTTTGCAGTTATGAAATAAGGTTGTTCTGTGTGTACAAAAATAAAGATGAATTTGTCATTTCATTGTGGCCAATTTTAAGAAACCAATTTAGTCTGAAGTTCATTTAGACACACTTTAATTTGATCTTTCTGTACATATGCTACATGAACCAGCTACTGTTTCTCCAAATATGAGAGTCCTGCAGAGTGATGGCTATTCTGTTTTACACATCTGTGACAGCTGTGACTGATATATTTACTGAGATTTCTCAGCCCTTGCAGAGGCTCAGTTACCTGCATTCCCAAATAAAACCTAGAGCATGACTCGCTTGATTCATCAAGTGTTTTTCATCAAGTAAATATTTTTGTGGTACTGAGCAGCATAGCCCTTAAACTTTGTGCCATTTCAAACTAAAATGGTAACGCACTAAAGAGCTTGACAGCTGAAAAAATGTTGCTCTGGTACTGAAAAAAAACTGATAACGCTGCAAGTTAACCACCACAACTTGTTGCAGTGAGGCCTACCATTCATGTGGTCTGTGTAAATGTTAGTCAAATACGTTTCCAAAGCACACGTATGAAAAACAAACTTTGAATGACTGTGAGTGCTGTGCATAGCCATCTCTGTAGAGCACTTGAAGAACTTGCATTCAAATGAATGAATTTCAGTACAAACATAGAAACATGAATTCAATCCGCTCAAAAGGGTGATAGGCAACATAGCTTGTCGGCAAACAAACATCTGGTTTCTTACAGAGGTGATGCTGGCACTCCACCTGTGATCATCAGGGTGTATGTGGAGGTTTGGGTGAAGGACATGAACCTTGACTCTCAAAGCTTGCTGCTCTTCCAGGCCACTGAAAGGTAAAGCATCACAAAACAAGCAACATTAAAGAGCTATCCAGTCTTTCCCTGGTAAGCAGGTATTTTCTCTAGTCCTACAAATACACTGTGATCATAGGCAAATCTATTTTGGAGCAACTGGACCTTAAGCAGTGTATATCATTTCCCTTGTCTTGTTACATATAGGGTATGTCGGATTATATCCCAAATTAAATAGAAATGTAAAGAATCAATTTAGTCACATATTGCTACTTGATTGTGATGTGATAATTCAAGATGCAATTACTAAAGAAAATACTGGGTGCTCAATGGCTACAGTGAAGTCCATAAGAATTTGCACAATAAATATATTTTTTATAATTTGGACTGAAATGCTGCCAAGATGTTCAGACTTCCAGCTTAACCTGAAGGGGTTTTCCAAAATAACATAAACTATGAAGGATTTAAAGCCTTTTTTATACATAATTCCTAATTTTTAGAAGCTCAAAATGAATCTGGCCAGTAAAAAAAATTATTTTAAATGTAAGGATCGTTCCTTTATCGTCATCGTGAGTGTAACTAATGATTTTGATCTTGTCACAAACTCTCAGTATTTTCATTTATGAAGGATTCTCTCGACTGTAGACTTTGATCATGACATCCTTTAGAATGTTCTTGACTTGGTTAGGTGTTGGTTGCTTTTAGCTTTTCCAAGCCATGGAAATAATTCTAATTTATTTCTTAGCCTCTGAAAATGGCACACTTAGTATTTCTGTAATTAATGGAATACTTCTCTTAAACCCCTTAAATTAAAGCTGAAAGCCTGCACTTCAATAGTTGGCGTACAGTGGAAATACAAAAACTCTTTCACCTTCCAAATATTTATAGACTCAACTGTATATCAGTCTTGTGTATCCATTTTTTGCTTTGACACATGATCCTTTCAAGCTTTCCCACAACTCGTGACTCCTCAGACCTCGACTATTTCAACATTTCAACAGCCTCTTCCCTGCTTTGACAAAAAAATCAATTTATCAGACTGTCCAAAGCCCAGCTACCAGACGTTTTAACAAGAACCTAGAGAAGTGACCACATCACACCTGTTTTAACCTTCAGTATGTTTTATATATATATATATATATATATATATATATATATATATATATATATATATATATATATATATATATATATATATCTATATATATAGAGAGCCGAAAACTCGAGGTGGCAGAGCTTTCGCAGTAAGAGTCTCAGGACAATGGAACAAGCTGCCAGGTCAGTTGAGTCAGTGACCTCTTTTAAATACCTTCCTCCATTATTTAAGAGCCTTTCCTGAAGTTACAAAATGTTATTAATCCACTTGTATTTCTCTGTTTAAATGGTTATTTAACCTTTAGTTTTCTTATTTTCTTGATTGTAAAATCTGCTTGCTTTGTTGCTTGTGCAAACTACCACCTGTAGAAAGGTCCTTTCTAGATAATGCATATATTTTGCCTATGATCACAGCTTTCACCAAATCATAATGTAGGTTTACCACTGAAAATAGGTAATCACCTGTGTTTTCCTATTCTCCAGGTGGGGAGTGGGTGTGACAAAAGAGGGAAAGAATTGATAACATGTAAAATATTAATTTACTGTAGTGAAACAGCTGTCCTCTGTAAAAAGGAAAAAAAGCCTTCCAGTCTATAAAACTGACAACTTCTCTATGAGTACAGGATTAGCTACTCCTTATCTGAAAAACAGGCCCCATTAAAAGGACTACATGCGCCTTTTTCTGCATGACTTAAATGAACACATGCAACATGTAAGTAACAATGGTTTGGAGACCAGCTTTCATGAAGTGAAGCCATCTGTTTTCCCTTAGAAAACAAATTTGGTGCCTTAGTATTGCAAAGAAATAAATGTTAAGCGTCTCAATGAGATTTTGGGAAAAATAGCTAATAAACTTTTCAAAATCCCTTCAAGGTTGTTCTTTATGTTTTTTTGTTTGTTTGTTTGATTTACAGACAGGAGACTAATTTTAAGACAAAATGTATTTGTTTACAATCCCTTTTCCCCTGGATGCATATGTCCCCATGCAATAAGAACCCTTTTTCCTTGCAGATATCAAAGAGGGCACTTTCAATCTGCAGTATTAGTAATTTAAGAGAAAACAGCTGCTCATTAACATTGCAGCTGCGTCTAGGCTCCCTAAAACTTTGGAAATTAATCAGAAAAGTAAACCCTAAATTGGGAAGCAACAATTACACGTTCCGGATGATTTCATAGTTTCACAATGTTGGAAAGATTCAATTGAACTAATATAAAATAAAAATAAAAAGACATAAATAATGTACTCCCCGTAGAGATGGAATAGATTGACATTTAGAAAATGTGACAGTCTACTGTGTGGTTTCTTTGCTTTGCACACCATAACACCTATACAGTTCAGTCTCACATTCAGAAGTTTTAATCGGGCTCTGTAAGACTAGTAAGGAAAAGAACATGCTTGTACCTCTCCTAGTGCATGCCAGTGCGTGATGGGCTTCCGTGGATAAGCCAACATTTCGTTCCAGTGATCTCGTCCGAGCCCTTCAGCATCTGGCCCCGTACGACACACGCCAATCACCTCATTGTGTCCAACACTGGTAGTCATAAAACACACACATTGACACACATGTGCTTTGGATCATGACTAAATTAAAAATATGTTTTGATCTACTTCTACTCTGCTCACTTTATCGTTTTAATGTAAGCATGTGAACATAAACAGTATTTAGTGAGTATTTAACTCACCGATCATAATCCATGACCATGATGGACAGACTGACTTGTTCCACATTCTCCGGGGGAATATCGAAGATGATAGCCTCGTTGTACACCGGATTAAGTGTGCTTTTCTTAATTGTTGTTTTTCGTTTCTTTAACCTCCGTCCATCACACATCAAGTAGACCTTCACATATGGATCTGAGAGACAAATATATGAAATAATTTGCAATTGTGTCAAAAGCTTTCATGGCTTCTGACATTAAACTTCATTAGCCTCTTTGTTTCAGTTTCTTGTGCATTGTTTTTGCCTTTCTGGTTTTTCTCCTGGCATCCCTCGGTGCTCCTCGGGGCTCCATATTGGGCCCACTACTCTTCTCTGTCAATGATTTATCAAATGCCTCCTCCCATTTTTATGCAGATGATACAATCTGCTGTTGTTTGTGTTTTTCAGTTGTAAAAACCCTCAGATTTCAGTAGTTTGCCTATTATGATGCTTAGTATCATTTAACTTTACATAAGTTTCTGTTAAATGCAGACAAATCTAAGTTCATTTTATTCATAAATAATCAAAGGGCTGAAACTTGTATTCAGGTATCATTATCGATCAGAATTTTCTCATTTAAACTTTATATTGAAAATCCTGTGTCCAAGATAAAAAATAAATTAATTAGGTTTCTTTTCAGGAATGCATTTTTTATTGTGCTCTAAGTCAGGCGACCTACAGGGGAACTTCTCATTATGAACACACCTGGCTAATACTTAAAGAGGCTGGATGCCATTTTCATTGTTCTTTACATTTATTACAGACCTTGGAAAACTTGTACATCACTCTCTTCTGTATGCTGCTGCTAAGTGACCGGCTCTGTATATCCCAGACCTTCCCGTGGATTGGTTTTTGCAAATAAATCACTGCTTGGGCTAGTTTCTTCTTATGTGTGTGACTCTATTTCTAAAAACCACAACCAATGTGTCCTATGTTCTCAGAATATTTTATAAAAGAGACTTTTACCTGGAAAAATAAAGGATATATATCGTCCCTATTTCTTTTTGCTCTCTCAGCTTAACTATATTTAATTAATTCCTAAGTTTTGCTTTTGATGTGAAGACTATTTTGCTATTTGATTACCTGAGGAGCCTGTGATGTCCATGGCTTTGAGGTTTCTGCATTTGATGACTGTTAGGGTCATTCTCCCTGCTGTGGGGAGGTAGCACAACGAGTACATGATCTCTCCCAAATCGATACTCTCCTGGAGGGCATAAAAAGAAAAGAGAGCAGAATGTATTGAACCAAATTTAAATGATTTGCTACATTTTGTGAATCAAAATGCCAAAGCAAAGGAGCAAACAGGTCAGTTTTTAAAAGAGGTCATATGCATTGAGCTGATAGTGAGAGTTTAATTAGCATGGCTCTGCAGGCTATTTGACATTTATCTCAGTCCTTCAATTCTTTATGGCGGTAAACTTAACTAACAATTAACTGTTCAGATTTGTTACTGTTTCTTCATCCAATAACCGTAAATCATTAATCTAGTAGTAAATAGTACTAATGTATGGTTTCCAGGCTTTGGTAACAGTCCTAAGAAAACCATCTCAACAATACTTTGGTGGTTGTAATACAGGCAATCATAGCCAGGAGAGGTTAAATCATACATAGTGTGATATGTCACTATATTAATCGTTAGAATGAACTTTTTTATTGGTAATTGATGGGAAAGTATCTTTTTTAAACAGATAGACGCATTAAACTATCATGTTTTGCAATGACTTGAGAAACCACAAGATCAAAATTATAACATCTTCTTTGTATTAGACTTCATCATCATCATCAGGCCAATATTTCAATTATTCAGAAACTTCGGTTTATGACCAAGTATCAATGAAATGAAAGTCATTCACAAATCTGTCAACTGTTGTTGGTAATAAACAATACAGTTTATTTAGCAAATGTTAGCATACTAGCATAAACTAAGATAATCAAGACTGCAAAATGTATAGCTGCTAAACATCTAAATGATCTTATCATTATGGCTTTATAGACCTGTTAGCATGTTTTTTAAATCACTATTGTATATGCAATATTATTTGATTCATTGTAGTTGAGTTTGTTGTTGGCTCAATTTGTTTGCTAGCAAAACGAATACCAATAGCGTATGTTGTGATTTCAAAACGTAAGAACATGATTTTGCAGCTCATTTAATTGTTAGTTTGTAGAGGTTCTTAAAATTAAGTTTGTTTGTTTATTCTGTCATAGTTTACACAATGAATTAGGTTACATTGGTAATTGTTAATGACATTATCTATAACTACTAAAAAGAGAAGTGTAGACTGTTTTTTCTGCTGAAATTTAACATCATAGTTGTTAATTGTGTAATCTAGACAACTCTCTGCAACTACACATTTATAGCCAGTGAAATCCCGTACGCTACATCTTACTATTGAATTAACATTGGAGTTTGGCTTGAATGTTCAATTATTGTAAGCCTCTCTCACACAGACCTACAGACTGGTCTGTAAACATCTTGAAATAAGGGGAAACGTGTGTTCCCCAAGATTGATCACAAAGAGGTATAAGGTGCTACACTCAAAACCTCACTGAGATTGCTATGGTTGTTAGCGAGGCGTTGCAGCTGCCCATAGTTTACATGATAAACTCATCTGTGAACGCTCAGCAACTACTCTCCAAGTTGTAGTGAAATTGTGAAAGTAAACATTTCACCTATGTTTTCCCATATGTTTTGGTTTCAGCAAGCTGCACTTTTCACAGTTTGTGCACCGGTTGGAGAACAGTTGGCAAGTGCTTGCAGAAAAGTTAAGAGAAACCAATAGGAAGGGAGTTGAAGTTAGACAATACCTTATAACCACACATGTTTATAAATACTACTTGTGCCATAAAAATTGTCAGATAAATACCTTAAGATTAGTACAGGTCCAAAGTTACCAAGCTGCCTTTGGTTGTGTCAACACAGAAATAGGAATATAAAAAAAGAAATCCCACAATCCAAGTGACTATGATGAGATGTGCACAGGAGGAAAAATATAAATATAAACTTTCTCCATGCCATTTATATTACCAAACTCTATATGAAGTTGTCTATAGAGTTACATTAGTCCGTTTATTTTAAAGTGATGTCTTATGAGTCTATGATAGTGTAGCATTCCTCTGGAGTTGAATGTAATGAGCACTGAAATCACACCCGACTGCAGTTTTCTCTTGCACAGTCTCCATGCAGTTCTCATAGGTAAGGGTAAAATTTAATTGGTGCAACAAATGTGGTTTTAAGTAAACAAATTTTATCAGCTCTTAATGCCTGTGCTTTTAGAAAGCATCAATATAAAAATTATAATATATTAAGGAAGCGAGAGAATAGCCAGTTAAACAATTCTTTATGCAAAACAAAATTTATTGTTCTTCTGTTGCTGCTAATTTAGCCCACAGACACTAAAGTGAACCTGAAAGCAAAGGCTCAGTGTTTCTCACCAGGAACACATTCATTAATAAAGCCCAGCCTCTTGAGCAAATTGTGATAAGTGGTTATGCTGGAGTAAATGCATTCGGGGGCTAAATAACCACAAATCTTTAGAAAAGAGTTCATATGAGGACAGGCTATCTGCAGTATGCTGCAAAGCCTGCAAACCCTTTTTGTTTACCTGTAGAGTTTTAGTCACTGCATAAATGTGGTCTTGGATATTTTTTACTCTGTTTCTATAATTACATCTGCAGAATACCCAGCATTTTCTGGAAAATGCTGTGTGGGTGTTTGGCTGTTGAAATCCATTTCCCAAAGCATTTGAATTATGCAATGCATTGCACCTGCCATAATATTTTTTGATTAGACATTTCTGACAACAGTATAAAATCCCATTCACTACTACCACGGTAACAGCACAGAGGCCTGGTGCAACATTTCTTAAATAGCAACAACATACACATATGCGAGGATTTGGCAGTGTCTTAGTGTGAACACCAACTCACTGTGGTTGCTGCATGAATATCCTTCCAAACAACCGCCTCCCTGGAAAGATCAGAGAGTTCAAAGAGGTTGTCCACAACCACCTCCCCAATCATATCGTGGCTGGTGAATCGGTCAAAGTCGTAGACGCTGAAATGGAGCTTGCGGTTGCAAAGCTCATCGTATACTACGGGGAAACAGAAGGTCTCGTCAAATGTGGGGTTTAGATTCTTGCGATGAACTCGAGTCTGGAACTTCTTCTTTCTCTCGGGTAGCAAGTAGATCTTCACATATGGGTCAGAGGTGCCTGTGAAGTCTTTGGCAGGCAGATCCAAAGCTTTCAGGATCCTCACCACCAAAGCCTGCTCCTCGTAGTCGTAACGAAGCGAAAAGCTTAGCTTTCCACAAGTCTCCACGGGCTCTTTGGCCTCTTCTGAGTCCACAGACTTCTGCTTGTAGAGTTCAGGTTTTATTCTTCCAATGCTGACAGTAGAGGACTGGCGGAGAGGCACTGTGTCCATGGTGAAGTCAACACTGGTGACATTCTTCTGACGAGGCAGGTGGCGCCTGAATGAATTGTGCCTGTTGAAAGGAGCATCACAGAGCATCAGGTAAATGTCTCATTTGTCGTGTGTTTGGCGTCATGGAAGAGCAGCTTTTTTATGGAACAAAAGGTTTATCAGAGCAAAATACCACACAAATAAAAGCTGGTTATTGTTTTTATTACTATTCAGGAAAAAGTCTAAAAACAATATCTAGTGTAGAAACCTTTAAATGTTTAATAAACTACCACCAGATGCTCACAATAGTGCATAATTAACTAGGAACCAAAATGGCGATAGTCTAAATATTGTCCAGAGATATATATGCTTTGTTTTTTTAAATCCCCCTGTGGGCGGTCTTTATCCTTCGAGCTCCTCATCTTCTCTACCTCCTCTTTCAACCCTTGGTATTCTCAAGCTTCTTGTGTTACTCGTGTTTATATTGCTTCCTCTGCTTGTCAACCGTTACTGTGTCTGGTTGGTAGCGGACACAGTAGAGGGCCGCCACAGTCACCAGTTTGTCTGTTTGTATCTCGAAGTCAAACAGGATCTTAGCTTGGCCATTTTCAAACTACCCTGGGGGCGTTGCGCTTGATACTTCTAGGCCATACTCGGCACAGATGTTCAGCGACTTGGTTATGGCTTTCCATGTATGACTCATGTGCTAGCATCTTTTGATGCTCATATCAAGTCTGTGACCCGGTCTTGCTCTGGAGCAGAAGCCCCACCCACCTGCAGTTTAAATTTTGTTTTGTATATGAGGAGCAGCCAATCAGAGGTTTGCTTAAAGGGGGCTTGTTTTAGACAGATGATCAGTTTTTCCAGCTTTATTTGACAGACACAGTGAGGAAAGGACAGGAAAGCGGGGGCAGAGCGAGAGGAAGGCATGTGGCAAAGGGCCGCAGGTCAGACTTGAACCCAGGCCAGGCGCTCTCAGCCTATAAAGCAGCGCCCTATATTGCATATTTTAAATCCCAGCAAACTCCCTAGCTGAAAATAGCTGGTTTTATCATCCATATGGTAACAGGTGATATTAAATCACCAGTGATCAAAGTGACAAATTGATTTTTGCCACTACTGGCGTTGGTTTGGGGAAATGAAAACACATCTCCAGCACTCAGATTTGAGCCCTCATTCCAATTACCTGAATGCTGCAAATTTCAGTGAAGTTGACATCTTTTGAGAAAACCACGTCTGTCTTTGACTCGCCGATCTTGTCACCTAGCAACTGGCCCTCCTCCTTTCTGACCGTAAGACAATCACAGCAGCCTGACAACCGTGGCACAGGAAGCACAGCTGAAGATTAAATACTACACTGAAATATTGTAAACAGCACAGAGGGGGAACATCGCCAGCACAAATCTCAGAGGAAAAGGAAAGTGTGCCTGATTTACCAACTGAACATTGATTAGCAAGATTTGTTTTCTCCTTTATGATTTTTGTGTATTGTCAACCTTTATCTCTCTTTGAATCCCCCAACACACACTCAATCCATATGGGCTTATTGACATCTTCCTTTGTCTTCCTCTTTCTCTGTTTTCCTAAGTGTTAAAGTTACAAACATCTACAATACCCTGAAAAAGTTTAACAACCTTCGGACTCCAAACTTTTGCAGTGTATGGTTTGTCACACAATAGATAAAAGTTATATTTTGTGTCTCATTAGTTGTCTAGAAACCAAACACTATAATGTCAGTTAGAATTTTGGCTACCATCATTTTGTTTCTTTGAAGCCAGAAGTGAACTTATAAAAAGTAGAGATGGACCGATCCGATATTACGTATCGGACCGATACCGCACACCAAATATAGCGGAATTGACTCTGTTTGTCCCCAGTATACCTTTTTCTCTTTCTTTGACCACTAATCATGCTAGGGCCTTCACGCCCCTCTGTATAGTTATGGGGGAGAAAAAGCATTTGCAGTGACGAAAACATTTCTGTAACAGGGTGTATTTTGTTATTTTGGGGACGGACTCGCTTTTGGAACGGGTCTCTAGTGGTCATTTGAAGAATTGCAATTCAATTTCTCAGTTTTTAACTCTGTGTGCTGTCTTGACACAAAGAGGCCAAAGCAAAATATGGAAAATTGTTTTTAAAAATTGTCTTTACTAATGAGTATAGTTGAAAATGAAACATATATGATTGACTTAAACTTCATCCCTCTGTTTTGCATTTCCACCCTTGTTCCACAAAGTTTCACCTGTGCTCTGCCACTGTTTGGCTTGGTTACAGATGCACAGTTACACATAAATGTCAGGGTCAGAGTCAATCAGAGGAAGAGTTGGTGATGGTCTTTGCATAATGTGGATGTCAAATTTTAACAACGACAGCTGAGGACAGAAAAAAGTGTGTCTGTAAAGGTCACCGAAACACGGTGGAAACTCTGTAGAGTTTCTATTATGTGACTATTTTAGTTTAAACATTTACCTGCCAGTATGAAGGGAAGGTTTCTAAGACTGAATCTCCAAACTAAAAATGCTTTTGGTGCTTGGCAAATGTTAATTGTGGACGCTGAACCAAGTTAGTCATAAATTCTTAGAATAATTTTAATAATTAGTCATTGTTTCAAATGTCAAATTGTTTTCTATTTTTTGGTTCCAGCTTTTCAGCTCTGAGGATTTGTTTCTTTTCTTTGTGACACTGAAATAAAATCCCAGTTTTGGACTGTTGGGTTTCCATGTTTGCAGATGTCAGCAGTTAGATTTCCTGGTTTTCCAAGACTATATCTACTAGTTTTTCTGGTGTTATAACCTGATTATGGTATATGCTGCTAGGCTTTTCTTTTAAGCCACGATTAACTCTAAAAAATTAGTTTTGCTTTAGGCTTCTTTTAGCTTTTGCTGTCAAAAAAGTAGGCGGAGGAATTGAGAAGGTAGGTCTTGTAATCTTTAACCTGTCCTATCTGCATAACTGGTGGGTGTATAATTCATGGAGGCCTACGCCACAATATCATTTAATTAACAAGCCCTAACAACAAATCAAAGTGCATGTCAATACCAGCTTCCTCCGAGAAACTGAGCACAGCTGCCTGGTGCGTCTGACAAAAACCCAACCTTCCACCATGACAGCTCCCACCCCACAGCCATGCTAATTATGGACCTTCTAGTTTAAACACAGTACTGGAAAACAAAGAGAAGAAAGAGCTGATTGTTTAATGACTGAGGTCTTTACCAGAGCAGCTTGACTCACATGTACAAGTGATTATAGGGTTCAAAGTGCAGCAAGGAGATGTGTCAGAAATGCTGCAGAATCTCATTTTTGTGATGTACAACAGCAGCAGCAGCTATTCAAGGTCACCAACCAGTCACTGACATGTGCCACACTACCTCGAGGACAGCAGCAGCAGCCCTGTCACGAACTGTCAGGACAGTTTGTGCTCTATGTGAGTTTTTGTTTTTTTAAATGTGTTTCTTGTAACATGGGTGGGGAGATGGACAAAACAAAAGAGATCTTTAATATGCTACACTTAGTTGTAAGCACAAGTGGCCTGAGTGCAGAAGCAGACTAGGGACTGGTTCATGTGACAGTACCTGGAGGAGGAGGTTGGCTCGGTGGTCTGCCTCTGGATTTTAGCCTGCTGGCTGAGCTTCTCCCTCAGAGCTGTCTGGACCTCGGCAGGGATGTCTGGAGACGTTTGGCTGATCTTCATGGCTGCCTCCAGTAGCTTGACTGAGCTCCGTCCATTCACCTTCACTTCAGGCGGCTGTTTCTTTTCCACCTCCGCCACTTTAAACTCAGTAACCGGGGGGGAGTTGGGTGGGGGTGCCTCGGGGAAACCCCCACGGAGCACATTTTCAGCGTGGGCTGACAGAGCCTTGCTCCTCCAGATGGGCCAACACAGCTTCCAAAAGACAAAGAGAGAGACTACCAACAGGGCGAGGCCACAGAAACCCACGACCACAGCAAGGAGACTAATAGAGATGTCTACATTCAACCAAAGGACAAAGACAGGTGACACGTAGAAAGGAGGAGAGAAGCAGGCGAAGGACAAAATATGACCAACAAACATGCAAGGGAGAAGGAGAAAAAGGGAGAGAAAGCAAGCTGTAAGAAAGAGGGGGCAGCAAATGCACCTGTTTGATATAGAAAGATCATATAAAGGTCATAAAACCACAGTTTAGTGAGGAGACACAGCATCAGGAAAACAGCACGAAAAGAAAAACATCTGGCACCACATCTCCCCTTCTGGCTTCTATTTAAAAGCAAAGTTTGCACCCGCTGTGCAACAGTATGCAAGGAAGCTTAATTCAGCTTAAAAATTCAGATTTTCAATCAAGCTGGCACTAGAGTGAAATTTCACAGACTGCAAATTTACAAAGGAAACATAGCTGAAGGGAGGAGAATCATTTCGTCCTCTCGGTCTGTTTCCCACCTGTTGCTGTTTCACTCAGTGTGGACTGAGATGCGTAACAGGTAGACACTTTCAGAACATTTTTCGTTTTTAAAAAAACGCAGTAAAAATAAGGATAATAGTGGACTAATAAACTTTTAACTAGTTGGTGATTAGTTCATCCATTCCCCCTCGAAACTCTGCGAGTACTGGGCGCCATGACTTTAGAGAAAGAAGTGATTAATTAAGGGAATTGGGGAGAATAAAATAATGACTTTATTCTATTTACCTGCGTGTCCTTTACCTGGTATGTTGCTCTCAAGGGGGAATATATCCGAACATTTCTCCCGGTCTACGTGTCCCGCGAGACAAAGTTCCGTAACGATTTGGAGAGCCCTTTGGCACAGAGTGACGCTGTCATCCGTCCGAACATTCATGTCTCTCCGGTTAAGCCATTGCACGCCGGAGGAGCCGGGAGGGCGGCGGTTCATTTGGAAACCTTTTATGCGCCGCAGAGTGCAGCCTGTCCGCGGGAGACAGTGGGGAAGCGCGCAGAGTCCTGATCCATATCCAACGCGCAACGAGGAGCGACTGGCCGCACGCGCTCCCTGCGTTTGAATAACAGCAAACGGGGTGCTCGAGTCCAACCCTCACTGCGTCCAATAGCGATGCGCTTCGGTTTGATACTCAGTCCTGTTGGTCGGGGTTTGTAACGGGATTACTTTTTCGAGTAATGACTGGAGTGTTCTCTATGAGGGACAGACGACCTCGCTATGTCCCCGCCTTTCGGCCAACGCATGTTGGCTTCCCGATCCCCTGTGGCCCTCGGTCTGTGGTTATAAAGATTCAGCAGATCTAAGTCAAAGCCAAAGAAAAGTAACACTTTTCAAAAAGCATCACAGAGCTAGAAAAATAGGCTTACATACAAGCTGCCCCATACCTACAGAAAATTTGTGTTTTGTTATATATTTATATGAATATTTGCACAGATTAGAAGGTCAGAAAAGTTTTTCCAGTCAGTCATCAAATTCATATTTTTTGAAAGTGTGTGTCACCAAAGCCAGTTTGCGTTCTTATGGTTATTCCAATTTACTGAGAATCACTTGACCTGTGATGTTTTTTTTAAACTACTGACTAATTTCAAAACCTAAATTTCTTGTAAAATCATTCTAATTAGTATTATTATTATTATTGTTATTATTATTATTATTATTATTATTATTATTATTATTATTATTGTTGTTGTTGTTGTTGTTGTTGTTATTGTTATTTTCTATGAACCATTCAATATCATATACTCAGTAATGCTTAAGTAATGATTGACTCATCATGATGATGATTAATCTAAGATGTGTCATTAATTTTCTAGCCATTAACAAATGTGAAGTGCAAATTTAGATCATCCATTAAAAAATGATTCACTGTTACCTCAAATGTGGACTGACACGTGAGCATGTTAGCTTCTCAACATCCCAGTTTATTTATGTTACTGTGTATATCTTGAATTTGATTAAAAACATGACTCTTCTATAAAAACATACATTCATCTGCCCTAAAACTGAAGCTGCAGAAGTCCCATATGTTGCAGTTCCTCTAATGGCCACATGAGGCTGGCTCTAAAGGTGAATTAAACTCCATCTACATCCATGTTGCAGCATGTTTACAGCCAAGTACAACATGCACCATCAAAGCTTAAAGTTTAATTTATCAATTTGACTGGTATGTGTGCTGACACGGGCAATCGTGGCTGATAGCTGTCTGTCTCTCGGCCTCATCTCCACTAATTAATCACACTGAAATGGACCTCTTGACTATGTTTGTGCTGTAGTTCCTTTTAGAGCATTTTTCATGGCATAGAAATGCTCTAGAAGGTATTTGGGGACACAAAGGTACTGCAGGTGGGCCGATGTAATAAGAGAAATTCATTTTTGAACTTCCTCACTGGATTTATATAAAAAAAATCATTAAAACTGGCAATAGGAGGTGGTTCATTTTTGATATTACTCATTACTCCAACCTAAATGTATTGCTCTTGTATTGAAGTTTGTGTTGCTGTGGCAGGCGGGTCACAGGTTGGCTTTACCACTTTGAATATGACTGGGTAGCATCTGCAATTCATAGCCAACAGCCTGTAATTTCTGTGTTTTTTGAATAAAATTGTCAAGAAAACACATGACTTTCCATCGTATTTTGATTAGAGTGAAGATTTATGATTTGGTAGGGCCCTGTGGGGTCTTTCTGGTTTTTAAGGGGGCTGCAGCTTTATTGGCTTCTGGAATGGCTGATCGAGATTAATTTAAGGTGAGCTGTGTCTTTTTACTTAAACCCCCCCCCCCCCCCCAAAAAAACAACAACAATATGGAGCAACATGGCAGTGGCTCAAACCCTAAAAATGAGGCTTCAAAATGCAAGGAAGCCAAGAAACCCAATTAATGATGTCATGGTAGCCACACCCATCCATCTTTTATATACAGTCTTTGACAAATACATACTGTTGTTGCTTACCAACTTGTGTGAATTGAGTGTAAATTAATGTCTCATAACTGATGACCTTTGAGGTGTGAAACATTCACAAATAGATATGGAGACTTTTTTTATATGCTAATGGTAAGCAACAGGAAATCATTAAATCATACTTTAGCACGAGTCATGCATTAGTTTGGCGCTACTTGAGTATATAATTGTACTCTTATTAGAAAGTGTTACCATCTAACCGATTATTCTCTTTACAATTTATTTTAACACACTCTCAAATTGCAGATTACCTATTGAAAAAGCGGTGTTCTGTGATTTTACCAGTGCGACCAGTTACTCAGTTATTAGTCTTTAATTTACTTATTTGTTGTGCATGTGTATGAAGAAAAATTACCATTAAATGCACTTTTCTCATCCGCAGGTTGTTGGAGAAAAAAAAGGGCACAGAATAAAATTTACATGTCATTCAAATAGTGAAAATGTTCAAGGATCTTCATCAAAAGCACTGCAAAGTCAAGGTTGCAGCCTGTATTCACATGCCAGTGGGGGGCACAAGACTGTAGCCAAGGGAAATTGCAGTGGAAAGAAGTGAAGAATAACAGATGTGATGAAAGAGTGACAAATACAGCTGAGGGTGATTTAGAAATTTGGAGCCATGGTTACTATGGTGTAGCTGTCCTGAAGGGATGGTATCAACAAAGGAAATGAACCAGAACAGGAAAGAGATTCCAAACCTCTTCACCATCCAGCCAGAGCCATGTGATAATTAAGACATGTCATATATACAGGACTGAGAGGAAATTCAAGTTCGGGATTTAATATCTTTACAAATGAGAAAAGGAACACTGAACGTTTTAACCCAGCCCGGTGACATGAAAAGGCAACAATTTTATCAGCTTTTTCCCTTCCCATACGGTGACAACTAATGACACCTCAGGCCTCATCCTAACCATTTTCTTTTATGTGCATTGCAACATAATATGACACGTGAAAAGTTGAAAATGTGTAAACATGACACACATCTGAAGCAGCCCCCTTTCTTTATATGTATGTTCCATTATAGCATGTAATTTAAACTAGTGAACGGAGAAAATGATTACATACAACATATGGGCAAAAGTGCAGGGCCACCTACACATTACACCTACAGGAGATGCTCGGCTATGGAAACTCATGCCTTGAAGCTCCCTTGACGTGCAGAGTCTTTGTGCTGACGTTAATGCAAGAGGAGGTTTGAAGTTCTATAGTTTATGTTGACAACTATGCTCATCAGCACTCCATTACACACTGTACATTTATGTGATCTGCCACTTCATCACTGAGTTGCTGTGGTTCCTAAAGCTTCCACTTTGCAATTATACTGCTTAGAGTTGGTAGTGGAACATCTAGGAGGGCTGATATTTTTGCCCATATAGTGTATAATATAGTATCTTCATTCATTTAAGCTGATATATATACGTAAATGGATGTAAACATTAAAAAATTGCAAAAAGGATACTTGATTGAGTGCTACTGTGTCAAGTTCTGTAAACCTTACTATATAAACAGGTCATCACTTGTGTTCATGTGTTTTAGAAATTCAAATTAATTCAGTTTTATTTAATTTGATTCTTTGAAGTGATACCTCCAGCAAAACAGCTGCTGATTCATTATTACTATGCACTCACGAGCCACTTTATTAGGTACTCTTTGCTAGTACCAGGTTGGACCTCCTGCTAACAAATATCTGGCACAGATATATTTTATATATAGAAGTTATATTACCACCTCAATTGACATGCAACATGGATCAAAAGACAGTATGGGTTGCAAAGCAGCTTGCAGGTGCAGCTGTAACTGTTGGCAGGCTTAAGCAATCGAAATTGAAAGACATAGTTTAAATTTGCCAGATGGAAGCGTAAAACTATCAACTGATCGAAGCTTCGAGGTCCTGAACCAATCATAATTTTTTTCCTTTGAATGCTATTTAAAGGTCTTTTTGAGCAGCCGCATCAGATTAAATGTTCAATAAAATTCATCCATCTCTTTGGATTATCTGGACATCAGATTGGCTCTCTTCATACTGAGCATCAAGGCCTCACAGAGCTGTTAGTGTGGCTGTTTGAGAGTCTTTTTTTCCCCCCGTCACAGCTTGAAATACCAGATGATTTCGAGAGAGTCGTCACTCCTTTCCACTCAAACTTGTTGCTGATTGTAGAAAAACATTCCCTGTTAAAAATGGTCTCCACTCCCCCATAAGAGAGATGTATCAGATGTTTGAGCATCGTGCCCAGAGCAGAAAGCTGTTTGGCAGACCTCTATAACGGAATTAACCAACAGGAGGGCAAAATAATCAGCTGCTGCACTGAGCTGCAGTTGTCTAAGCCGATTCGATTCGGTATCATTAAATTGATATAAACCGCATGCATACAGCCAGCAATTACGTGGCCTTTAGTGTAATCATTACACTGGACAGTGCCCCATAGTAAGTGCCAAATTTTTTAAGCAATCCTTTGCCATAAGCTTTTGTGTATTCAATAAAATAAGGCCATCTATTGCCTCCATTCATTTCCCATTTCCAACCGCAAATCTTCTGACATCAGGGATGTAAATACCAAAGGGGCTGTCTCCAAGACAACAGCGCACACAACATCAGTAAACTGTCTGCGAGATTGTCTTTGTCTTTCAGTTTATGTCTAGTGTAGCATTGTGGAGAGAAATAATCAGTATTTGTTCTGCAGCTAAGCCTGCTGGGACACTGGCGTATAGATGGAAAATCAGCTGTGCTTTAAACTGCATTTCAAAGGCACTTGTTGGTAACTAATTGGTACACAGAAAAGAGGGAACACTGGATGATGAAGGGTTAGTGCGTGATTATGTCAGTGCTAACTTGAAAACACAAAAGTAATCACTGCGCACATCATTTCCCCTCATTGGCATTTGCATTAGGCTCTCAAACACAAAGACAGGAGCAGGAAAAGAGAGAGAGAACGCAGACTGTGCCTCTTCAAGTTTTAGATATCTTATCAAAGGTGATTTACATTATAATTCCATCTGCGCTCGATTCTGTCAAAACAAGGTTGGCTAGGAGAAAATATGAGTCGTAAGAATGAATGTTATGGTTTTATTGTTTTTTACAACTTAACACTTAAACAACTTAAGAGCAAAAAGACCTCATAACGCCATAACAGGCTGCTAATGAGGGACTGCACAGCATTTTTATACCCTTAGTCCTGTGTGTTCATACAGCGTCCGTCATTTTGATTGGATCTTGTGTGCAAAAGTCCACATGGTAAATGGACTGGTACTTACACACTGCTTTGTCCTTTAAATGAGGCCCCAAAGCACTTTTTACTACAAGCTTCATTCACCCATTCACACAGTACTTTGTTCTATGCCTTTCAGCACTTTGCAGCTTACTAAACACACACACAAGAAAATGACTACTGGACAAAATAGAAAGTAAAGGAACATTTAATGTGACTGCATATATAAAATATATTTCTTATATTGTATATAAGAGTGTAAGAGTGTTTTGGAGAGGACAAAGGCGAGCAAATCCTTCTCTAACATTGAGCAATGTGTTTTTCTCAACCCCTGAAAGGAGCACAGAGCTTGCTGAGAAAATTTTTTTTAACAGCACATAGGAGTGTGAGGGTTTTTTTAGAAACAAAATATTAATGATTAGTGAATAAATGTCCTTGTCTCTGGCAGAGGCACTTCCAAGAACTGTTAAGTGAGTTGGTACAGTGAAAGGTGAGACACAGGGTCCCGCAGGAAACCATAACATTTAAAGTTTGTTACTATAGGAATAAAAGTTTCCATGTAATTTTGTACTTTTTTTGTTTTATTTATTTAAAAATAAAATGTTACATTTTAAGGAATCTGATGAAATGAAATGGTCACATCTAATGGTGTTGGGTGTTGTAAGAGTAGTGGTCCAAAGGCTTTAGCAACTAATCTAATATCTATCAATTTATCTCGTCCCTGTAGGCGGTCTATCCTTCAAGCTCGGGTCCTCTACCAAAGACCTAGGAGCTTGAAAGTCCTGCACAGTATCTTAGCTGTTCTTAGGGCTACGCTCTTCTGGACAGAGATCTCCGATGCTGTTCCTCACCTCCCCTAGCTTGGGGGTCACTGGACCTAGCACTTCGATTACCACTGCTGCCTTCACCCTCCATATCTTCTCAAGTTCTTCTCGGAGCTCTTGGTACTTCTCCAGCTTCTCGTGTTCCTTCTTCCTGATGTTGCTGTCATTCATGGTTGGTTACACCACTTGGCCATGGAGTTCCATGTATGCCCTTCCTGCTAGCATCTTGCATCCTCCTGTTATGTGCTGCATTGTCTCAGGGGCATCTTTACACAGCCTGCACCTGGAGTCTTGTCTGGTGTGGTAGACCCCAGCCTCTATGGACCTTGTGCTCAGAGCTTGTTCATGTGCCTCCATGATTAGTGCCTCTGTGCTGTCTTTCAGTCCAACTTTGCCCAAACACTGGTATGACTTCTGGGACCTGTCCTTCCGTGATGGCTCTTCTCCTTGCTCCTCACTTTTTCGGGCTTCTTCTGCCTGAGGTATTCACCAAACATGTGGTCAGCTGTGGCCATCTTCATGATGTACTCATGGACCTCTGCTGCCTCATCCTGTACAGTGGTTCTGACACTCACTGGTCTTGAGCCTCCTGCATTTTGCTTAGTGTACAGTCTCACGGTGCTGGATTTAGGGTGAAATCCTCCATGCATATCTTGCCTGATGTCAGTGGTTTCTATCTCCTCCTTTAGGCAGCTTAATATCCCAGCAGGGTACCTGATCACCAGCAGGGCGTAGGTGTTTAATGGCACAGATGTTGTTCTTCCCATTCAGCTGACTCCTCAGGACTTGCCTGAACCTTTGCAGAAAAAACAGAATAAAAATGTAATGCATTTATGTTATTTGTTTTTTCTTAGCAAGGGAGCAATTTGATAATGTATATTTTCTGTATGATTAGCACCTAATTTGTGTGTGTGTGTGTGTTTTTATTTGAGATACAGACTTTTCACACTTCCTCTTAGCTCTTTCCCACAGAGGCCCACAAAACATATTGTTTCCATCACATTTACTTTGTTGTGATCTGGTCACACAATAACAGGTCAAATTATGCGATTGTTAAAAAACATTAATTTTGATATTTTCTGATCTGCAACTACACAAAATCCTGTAACGTTAGAGAAAGATGTGTGACTCACGTTATAAGTCTATGAACTGTGGTCTCCAGCAGTACAGTAACATGCTTGATTGGCGTGTGACTCATTAGACTCATGCATCTTTCTTTTTTTTTAAAAATAACAATGTATTACTGAAAGCTGTGTTTTACACCAGGCAAATATTCTTTGCTGTGTGATTTTTATTACACAAATGCATTCAGGAACACACCTTATTAATTTATCCACTGTCTTTAATCAGAAGCTTTCAGCTAATGGCTGCACTCATAAATAAAAGCACAGCCTGGTGGCATAAGACCTTCCCTGGAGGAAAAAACAAAAAACAAAATAGTTAAATGTCCAGCAAATCCATTTGTTTCCATTTAAGGGACTAAGGCTGCTGATCAGTGCAGGTGTTATGAAAAGGTTGAAGGCTTTTTAAATTGTTAAAGAGTTAGACACTGTCAGTGTTGATTTCTAGATAATAATTTTAACCTAGCAGGAGAATAATATCTGAAGAGGAGCAGTTGTACTATATTAATATTAACCATAGCATTGCTGAAGTTACTTTTTTTCTCCCAGAGAGTTGTGGCCCAATGCATATTCTCATTTTTTTTGTTTTTGAACATTCTCTGTAAACCAGAGATATTTGTGCCGGAAAGTAGATGAGCATTTTCTCAGAGACTCAGAGGCCACCTGGCACCAACAGCCATGCCACCTTCAAAGTCACTTCAATCACCTTTCGTCCTCATTCTTATTCTCAGTTGGAACTTCAGCAGGTCATCCTAACCATGCCTACATGTACTGAGTTCCTCCCATTTGACTGGCTGATTAGTTATTAGCTTTAATGCTGTTAAATAGGTAGACCTGATAAAGTGACAGGAGGAGTGTATTGTACTTTACTTGACCTAAACCCAGAGGAGGTTGTTTCTGCGCCCAGCAGTAACCAGACTCCAGCCATAGCTGTGTCCGATCAGATACTTTTGTTTTACACAGATGATTTCTAGCAGTTCTCTTAGGTGCTGACAAGTGATGGCATCCTGCCAGCAGCATCAGCTCAGAAAACACTTACATCTCCGCAGGGCAATTATAAATGACATATTTTGTCATTTGATCTGGAGTACATGTTGGTTTTTCACAAGATGGGAACACCACCTGAGACCGCCGTCTTTTTGTAGCTGTAAAACATCACACTAAAGGGCTTTTGCTACCGAGAGGTCTATTTTCAAACAATCTGTGCTGTTGTTCACTCGTGGATAATTCCTCTGGAAATTGTCATTATGCTTGTGCAGCAGTGAAAAGGCTTTATGAGTGTGCCTTCTTCTTCTGGAGACTTTTTCTGAAATAACAGAAGTTTTTTATTTGATGGCTGTTCTTCGTGGCTTATGTATTTATTAGTTCTCTAAAACTTTTGTAGTCTGTATCGAAGGCTTTGAAGGCATCGTGTTTCTGTGGATAGATGATGGATTACATTAAAGTACTTGTACATTTTCTTGCATAATTAACCCCTGGGAGGGCAGATTATCTTGCTCAGACATACCGTTCCTCTCTGTGCCACATGTTCATTCAGCATAGCACTTAATTTTGTTCAGCAATATTATTTTAGATGTGTAAAAGTCAGAACTACAGAAGTTACAGCAGCTCATACAGCAGCTGTATAACTCATTCATAGAGTTATTACATATCAGCAAATAACAGGTTACAAAATGAGATTAGGAAACAAGTGCAAGTCAGCAATACAAAACATGAATTAGCATGTAATGTCACATTGTTAGGAACGGTGTTTTCACTGTGGCCAAGCTCTTAAATGTAAAAAAAGATCAAATCTTTAAAAAAATTTCACACAGTGCGGTTTCCAGCAGGGAAAAATTTGTGTTTTGTGACTGTTATGGTAATTTCTAATCTTTGGTTGTTACATTGTGTTGAATTGCAAGGCGACAGAGTCTGAGAATGTCAAATGTCATGGTAAATGTCAGCAAAATGGCCACCAACACAGCAGTGTGAGAGTGTCTTTATCCTTGACATAAGGTACAAAATGTTCCACTCCTCTAGCCTACAAACAAGCCCGGAGTACAGTGGAGTCTCTCCACGTTTGTTTCAGGTTTTGTAAGATAAGAAGGCGGACTTTTGGCACTAACAAACAAACTTATATCGAATTAAAGGGAAACCGGTTCACCGTCTCTGGCTTTGGAGGCAGAGGAGTCTTGTGGCGACAGACAAGCTTTTAGAACATGGTCTGTTACATTGGCTGACATTAAGAGAGTCTGCAAGTGAGAAATGATTTAATCATTAACATTCATGAGTAGGGACATGGGTGGCTTCCAGCACGCTGCGCTGAGGCCTAAAACAAAACACAGACAGCACAACACAAAGATACAGCCCAAATTGATTATTTTAGAGACAGATCATCATTAGAAATCCGAATGCGTAAGCACAGAATATGAGTCTTCTGTGAATGTCAAGTGCTCTGATTGTGGGAAAGACAATAATCAAAAACACTTGCAAAGTATTTATGTCTCAAGAGTTGTGTAGCTCTCTGTTTTTTTTAAGTTGTGTGGATGGAGTCTGATGATGCTCCTGCTTGCAGGGACTTTTAATTTTTTCCTGAGTGATCTTACCGCCACAGTTATGAGAGTGCGATCAGTGAGGCCGGATCAATTTGTTACAGAACAATTTAATGACACCCTGGTCTCCCCTGCAGCATGCTCGTAAAAAGCTTGTTTTGTGTTAATTATTCTCACAACACTTGAAGCCGTTGAAGCTGTGAAGTCTTGCCCGTGAGCACCATTTGGCAGATTTAAAGTCCCGGCAACATGACGGGGATTATTTTCTTATGTTTACACACCCTTGAGAGCGGCGCCTCCATGCTCAATATATTTGTGAAATGAGAAGACTCTGAGCTGTTTAAATACGAAAGCACACAGGGAGCAAAGTGTTGAAGTCTCAGAAGTTTTCTGCCACAACAGTAGATGACTAAAAGGGTAAATGTTAACTTCTTGCTAATCTGAAATACTGCCCGCTGTGAAAATACCCTAACCGTCATTTGCTTTCATGGAAACTATGAGCAGTGTTGGACCTCAAATGTTATGTGTTGACTTTTTGCTGGACACAGAGAAGATCTTTCTTTTATAATCCAGTTTAAATTTGAGCACAAAGCCACTCAAAATGCATCAGAACTGTTCAGAATCTTTGCAGGAAAAAAGGGTTTTGCTGTGTGTTTCTTCTCTGGGAACAAGTATGGGGAGAAGCCCATAGTTGTTCATACTTTCTTTCTTTTTGCAGGTAGAGCTTTAATGTTGTGATAGCAGATCTGGATAGTTGTTTCTGGACGGAGCACTCTTTGCTCGTTAGCATCTCATGCACTGAGATCAAGTGATTGTTGTCTATAGTACTGTGCAAAGGTCTCAAGCCACCCCTCAGGTCTTTTTATTTTGCTTCTAAAGAGCAAGACCTTGTGATTTCTTGAAATGTCTTTTTCATTGTCAGGATGAGTTCAGGAGAGAGCTACAACAGTGACTGTCTACAGTCATCTGTAAAACAGGGTGGAGGCTCTGCCATGGTTTGGAGCTGCATGCCAGCTGTTAGGGGTCTTATTAAAACTGATGAGTTATGAACACAAAAAGTACCATCAGATTTTGATCCACCATGAAATACCATCTGGAAAGTATCAGATTTGCAAGAACTTCGTAAAGATCATAACAATGATCCCAAAGCATACCTGGATAGATAAACACAGTGGAACACTATCAGTTGTGGACTCTGTTATTATCAGTTTAATTGTTGTTTCCCACTTCCTGTTTTACTTTGGTGGTCATTTGCCTTTTTAATGTAATGTAATGTATACTTTATCAATCTTTGTAGGGAAATTACTCCTCTGCATTTAACCCATTCACTCAGTGAAGCAGTGGGCATCCACCAATCCAGCACTTGGGAAGCAGTGTGTAGGGACGGTACCTTGCTCAGGGGTATCTCAGGGAAGCCGTTCAGTGGATTCAAACCCCCAACCTTGCGATCATGGGGGCGACCACTCTACCTATTGAGCTAGGGATTAGTTTTACTTCCCTGCTCATCTCTTGTCTTGATTTTCTTCAGTTGTGTCTTGTTACCTACATGTTTCCACCTTCCTGATTACCCTCATGTGTTCATATAGTCATGTCCTCGTCCTCCCCCTCAGTCTTTGTTGCCTTTTATTTTTCCTGTGATTGTTTTTTCTTTTCCTTTTTTTGACGTTTTATGGAAATGTTTGGATTTGCAGTTTGCAGCTTGTCTTTTTTTGTCTTCTCCCAACTCAAAAAACGTTGGGAGTCCCGAATTTGGGTCTGTTTTCCACCAAACACAACATTCAGAGGCTCAACAAGGTATAAATGCTTGCAAAATGTGGCAGCTAGAGAATGAATTGCTGCAACTGTTGTTTCTGTTAAGTACTGAGCTTGCTGTGTTTGATGTAACACTTCTGACAAGGTACACGGTGTACTACTTGCAAGTGCAATAACAAAGATAAAGTGTATTTGCCTTGAACATATAAAGGAGTCATGTAAGACACAAACCACACTGAGAGGAAGATTTTTTTATTCATTAATAATTATTTACGATGTTCAACTGTTTGGTCAGACTTTTGCCTAATTAAAGCTCTATTTTGTCTGATAGAAACGTGTTATGAGCTTCATTAAAAGGAGCACTAAACATGAAAAAAAATCATGAACGCTGTTACATCTGAGATCTACTCATATCACTTTCTCCGCTCACATCTCTAAATGTCAAGTCATTCCTTGTTAGCCTTAACTGACCAAAATAGACTTTATTTTGTTGCATATTTTCTTCCAATGTTTTGGTGAGGTCACAGCTTTATCAGACTAAAACATGCTCCAACTGTCACAGTAAATGTCTATGGGAACAAAGCAGATCACAGGTATGGGGGTGAGCTTTGGACCTTTCATTCAAACAGCTTTCATGAGCTTGTTTTAAGGCGCCAAAGAAAACAAAATCCTTCCTACCAATTCCACTTCTCTCAAAAGAAAAACCACTGCTTTGTGGAATGACTGCTACAAATAGCTTACAGACAGCAAGCACTGTTGCTGGAGCATGACACTATCAGGGTCATGAGTTTGAGCTTCACATATGACACAGCATCACCTCTAACTGATGTCTCTAAAACGAGTAAAGTAGACCACTTTACTGCCATATTTTAAAGGAAAAAACTTCCATCATCTTAATTCTTTCAGCCTTCTGGATTGCCCACAGGTTATTGTTTTTATGACTGAAAGGACACCATAAACAGCATCAGTAGCCATTAAAGCAATTCAGAGCTCATTACAACAGCAGTGATGGACACTACCCCTGCTATGGCTGAACAAACAGCCTCGTAGTATCAGACATTAGTGTCATAAAATAACAAATGACTAACCATACAAATAAACAGCAACTGCACAAAAGCACTCGCTCTTGTACACGTAGTGTGTTTAACCTAAAAAAACAAAAACAAAAAACAAGATACTTACGCTTCAACTGCTGGTAAATATGAATATCTAATTAGCCAATCAAACGACAGGAACTCAATGCATTTAGGCAGCCTACTAATGTTCAAACTGAGCATCAAAATGTGGAAGAAAAGGGATTTAAGTGTAGGGTGGTTGATGGTGCCAGGTAAGCTGGTCTGTTTTAGAAACTGCTGATCTACTGGGATTTTCCCACACAACCATATGGTCAGAAAAAGAGTAAACTTGTAGTGAGCGATGGTCCAACTATTGTCCTCTGCCAGAGGTAAGAGGACAATGGTTGGAATGCTTTGAGGGGAAACAGTCCTAAGAAGGCAATAGTTATCCAAATAACCCCTTATTAAAATCAAGGTATGCAGAAGAGCATCTCTGACTGCACAGCGCATCCAACCTTGAAGCAGACTATCAGCTAAGAACGGGACACTGAAGCTACAATTCTCACAGGCTCAACAAAATGAGACAATCAAAAGCGTTGCTCGGTCTGATGACTCTCCATTTCTGCAGTGACATTCAAATGGTAGGGTCAGAATTTCCTCTAAACAATCTGCATCCACAGCTCCATCATGCCTTGTAGTTCAGGCTGGTGATGGTGGTTTAATGGTGGGGGGGATAATTTGCTGGCACACTTTGTGGCCCTTACTACTAATGGAGCATTGTTTGAACATGTTGTTCACCATGCCCATGCCTTCTTACCAGAGAGTACCCATCTTCTGAAGACTGATTGCCAAGTACAGAGGTGTACCTACTAGAGATGGCACGATACCACTTTTTTATGTCCGATACCGATACCGATATCATAAATTTGGATATCTGCCGATACCGATATGAATCCGATATAGTGTTTTTTAATCAACAAAACTGTTTTTTAAATATCTTGCTGCATTTTGCAAGTCTGCAAGTTCATACTCAAGTTTAAAACAACAACTACACTAAAGCTATTCTGTTATACCTGTATACAAAAAAAAATATTTCATAGTTCAGCAATACTGATCAATCTAATAAACTTAAACCTACACCATCCTCACTATTCTGGTATTTTAAAGAGTACTTAGCGTAAATATTAAGCAACCTAACTAATAGGGTTCCAACTCCCAGCAACAACAAAAAGAAATAAATAAAAAATAGGGAACCACCCCTCACGCTCCACCTCATGATGCTTAATCGACATAATCAACCTTAATTTGATGCAGTGTGAAAAAAAAAATGCACAGAAATCAATTATTTTTCAAGAAATATTAAATAGATTCAACATCTTTCTTCAAAAAAATTGCAGACTGCACAGATGGTACCTTCCCAAAGTAAAAAGTACTATAGCTTACTAGGGTATATATATTAGACTTAATAGTCACTATATACAGTAATTGACTTCTATTCATTTTACATCAAATTAAAACTTTGGGTGTCAGATAATTATTTATTAAAAGCTGGACATTTTAAATGAGAATAAGAAAGAAAAGTATGTCTTGGTGCCCCCTTTTCCCTGTTCATGCCCTATCGGCCCCCCTGGCTAAACTTTGTTAGATCCGCCCCTGCACAGTTACCAGCGTCAGCTACGTAGAAAAAGATCCTGGTGTAGAAAGTAATATTAAATAAATTCTAACAACAGCTTATCAAGCTTAAACGTGCTGCTGTTGTTCAGCCGCTGGTTTCCTCTTTCTGGTGCAAAGTGGGCTAAAAACAAACAAGAGACGGACTCGCGACAGAAAAGCCGATCAGCTGATCGTTAAGCAGTTTCACGATTGAAGTAGCAGCCGGAGAGCGAGAGGCAGTCGCTCGTTAAGCTTAACGCAGGAATGCTTTACAAACATTCAGAGATGGACTTACACACTTGCTTTACTTCTCTCGGGATAACTTTGTCGGAGATGAAATGCCAGGTTGCTAGCGAAGCTCCAAATGCTATCCAGACCACCGACAGGTCCCGCATGCCACAGGCGCTCTATCACGTGATGCATACTGCTCGACGTGCTAACGTTCTGAGGTGAGTTACGGGGTGTTGCAAGTTTTGTGAGGTGCTTTCGTGATATTTAATGGATCGGATTACATTTTTTATTTTTCTCCGATATCCGATCCAGTAATTTAGGTCAGTATCGGACCGATACCGATACGTAATATCGGATCGGTCCATCTCTAGTACCTACTAAATAGAGTAATCGTCTCTGTTGTCTGTATCATATACACCGCCTAAAAACCTAATAGTCAAACTTTTGCCTTTCATTGCAACAGACTGCACTGCTCCAGAGTCTGCCATAGTGGTTAAGTACACAGACATGAATTTTAAAAAATTAATAGCTGCCTGCTGGAGAAATTTGAAGCCTGTTTTTACTAAACGTACATTTATGTGATAGGAATTGTCTTTTTGTGGTTTCAGTCGATTAAATTCAGGTTCTGTAAATAAATCAACACAAATTCATCAACTGTATTGCAAAATAGAAGAAAATCAATGTAAAAGCCATGTGTTTAAAGAAGGAAAAAAAGAGGGTTGATTTGCAGGTAACCTGGTAAAAAGACATCTGTCATTCCGCTCATGGAGCTGGTCTGATTTAATCACGGATTTCTAAATGGCTCTGTGGTTTAATTAGGCCATTTAAAGGTTAACTGCCAGGTCTGCGCCCACATCCAGAACGGTCAGGCATCTTTCACCATCAGACACTCTCTGCAGCTCCACCTTCACATGTGAAGGAAGAAAAAAACAAATATGGTTCCTGTTTTGCCCGCAAATCGTTGTGTAAATAATGAACATTACCCAGCATGCAGTCACTCCATGTAGCCCTGCACATAAATGCACAGTATTGTTTGTCACCACAGGTCTCTGTAGAGAGAGGGGGGAGACTTTCTTCTCCCACAAATTATTTTAAGGGAGACGATAAATCTGTGGAGTCGAGCCTCTTTTTCTTGTTTACATGCTCATTCATTGACGACAGCTCATCTTACTTGCAGTGGAGCCGCCTGTGACCCAGGAGAACAAAAGTGGTTGCATTACTATATTTTGTGGGGGTTTTTCTAGCTATTAATTTGATTATCTTGGTTAGCTATTATTTAGCTCAGGCATGGCTTTATTTGTTCCACAGTGATGTAATATGTACTATGTACTAATATGCTTGAACTCACGAGTACCCACACAGTGTATTAAAATGTTCAAAAAGTGTACTCATAATGTGCTGAATGTTTTGAAAACTGAAACCACACCAAGGTAGCTATCGAGCAGCACAACTTATTCTCATGCTTGTGTTTTGGTCCTTATAGTCTTTACACGTGTTTGATTTTCACATTCGATCTAGTAGAATTTTGCTACAATGTTACAATCACAGTGTAAGGTTTGGGTGAGCGCACACTTCCTGTGTTTGATTTGAGACACTACTCTGTCAGAATTCACACACTACACAAGTTTATACAGTCCTGTGGAAAAGTCTTGAACCACTCCTTCATGTCTCTTTCTTTCTGTTTACGGAGCCAAACTTAAAAATAAAGAAAAAAACAAACTTTTAAAAAAATTTAAGCATCTTGAGGCAACTGTTGTTGTGATTTGGCGCTATATAAATAAAAGGGAATTGAACAACAAGCGATAGATTCCTACTTTGATCCCAGGAGGAGACACTAATCCCTTTGAGTTCGCATCCGCCATCAAAACTCTGCCAAATCAAACATGTGGAGCTTCCTGCTGTGGTAGTCTCTTGCGAAGGAGAGAGCAGCTGGAAGTAGTTCCTCTGCTGCATAGTTATCGTTCTTAGTTCACTAAGTGAAGTACTCCAGTTGAGATATGGTGTCTTTCTTGTTAGCCTTCCATTAATGGCTTCAAATGAAAACTGCAGTGGTGCAAGCACAGCAATGTTGTGTTCCTTCTTACTGCATATCTTCAGCAGGTTTTCAGTGCTGTCAAAATTATTGTCTGTTTTCTGGGAGATGGGAACGTGTTCATTTAAGTGTGCTAACTGGGGCGCATTTACAGTTTTATAGTTGATCCGTTTTTTAGAAAGAGAGAGAGAGATGGAAAGCTCCAAGTGGTGGAAACTTCACCAGGGTAGCAATCTGACCTAAACCTTATAGCATCTCTATCATGACAAACCAGAGCAATAAGGAGTCAGTCTCCCACTATCTTCACCTCTGAGCACACACCCTCTCAGCACCGACGCACCCGGTAAGCGGTGACTGATCACGCAGAGAGCGCCTCACTGGGATGTTCGGAACAATTACCTCTGCCTCGCTGCCACTCAGGACCCCTCAGGTGAAGTCATTATCTTAACCAGAGGCTGCTCACTACAGTCACAATTAATTCACATTAGCAGTGAAGCTTGGGCCACCAGGGTCATTCGGATTCATAGCTCCAATTATACTCATTACTGGACAAGGCAAGCTTATCGAATTTAGGACTTTTCATTCCTCTTGCACAACCGCTACAAAGCAGAAGGGCACTTTTGGGGAGGGTGCCGTACAAAAGAAGTGTAATGGTTGGTAAAGTTTTAATGCTAGGTGTTCGGCTAGAAATTAGAAGGGTAATCTTTGGATTCAAACGAGTAATTTGCTGCATTTGGTACTTCAAAATCTCTCTCAAAAAAGGATAGAAGATTTTTTTTTTTTTTAACAAATGAGTTTCCACTCCACCAGGCCTGTAAATCAGACTTCATGATGAGTATAGCTTTGAGATGATTGTTTTCCCTCATAAAAGAGCACATATCTTACATCCTGGTGGTTTTGATCCAAACCGGTAACTTTATTTCACAGCGCGGTCGTTAATTACCTCATATTCAGTCGTTAAAGAGCTACACAGAAGATTTGGCACCGATGAGCTCTTTATTCGATGTAGCCCCCCTTTTTTGTATTGACAAATAGTCAGATTTTTTTAAGTTTAAAGTACAATTTCTTCCCTTCACATCAAACCAGACAGAAACCATTGTATAATTGTCTGTGTTCAGCTCTTTAAATTGGGTTTTGGAGTTATGAAAAGATATTTGATATTTACACTCCAAGGGCAGCTCTCAGAAGGCAGAAACTAGGAAGACACACGTAGGATTACAGACCTGTGGCATTGACTTCCCACATCATGAAAACCCTGGACGACTCATCCGTGACCAGCTCTGACCTATAGTCAGACCACATTAAGATCCCCTTCAGTTTGCTTACCAACTTACTATAAGTTAGGACGCCATCATATACCTGCTCAATCGTGTCTACGCCCATCTGGACCAGTTGGTGAGCACTGTTTGGGTCACTTTTTAGTGCATTCGCCACCATCATGCCAAACCTCTCGTCTTTAATGCTGCGTCTGACAAGGTGATCAGCAACACAGTTAAAGTCTTTATGCTGCTCCAAAGTGCTGCTGTTTTTTCCTGCACCTCTGTACATATGTGTTGTGTGACAAGCTGACAAGAGACAGTTGGAGTGGACAAATATTTAAAAGAGTTGATGAAAAAAGTTATGCTACCATAAATACAGTACTGTGCCAAAGTCTTGGGACGCCCCTCATTTCTTTATATTTATTTAGGAAAAAGAGAGGTGCAGTGATTTATTGAAATGTGCAAACACAAAAAGAAAATACACAGTAAAAGACAAAAAGAGGTTTTACAATTCTAACAAGCTTGAAAGTCAATATTTGGCTTGACTGCCTTTATCCTTCAATGCAGTCTAAACTCTCATTCATTTCTTTAAGTGGTCTTCAGGAATATTTCTCCAGGCTCCAGCAGGACATTCAAAGCTCTCCTTTGGATGTTGGCTGCCTTTTGTTCTCACACTGCTTCAATAATGTTGAGATTTGGGTTCTGGGGAGCCACTGCACACCATGCTGAGTTTTCCAGAGTTTTCCAGAGTTTTCAGTTCTTTGGGAATCACCTGGTGCTTTTTTATATTTTGTTGGTGCAAACATATAAAAAATACTTAAGTATTTCCATGAATATGGGAAAGTCTCCTTAATATTCGAGGAATATTAAGGATAATATTTTGAGGAAGAAAAGCAATAGCATGAACTGTTTCACCAAGGGCCACAAAAAGATCTATGCTTGTGTTAAAGTGTTCAAGTCATCTCAAACTGCAAAGCAGCACAATGTCCATATCCATATGTCTTATAGCAACAGCATTGTACTTCATTTATGGCTAAATAAAGCAAAATAAACAAAAACCGCCACAACCATTAGCAGATGCTAGCATTGTCAAATCTATTGAATAGTGTAATGTTACTTTTCTGTTTGTAATGAGAGGTTGATGTGGGTTTTTTTTTTTAATGATCTTTTTTTAGGATGAATTTCAGACATTCGGTTTTGTCCTTTTGTCCTTTGTCAAAAATGACCCCTGGTGTATGGCAAACAAGTGCATGGGAATCCAGAGGACATTACAAGGGTTTATGATACTTCTAGTAAGGTCATCCTGGCATCAACTCAAGTACCAAGTGAACCTGGCTTGATGTTTCTGTCCTCCTCTGCGCTCTTTGTGTCTGCAGCACTGTTAAACAGTAGAAGAGAGGAGTCACATACAAACACATACATGGTGAAACAGAAAAGAAAGCAAAGCTGCAGCAGAAGCTCTCACACCAATCTGAAATGAGTTGACGTCATTCAGTAAATAACATTTGGTTTTGGGGGCTGAACAACAGAAGTGTCTGCGCTGCAGGAGGTCACTCTTTTGAGGAGGGCCAGCAGTTTCAAAGGGAGATACTCACATGTACTAACATGCATGCACAACTAAACCACAGAGAAGAGGCGCTTTGAAAACAACACTCAGGCAGTGTGAGTTAATTCTCTACAAAGGACACTATTGCTTATTTACACACTTGCTTGTCAATTTTTAGGTACACCTGTTCAGCTTCTCATAAAAAATGTAAATATCTAATCAGCCAATCACATGTAAATCAAGCTGATAGGAATGTAACAGTTACTCATATAAACACTTGCAGAAGAGCATCTCTGAATGCATATAACACACTGAACCTCGAAGCAGGTGGGCTACAGCAGCAGAAGACCAGACCTGTCAGCTGTGAACAGGAAACTCAGGCTAAAATTCATAAATTAAAGAAGTTCTGCAGGTAAAATGTGTCCAGCCCAAAACCAGAAAGACGCAAAACCTAATAAAGTGCATGATGAGAGCATATTTGCATAGCAAAAAGTTGTTTCTGCTAAGCTAGTTGTTAAATTCTCTTTAACTAACCTGGCAGTTTTTTGAGATAAATCAAACCAAACAACTATCCTATAATCACATATTAAAGTCCTAAAACATTTATCAAAAGTAATCTGTAACAGGAAGCTATGATGTCCTCCTGATACGAGTGTTTAACCAAAAATCCTTCTGTATATCATTCTAGAGGGCATGGACAAATTTGGAAAATTCTTTTTTCATTTAATTTTACGACTTGTTGGAGTATGGTGCTGTTTAAACATTTTATTGGGAGGAGAGGTTGTGTGTGCGTTTGTGTGCGGGGCGGGGTGATAGACTAGGCAGAAACATCCCACTGACTCCTAGCAGACATATCAATTAAGGCGATGCATTCTTCTGATGCCAAATGAGAAAAGTGTGATGAATATTTTTACAGACAGCTTCTGAACTGGGATTTTTCTAACCTGCGTCCTGGAGAGATCTCAGATGCAAAACATTTTCATGGTTATGTGGATATAATGTGCGTATTCATAGTCACTAAATGGTAATAGATTGCTGTATTTTTATGGGGTTGTATATTTTGTGTCTCCTTTTATGGAAAAGTAGAGGTTTTTTTTCCATCATCTTTTATTTCCTCATATGTGTGTTCAGGTCAAACACGCTACAAGCTGATTGCATCCATAAAATATCACACTTCATGTTTGTCTTCTTCAGTTCAGACTGATTTTCCGCCTTACTGTACATTCACCCAAGTCTGACCTCAGGACAATGTAATCACGATAATCAATGCGCTGTCTGTGGTCATATCTCTCTGATTAAAAGCACTGCAGTGGAGATGGCATTGGCAAGGGTGAGCTGAGGTTTGCAGTGGCTCTTCAGGTGTGTTTCATTTAGACTACTGACACAAAGAGGTCTAATTGTCGTACTTCTGCTTGTCGCATTACTACATTTATGATTTCCATTGTCAGGGTTGCAGGGGATGGAGTGTAAGGAGAGGGTGTCCTGTTAGGACATTCCCCACACATTTTACCAAGGGCATTACTACTCTGCGGGTGTGCTTTGGTCAAGCATAAATTTCATCATCACAAGTTAATTGTTTTGAGCGCTGTATATGCTTCCTTTAGGCAAACTTCGTGCAGATTGGGAAAAAGTATAATTGGAACGACTGTTCATCTGTAATGTTTACAGCTGTCCACATCCATGCCTGCAAATGGGTATTAATGAGTGAGAGCCCAGACACCACTGTTTAGTCCAATTTTTTTGGTATCACCTCACATTTTGTGGTAATAAGCTATAATATGAATGCAGAGAGCAGAAAATCAAAAACTTTGCATTTAGCTCTCTCATCACCCCCCAATCTGGTGTCCTGGTGTATGAATAAACAGCTGTTCCTCATTATCCTATCATTAAGTGTAGGTTGACCACGGGGCTGCGAGTATCCACACTGCAGCCTTACTACAAAGTCAGATCACATTTGTGCATTGTGGTGATCCCAAGTATACTTAGCCATTATCTCCTCCAGCTCTCAATCAAGGCTTTGACTGCAGCTCCACAACTTCCACAGACCCAGGCCTGAGCCCACGAGTAAAGCCCCAGCCACCAAGTGTTCACTAACAAGCCTCTTCCCCATACACCAGGTAGGGGGAAGGTAGATTATTCCCCTTTTTCTTTCTCATATTAAATGAATCCAAAGACTTACTTTACTTTAACACCAGATACTCTTTAATGACCATCTCTGACTAATGACACAACACCTGCTCTTCCCTCCCACAGTGTGCACCTTCCATCAAATGAATTCTCTTTCAGATTAACTAATCTTGGGAGAGGGAATACTTTCACTCGTACTAGGATATGAGAATGAGACGTGCTACTGTATAATTCAGTTTTTTCCCCCTGTGGCTTCATTTTCAATTCACCTACCGCTACTCTTGCTCTCTTGGCAGTCTCCAAATATTACAAGATCCTCATTTGAATGTTGTGTAACATGAATAACTAATTTAGGATGTTTATTGGGACAATAATAGCAGCAGGTGTTGCGCTTGTCTCCTGCTATTCTCGGTTTCTTCTTTGTCAGAGTGACTCGTACTTGTATATTCTTATATTTGTTGGGGGAAACCACGCGCTTAAGCATTTCCACCACACTGTGCAGAGATTACTTCAGTGTAGACATCCTCAATACATTGGTGTTTGTCTGTGATTGAGCTGTTGTCATGGCTACCTGGATGTTCAATAGATACCGGGCTGGACCGGAGAGACTCTCCCCACTTCTCACAGAGCTATAATTAAACACAATTTAGAGCAAACCGCAGTGTTAATCTCTTGTGGTGGGGCTGAGGTGCTGGTGGATAGAGCAGAATGTGCCTGCCAGCTCAACAGGATCGGTCAAGGGAACATAGCGCTGGCATGCTAACATGGGAAAAGTGACAGTAGTTTGTCCAATCCATAAATTGATGTTCAAAATTTCCAGCTGCTAAAGACAGACTAGAGAGAAATATTGATAACAGATTAAACCAGTGCAACTATCTTTGTTTGGTGTACCAATGAATAAGTCAGCATTATCTATCCCAATGCCCTTTCAGGTCAAAACTTCAGTTTAGACAAGCGAGCGAAATCAATGATTCGATCCTGCGTCAATGTTCGAAATATTTAAAGGAGGGTGTCAAACGTACAGCCTCCGGGCCAGAATTGGTCCACTAGTGGGTTAAGCCCAGCCCGTTGAAAGGCTGTGCAGGGGAAACATCAGCACTCGCCTTCTTTTTAATGACCTCTAGGGAGCGACTCTTCTTGTGTCATCACCTCCGTTCATATATGACCTGAGGAAACACTGTTCTGATGGGTTTATGGTCTCAGTTGCTAGATTCAGCTTCAATTGATCACAGCATATTGCTCATTTAAAAATTGTTTTGCTCATTGTCTTTGGTTTTTTTTTTTTAAAAAGAAAATAATTTTTTTTAACAATTTTTTTGATGCTACATTAAACATTTATTTCCAATCTTTGGCTGCAAGTTTTCGAGAATGGATCATACCACGAGTGCACAAACTGACATTATGGCCTGGCGTGGTGGGGAGCTGTGCTGGATGAGCTTCTCCACGTTGACAGTAGACTGACTGAAAATTAGGGTATTTCTGTTGAAACATTTTATGCCACTCAACACCTACTTTGGAAATTAACGGTTGATTAAATTTGCTTTATGTCAGAAGGTAATTGTACCTCCTTCCACTGAAGTATGGGGAGAAAAACTGGGGTCTTTATGATGCTTAGTTTGGCCCCAGATGTGATCAAATGTAGCTGTATGTGGCTTAAGAACTAATGTGAGTTTGGTATTCATGGATTTTGACTGGGGTTGAGAATCCTTCCTCCTGACATTGATCCCTGATTGATCTTTATTCAAACTGATTATCCTCTGCCTTCTAAATTGACTTATTGACTTACCAGATTATTTTCACACAAAGCCTTAAGAGGTCTTGCCAGAAGTTATTTAAGAACCTTTATTGCCCGATGTCTCATTCCAGTCCACGAAATCATCGGGTGCATCGATCCTTTGCTCCAAAGTCCCCATTCATGCACAAATTCAATAGAGACACACAGTTTCTAAATATTGGTGGCGTAAATGAAAGCTGCTGACTCTGTCTCTTGCTCATTCTGTGTTTTAGCCTTTAGTCCTTTAGTCAGCTTTAATGTGTTTCGTTTTCTTGTAAAGCACCTTCTAGATATTTGAATTAAAATTCACCATTATTAGTAATAACAATAAATGATCAGTGGCAGAGTTTTAGTATTGCTAGACAGAAGAAAGATGTTGAATTGAAAATGTAATGAATGAGACAGAAATCCTTTTCCAATCATGTGGCTCAGACGACAGACATTTCAGAACAGAAATTGCTTGTTCAAATAATCCTCAATAAAAAAATAAAAAAATAAAAAACTGAGAAATGATGACAACATCTTCATTTGTTAAATGCTATAACATGTGCCCCTTCCCCTGAATAGCTGGGGATAAATCTCATATGAGGAGAGCAGACGAGACAGGAACACATAATCCTCAATAAAGTCACAAGGCCTGTATGACTTTATTAGAATCCTGAGGTGCAATTGACAGAAATCAACAGCACATACATGCAGACAGGGCTGGAGAATGTGTGCTATCAAGCTACTTCCACTTTATTGTCTATCTACATTGACAGCTGCTGACAGAAAAAAATGGGGTGACCTATCCTTAAACCCTCACCAACTCACAAAATAGAGCCACAATGCCACCTTTGAAGGAATCCTGTTGTTCAGCATCAATCCTTTCCCCACTCCCAAGGTTATTAAAGGAGATATTCAGGCATGACACTGGCTGGGTGGGTATTAATAAAATGAAAGGCTAAGATTGCGGTTACATAAGAGTGGATAGGTGCTGTATTACATAACACCTGTGGCGCAAAGTACAGCACCTACTGTGATGGACACATATATCTTTTCACTCAGAAAGACCCCATAAATCCTTCTGGTTTTTTCCTGCTACAGGAAGATTATAAAAAAATATATTTTTCTATTCATGTTCTCATGATTTTAAAGCAAAAATATTTGATAACTTTTTTCAGTGCTGCTGCACTCGCCATCACAGCTTATCAGTTTGTTAACAGATTGCATTTGATGACAAGTCAAGATGATTATTTGAAGTTGTATTCGAAATATTATTTGTACCACAGCAACTCAATGCATTTATGCATGCAGACATTGCCATTGATGCCAGAAGTCAGTGCTTCGAACAGATAGGAAGGCAACAGTAACCTAGATAATCACTTCTTACAGTCAAGGTATGCAGAATAACATCTCTGACCTCACAGCACTTTGAACCTCAAAGCAAATGGGCTACAGCAGCAGAAGACTACAATAAAAAAGTAACTAAGAAACTTGCATTTCACATGAGCTGATCAAAAGCAATATGGAAAATGGTGGTCTGGTTTGAAGAGGCTTGAGTGAGAATTTGGAAAACGCCCTTTCTCTGCACCAGATATCAGTCCAACAGCTCAGCTTTGGAAGCAGGAGATTTGCATCATTGTGCAGCCAACAAATCTGCGACAACTGTGTGATGCTGTCACATCAACATCCATGAGGAATGTTTCAGCACCTTTTTGAATCTGTGCCATAAAAATTAAAGCAGTTCTGAACCTTTTACTAGAAAGGGCCACCTAATAGCAACTACACAAGCTCTGAAACATTTTATTTTGAAATATAAAAACTTTTTAATCTCTAAATGTTGTTTTATTGTTATCATTATAAACATTCCAGCATGCATTCATGCACGGATTGTTCTGCGTATAAATGTCTGATATTATCTGTAAGTATTCTTGAAACAACAAATGGGAGGTTTTAGAAAATGTGCTATTTAGTGTACTAGTACACACCATTGAAATCACATCTCAGAAAGCTCCCATCTCTGGTACCAACACTGGTTTAATCTAAATGTACCAGCATGCATTTTGATGCAGTTATCCCCACTGTTGCAGAAAGATGCTGTAAACATAACTGTTGGTTGTGATATCGGCTAATGGGGCAGGCTGTCTTAATTGGGAGGATGATGGAGACTCTTATGTGATCTTTAATTTAATTTGGCCCTGTGATAATACACAAAGGATTTTTATATTTTGTGCAATGTGTTAACATCCTGTTGCAAGGTGAATTATTATGTTTCTTCCGTTTCTAGATATTACATAACCTCTTTTGTAAAGCCTGGAAAAGGTGAGAGTAACGCCTGTTTCTACTGCAGCAAACTCAGTCTTCATTCTAGCAAAATAACAAAAGAAATCTTGGTCGTTCTTCCACCACAGCAGCATGATTGATTTAAATAGTTTTCAAAACCAAAAATAGAGATTGGGACATTTCCTAACCTCAAGCAACCTCCAGCAGTAAGGCAGCGCATGCTGCAGTCTGATAAGCGAGACGCAGAGTTCATTACTTTAAGCAAATGGTGATAACTGAAAGCAACTCAGAGGAAAATATCAAGATTTCATTAACTTAGATAATGGTGGTAGGCCATTAATAGGGGAATGTTTGAGAAAATTGGCATAAAACAATAAAAATAAAGATAAATGATATCCTTCTGCTCAGTTAAGGATAAAAAACAAAATCATATTTTAAAAGCAAGCAGTACTAAAATGGGATTTTTTTAAATTTGCAAATCCCCTTTACATGATGCTAATTAGAATTTGCTTTGGGTAGACAATGAATATCCTCATGCTCCATATATTTTAGCATCACCTGTTGATTCTTCCTGTCTTCAGAAAACCAAGAGTCTGTGAAACAGCATGACAAAGGGCATAGTAGATCAAACTGACACCCTGTCTTGCCTCTGGCTTGGTTCTCTTGCAGGGAGGCAATGATGCTATCTCACTGTCTGCACCATCTGTATGTGTTAGCCAAACAGATAGTGTGCCTATAGGGAGAAGCAGCTCATCAGCACATCACCTGGAACAAAGAGCAAAAGCAGGAGGAAGGGATAACAGTGTTGTGTAATCACAGCTAACAGAAACACAACTTTCGTCTTGGTCTAGCTTCCCTTTATCGGACTGGATCATCAGACCTGGGGGAATGGTTTGGGCAGAGATGTAAAAGCCACCAATTTGGGCTGTCAGGCTCTTTATTTCACTTTCACACTTTTAGGAGGCAGTTTGAGGAAACAGAAATAGCCAAGATGGAAACAAAAAGCACCAGCGCTGTCAGAGAAACAGGTTCTTGCGCGTGCGTGTGTGCGTGTGTGTGTTTTAATCTTCTCAGGTTTTGGGAGACTGGAGACTGTCCATACATCTAAAACTGAGGGTAGTTTGCAATAATAAGACAAAGGCCTTTCCACTGTTTACCACTTTGTGTTTTCTTCTTTTGCTTTTCTTTACAACACTCATGCTTGTTGGCGGTAACATGCCAACAACTAGTGGTCTTCTTGTGATGGGATCATAGCAGTTAACATCCCAGCGTAGTCCCTAAACATGTGTAAACTCATCTTGGCACTTATTTTGAACTCAACTAGATGCTCCCACAGTAAGGCCAGCTCTTAGTTTAGGTTTAGGAGATAAACCCCATCTTTACTTTTAGGATGAGCCTTTAAACCTTCATTTTTGATAAAAAAATAAGTATTGACAGTCAAGAGTGGTTCTTCCCCAGTCTCACCATGAGAATGCTTGCCTTATTTGGATTTTGTATAACAGTGTAGATTCTTTGACCTATGGTAAAAACGCTGTCGTGTAAACTGAATTGACTTGACTTACACCTCAGTTCCATTCAGTTTGTCACATCCTGTGCAACAGCAAGTAAATCATCGTAATCTGGCTTTCACATATGTAATTTCATACTCGAAATAAAAAGATGCAGATGAAAAAGAAAGATGCATTAAGATCTTGGCCACCTCCGTTATCAGTGCAAATTGCAGGCTTTGATATTTCACTTCAGCCAACAAGCCTTTAAGTGTGATCACCTTTTAAGAGTTCAATAAAATTTCTTAGAGTATCTCTAACAGCTAATGTCAAGCATTAGAGATGGTACAGACATCTGTTGGATAGCACCTACACGTTTTGGCTATGTGAAACCAGAGCAAGACCCCAGGGCAGGCCAAGGGGAACCTCCAGAGATGATGCCTCTTAGCTGGCTTACTTACGCTTCGGTATCCTCCAGCAGAGCAGGAGGTGGTGGAAGCAGTAGCTCCACTCGCAGTGCCATGTCGGCCCCTTGCAACCCTTTTACATGAGCAAAGAGTCTCGTTATGCATCTTTATTTTTCTCTTAGAACATCATGACAGATTGTACTTTATTAACAGGATATTCTAACTGCGAACATAAAAGAAATCCATTTGGCAGCTTTCTGGGAGTTTGTTAATGGATTAATGACAGTCATGGCTCCTCTGAGCCTCCCGTAGAGATGAGCATTTGGAAGATTTTCTGTTACAGTAGTAATGCATGTGGGTGAAAAGAGGCAGTCTGAACAAAACACTCCAAACTCCACTGCAGTGGATGGAGCAAAGTAATTAAGTCTACTGACAGTTGGATTGATTGGCTGATTATTAATTTTGTATTCATCTTGCAATTATTTCTATTAAGTCAGCCTTTTTAATTAACTAAGCAGTAATCTGCATTGTTTTCAAATTACATTTTATGCATTCTGGGATTGTTGTATCTCTCACGCCATTCTCCTCAAGTCAAATATTAAATTGACTTGGAAAGCAAAAGGGTTTGTCTTCAGCTCAAGTGTTTGAGCTCTGATCATTCTGTCTGACTGAGCATGAATACAGCTGTCACTCCATCTGAATGCTTCCTTTGAATTTGAATGAAAAGTGCTCTGCTCAAAACCTCTCAGGCATTTCTGAGTGGTATTAATAAAATGATGGATTCACAATGGTCTTTCTAATGTTTTCTCCACCATCCCCTGGGTAATGCGTGTAGGTTTACATGCCTTTAAAAAGACATATGAGGACATATAATTGCTATTTGGACCCCAGTTTGCTTGAGATATCCATTAACTACCTCATTAACTGTCTGAATATGTCTCTGGGCATGGGATCCACTTAAGATCAAGGCATGTACTTCATTCATTAACCATTCAAAATGACTCTGCCTTTGCTTTCTGACCTCCACAGTTGGATTCAGAAATAACCTTCTTCCTACTTAAATGGACAGCACACTATATAAAATTTTCCTTTCCTTTAGTTGTTATTTTTTGTTTTTCTTATTTTGAAGCAACTTGTATTAACCAACTCAAATTTACAGAAGTTCTGCCATCTGCAAGAGGCAACTAAATCTAAAAATTGGCACCTGTCTTCTCCAGTTCCTGTTTTCATTTCCTTATAATGACTCTGATAAATTTAATTACGCTGTTGTATTACTCTGCTTCCACACACAGGTGGATTAGCCCACTGCTATTCTGGCTGCGGTGTCAAAGGGAAAGGGTGCTGTGTGTGTGTGTGTATTTGTCTTTTTATGTTCTGATAGTCTTTCATTTTCTTTTGTGAATATTGAGAGAAGTCTTCTATGTCACATTACAGTGGAGCATTTGTTTGTTTACACTCTGACATGTTAGAGTAGCTTTACATTGTTTGTCCTGAACTGATGATTTGTTTTCAGTTGCTCGCTGTAATTTTGGCAGGACAGGTGGATCACACTTGCAGGTTCTATTAGCTGTTGTCGGTTGTGTACCTGCAAGTGTCAACGTATGTTTTATTTTCGTCTTATATGCAAATTATATGTTGCACGCTGTTGTGCATATGATAAACAGCTGTAGTTCTGCCAATTAACTGAGTATAACTCAAGAGCTATTGCTTTATCGTGTATGCACCAGCTGTCCTTTGGCTGATGGTAAACTCGGACAAAATTGAAGAGAGAAACTGCAAAATTTTACATTTGCTCCTGTTTCAAATTTCAGGGTTTAAAGATTTATATACATTATGTAGGATATGAAAGCAGATTTTACCTGATTCATGCAGTCAAACCTGCAAATTAATTCACGTTTGATGCATTTTTTATTTTTTTTATTTATTTTTTTGCCTGTCCCGTTTGGCTCTTTTGCCATCAGAATTGTTGTCTAAAGGCAAAGAAAGATGCCCAACGGATTTACTTTACCAAATTGACCATCCCAGCCTTGCCGTAATGGTCCATTTGATTCACTTTTTATTGTTTATTTTATTTTCACTTACTGAATATGGGACAGACTTGACTGGGGGAAAGAAGGGGAGAAAGAAAGAGGGAAAGAGAAACAGCTGAGAAGAGGGACGGGGGAGAAGGGCAAAAAACAAAAACCAACAGAGTGAGCAGAAAAGAAAAAGAAAAAAAAATGCATATATCAATCACCTGGGTCACCTGCTGAGAAAGAAAAAAGAAAACAAGCAGAAGAGAACAAGAGTAATAGAATAAACAACATCACAATGATATATGGGAATATGACAGTAAATGCTAAATATTAAACATTATTGTGCAGCACATAAGATCAACAGAACACAGTGTGCTTTGAGGTAGGAGCCAAAAAGGGTGTAGTTTGTGGGTGTGATCACCCGTGTGTACACCTGTGAGCATGGACGCGCTTGTTTTTTGTTTTTTAAAAGGTTCCTTCATGTAATAATCTGCTAGAGGGTGTGGGGGGGCCACAGCCCCGTCCTTCAGGGCATGAAGCAGGTATGGAGGAGATCAAAACTCCAGACATCCAGAGGCCCCCAGAACACAAGAGACCAAGGAAGACCAACAGAGGGGCAGCTGCGCCACTGTCCCAGAAAGAGCTGAGGAGAGTCCCAGATGAGGGCTCACTCAGCAGCCGCGGAGCAGAAGCCAGGGGGAGTTGCAGTGACGCGCCCGTGAGCTCCGCCGGCAGCCAGCCGTGCCTGAGTGACCGAGCCCCAGGCCGAGAGGCCGGGGGCACCCCACCTCCGAAGTGGCCCGAGCGAGCCCCAGGCTCTAGGCCCCGATAAGCGGCCGCCGAGGAGTGAGCCGGTGTGTACCTGGACGCCCATCCCCGGACACAAAGAACCACCAACGCACCGATGTCTGAGGGAGTCCGCCACTGGCAGGGGAAGTGGTGGTAGGGGGAGATAGGCCTCCAAACCTTGGAGGGCCTGAGATGTCCCCAGAGAGGTGGCGTCTGACACCCAACCTGACATATAGACACAGACATACAGGCACACACATATACAAACATCCATTCCCACCCTCATGCTCTCATATGCACTTACTCCACACTCAACCAACGTGGAGACAGACATAAAGAGACGCTGTACACACGATCACACTCCCCAAGCGTACTCTACGAACCGGGTCTAGGTACCCTTGCCCCTGGAGGGGGGAACTGCACCCAGACCCAGTTTGATGCATTATTGCAATAACTAAGCGAGTAAGTAAGTGTATAAGCACCATGAAAAATGCTATAGAGGTTACAATATTAAATATATATATATACACAGCATGATGAATGGATTGACAATAGCCATGGGTCTGAGAGTCTCTGAGTTCCAAAACAGTCTACTGATCTCAGAGCAGTGAAAGCACAGCCAGTGGCAGCTTGCCTAGCATGTTGGTCTCCAATCCGTTTCCCATGAAAGAGTTTTATCCACAAACCACATGCACAAACAACCAGAAAAAGCCGCAGCATTTGTTAATGGGACATGGGCACACCCTCAAAAGACTGACTCCATTAAGTCAAGCAGAGTTAATCCTGCTTCCAGAAAAACTAGCCAACTAGGGCCACAAGAGGGCAGTACTTTAAAGGATGGATGCAAACGGTTAAAATGCTTTTTAATATAACACTATTTGACATGTAACATATCAAAGGGATGAAAGCCCTTTAATTGGTACACTTTCAGTCTGGAGACCTGTCCGGGGTGTACCCCACGTCTCACCCTATGGCAGCTCAATTAATCACCAGCCTCTCTGCCACCCTGAATTAGATAACCAGAAGACCATGGATGAATGGATTTTTCAATTGAGTCTGTTTTATATTACTCTAAACATGGACTACTTGCCTTTCTTGCCCTGATGGAATGCCACTATTGCAGCGTGTTGAAAAAAAAAAACCATTCAAACTCAATGAATGTAATGCAGTACTTAAAAAAACAGTCAGAGAGAGAGAGAGAGAGAGAGAGAGAGAGAGAGAGAGAGAATGCAATCCAGAATAACTGGACCTTCTGATATTTTCAGTTTAAGCCATTTTCATTTCAACTTCACTGTCTTTTCTCTTAAAACTATGTCGGAACATAGTGTATTTTATCAATCAGTTCCTTATGCATAAACTGTATCTAAACAACACAACATTTTAACCCAAATTCTCATCTGGGGAAAACTCAGGATAGTCTGTGGTGATGAGGCCATGTGGACTGTGATCAACTGATGGTTTCTCGTAAACCTGGTGGAGTTTTTATCAGAAGTTTAATTATTTACAAACATGTTACAAATTAATATTTAAACCACAAGAATGGACACAGTTTGACATTTTCAAGTTACAAAAAGAATCAGAAAAACAAAAACACATGTATAGATTTTTTACTTGTTTGTCTAGAGGTTTTCACATTGCAGGAAACATAAAAGTTTTTTAAAAAAAGATGTAAAAAGAATACATTTGGACTTTTTTTTTCTAGACAATCCATCACACCGCATATCTAAAAATCCATTTCATAACAGAAGAAATGTATTTTCACTGGTAACTACATTGGCAATACATAAAAATGGAACTGTAGTGATTATTTTAAATGTCAGATACTGTCAGGAATAGTGGAAATATTTGATAAGTGGTGTTCAACATGGAGCTGCCAGGCTGGTGGAAAAGAGAAATACCACAGAGAAAGTGGATGTAGTAAAGGAGGACATGCAGTGGGTTGGAGTTACAGAAAGGGATGCCCAGGGATAGGGTGAGATGGAGGCAGATGATCCACTGTGATGACCCCTAAAGGGAGCAGCTGAAAGAAAAATAAATACTGCCAAGTAATAGGCAAGAAGCTCCCCAATGTCTTTTTTTCTTTTTTAAATAAGTGCATTACAAGACACACAGATGCTTATTTAACCAGCTCAAACCAAAAAATGTCATGTCATGCTTTCAAAAGAAGTCCCACCAACTGAACTGGAGCTTTTTTTTTTTAGCTGGTCCATATGTCCTCAGCGGCTGCAGCAAATTGTCTCAGAAATCAGAAATTTCAAATTGTTTTTCCTCCTAGAAAATTAACCAATAGGTGAAGTGTTAATCACTTCTATCATTATCAAAATATTTACATGATGGCCACAGGTTGTCCTTGGTGTTTGATGTCATGTCACTGCAAGTTTCCTCTAAAAGATCTTAATTTAGCTTAAAAAAGAAAGAAAGAAATAATTACTATTTGGTTTTTATTTTATTTTGGGATTCTAATTGTATTTCAAGAAAGTGAAGAAATGCTGAAAGGCACAGTTGCAGCAACTCAACCCTTAAGTGCAATGTTATTAATATTAACCTGTGATTTCTTTAGACTGGAGAAATATACCAAAGCTTTTATCTCACCCCTAAATGCCATTTCGTCTTTTTTTGCACTCAGACTCTCTAATGTTCAGCTTTAATTTCTGAAAAATGTTACTAGAGCTAAATGTGAAGGTGAAAGCACAAAGCACTGGGGAACTCTTCTTTTCCACTAGAGCTGAAATAAACAGCTTTGAGCGTGCCTGCTGAGGATACATACAGATACTTCAGTGAACCTGAGCAGTGACTTGTGTATTTATGTTCCTAGATATCAAATCCACCCAACCCCTCCTTTCACTCTTCTTTGCCTGTGCTTCATTACTCCACATCTCCCCTAACCTTTAAATACAGATGCATTTGCTCCCCTCCTGGCTAGCTGGGTAGTTCTCCTGCTGCCTGAAAGGTTAATAGATTTCCTGACCCCCTTGTGCAGTGAAGTGCAGCAGGATGGGAGGACACGATCAGGTTGCATGCATACCAAATTTGTGCATGTGAGACATACAGTGGAAGTATGCTGACAGGAATTTGACCGTGCCCTTTTCCAAATTTGACATGTAATTCTTTTCCTCTCCAATCGTTTGAGAGGATTGTGTTCATTTTGCAATACTTTGCACGAACAAAGACTCTCAAATCCACTGAAATCCTCAAATACTGTGCAAAATACCCCAAACTCTCTCCAGCCACTTTAGTATATTTTGTCTTTGAGTGCCATATTTCATAAAGAATAAGCTTCAAACTCAGGCCACTATGTGCCAAACATATTAGTAATCATGAAAGGACTCCCACTGTTTGCCCATACAAGCAGGAAACAGAGAGAACACACAGCAGAAAGAGAAGAAAGCAACGCGAGTGCAGAATAGAAAAGGCCAGATGAGAACTATTGGGCTAAATTGATTTCTCTCAGGGAGACAGCAGTGCAGATGATCGTGCATCGTACGCTGTGTTACATAAGCGTCTTGCCACAGCTAAAGGGAGTGATAGAAGTAAACAAGGCATAATTGCAAATGCAAGAAATCAGTAGTGACAGAGTCGGTGGCGTGGGGCGGCCATTAGAAACCAGGGGGAATTTTGCACTGGAAAGTAACCACGAAAACTCGGCATTCTCTGAGGTGTATCTGCTCACATTTCATTGGATTGTTTGCAGTGAGACACAAAAATACACATTAAATTCATTTATATCTCCATATGTTGGCCTTTCAAATTGTTCCTCATTTATAATTTAGTGATTTTCCCGTTGAAAAAGGTACTGCGGACTAGATGTAAACTCTGATGAAACCGACATGCTGGTGTTAATGTTGGCTTTGCCACCAGGTATCTACAGTTTCACATTTCAAGACTTAAACAATGTTGAAACTTACAAGGCCTGTTCTCACACTGACTCAACTACCTGCGATTTATCGATATGAGGGTGTAGATTAAAAGCTTGTTAGCGTCCTCTAGTCAGAGATAAAAGGTAAATGGACTGACTTGTGCAGTGCTTTTCTCTGAAAGCATTCAGAGTGCAGCCCACATTTGCTCATTGACACACACATTCATGCCTTTAGTGCTTTTTACCCATCATGCACACACCTTGGTACTTAGAAGCTCAATGACATTTCAACATGCAACTTATGAAACAGCCGAAGTTGGTATGGGTGTAGCACTGACAACACACCTTGTTGGGCCTCCCCAGGACCAAAACAGTGAGTTGGGAATCAATGAAATGAAGATAAAAAAAATTTAAAATCCCAATGAATCCTCATTATATCCATGAGTGTGTCATTTTGGCTAAAACTACTTAGTGGTTTGATCACAACCAAGACTTTTCTTTCCCCTTCAGACCATCATCTGGCTCAACAACGGCTGGAGCTGGCTGGACAGTTCTTCAATTCAGCTGATTCCTGTTGCATTGCCTAGGGATCATTATTGTCCTCCAGCACACTGATGTCCACTTCAGGGGATTTAGCGGAGCTGGAAAGTCCTCTAAATCCACAGACGCCTCTGTGGCTCGGACGTCACTTTTCTCCATTGCACCCTGCTAGCATCCAAAATAGCAGGTGGGGTTGTTTTTGTTTACACAAAGTTAAAAATTGTACCTGCTGAGGTTAAATTATTAATATTAATCCTGACATGAATAGTTAGTTGTTCTTTTTAAGACCTGGTTATTGTGACGTGCCACCCTGTAACTGTAAATGTGTGTATAAAAGCCTTTCTTTACAAAAATTGTTCCAATTGTTTTCTGTGACCACAGAAGATAACTTGTCTCTGTAAATATTTTAGGCTTACTGCTGTCGTCTTGTATGTACTGTTGTTTGACCCTTTGCTAAGGTAAATAAAACTCATAAAGACAGCCTGCTTGTGTCCAACTCGATTTATTTTTGATTTCCACAACAAACTTTATGTCAGAATTGGGATCCCATGGTTGATTAGATCTGTGTGCTGACATGGACGTGACTGCCTTCCCAGCTGCTGCTTCGCATAATTGAGATGAAGACGACTAATTTTTTGGATCACAGATCATCTCCGCTCCACTCGGCTTGTCTTTAAAGTGTCTTTGGGCAAAATGACCAAACCCAAATAACACCGAATTGTCACACTGCCTCCATCACAGTAGAAAGTTATCCTGCTGGAAGTAGCCAACAGAGGGTGGGCACACTGTGGATATAAAGGGAGTGACACGGTCAGCATCAATACTCAGGCAGGCTGTGGTTCTCAGTTGGTAGAAAGGGGTCCGAAGTATACCAGCAAAATATATCCCACGGCATTACACCACCCAAACCAGCCTGAGCTGTTGCTACAAGGCAGCATGGATCCCTGCATTCATGCTGTTTAGAGCAAATTCTGACCCTACCATCTGAATGTGATGGCAGAAATTGAAACTCATCTGACCAGGGGTAAGTTAGCTGGATTTGATTGTTGACGATTTCGCGTCATCTTGGATCGTTCGGTTCTCCGAAGCTCATCCGGGATTTGCTGTCATAGCAACAGATCCGTAAGCGTAAACCTGCTTGGGAGCAGGCTTACTTTATGTAAACAGGATTAGATCGCGGCCACTCAGGTATGTCCGCTTCATTTATACGAAAGCAACAGCGATATTTTTCCAGTTTTTCCATAAATAAATATTATCAATGTAACTAAAGATAATGCAGTACTTGATTCTTCTATTGATTTCATACAGATACATACAGGTCATTTCCTAAAAAAAGGGAAATGTACTATTAATCATTCTATTTCATGTATTTGATTATTTCAGATGTACAGTGGGGCAAAAAAGTATTTTTTGGATAATCCAAAATTGCCACTAGGTGTGAATGTGCGAGTGAATGTGAGTGTGAATGGTTGTCTGTCCCTGTGTGTTGGCCCTGCGACAGACTGGCGACCTGTCCAGGGTGTACCCCGCCTCTCGCCCTATGACAGCTGGGATAGGCTCCAGCGCCCCCCGCGACCCTGAAAAGGATAAGCGGAAGCGAATGGATGGATGGATGGTATTATTTACTTAACCAACTTGTTGACGAGGGGGTGCAGGACCACCACCTGTCTTTTTTTGCTCTGCCCTTTTCTTGGTTGCTGTTAGAAACAAACAGATTATTTCAGGGTCTCTTTTCAAGAGACTAAAAGCAATATAAGTGATAAATATTACCAGTGTGTAGAATATTCTTATATTTCACTTTTACTTGTTCCCATGTTCTTGTGGGTCCTGTTGTGGCTCTAATGTGAAAGAGGATATAATGTAATATAATATAATATGATATAATATAATATAATATGATATAATGTAATATAATATAATAAATTTACCCTACCGCCTACTGGTGTTGGCCAGAGGGGCCGATGGCGCGATATGGCAGCCTCGCTTCTGTCAGTCTGCCCCAGGGCAGCTGTGGCTACAACCGTAGCTGCTTCCACCAGTGTGTGAATGTGAGAGTGACTGAATAGTGGCATTGTCATGCGCTTTGAGTGCCTTGAAAAGCGCTATATAAATCCAATCCATTATTATTATTATTATTAAATTACTTACGAGTTTAATTTGTCAGCAACTTTCTGCCAGCCCTCTCTCCTTGCTTTTGCAGCCTTTGCAGTGTTCCCTTGCGTTTTAATTAAACTCTGAAACTCCTGAAATCCCTCACTCAAGAGTTCTTGCTCTGCTGCCGAAAAATACTGAGCACGCTCCTTCGACATTTTCGCCGACCAATCAAAGGGTTGCCGATCAATGTTTCTACTATCGATGCGTAGCCCCTGTTAAGCCACCCAGTGATCTCACATTACTTCATCCAGCTGTACTAATCGTCAACAACAGGTGTTAGGTTTTGTATTGTTGATTGCCATTTATGCTTAGAGATATTTACTCATATATGCTTAGAAGTATATAATCATTTGTAGATAGGTTCAAGCTACAAACCTATCAACAGGTGTGTTCGGAGAACCGGAATAGCGAGCTCAAAGTTGGCGCGATGATTTGATCTTGGATGTAGTAAGCGAGGTACGAAGAACGGACCCCAGGCAACGTTTTTACAATCTTTTATTGTTATAGTTCTGGTGAACCTATATGAATTAATAATCGGCATCTGCTGTTGTGATTTTGTGCCATATAAATAAGACTGACTGTAGCCTCAGTTTCCTGCTCTTAGTGGACTGTGTGGTTTTCCATCTGCTTCAGTGTGTAACGTGTGGTGAGTTCACACACGCTCTTCTGCAAACCTTGGTTGCAACAACTGGTTGATTAAATTGCTTTTGTTTTCCTATCAGCTCAAAGCTTTTGGTCAATTCTTCTCTGACCTCTGGCATCAACAAGGTACTTTCACCCAGAGAACACTTCCTAGATGTTTTGTCTTTTTTGGATCATTTTCTGTAAATAATAACTTTGTTGAAAAATCCCAACAGCTCAGCAGTTTCTGAAATACTCAGATTACCCTACCTGACCATCCAAACCACTGGCAAATTTGAAGTCCCAAATTTGAAGTCACCTTTCTTCCCCAATCGGCTGTTTGAACTTTCAGATTTAATTGACCATGTTTATGTGTTTAAATGCATTTAGTGCCTGGCATGTGATCGGCTGATTAGATACTAGCATTACCAAGCAACTGGATAGTTGTACTCAATGAAGTCTCCCATGAGTCTATATATCAGTGAAGACCACTTGGTGTATTTTAAAAGAAATTTATCAGCCATAAAATCAAGTAAAACATGAAAAAGATGAGACTTTGAGATGCTAAAAACTTCACTTCGTATCCTGTTAGATACTAACTTTGGTTATAGAGTGTTATAATACTGTGCCTCACTGATTTTCACTAATTATGTTTTTAAGGGGGAAAAAACAGCTTCTTGATTCAATTTACCCTCCAATGTGGCTGAATTATAACATTTCTGCAAACACGAGTGGGCCAAAATTCCTCCACTGCACTGTACAAGTTGCTGCTGCTGAGGGTGGACCAACCAGTTATTAGGTTTATGGGGCAATCGTTTTTTTCCACACAGGAATATGTAGGTTTGGATTTTTTCCACTTGATAAGAAACACCTTCATTTAGAAACTGCATTTTCTGTTTACTTGTGTCATCTTTTTTTCTAATATTTAAATTTATTTGATGATCTGAAACATTTACATTTGACAAACATCCAAAAAATAGTAAATTAGGAAGCAGGCAAACACTTTTTCACACCTCTGTGTATCAAAATAAGAAAAACAAACCTACTGCATAAATCCATAAAGTTTTGTACGATGATTTGTTGAGCTCGTTGTACGGCTGTGTGAGGACTGCATCCTGTAAGCACCATCTGCTCTGGTAAGAATAATGCACTGTTCATTTCATCACAGCCAGAATCCCATTTGTTAGCGGCAGAGTGGCCCGGACTGTCCCTCTTGATGGCATCGTTGATTAGATTCTTAGCTCTGCACTTTCTAAACGTCATGCTAATAGAGCCAGAATAATCCATCTGGCAGACTAATTTTTGCCTATTGTCAGGCTGGGAGCATTAACTACTACAGAGCAGACTCGAAGTCAGACAGCAGACACTAATTCGTCAGCACACCTCTTAAATGATGTTATCAGTCTTTGATGGGTTTTTTTTCCGGTTTTGAACAACCATGTGATCGGCCGTTCTGTCTGGGTATTAAGTAAGCCTGAATATACTCAGAGGCCGAGCAGGAAGTAAAGGGTTTACATGGTGATGAAAAAGTGAGAAATCTCAGAAAAGAAGAACGTTTTCACAAATTGCAGCTTTAACTCCTTTAAAAAGCTTCTGGTACTCCTGCACAGACTGAGTCATTTAGCTGAAATGGCAAATGTTAACCATGTTAGACTTTACCCCAACCTGGATCTCTGAATAGTTTGATGCTTACAGTGGAGTAATTCAATCTGAAATTGGTTGTTTGCAGTAGAAAACCCACACAGCAATATTCTTTGTACTCTTCTTCTCAGCATATTTCAGCTCATATTTTTCATTTCTTTAAAAAATTTTTTTATTAAATTTGTTATTTGAAATTAGCGTCATGTTTTGCTTCAAATCCTGTGCAAACTGTCTGAAAACATTAAGGTGAAACATAATTAAAAAGAGTGCTCCACTGGAAAAGCTCTCATTTTGGTTCTTTAAAAATGTTGTGGTGTTGAAGCGGATTTAAATTCTCCAATTTGGGGCTCTTGGCCAACAAATTCATTACATCCGTGCAATACGCAGGGCAGCTTTGGTTCAGGTAGAGTGGGCAGTCTTGTTACGTTACTGCAGTGTTTGCTAAAAGAAAATAAACCATACAGCCTGCTTTATTTTCCAATTGCTTTGTATTTTCAGCCCCAAAGTAAAAGACATGAATTTTATTGAACCTATTTCACAAAATAAGTGCAGAAATTCTAAACTAAAGGTATTCACTTGTAATAGTAGATTACGATGTAGATTGTAAATGTCATGAGCAAATATCTAAGTTAACCAAATTATACACAGTATGTTGACAACCTGACCATCATGGCCAATATTCACTCCCCTCTTATCTCTTATCTGGCCTCCACTGACCTTTGAGGAAAAGCATGTGACTCTGTAGCTGATAAATGCTACAGTTAACTTTGTCAGGGACAGTCCTCACTCGTCATCAGCTGTTACGTTTAAAAGGATCTATATTTTATGACATTAAAGCAATTACATATAAGTGCACATCATTTACCATTTTACCTGCTCAGCACCAACAAATATAGAGCAATATGGGGAACACAGCTGCAATTTCAGCAGCGTAAAGCGAGGTTAGCGGCAGATTAGAAGCAAGTACAAACACATCTATAAGGGATGACAATGCAATGCACAGTTGGCACTTTATCTTTACAACTGCTTCTTTACAGCTTCTTTTGGTGGCGTTAGTAAGGTACGGCTTAACAAGCTGCTCATACACAATGTATTGTAGCAGGAAGGAAAGTATATTGTCTGTAATCAATGAAAATGTAGTGCTTCCAGCCAATTTTAGACTGAAACTCTCACTTAAGCTCAACATAGCTTGCTAAGCCATTAATCTCTCTTTGTACTACACCCTCTGGTCAGCCATCAGTTCTGAGTTTATTTCACAATAAACATTTCTCTTGCTTTTAAAAGTAGTCTCCCAGTGACTCCACAGTAGTATACATTATTTTTTGACAGTAGGAGTAGGTGTTAATGAAAACGATAGATCAGAGCAGTTAAAATAAATGAATGTAAACTGAGCTTTTGGATGAGGCTGGTTCTAATCTCTATTTAAATATACATCACCTTGGATCCTTTTTCTTGTTAATGATTGATGAAAAAAATAAAAACATAGAATGTGAAGCGTGTACTTCTGTGGAGGATCTGCCAGAAAAAGACTGGCTTATGACATTTACTTTTAACCCACATAGTGATCGTGCAATAATTAAATACCTCTACTTTGTGCAAAGGTCAACTCGCTGCCCTTATTCAGTCAAAACTAGTTGAAACACATTTGGGCCTTTTAGCTCGAGGGCACTTAGGGAAGCGTAACAGTTTAACAAAGAAGCAGTGGGCATGTTTTAATGACTCTTGTCACTCCCATTTATCACCATTTTCACAGCACACATTAGAGCGTTTTAAGCCCACGTGGTTCTTGTGATCACAGCTCGGGACTTGTTAGCGTAGCGAGATCACAAGTTCAAAACCGTAGGTGAGCTCGAAGCTTTCAGCGAGTTGGAAGCACTCTCAATTTAACGTTTTTTGTTGAAAACTGACTGGCTCAAGCAGAGCGTTCTCACTCCCGAGGCGTAACATGTCGACGTTTTGTCACGTCCCGCGGCGTTCCTGAGGAACGCGAAAGGAGACCTTCGGCGTTCTTATGGTACGCGGTGGGTTATGGCTGGAATCCAGTGCAATGACGCTCCCGCGGTAATAGACGTTCCAGCCCTGTATTCCAGCCCTAAACCTAACCTTATCCCTAGCCCTGACCATAACCTTATTCCTGACCTTAACCAGGACTTTAATGATGTTAAATAGCGTGTTTCTAAGCGATTTGAAGAAAAAGAGCGAACATGTGTAGGTTCAGTCCAGACGGTTCTCATATTTCCTCTTTTTCCGAGGTCGTCATTCAGGAACGTGGTGGGTAGCCGAAAACGTAATATGGTGACGATTTGTCACCTAGCGTAAAATGTTACGCTTTGGGAGTGAGAACGGGTTGGCTCAAGAGTCCGAAAGGAAAACAGAAATGTGTCTTTCTAATTTGAATGTGTCTGTTTCCATGTCAGAAATGTTCCATGTTTGCAAACCATTTAACTGTGACAGAGCTGGCAATGAAGACGGGGAAGGCTTCTTTCTACTCATAATCGAAATTGCTCACTGGGCAGACAAACCCTTATTGTAGCCATGTGCAGTTTGCTCTTTTTAATTCGTCTTTGGTCCTGGAAATGACTGTTTAGTGCGTTTTGTTACTTTTTTACTTGCATCTTTAAATCTGCAGGAAATCATTAAAAAAATTAGTAAAAATCAGGAAAAACCTCAAAACATCATCATAGCTGCTATGATACGTTAATTACCCTTTTTTTAAAAAATTTTCATGTCTAGCTAAAAGGAGGTGGTTTGCATAACTGTTCATTTTGGAAATTAAACTTACATTCACCACTTTTTAATGCACACTTGTTCAACAGCCTGTTCAGTGTCTAATCGGCTGATCACATGGCAGCAACTTAGTGAATTTTGACAGGTAGATATGGTTGAGATGACCTGCTTAAGAAAATCTAGCACCAGAATGGGGAAGAAAGGTGATTTATGACTGAACGTGGCATGGATGTTGGTCTCAAACAGCCTAGTCTATTTCAGAAATTTTGCTCCTGCAGGTTCAAAGAAATCTGTCATCCTACCTGTTAGAGGGAAGACTTACCTGAAACATGCCCATTCTCCACCACTACACCCCTCACCTTTCTAGAAACTAGACTTTCCACCAAAAGCCCCAACCTGAGCCTCAGTCACTCACCCCACCAAGTAAGACTGTTAAACTTCCACCTTTTATTGCAAAACTCAGAGTTCCTTTTCTTGTCCTCATCCACAGAGCTCCTATTTGTGTCGTTGCTAGTGATGTGCGGATCGATCCTGAAATATCGATTCCTCCGATACCAGTCATTTATGTTCTAGAATCGATTCTCACATTAAAATATCGATATTTTAGTAATTTAGAGTAAATTTGTAGTTTATCATTAACAGGAACACAGTGGAAAGAAACTATAACATTCGGATTGTCTACATTCAAAGGAACTACTTCCTCTTCCGCCTTTCATAGTCATGTGCGAAATACGGCTGTATAAATGTCTCGCAGCCCCTTGGCGTGCGCACTCACAACAATGGCTGAGCGTAATTGTGCGGATGTATTTTACCTCCACAAACAGCTGAGCCGTGGTTTGCAATAAATGTGGCAAAAAAAGTGAGGTGTTGTGGCTATACTTGCCAACCTTGAGACCTCAGAATTAGGGAGACATTCAAAAGGGCTGTTTGGGCGGATAAATATATTTTACAGGGTTTATTTATCGGATAAAATACGTTAAATGTCACCGTTATTATTGGCCGGCCCGGAAACAGCGGGGGTGTCCAAATTCAGAGGCTGCTTCCACCTGAGGACCGGCCTTCGCGGTCTAAAGAAAGCCGGGTAGTACGTCACGAGCTCCCTCGGTGGAGTGAAACTCTGCCGTCTGCTCCTTGCTGTCTAAAATATAACCGGACACTGACGTAAACTCTTCTGTTTAATCAGTTTTCTGTTTGACGTTTATTCAGCTGTGTGAAAACCCCGGAGGAACCCTCCCGAGGGAATAATAAAGTTTAATTTAATCTAATCTAATAACTTTAATCTCAGCCAAACCGATTTACTCACGAACAAATAAAACACTGAAAAAGCCAAACAAGAACATTTTTAAGTTATCAAAGTGACTTGTACATCATATTTAACCCGAGTGGTGAAAGACCGCGGGGGTTTGAAGACGATGTGTCGGTCGGCTCAGATATTTGAAGTTTACACAGCTACATTCTCACCTGAAAATATGTTAAAAGTTTTTTTGCGACCCAGAAAGAGAAATAAGAGTGATATTAAAACTAAGTCGCTGCCGTCATTGTTGGAAACTGGAATTGGCTGGGCCGCGCTATGAATTCTGCGATATGGTTTTTCAACTTTGTTGTCCGGGTGGAAAATCTGGAGAAAGGTGGGATTCTCCCGGAAAAATCTGGAGGGTTGGCATGTATGGTTGTGGCAACATCACTAACCTTGTCAAACACCTCAGAGTAAATCATATCACAAAATATGACGAGCGTATGTTGAGGCGAACTGAAGAGGAGGAGAGGGACAGGTGCTGCTAGGGTGAGAGTCTCTCACGGAGTCCTTTAGTCCTCCAGGCAGGCAAGGTGTTCAAATAGCACACAACTTTAGTTTTTTTATTTCTATATGATGAACTCTGCATTATTAAGTGATAAGAAGAAGGTATTCTGATGTCCTGTAATCATTATGACGCTATAATTTGAGATACAATAAATAAAATCCGTTTTGTACAAAGTATCGGTATCGGATCAGTATCGTCGATACCACCCTGAATATTACTTGGTATCGGATCGGAAAGGAAATCAGTGGTATCGCACATCACTAGTCGTTGCTGCTAAACCAAAGTCTCAAGTGTCACGTTTACTCAATATTAGAAACTGGTTGCCTTTCAATAAATCTATTAAAAACTTTCTTTGGCATGCTGAGACTGACTCCAGAGTGGTACTTTAGACCAAATATGACATTTTCCCATATAATCATCTCCAGGGTTTACAGAGAATTATCAGAAAAAGGAAGAATATCCAGTGAGCAGCAGTTCTCTGGGTGAAAGCTTAAGCTTTTGAGAAGAGATTTTATGATTACACATCACTTTAAACCCTGAAACAGGTGGACTACTAAAAACAGGGCTCACCAAAATTAGACATAGAAGATTGGGGAAAAGCTTGATCAGTCTTGATTTCTTCTGTGACGATGAGATTGTGACAGCTGCTGTCAGCACGACAACGAGCCACGTCACAAAATTCAAATGTGGGGATTCCCATCACGTATGTGCAGATGACAAATCTGCAGCAACTGTGTGATGCTATAGTGTTAATATGGATCAAAATCTCTGAGGAGTGTTTCCAGCACCTCGTTGATTTGATGCCACAGAGAACTAATGCCCAAAGTCGTAGGTGTATTCAGCAAAGTGGCTGGTAAGTGTATATTTTAAGAGGATATATCTCATGCACATATCTTTCTTTCTACATAGCACTTTAATTCTTATTGTCTGCACTGAAGCACCGCAGCAATTTCCTAATGTTGTAAACCTCAACATCTGGCAATAAACCCATTCTGATTCTGATTCTGATAAGATGGCATGTAGATTTCTGACAAACTGAAACCAAAACTTTCCTGACGTCATTGTAAATGTTTTACTGAAGAAATGTAAACTGTTATTTTTCACCCTTATTTTCCTTTATTAAGATGACTATGTGCGTGTTTTCTATTACGTCAGCGTTTTGTCAAGCCCCTGGCTTTATTGCTGACCTTTTAATACCCTTTAAGAGCACAAGGGTAGTTTGGGTCACTAAATTTAAGCCTGAAAACAAATAAGAACAGAAGAGAGAGGGTTTTAAGACAGACTTACCTTGAAATAGACATTTTGCAGGGTCCTGCAGTGTGCAGTAGTTATACCCATCACTTATATACAGGCATGTGAAAAAGGTGTCTACACCCTTACTGCTTCCGCTAGAATTAAGAGGGTAAATAGCAGCCAGGTGCGGCTATTCAAATGCACTTGATTAACTGATCATCAGTAAGCGCGAGCACCTCTGTTAAAGCAGCTGTTCTGGCAGTTTGCTTTGGAGCATTCAGGTGTTTGCAACGCTGCGGTGTGCATCAAAGTTTTACTTTATTTCACTTATTTGAGGGTTTTTCTTCCCCACAACTCTCCATCTGCATGAAATAGTAAAACTTTATTTTCAATCTAGACATAAAGTGACAGAAAGTTTGCAGCTTTTCCCCTCGTGTCTCCTGGTAGCTGTTAAACAAATTATTGACTGCTTCCATCAGGTCTGAGCAGACTGCCAGTACAATTACTGGATGTCCGTTTACTTTCCCTTTGTGTCCTTCCAACTCCATTACAGCTTCCACCACCCGAACCTTTCGTCAGATGCCAGCACATTTTGATGGACACACAGCCGGTGAAAGTCTCTGCGAGGTGCGCTGCTCTGCATGGTGTCAAAGACCAAATAATGAGCCAAGTCCAGCCTGTGACCCACAGCTAATGCTGCACACTGCAATCCCTCTGCCCTTCTTGCGCACATCAATGTCAGCAAACATGAGGGTCTGTTTCCAGAAATATCTTCACAATTTCCCAGCCATGTGTAATTGCTAATGAAGAAGTTTTAGAGATTACTTGTTGTCTGGGAAACTTAGTAAGCAATTACATGATTGAGGTTAGGGGGTAATTGCAAGCATGTGAAAATATGACAGATTACTTGCACCACTTGGGCAGAATCCCATTAAAGTGAAGCATACGTTTCCCTGTTGACAAGTCTGAGACAGCTTAGCTTAGCTTAGGTGTGATATGATGCCATATTTTAGTCCTGCAGTTTTCTGCATGTATCTGCAAGAAAATAAAGTGAATGAAGACATTAACAGCAGAGGAAACAATGTGAGAACCTGCAGCTGATCTGAGAAATGATCTGAGCTGCGCTGACTTGTAACACAGTACTTATACATTTTTCAAAGCTGCCACTAACAATAAAAACTTTCAAATGAGTTTTCCCTCAAATGAACTGCATTTTAATGATTAGATGATTCAATTATGTTTTGTTTTTTTTCTGACTTGCTTTGAGAGCGTTCTTCTTCTAGCTGAAAATCTCAAACCAAGGGTCTGAAGCCCATGGCTCTTTGACCGTCTCTTTTACAAAATGCTATATGAATATAAAGATTAATAATAATTGTGAACTAGAAAATGCATTTTCTGAAGAAACTGCAGTGTGGATGCTGATAGCTGAATGTTTTGAGGAGCCATTTTAACACTGGACTCTATGGAAGAGTTGAAAGAACCATGACATATACTACAATAACCATGACATTGGATGAAAGAGGGCAACGATGGCTACATTTTGAGGGTAAAATGATGACTGTCGACTGAACACTGTGGACACAGCAGCAGTTTAAAGAGAAGATTTTAAGATAAAAATTTCCCTTGATCCTACTCTAGCAGCTAAGCTGTCTCACTCTAACCTCCAACATTCCGTCCCATACACACCCATTATAAACTCTGAAACAGGTGAAAAGCATGAATTTTAAACTGGAGCTGAAGAAAAAGTATAATAGCTATTGAGAAGATAAATACAAGTTGAATAGTTGAATGTCTTGGCTTCGTTTTTAAGTTTGAATGGTGGCTCTAGGTCAACGTATGTGAAAGTAGATACAGGTCAAAGAGGAGTAAGTTAAATGAGGATTCAAAGGATCTCCCCATTGAAATACATTATAAATATTTGTTGAATAAAGTTGAATAATTGGCTAGCTGCTGTTAAGCTAGCACAAGCACAGAGTACTTAAAAGTTGGTGGCTACATAATTTGTCCTCTAAAACAAGTCATGTCTATATTTTCAAAACACTAGTATTCCAGCAGAGAAGAGAATGGTAGCACCACCAAAAGTTCAAAAAACAACTGTTACAAGCTTCTAGGATAAATAGCAGTGCTCTACATTCAGCTTAGAGCTGGGCGATAGAACGATAACGATATGTATTGCGAAATAACTTTTTCTCGATAGAAAAATTAAACTATTGAGATAGGCCTCGCCGCTCTTGTCCTCTTAAAAAAAAGAAAAGAACAGCCAATCCAAATTAAGTAGTGCAGAGCCAAACCAATCACAGCCGCAGCGTCACGTCACGTGACTTGTTACGTACAGCACAAGTGCCAAGTTGCACATGTGTATTTGTTTTGGGAAGCAGCCAGCCGCCGTGCCGCCCGGGTAATGGAGGAAATGAGTGTGCCGACTAGAGAAAAATCAACCGAGAGCGTGACCGAAGGTTACCGAAGAGAAAACCGATGATGGTTCCAATGCCGGAGAGGTTGTCGAACGGAAGAGCCACAGAAGTTCCGTAGTGTGAAGGTATTTCGGCTATTTCAAGTCTGACAAAAAACAGAGTAGCGCTCACTGTAAATTGTGCCGAAAGCAAGTCTGGAAATCCAATAAACCGGTGCATGCTCAATCTCTGACTGGAAGCGCTAATTCGGCTTTTGTCAGACTAAAGTAACTGTTAAAACTGTTTGAAAAGCTAAGCTGTCACGACCTGCAGGGTCGGCAAGGCACTGATCAGCAATCTCTCTCCCCCTCCCCTGTTTTGCCAGGGCGGAACTCATGGCGGGTTCACGCCCTCGGCCCACGCCCTCCCGGATCATGCACACCTGGGCCTCATCAGACCAGCTGGTATATCAGAAGGAGGAGATCAGCTGTTCAACGCTGGATTGTTGTGAAGACTCCTGTCAGTACACGTCTAGTTTCCCACTTCCGCCTCAGAAAGTAACATTTGTCTCTCTGTTCTAGATTCCCCGGACCCGTCCCCGTGTTTCCCCGTGTAGAGCGTGTAAGAGGTGGCTGGTCACTAGCGGAGAGAGGTTGGCGTGAGCGTGTGTGTGATTCCCTTGTTTTCCCTGGAGCCCTGGAACCCGTCCTCGCACATCTTGTATATAGCACTGTCCTCGCACTGCCTGTAAATACACTTGGTGAAGATTTTTGTGAATAAACTGTCTCTGTTACAACACACTCCGGAGTCCTGCGAGTGGATCCTCAGAGCAACCCGTGACATAAGCTATACAACAAGGAGAGATTGAGAATTTCCTTTTAGTTCTCAGTTTATTTGATACTGACAAAAGTTAGTCAATTTTGTCTGTTCTTCTGTAACACAAACTAAGATTTATTTTTAGAATTAAAATTTTGTTTCTAACTGGAATTGACAATTTAGTCTGTTTCGTTTGTTCTATTTTGAAACTTAAACGCTTTAGCGGCTGCCTTTTGTGTAGTTTGCAATATTTGCCTTTATTTATCTGAAAAAGTCTCATGTTTCTTAAGTACATCTACCCTGTTGAACTTATTATGGGAAATAAATATTTAAATCAAAACAAGCTGCTGATTATTTCACATTTTACTTGTGAGCAACGGCACATTTAAATCTTACAAATATAGTTATTTGGCTTATATCGTGATAGATATCGTTATCGCCTGAAATGAAAAAAAAAAAACATATCGTGATATGAAAAAAATCTCATATCGCCCAGCTCTAATTCAGCTAATAGAGAAATACACAATTGGTTATATGAAAAATGAATATGTTACCTTACCTGAAGGTGTAGTTTTATCCAAAAAGTACAGAGAGGCCAACAGCAGCTGCATTCATTCAGGTGACCCTGAAAGGGCGCAAAATTTTCGAAGAGGACGGACCGTTGTTTAACTCAATAACTTTGTGTTCTTGTAACAAAGACCATTTTGAGAGAAAATAATTTAGGTTCACCAGACGAATAATAATTGCAGTAATGCTGGAGTCCTACATTTACGTTGAGTGAGATGAAAAAAAATGTTTCAGCTTAAAGAGGGCCTTGAATTTTTTTCTTTGAGTATACAAATTAGTGATGTGTCGGTCGTGAACGGAACGGCTCTTAGAGACGGATCTTTGACGTGAACGATGCGAGCCGGCTCCTTATCGCGAGCCGTGGTTTTTTTTTTTCTTCCTTTCTCTCACCCTCTCTCTCTCGCACCTTTTTTCCGCTTCACTCCGCATTAGTGATGTGCGGATCGATCCTGAAATATCGATTCCTCCGATACCAATCATTTATGTTCTAGAATCGATTCTCACATTAAAATATCGATATTTTAGTCATTTAGAGTAAATTTGTAGTTTATCATTCGGTATTCCCCATATGGAAAAGAAATAGTAAAAACTTATATGATTTACTCATGAAAGTGGCCACTTTCTCATTACTTTCATACATTGTTTTAGTAAGTGTCCAAAACATACAAGTTTCATTATAAAAAATTTCAAGGGATCTTATATCTGTTTTCACTCTTATATGCTTTTCATACAAGTTTCACACAAGACAGATACAAACTTTACAAGATTTATATATATCTTTTCCATATGGGTCTCCTTGAAAAATCGGGAGGGTTGGCATGTATGGTTGTGGCAAATCACTAACCTTGTCAAAAACCTCAGAGTAAATCATATCACAGAATATGATGAGCGTATGTTGAGGCGAACTGAAGAGGAGGAGAAGGACAGGTGCTGCTAGGGCGAGACAGACATCTCTCACGGAGTCCTTTCAGTATCGTCGATACCACCCTGAATATTACTTGGTATCAGATCGGAAAGAAAATCAGTGGTATCGCACATCACTACTCCGCATACGAGCCTTGTACTTTTCTACTAAACAGTCGTCTTCTACTTTGGTGAGGTTTTTTTTTAACACTGTTTTGCTTTTGTTTTCTTTTTTACTGCAATTCCTGTAGAGCAGCTTTTAATGTGTTAATTCAGTATGTGCTACAAAATAAATACCTTTCCTTTACAGTAGGTTTATTTTAAATTGTTCCAATCATGGAACTTCAAAGGAACAGCACTTAAAAATGAACAGCCCGTGATGTCAAAGTACACATTCTACTGGCAAATCCCATAAATGGGGGACAAATTCAACCAACTTTAGTGGATCTCGGATGTCAGAAACACAAAACAACCTGATTGTTAAAACAAAGACAAGGCAGACGCAGAGAAACGCAGACGCAAACACTGAAGCATCTACAATGGCAGAAGCACAAATAGAAATGATTAGAAAAAGAGGACTCGCTGCCACCAACTGCAATGTCTCTGCAGGAGCCTCTGAAAAAAACAAGACACCACGGAACAAAAGATGGAAAAAGAAGAGTCAGCTGCATTCTCTGTACAGGAATCTTTGCAACAACTACGAGACAAACAGAAAACACTTACTGCCCACTCTCTCTCTTTTTCTTTCTTTCTGATTGTGTAATAAAAGTATGAACATGTGTTTATAAGTTACACTTGTGTTTGAATCTTGCAGCTCATCACACATTTGATTTCCATGTGTGACAACTGCAAGTGTCCAGAGTGAGGACAGAATGAAGGACCCACTGCTGCACATCATCTGTGAGGCTTTGCAGCCCTGATGATCCACCACCAGGACAAACACAGCAGTATGTGAGGAAGAGAACAAGGAAGAGCCAGCAGCAGCTGACAGATGGAGAGAATAGACAGACTGTTCCCTGTTTGTGAAGGACTGCTAGAAAAGTTTAGAATAACTAATTGTCTGTCCTGTATCAGTCTTATTAGGTAATGTTCAAATAATTATATCATTCCAGTATTTTCAGTGTGGGAGAAAGTACTCAGGGCCTTCAAGTTACACACTATGAAAGGCAGTAACAAGTTTAATATTCAGAAACCTAAAGTATGTATCAGCAGCAGAATGGACCTAAAAATAAATGTCCATGTTTGTTTCATTTCTATGAAGCTTTGAGTATTTTAGTAGTTCTGCTGTGTTTGTTGCATCATATTGCTGTAATTGTTTATGAGCTTTAGATATTTCGAGGTAAGTTGATCTATAGTGTTACATCATATTCTATAAGGATGTTATGTGTTCGTATACTTTCTTCCTAGTTTGACCCATTTAGCAGAAGTCAGCCTGTTTACGGCTCTGATATCTATTCTGTATAACTTAACCCTTTGACTGCCTGCTCAACCATTTGGTTTAGCATATTTTGAGAGACTATATATAATGAACTGGAGTACTTAGCTTAACTCAACCTTACTGAGCCATCTCTACCACTTGGTTGAGTTATGTTATCCTAAAAAAAAACACTAGATGGCACTGTGTCAGGATCAGTGTTGGTCAAGTTACTTGAAAAAAGTAATCAGTAACTAATTACTGATTACTTCCCCAAAAAAGTAATCCCGTTACTTTACTGATTACTTATTTTCAAAAGTAATTAATTACTTCGTTTCTTTTTAAAAACACGATTTACAACCTGAAGAGGTGATAAAGTGATAGATCTTTCAGCCCAATTCTACTTTTTCTGCATAATCCATCATACAAAATGTAATCAAATGGAAAAGTCTCTTTTTTTAACTTGTTTTTATCAGTTTTAATCTTTTAACTTTATGCATCAAGCAAAAAATTTAATTATATGCAACATTCTCTGACTTGAATAAATTAGTTTAACATTTAAACCTTTTTTCTACACATTCCAGCACATAAAATAAAATATTTTTTGTGTTTACACTCACTCTTTCAAATAGATGCAAGTAAAACACAGCAGAAAATAAATAAAGTCAAAGACTCACCTGTAAAGCAGGAGCAGGGTAGGCGGAGGTTTACCCTGGTGCAGGTGTGCCGCGGTCAGTTGAAGAATCCGCGAGTTTCTCTGTGAATTTCCCATTACGTCGTTGCTTGCTTGGAAGTTTAGGGGTTTTTTTCACTGTAAAAAGAAGTTTTCTTCCCACGCACGATGGACGCTAATGTTTTTGTCACTTTTTATGGAATTATATTCAAAGTAAGGTCAGTGTTAGGATGCCTGGGTCGTCGACCCAGGGTTTTTGAGTTTATGATATTATTTATACTGTCTAGTTTTTGGTTTCTTTGAGTTCTGTCTTATGGCTTAGGTCTCTGTCTTCTTTAGTTGCTCTGTCTCCCCTATCACCTGCATCCCCTTGTCTAGTTCGCGTCTATGTGTATCTTAAGTTCCTATATCCCCGTGTTCAGTCAGTGTTTGTGTCTGCCCTGTTCCCACGTCTCTGTTCCCTTTGTAGTGCCTGCATGTGAGTCTGTGTCTTTGTTCAGTCTGTGTTATGTGTTTCCTGTTTTACTTTGAAGGTCTCCGTCTTTTCTCAGTGTGTTCAGGTTACGTTTCTTTGGTCTCGTCAGTTCTGATTTGCCCCAGCTGTGTTTCCCTCCTGTTACTCATTCCCTGATTGCTCCCTCTGTGTATTTAAGCCCAGTGTTTCTCTGTGTCTGTGTTGCGATCTACCGTTTACCAAGCTGTGTGTTCTGTCTGTCCTCCGGTATTAGTTTATTTTTTGATCGTTTCCAGTTATGTTATATTTGAGTTTAACATTAAAACGGTTTTTGAGTTTACATCTGTCTCTGGAGTCTGCACCTTGGGTCCTTTTCCTGTCTGCACACAGCTGCACCTAACAGGTCAGTACTTCCACGCTTTAAACACTGCACGCTCATACTCTCTCCCACAATCGATATGTGATCCATTGTTGATCTGCACACAGCTGTTGTCACTAACACGCACTCGCTTACGTCACTGTCGTGAGACATTCTCGCAAAAAATCACGGTTTTAGTAATGCAGCGTTCCTATGGGAAAGTAACGGTAATCTATTTACCGTTTTTGCAATAGTAATCCCTTAGTTAACTCGTTACTTGAAAAAAGTAATCAGATTACAGTAACGTGCCCATCTCTGGTCAGGATATGGCAGGCCTCATCTGCCACCTTCCAACCAGGAAATCAGAAAGCAAAAAATCACTCTGGACACATGGACTGTTTTGGCTAAAAATTTTAAAGGTAAGTACATTTTTCTGCAGTATAAACATGTCAGAGTCTTTACTGAACATGATTATGTCATTTGATACCAGAAAATAGCTGTAATAAATCCATAATATTTTTTTAAAAACATGCTCAACCAAACGGTTGATTTGTCAATTGATGGTAAGAGTAGCAAAACTTAGCTAATGTTTAGAACTGTTGTTTTAACATATGAAATTGACTATTTACTAGGGCTGCCACGATTAGTCGACTAGTCACGATTACATCGACTATCAAAATCGTCGACGCCTAATTTAATAGTCGACACATCGTTTAAATGCCGTAAAATCCTGAAAGGTGCAGGAATAACAGTAGGATTTAAGAGTGTAATAACGGACTGAAACAGAAGATGGCGAAAATGCACCTACAAGGATACCGTTAAACGCCAAAGATGAAGAAGAAGCAGCAGTCTCCGTTATCATGGCTACTCGGCAACGGAACTCGACCAAACAAAAGAAAAGAAGGTCCAATGCAAAATCTGCAAAATGGAACTTGCCTTCCATGGCAGTACAACAGCGATGCACGAGCATCTAAAAAGGAAGCACGTCGTGGCATCCGACGACGAAGTGGTACAGTCGTCTCGGTAAGCTAATTGGCTAGTTAGCTGCTAACATTATTGTAAACAGCAAGCTGCTAATTATTTGTGCTGTCAGTGTTAATCTCGTTAGTATGATGTTAACGCCATAACCGCATTAACGCGGCAAATCCCCGTTAGTCAGTGCCATGCAGCCCTCGCACCGCGTTCTCGCGCTAACGGGGATTTGCCGCGTTAACATCGTATTGACGAGATTAACGCTGAGAGCACTACTTATTATTGCTTATATTAATAGCTGTTAACATTACAGGACTGCTAAAAAAAATACGTTCGTCTTCAATGGACGACTTTGTCACCAAGCCAACAACATGTACACCTCGGCAAGCAGATGTCCTGACTGAATCAATCTTGAACATGTTGGTGACGGACATGAGACCCCTGTCTATGGTTGATGATCAAGGTTTCAAAGAGATGATCAAGCAGTTCAACCCACATTACCATGATAACTACCTACCAGGCCGATCCCACTTCACCAAATTGATGGAAAAGAAATATGATGCTACCTTTGAGAAGGTTGGTCTCTCTTTCTCTCCACTCTCTCACACCACAAACACAAAATAGCAATTTGTATTAGAATTTAATACATTTCATGATGAAATAATATAGAGCTTGCTGACTGAGGAACCAATAAATTAATCTTGGTTAAAGCATGTAATGGAAAGTTGTTGTTGTTGTTTTTTTTTTTTTTTTTTACTGATATGTTGAATGTTTAACATACGTAAGTGTATTTGATGTAACTGAATTATTCAATTGGTAAATTCAAATCTTAATGCATAAACTGACAAGCATTATTAATAATGAAAAAATATACTGTAATATATTTCCCTAATGCTTACTATTGTTCCAAATCATCTCATATCTTTAGGTAAAGCAGACCCTTGGTGGTGTCAAAGGTTTCTTCACCCTGACTGCTGATGTCTGGACCAGTCGTGCAACAGAGGCCTACCTTGGTGTGTCTTGCCATTTCCTGAGTGAAGATTGGAAGATGAAGAGCTTCATCCTTGATACCATGCCTCTTGAGGAGAGGCATACTGGTGCCAATATAATGACATGGATGGAAGAGGTGCTAACAAACTTTGACATCTTGCCTGCCAAAATAAAAGCAGTAGTACATGACAGTGGTTCCAATATGGTGGCAGCAATGCGACTGCTTGAAGAAAAACATGGATGGGCCTCTATCCGCTGTGCTGGACACACACTCCAGCTCATAGTCAATACTGCTCTCAAAGAAACCACCATCAGCAGAGCACTAGGTGCTGCTAGGCAGCTAGTGGAGCACTTTAAGAGAAGCGAGCTGGCTAGTACAAGACTAAAAATGAAACAGGAGCAAATGAATGTGAAGAAAAATACACTGATCCAAGATGTCAGTACAAGATGGAATAGTACATTCCACATGATAGAAAGACTCCTCGAACAGCGCTGGCCTCTCACTGCCACTCTTTCAGATCCCGAGGTAACGCCAAGGGGGAAACACTACTTCGACTTGAAGCCAGAGCAGTGGGTGCTGCTTGAAGAACTGAAGCAAGGTTTGGCACCTTTTGAGACTGCTACTGTTTACCTTAGTGGACAGAAGTACACAACGGTTTCAGGTCTTCCACAGGTGGTCAAAGGGCTGACACGGGCTGTACACCAAAGCCAACTGGAGACGAGCTCAGGAAAATCTTTCATTGCCAGTGCAGAAAAAGGCATAACACAGAGATGGGGGAGTATATGTACTTTCTCAGCAGACAAAGAAAACCCTGTTATTCTCGCAGCTGCCTTGGACCCCAGATACAGAAAGTTGAAGTTTTTGGCTCCTGAAGATGTCATCAGAGTGCAGGGGACTGTTGAAGTGCTTGCTGTCAAAGAAGCAAATGCTGGGAAACATGAGCATGCAAAAGTGCAGACAGCCAATGGTTCAGGTAGAACTGAAAAGACTGCTCTGGACAACCTCCTTGAGTCTGACACAGACAGTCAGGGTGACAATGAGGAAGAAGCATCTAAGGAGGACCAAGATGTCCAAGTTGTGAGAAGTGAAGTTCAGCTGTACTTTAAAGAAGCCAGTTTCTAAAAAGGATGATCCTCTTAAATGGTGGAGCGAAAATGAGCGACGTTTCCCCACACTATCAAAGCTAGCTAAATCTTTTCTGTGCATTCCTCCCCATCGGAGCGGATCTTCTCCACAGCAGGGAACATCTGCTCTCAAAAGAGAGCAAGCCTTTCTGCAGAACATGTAGAAAAGCTAACTTTCCTGGCTATGAACAATAATCTCGTGTAGATTGCTATACTGACTATATAGTCCCAAAGTTCAATATAGTTGTTAGGACTGAGCACAAAATGCTATTTTGTTATATTTGTTTTCGGGTGGCTTCAAACTTGAAATTTCATTAAAAGTTTAATAAACTATCATCTTGTCTTTATTTTTAGTTTCACATACCTTAAACACTTAAAGCTGTAAGCTAATGATAGTTGTATAAGAGCAGATGCATGCTGCTGCAATAATCTGTACGTTTTACGTCCAATGGATGCATGATCTGATTAGTCGACTAATCGCAAGAATAATCGGTGACTAGTCGACTATCAAAATAATCGTTTGTGGCAGCCCTAATTTAAAGCAGGCTTTGGCTACAAAAAGATTTCCCAAGCCAAGAACATCACACGGAGCACTGTTCAAGCGATCATTCAGAAATGGAAGGAGTATGGCACAACTGTAAACCTACCACGACAAGGCCGTCCACCTAAACTCACAGGCCGAACAAGGAGAGCTGATCAGAAATGCAGCCAAGAGGCCCATGGTGACTCTGGACGAGCTGCAGAGATCTACAGCTCAGGTGGGGGAATCTGTCCATAGGACAACTATTAGTCGTGCACTGAACAAAGTTGGCCTTTATGGAAGAGCGGCAAGAAGAAAGCCATTGTTAACAGAAAACCATAAGAAGTCCCGTTTGCAGTTTGCCACAAGCCATGTAGGGGACACGGCAAACATGTGGAAGAAGGTGCTCTGGTCAGATGAGACCAAAATGGAACTTTTTGGCCAAAATGCAAAACGCTATGTGTGGCAGAAAACTAACACTGCACATCACTCTGAACACACCATCCCCACTGTCAAATATGGTGGTGGCAGCATCATGCTCTGGGGGTGCTTCTCTTCAACAGGGACAAGGAAGCTGGTCAGAGTTGATGGGAAGATGGATGGAGCCAAATACAGGGCAATCTTGGAAGAAAACTTCTTGAAATCTGCAAAAGACTTGAGACTGGGGCGGAGGTTCACCTTCCAGCAGGACAACGACCCTAAACATAAAGCCAGGGCAACAATGGAATGGTTTAAAACAAAACATATCCATGTGTTAGAATGGCCCAGTCAAAGTCCAGATCTAAATCCAATCGAGAATCTGTGGCAAGATCTGAAAACTGCTGTTCACAAACGCTGCCCATCTGACTGAGCTGGAGCTGTTTTGCAAAGAAGAATGGGCAAGAATTTCAGTCTCTAGATGTGCAAAGCTGGTAGAGACATACCCTAAAAGACTGGCAGCTGTAATTGCAGCAAAAGGTGGTTCTACAAAGTATTGAATCAGGGGGCTGAATAATTACGCACACCCCACTTTTCAGTTATTTATTTGTAAAAAAATGTTTGGAATCATGTATGATTTTCGTTCCAATTCTCACGTATACACCACTTTGTATTGGTCTTTCACGTGGAATTCCAATAAAATTGATTCATGTTTGTGGCTGTAATGTGACAAAATGTGGAAAAGTTCAAGGGGCCGAATACTTTTGCAAGCCACTGTAAACAAGGGGAAGATTAGAGGAGTCGAGACAGCTGGGAACCACAGCAGGAACAAAAAAGACGTAACGGGGTAAGGGACGCAAACTGAACGTAATACACACGAGACAATGGACTATCAAAATAAAACAAACCCGACAGATGCATACAAAACTCAAAACAATTAAAAATTTACAAAAATTTAACACTTCAAACATAAAAACAGTGGGTCAAGACTAAGACCATGACAACTCCCACTCACTGGATATTTTCTCTTTTTCAGACCATTCAGAAAAATCCTGTAAATCCCAGAGATGGATGTGTGGGAAAATCCCAGCAGGCAAGCAGTGTCTGAAATAATCAGAACAGCCCATCTGACCATTGTTTCCCCCCTCACATTCGGATAATTGGTTTAAACTTCAGCAGGTTGTCTTGACCATATCTACATGTCGATATCCACTGAGTTGTGTGTTATTTGCTGTTTAGATATTTGCGTTAACAGTCAGTTGAACAGGAATACCTAATAAAGTGGCTGGTGACTGTATGTCTAGCCCCTGATGTGATCTTGTTTCCAGTATGACCATTAATGAAACAGTTTGTCACCCTTAAATCACTGAGTGATTTGTCCTGTACTTATACTGCCTGAAAAGTGAACGTGTTTGTTGTCACCCAGAGACTGTTATTACAACTGTAGTCATGAAAGCACATCAAAAAGCATTTTCACGTTTTCTTTCTGCCTGCTTTGTGCACACATTGTTACGCTTGTTCGCGAGCATGCAGGGGGTGATCATCACACCCCCGTCCCTCTGGTTTCTCTCTTTCTGTCTACGCCTGTGTGTGTGTTCGCATGAGACAACGGGGTTCTGACTGAAAAGGAACAACCTCTGCTCTGATTCCAGGGACACACAGCAGACACCTTTAAAGTTTAGATGGCCAGCCATTTCCCAATGTCTAAGTTATACCCACACACACGCACAGACTCACAAAGTTACACATGAAAGGGAAGAAACTTCCTGTCTAGAAAGATTCGATCTGCAGAACTCTGCTGGATTCTGTTTTACACTCGATTGAGTCTGTGTGCCACCCGAGGATATCTGTGCATTGTTTTCAGCTGTTTTTGCTATATTTGTTTCTTTTTTGCGTTTTGAGATTCCCACCTTATCACCATCATTATCACTGTGCACAACCCACCTGATTAAACAGCAAAGTCCCTTTGGATGTGGCTTTAACAGTGTATCACCGAATGCTCATTTTCAGGTTATCATGCCAGGTTTTCTGTTAGAAACCAGCAGTGTCTCAAAAGTGCAGACAAGGTATCCTTTGACATCAGTGGCTTGCTGAATGAATACTGGATGCTGAGGGTGTTTCACTCGGTGGTTAGTTTTAACTTTTTTAGACAGGAAACATTAGGAAACATTGGTTTGGTCTGGGGATTTGACAAAATGGCACTACCTGACATGCTTGTGATGAGAAACGGCTCGAGCAGTTGTGGTTTGGATTTTCACTGCTTTACAACCAACATTCACTGACAGCTCAGTGACAAATCCCTCCCACAGATGCCATGACCCAGTGTGTCAGGGGACAGACACTGCAGGACACATTGGATACAAATGAGCTACGCCATGCTTTGATAAGAATTTCAACTGCAATATTCATCAACATCAGAGATTCCTGATCTGTTTGCAAGAAAGGTTTGTCAGCAACTTTCCGACCACCTTTTTTTTGTAACTTTAGTCAACTGTAGTGCATGCTGATCCAGACCGCTCTCACTCCCGAGGTGTAACCAGACGTGTTGGCTGATCACATACTGGTTAAAATGATTTACCATTAGAGCAAAAATCCCCAGTTTGATGTTGCTTGCAGGGAGGGTTCATGCAGGGAGGATGTCAGGGTGGAAGGATAAATCGCCAAAACATTGGACAGTCTGTATTTTCTTTTTAATCATGGCCACAATCAATAGTTTTGTTATGTAACAAAATCAATTTGTTATTCAACTGTCCTTTTAAAAAGCAAAGACACATGATGCCATGGAGGTGATAAAAGCATCGGGTAAGAAAACCCTTCTGTAATAATTGTGACATATTATGTCATTTATTTCAAAATATACTAGTAGAGCGTCTAAATTTCTGCTGAAATCTGGACGAAATATCTTATCGTGAAGGCTGTGTAAAGATCAAAAGCTCCAGAATATGTTCACTGGATTAAATTGATTGTTCTGTCAGTTAAATCAATTTGGCTCAGCTTAAGGAAGATTGTGATCACAGTTAAAAGAAAGCAGTGTTGTTTAGAAGGCAGGATGTGAACACTGGTATTCAATATGATTATATTTAGACCCAACCAAACACCCAAACTTCAATAAGAATTTCTTTCTAAATTATAACATTATCTGTCTGTCTGTCCATCCATCCATCCACTTTCTTCAGCAGAAAATGGTGAGCAGTTGAGGTACAGCAAAATTTATTAGTGTGGATGCTATTTAAGTAATCTTTATTATTATTTTTCTGTTTTATTATGTATTCTGTACGTTTTTTTGACTCTGACTATTTCAACACCGTTCAACTTAGAAAAACCCTTCAACCACCGTTAGATTCCTCTTCTTTAGGACATGTGTGCTTTTATTTTTCTCATTTTTAACATTTATATTTTTTAAATATTCAACTTTATTCAACAAAGATTTATAATGTATTTCAATGGGGAGACCCTTCAAATCCTCATTCAACTTACTCCTCTTTCCACTCTAACTAGCCTAGAGCCACCATTCAAACTTTAAAACGAGCCTCCCTTGGTATGTTTGTTTTATGGCATTACTGATGTTGGTTTTCTTGTTTCTAAACAGAAATTCCTTCTACGTCTCAAAAGAGGTAAAGAAATGTGTGACTCTTTAATGCTGCTGGAGATATTTATAGCAGTGGTTTAGTGTGAGCTCTTTTATTTCCCCTTTATTGTTATTTTTCTTCCGCCTTGTGTGTTTATATCATTTTTACAGCTTCTAGTTTTGTCTATTATTTATATCGATTCAGAGATTAGTTGAAAATATAGAGTGTAAATGTACAAGTATTTTAGTATTTATTTATTTATTTATTGTCATTGTCAAGAACAATGAAATTGCGTTTGGGGCTTCCATACAACCCCCCAAAAAAGAAGAAAATAATAAATACCCCTTAAAACCCAAGTGTACATATTTAACCCAGTGTGACTCCAATGCAATAAGACAATCCTTAGCAATAATGTTCGTAGAAATTCAGACAAAGACCTGAGAAACATGACAAAATACAACAATGCAACCCATTCAATATTATTGTACTGTGAGATATGATATCAGATATGATAGTTATCTATTTAAGAAAGGGGGTGGGGGGCAGGAGGGGGAAGAGAATAAAGATATGATGCACCAATGCAGACCAGTTCATTGCTATTAAGAAGTTGGATATGGTTATTGTCCGTGAGAGGGGGGCAGAGAGTTCAGGAGCCTCACAGCCTGTGGATACAGGCTGTTGGCCAGTCTGGATGTTCTGGCCTGTATAGACCTGTACCTTCTCCCTGAGGGCAGCAGATGGAAAAGGTGGCGCGCAGGGTGATGTTGGTCCCGCAGGATACTGTGCACCCTCCTCAGACAGCGAGTGGGGAAGATATTACTGATCTCTGGCAGACTTCTTCCAATAATTCTGCCAGCTTCTTTCACCACCCGCTGGAGTGCTTGCTGATCGGCCTTGGTGCAGCTGGGGAACCACACTAGAAATCCATACGTCAGAACGCTGCTGATGGCACAGTTGTAGAAGTTCAACATCAGAGATCTGGGAATGTGTGCGCTCCGCAGTCTCCTCAGGTAGTAGAGGCGCTGTTGGGCCTTCCGTACAACTGAGGTGATATGGTTGCCCCAGGACAGGTCCTCGGTCACAGTTACCCCCAAGAAACATGATTTTGTTCATTTTGGTATTCAATAACAGTTATTAATTTTTCTTTGCAATATCCAGGATGTACTCCTTGTTAAAAATTTCCACTTTGAAAAATAACATTTACACTTTTGTCCTCATCAGCATCCTGGAGGCTTCTGTTGCTGCCACACCACCTAACTATGAAAATGGCACCACTACTTGTCTCCCGAATCCCTGGAACTGGGTCCGTGACACTACTAGAGATAGTCCTTTTCAGGACCAGTGTTTGGCTTGCTCTCTGGGAACAACAAAAAATTAAACAAATAAATTAATAATAAAATAAAATGAAGAAATCATTTATTTAATTTGTCCGGAGGCTTCTGTTGCTGCCACACCACCTAACCATGAAAATGGTAAAAAGAAAAGGAAGAAGAGAAAATGGAGACACTTCTTCTGCTGTTTCTCGGTTTGCTTTTACAGAAAACACGTGAAATGCATATTCTCCTTAAAATGTACTTGTTCATTTTAAGTGACTTTACTTTTTTAATAACATTATGTTTGTTTGTTCTCTACAGGAAACTGACAGCGATACAGAGGCAGAGACCAACACTGTAAAGCCACAAAAAAAGTCTCGCTGGTCTATTTTCAAATTCTGGAAGGTATGTTTTACGGAAAGAGTCACTGTCATCAAGCATTTACTCATCACAATAAAATGGGAGAAATTAAGAGCAATGAAGCACACAGCTATGTCCTGTCTTTTGGTTTCTTTCTACAGAGAAAAAGGCAGGTTGCTCCTGAAACAACATTGGAACCTGATAAAATCAGTGACAAGTGAGGGAAACTTTAATCTTCTCACTTTAAAGCAAAATTCTTTTGGGATCCTCTGGTTGCAGATTTGATACTTGACATCCTTTTGTATATTTTTGCAGATTAAAGAACATGCAGCATGACTGTACACCTGCCGAGGCAGCACCACCTCAAGAAGACTGCCTGGAAACAGAAGGCCGAGAACTGGAAGTCCAGCCTCCACCGAACAGTTCAGAGGACCCAGTACAGGTCATTTGCCCCCGAGCAGGACAACCAGAATGCCCCGAGGACAAAACTACAGACATTCCCAGGTAAGTGCTTTTAATATTTTGGCAGAGTGCTTATCAAAATAAACATTAGATGGTTGAATGCTGTTCTCCAGAGAGACAATGTTTGTTTGTTGTCTTGTTGTGCTTGCTATGCATCCCTGACTCCTTTCTTCATCCAGCAGCACCCATAAGGAAGGTGGTGAAAGTTCCCACCAGGTTAAAAACACCACTGAAAATGGTGAGCCATCAGACCTGAGTTGGGACACTTTGATTATGGAGTTTCTGGAACAAGAGCATGTATGGGAGCAGGTGGTTGACATGTAAGAGAAAAACGTCAAAATGTTTAAGCTTCAAAGCTCATGCATACATGCACATACACTGCTTAGCGTCTTGACATCTTTCCTAATTGTGTGTTCGTGTTTTTACCTTTTTGCAATAGTGTAGCGAAACATTTGAACGATGGAAAAATAACGGAAAATAAAATTCAGACTGTGGACCACTTCGGGTGAGTACACGTGGTGCACGAGGACCAAAGCTCACTTTGTCAAAATGGAGAAAATGAACTATTTTACACTGATACTGTAAACTTTGTGTATGTGTGGCAGGTTTCCAAACACTGCAAACACCTGCTACATGAACTCCTACCTGCAGAGCCTGCTCAACACTGACGAGTTCATTAGAGACATCAGCCATCAGGAGACTTTGTGGAGAGCAGTCCCAGAAGCTCAGCTCTTAAGGTGTGCTACGTCAACCTTCTACTTTCTTCAAAAAGCTGAAGAGCAAAGATATCTAACACCAGAAATGTCTGTTTACCCTTTCCTTTTTACAGAAGGCTCATTGACATCAGGGACTGTCATAATTCAAGAGATTATGGCCTTAAAAAACATCGCCTAAAATCTTTTAAGGAGGCATTCAGCAAACATGCTCCTGAATACAAAGGCAGTGCACAGAAAGTATGTCAGCTATTTGGACATTTTGTTTTTTTTCCTTTACTTTCTAATGTTTATGTTCTGTTTTAAATCTCCTCTGTGTTTTTCTTTCAGGATGCTCATGAATTCCTAACCTTGTTCCTCAATGAGATCAAAAGCCTTTCACCTCACCTGAAGAGGAAAGCAGCTCTCCTGGGCCGAAGTTATACCTGCCCAGTAGAAGACCATCATGTTTTCAAAATGGAAAACATGAGGACATGCAAGAGGTAAGCCCGTCATTCAGAAACACAGGGCTGATTGCAACATTTTCATATACCTCTTTTCCTCCTACCTGATCATTACTTTAACTATGTTACTCCTTAAATGTGTAGCTGCGGTCACCAATCATCACACCAAGAGGAATTCACCAGCTTGTCTCTTGACCTGGTTCCAGAGGGGTCTGTTAAAAACATGTTAGAGACATACTTGAAGGTAAGATCAGAAATTCCAGTAGAGATATAGTATCACTGATCTTAACACACCTTTTTTGTTAGTGTTTGTGTGCATATGTTGTGATTTTTTTTCTACCATAAAGCCTGTTTTCTCTGTGCTGTTGTTCAGGAACAAAAAATAGAATTTCTCTGTGATTGTGGAGGGACGACCTCGGAAGTGAAGCCGTCTTTTCATACACTGCCAAGGTGAGTAAGGAGGTGAGTAAGGTCACATCAGAATTGATCGACTGACCTGGTTTCCAAACTGTGGTGCAAAAAACATCAGAGTTTTTAAGACAACACTTGAGCAGTCATTTTGTCCCATCTTTGGTTTGTGTTTGTCACTCATTCTTGTTTTGTACCTTGGGTTTTTTTTTCTTTTCTGTCAGAGTTCTCATTTTGCACCTGAAGAGGTTTGGCTTTATAAAAACCTGCAAGCTTCAGAAGGTGAATGACCCCGTCAGGCTGCAGAGGGACTTGGTGGTGTCATCCAAACAGGTAAAAACAGACTGCAGAACATCTCAGAGATTCAGCTTAATTATCACACTGATGTGAGACTTTATGAAACTAACACTCTTTGGATTTGTTCCTTCTCAGGGTGATGGTTGTTACAGTCTTATAAGCATCATTAGTCACTATGGAGGAACAGAATCAGGTAAAACAACTGACTTGTTACAAACAGAAAATGATTTAACAGAGCTTGCTACTTTTCAGTGAAGGACTCACACACAAATGCTTTTGATGTTCTAAGAAGCACTAAGTACAAATCATGAATCAGTTGACTTTTAGAAGTTGGATTCATTTGTCTTAATGTGATCTCAGGACACTACATCTGTAATTCCGTGCATCCTGATGCGAGCCCGCAGGTTACATCAGATCCTTGGCTCACCTATAATGATGCACAGGTGCTCCACACAACCGGATGTGCAGTTTTTGAGGAACAGCAGCACTCAGCCTACATCCTGTTTTACAAGAGAAACGTAAGAAGCTCATCCTGAAGTGAGATAATTTTTAAATGTCCTATTACCTTGTTCATCAGTTTTGTCTTCATTCTAAAACAGGATGTGGAAGCAAGTTACAGCCATCATCATGCTGAAAAGGAAGGAGCAACAGTCGTCTCAGACAAATTTTAGGTAAGTATTGCCCTTAGGAGGAAGGGTCCTCCCAGAGAGCCTGGCCCCTCCTAAGATTTCTTCCTCCAGGAGGGAGTTTTTTCTTGCCACCGTCGCCTCACATTGACTGGTCTCATCGTCAGAGACATTGTTAACCTCCTAAGGCCTGAACTCTTTCAGTTCACACATTTTTAATTTCTCTGTGCCATTTGGGTTGATTGGGACCTGATGAATGGTCTAGACAACCCAAAATGTGATATATGGACGCCAGGTCCTAGGAGGTTAAACTAAAATCTACTAGAGATAGTCCTTTTCAGGACCAGTGTTTGGCTTGCTCTCTGGGAACAACAAAAAATTAAACAAATAAATTAATAATAAAATAAAATAAAGAAATAATTTATTTAATTTTATTAAAATTAACATAACAACAAAAACATCTAATAAAAAATAATAAAAGTATTCAACTGTGTTTTGTGAAATTTGTAATGAGTCTCAGTTAAGTTGATGTCACAGAAGTTTCTGAATCAACCATTTAGATTGTTCAACAAACAGATTTACTCAGGTAAAGATGGTAAGCTGGAGCACTGTTACTCTTCTAGTTCAGTTTAAGTTTTTAGACAAATATTCCCTCATTCAGTTGCAGCTTTTAAATAAATTATTTAGCTGCAGGTAGCAAAGTCCAAAAGTGACAACATTTCCACTGCACTCCCTCCAGAAATAGCATATAGAACTTTTGATCAAATTATTCATTTATCATTGGATCATTGACAACCATGTAGGGTGAAAATCTTTAATTGTCCTTTTATAACATTTTAACAAGTTAATGTCCCCTGCTGCATGTTTCTTGTTTTGGCTGAACTTCATCAGCTCAAAAAACACACCGTGCTGTGGTTTACTAAAAGAACTCATGTACAGGACACACTGAAAGCACGTTTACAACGTTTAATTAACTAAGTCAAGATCAGTTAACAACAGCTGAATGAAAGATTTACTTTTTCTCATTGGTAAAATGGTCCAATGAGGTCCATGCGACTCACTAAAAAGATCCGGATCTTTCAGCTCCCAACCAGCTCTTCAGGTTGTTTTGTTGCTTTAATTAATTTATTATTAACAACAATATAAAATTATGCACAAAAGGAATTAGTAATGTACAAAAAAAAACCAACCTGTGGTTTTATTTATATATACACACTGTTTATATACACACTGTTTACTGCTACAACTACACGTTTCTTTTTCAGGTATTTATTAATACTTGACTTTATGTATATGTATATATTGTACTATTCTTAGTTAGCGTATTGTCTGTCTTGTTAATGTTTGTTTATAATGGAGCACTGTAACAAAAAAATAATTTCCCCCAGGGATCAATAAAGTATTCTGATTCTGATATATGTTTATTATTTTATTTTATTTTTTCTACAATTAAATTCCGGTATTTTCAACTTCTTCATATTAGTTTATCATTTTATTCTTATAGCAGATTTTAAATTGAGAAACATTTGTACAACACTTAAGATGATCATTGAGACAATTCCAGTTTCTTATGCCTATGACTGTTGGACACATTTTCCTTTGTGTGGTTCGAGCAAACCGATGCTTAAAATAAAACTTCCTTCTGCCGTCTCCATTTTCTGAACACAATACAAATAAACTTTGTAACTTAAGAGGTAGTGTTTTATTTTTTGCCCTAAACATAATAATTCAACCCGTTCTCACTCCCAAAGCGTAACATTTTATGCTAGGTGACAAATTGTCACCATATTACGTTTTCGGCTACCCACCACGTTCCTAAATGACGACCTCGGAAAAAAGAGGAAATATGAGAACCGTCTGGACTGAATCTACACGTTTGCTCTTTTTCTTCAAATCGCTTAGAAACACGCTATTCAACATCATTAAAGTCCTGGTTAAGGTCAGGAATAAGGTTATGGTCAGGGCTAGGGATAAGGTTAGGTTTAGGGCTGGAATACAGGGCTGGAACGTCTATTACCGCAGGAGCGTCATTGCACTGGATTCCAGCCATAACCCGCCGCGTACCATAAGAACGCCGAAGGTCTCGGGCGGGACGTGACAAAACGTCGACATGTTACGCCTCGGGAGTGAGAACGCTCTGAATAATTAATGTCTGTAATTTCACTATATCTTCTAGTTTTTAATAAGTTTGATTTTATAAACAAACTATTAATGTGTTCTCTATATTTAACATTATGCATTATTTAACGCGCTCTCTTCTGTAACAAATGTAATGGTTTCATATTAGTCACACATGTATTCCCCCATACTTCAACACAATAACTCAGATAGGGTAGAAACAATGAAAAATATAATATTCTTATTGTCTTGTAATCTAATATATATCTTACATTACCCAGGATATAAATACTTTTAGCCAACTTTTTTTTAACATGTTCAATATGAGATTTCCATGTTAACTTTCCATGTCATTCACTATTACACTCAGAAAACAGAATTCTGTCACTCTTTCAATTAATACTCCCTCTATAGAGAATACTCTCTTCCTCCCTTGCACGGTTTCCGAATATTATAAACTTTGTTTTTTCCAAATTTAGCAATAACTTATTTACATTTTAAAAAATTTTTCATTTCAATAACCATAATTTTAGCCAATTCTTTCAAGTTTTCTCCGGAACAATAAAAATTTGTATTGTCTGCAAACAAAACAAAATTTAACATTTTTGACACATCACAAATGTCGTTTATATATAAATTAAAAAGTTTTGGTCCTAAAACAGAACCTTGAGGGACCCCACCTTCTATTTTCATTCTATCAGATGAATTGCCTAAACACTGTACATACTGAAACCTATTATCTAAATAACTGCTTAACCAGTTCAATACTATTCCTCTCACACCATAAGTACTTAAATTAGAAATCAAGATGGAGTGTTGCAGAGTGTCAAAAGCTTTTTTTTTTTTTAAATCAATGAATACCCTATAGTATATTTATTATGTGTTGCTGATGAAATGCCTTCAATAGTAGTCATTAATGCTATTGCTGTTGATCTGTTCCATCGAAATCCGTAATGACTTTCACTTAACAGTTGATGTTTTTCAATGAAACTATCAAATCTTTGTGCAAAGAGTTTTTCAAGCACTTTAGAAAACTGTGATAGCAATGATACTGGTCTATAATTATTAAAACTATGTCTGTCTCCTGATTTATAAAGGGGGATAACTTTTGCCACTGTCATTCAGTCAGGAAATACACCCGTATAAAATGAGAGATTAAAAATATAACAGAGAGGTTTGATTATACAATCCAAGATCTTTTTTACAATGACCATGTCTAACCCATCACAGTCAGTGGATGCCTTGTTTTTAGATTTTGCTACAATAGCTATGATTTCTTTTTCAGTGATTTCCCCTAAAAACATACTGTACTACTCTTCTTTCTCCTTTCCATTCGTCATTCCATTCTGAATCATCCTGTTTTCTAATTAAGTTTGCCAGGTTAGGCCAAATATTTACAAAAAAAGAATTAAATGCATTTACCACTTAATTCATATCACTTATGACCTTATTTTTCTTATTAAAGTAAGTAGGTAAATTTAAGGGTGTATATTTATTGCCCAATATTTTTTCAAGATATTCCATGTACCCTTAATATTTTTGTTGTTGTTGTAAAATGATTTATTATAATATTCTTTCTTAGCCTTTCTGATAATTAATACTAACTTATTTTATAAACTTTATATTTCATTTTAGCAGGCTTTGTTCTAAGTTTTATATAATCTCTATACAGTTTATTTTTCTTTTTACATGCATTTTCTAGTCCTTTTGTTATCCATGGTTTACCAGTATTTTTCTTTTGCTTATATAATACCAGTGGACAGTGATTTTCATACAAAACCAAAATAAGTACTTAAGAATGCCTCATATGCAGCACTGACGTTATTTACATGAACCTCATTCCAATCTTTCATAAGATCTTGCCTGAACTTATTTATTTCATGATCATTTCTAATTCTTATATATCTGTCCACACACACGTCCTCCTTTCGTGTCCTTTTATAATCTAAAGTAACAGAAACAGGTAAATGATTACTTATGTCATTTATGACAAGACCACTTATAATGTTGCTTTCCAAGCAATTAATGAAAATATGATCAATTAAAATAGCTGACTTTTCAGTTATTCTACTAGGTTTAGTAATCAGAGGGTAAAACCCTCTTCCAAAAAATAACTAAAAAAAACTGATGATGCCTTATGATTGGACATTTAAAAAAAATCAATATTATGATCACCGCAAATACAGAATGTCTTATTTCCCTTTACCTTGCTCAATAAATCTTCTACTACATCTGTGAATGTTTCTATCAGTGTCCCAGGACTCCTATACATACAACTAACAATTATATTACTCTTTCTACCGTCACACACTCCATTAAATCATCAATAGCCACAGACATGTATTCAACCTGTTTACATTTCAAATCACTATCAACAAACTATATATAAATATATACGGTGGCCCCTAGAGACAAAGCACGTACAAATTCCAAAAAGCATGTACAAACTCCAAAACACATTTCTAGTGTTCACTGAACTTCCAAAACAGAGCTACCTAGATCACTTAAATTACACAATTGAAAGCATATGTGTATTGTTTGTCTATTTAAACACAGGCATTCATATATATTCAAATAATTAAAAAAAAAAAGTTCATTTACGTGTTACTACCACACACCAAATCCGGTCGTGTTTTGGAGTCTGTACGTGCTTCGGAGTTTGTACGTGCTATGGAGTTTTTACGTGTTTTGGAGTTTTTACTTGATTTGGAGATTGTACTCGTTTTGGAGTTTGTATGTGCTTTGGAGTTTTTACGTGATTTGGAGATTGTACTCGTTTTGGAGTTTGTACGTGCTATGGAGTTTGTACGTGTTTTCGAGTTATTACGTGTTTTGGAGTTTGTACGTGCTTTGGGGTTTGTACGTGCTATGGAGTTTTTACGTGTTTTGGAGTTTTTACGTGATTTGGAGTTTGTACGTGCTTTGTCTCTAGGGGCCACCGTAAATATACTTTTATTTATTCACTCCACATGAAACATAATAAATAAATCATATAAAACAAAAAACAACTATTTACATTTCAACTCTTTAACTATTTAAATTTTCAGCTTTTTCCTTTTAAACAAATTTAAAGTGAAACAACACAAAATACTGCAAACCACAATACAATTAATTATAAATATGAAAACAAAAAGAAGATGCTCATTCTCTGTCATATGGGCCTGCAGGAATAAACTTTCTGAATCCTTTTATCATCCGCAACTGAAAATAGTTGTGGATAATCACTAAACCTTTCTAATCTGACGTTGTTGTCCCTGGCTCTCTTTCCCTCCCGCTCTGTTCCTGTGCTACTGTGAGTGTAACTACCGCCCCTCCCCCCTCTGCCCAGCGCAAAGCACAAGGCTCCTGTGCGGAGTGAAGCGGGAAAAAAGTGCGAGAGTGGCTGTATCCCAATTCAGGTTCTGCAGCCTTAAAGTACGCAGCCTCAACGGTCCTCAAGGGCTGCGTACTCAAATATCGCTAAGGCAGAAAGTGCTAGGCTTGTAGGCTTGTGAAATGGGACGTCTAGCCTCCGGTGCGCTGCCCAGGTTGCCTAGCAACCATGATACTAACAGCTGGAAACGTTTCATACAGCTTTGATTGACAGAAATGAAGGAGAATATATTTTGTTCATTTGTTTCTACATGAGCTCTGTGTAATTGGTATCTGAGGCTGAGACCACAGGACTGTAAAACATGATTGTTGGGCTTCATTTCTGTACTGAACAGTCATTTTAAGGTTAGCTAGTAAATAACAATTAGCTAATGTTGTTCATGAGACTAAAATCATCTCACTTTGGTAATGTAACTATAATATGGCCAATATTATAGTTACTATATTAATCATTATTAGTTATTACAGCAGTGAGTTTGAACTCTGTGTCAAATACTGAGCTTCAGTAAAGATTCAAGTTGCATTTATTTATATGTCCTATCACCTTAAATTGTCACTCAAAGACAAGTTTCTTTGACAGTGTATATATAGATGTATCATATATCAGAGACAGTATGTTGGCATTACTAAATTTGGCTCAATGCTTACATATATGTGCAAAAAGAAAATGTACAAGCTGTGATAACTTTCTGATAAAATGAAGAGTAGACTGATATATGAAATATTCCTTTATTGGGTGAGATGTCATAACTGCTTTAACCCTTTGACTGCCTCACCAAGAAAAATACAATGAAAAAATTATTTGTTCATATTTTCTATTCCTTTAGGTCAATAATGATCACAATCAAAAAAAAAAATTTATACGCACCTTATAGTTTTTAAAATATTACCCTCTACCAAACGGTTGAGATGTCTCTCTATGGTACAACTACATAAAGTTCTACAGACATAACTAGTAGAAAAAAAGTAAAGGTTATACTCCTTTTGCAAAACAATAACTACCCAATTTTGTGTTTGACCCACTTTATTGTGGTAGTAAAACATCAAACATTGTTGGATTCCATTTCAACAGTGGGCATTATAATAACAGACCACAAAATGTATAAAACACAAAAATATTGTAAATTTGATCAAAAACTTGATCTGCAATTACCGAAAATTCATAAACATACAAATTCACTTTTGACCTGTTGTTAACAAACTTTTCACTGTAGTGTTGGAACAGCACTAACATTTTTTATTTTATTTTCCAGAAAATTCTGGTGGTATATTATATACCATTGCCATTTTGCACTGAAAAATTTGGGAACACACTGAAACAGTTCTGGCTCTTTTCTTTTGCCGTTCATGCAACTTCACCAATAACCCTTGATGATTAGATCTTCTGGTGGTACACTGCAAAGCATTCCTGACTGGCATTCAAGCACAAGAAAACATTGCATTTTTGGCATTTCCATCTTGAGACGCCCTTTGGACAGTAATTGCATCGGCCTCGCTTGTCACAGTGAAGTGGCCAATGCCCAAAGCAGTCATATCGCACATCTGGCTGTGGTTGTGAGGGTCTTGGGGTGTATCGTTTCTTTGGTGGTGGTGGAGAGCTGGATGATGGTCGGCCAACTTTGGATCCTGGCTTGTTGACTTGTTTCAAGCTATGCGCAACTGCCAGGCGGAATCTTTTGAGTGTGATTGGTTTCTGGTTTAGTTGTCCACATTCCCTCTTGTAGACCAGCCAGGAATTTGCAATGGACAGATCAAGCATGTAACGAAAGAGTGGCAGGTACCATCTTGTAGACTTGGCTGGGGTCTTGTACAGGTGTACCAGCATGTCAGAGAGATCTATCCCTCCCATATGCTCATTGTATCCAGGGATGAGTGATGGGCATGGGATCATAACTTTCGCCTTGGACTCTTTGCTCCAGCATTTGACAGTTGAAAAGTGGCATGATCCCAGAAGCATTACTTAGCAATCCATCTAATAAAATTAAAAAAAAAAAAAAAAAATTTGTAGAAATATAGTTGGTTTGATTTCCATGTGTCATTTAAAACTGTACTTTAAAAAAATAATCACAGAAAGTGAGTAAATCTTTAAACATTAGAACATATTGTAACATACAGTATTTGTCATGGAAAAATTTAAACATGTCATATTTACATGTATAGATCATTAAATTATTTATATTCAATAGTAAATAGTAGGGCTGCCACAAACGATTATTTTGATAGTCGACTAGTCACCGATTATTCTTGCGATTAGTCGACTAATCAGATCATGCATCCATTGGACGTAAAACGTACAGATTATTGCAGCAGCATGCATCTGCTCTTATACAACTATCATTAGCTTACAGCTTTAAGTGTTTAAGGTATGTGAAACTAAAAATAAAGACAAGATGATAGTTTATTAAACTTTTAATGAAATTTCAAGTTTGAAGCCACCCGAAAACAAATATAACAAAATAGCATTTTGTGCTCAGTCCTAACAACTATATTGAACTTTGGGACTATATAGTCAGTATAGCAATCTACACGAGATTATTGTTCATAGCCAGGAAAGTTAGCTTTTCTACATGTTCTGCAGAAAGGCTTGCTCTCTTTTGAGAGCAGATGTTCCCTGCTGTGGAGAAGATCCGCTCCGATGGGGAGGAATGCACAGAAAAGATTTAGCTAGCTTTGATAGTGTGGGGAAACGTCGCTCATTTTCGCTCCACCATTTAAGAGGATCATCCTTTTTAGAAACTGGCTTCTTTAAAGTACAGCTGAACTTCACTTCTCACAACTTGGACATCTTGGTCCTCCTTAGATGCTTCTTCCTCATTGTCACCCTGACTGTCTGTGTCAGACTCAAGGAGGTTGTCCAGAGCAGTCTTTTCAGTTCTACCTGAACCATTGGCTGTCTGCACTTTTGCATGCTCATGTTTCCCAGCATTTGCTTCTTTGACAGCAAGCACTTCAACAGTCCCCTGCACTCTGATGACATCTTCAGGAGCCAAAAACTTCAACTTTCTGTATCTGGGGTCCAAGGCAGCTGCGAGAATAACAGGGTTTTCTTTGTCTGCTGAGAAAGTACATATACTCCCCCATCTCTGTGTTATGCCTTTTTCTGCACTGGCAATGAAAGATTTTCCTGAGCTCGTCTCCAGTTGGCTTTGGTGTACAGCCCGTGTCAGCCCTTTGACCACCTGTGGAAGACCTGAAACCGTTGTGTACTTCTGTCCACTAAGGTAAACAGTAGCAGTCTCAAAAGGTGCCAAACCTTGCTTCAGTTCTTCAAGCAGCACCCACTGCTCTGGCTTCAAGTCGAAGTAGTGTTTCCCCCTTGGCGTTACCTCGGGATCTGAAAGAGTGGCAGTGAGAGGCCAGCGCTGTTCGAGGAGTCTTTCTATCATGTGGAATGTACTATTCCATCTTGTACTGACATCTTGGATCAGTGTATTTTTCTTCACATTCATTTGCTCCTGTTTCATTTTTAGTCTTGTACTAGCCAGCTCGCTTCTCTTAAAGTGCTCCACTAGCTGCCTAGCAGCACCTAGTGCTCTGCTGATGGTGGTTTCTTTGAGAGCAGTATTGACTATGAGCTGGAGTGTGTGTCCAGCACAGCGGATAGAGGCCCATCCATGTTTTTCTTCAAGCAGTCGCATTGCTGCCACCATATTGGAACCACTGTCATGTACTACTGCTTTTATTTTGGCAGGCAAGATGTCAAAGTTTGTTAGCACCTCTTCCATCCATGTCATTATATTGGCACCAGTATGCCTCTCCTCAAGAGGCATGGTATCAAGGATGAAGCTCTTCATCTTCCAATCTTCACTCAGGAAATGGCAAGACACACCAAGGTAGGCCTCTGTTGCACGACTGGTCCAGACATCAGCAGTCAGGGTGAAGAAACCTTTGACACCACCAAGGGTCTGCTTTACCTAAAGATATGAGATGATTTGGAACAATAGTAAGCATTAGGGAAATATATTACAGTATATTTTTTCATTATTAATAATGCTTGTCAGTTTATGCATTAAGATTTGAATTTACCAATTGAATAATTCAGTTACATCAAATACACTTACGTATGTTAAACATTCAACATATCAGTAAAAAAAAAAAAAAAAAAACAACAACAACAACAACTTTCCATTACATGCTTTAACCAAGATTAATTTATTGGTTCCTCAGTCAGCAAGCTCTATATTATTTCATCATGAAATGTATTAAATTCTAATACAAATTGCTATTTTGTGTTTGTGGTGTGAGAGAGTGGAGAGAAAGAGAGACCAACCTTCTCAAAGGTAGCATCATATTTCTTTTCCATCAATTTGGTGAAGTGGGATCGGCCTGGTAGGTAGTTATCATGGTAATGTGGGTTGAACTGCTTGATCATCTCTTTGAAACCTTGATCATCAACCATAGACAGGGGTCTCATGTCCGTCACCAACATGTTCAAGATTGATTCAGTCAGGACATCTGCTTGCCGAGGTGTACATGTTGTTGGCTTGGTGACAAAGTCGTCCATTGAAGACGAACGTATTTTTTTTAGCAGTCCTGTAATGTTAACAGCTATTAATATAAGCAATAATAAGTAGTGCTCTCAGCGTTAATCTCGTCAATACGATGTTAACGCGGCAAATCCCCGTTAGCGCGAGAACGCGGTGCGAGGGCTGCATGGCACTGACTAACGGGGATTTGCCGCGTTAATGCGGTTATGGCGTTAACATCATACTAACGAGATTAACACTGACAGCACAAATAATTAGCAGCTTGCTGTTTACAATAATGTTAGCAGCTAACTAGCCAATTAGCTTACCGAGACGACTGTACCACTTCGTCGTCGGATGCCACGACGTGCTTCCTTTTTAGATGCTCGTGCATCGCTGTTGTACTGCCATGGAAGGCAAGTTCCATTTTGCAGATTTTGCATTGGACCTTCTTTTCTTTTGTTTGGTCAAAATGCTCCCAGACTTTCGAGTTCCTTTGCCGAGTAGCCATGATAACGGAGACTGCTGCTTCTTCTTCTTCTTCTTCTTCATCTTTGGCGTTTAACGGTATCCTTGTAGGTGCATTTCCGCCATCTTCTGTTTCAGTCCGTTATTACACTCTTAAATCCTACTGTTATTCCTGCACCTTTCAGGATTTTACGGCATTTAAACGATGTGTCGACTATTAAATTAGGCGTCGACGATTTTGATAGTCGACGTAATCGTGACTAGTCGACTAATCGTGGCAGCCCTGCTTTAAATGTCTCAATAACTTTATCCCTGACCTGTCTGGTGTGTTCTTTGGACTTCATGTTGTTGCTGCTCCCAATATTCTCTTAGACAACCTCTGAGGCCGTCACAGAGCAGCTGTATTTGTACTGACCTTAGATTACACACAGGTGCACTCGATTTAGTCATTGGCACTCATCAGGCAATGTCTATGGGCAACTGACTGCACTCAGACCAAAGGGGGCTGAATAATTACGCACACCCCACTTTGTAAAAAATGTTTGGAATCATGTATGATTTTCGTTCCACTTCTCACGTGTACACCACTTTGTATTGGTCTTTCACATGGAATTCCAATAAAATTGATTCATGTTTGTGGCTGTAATGTGACAAAATGTGGAAAAGTTCAAGGGGCCGAATACTTTTGCAAGCCACTGTATATATTGTCTCAGTCTCCTGTTGTCCCTCGTCCAAGTCTCTGGGTAGAGTCCCTTGTGTCTCTCTTTCGTGGGTGTTTTTTTTTTTTTAAATCTCCAGTTCAGGTTCTCCGTTTGGTTTTCCTTGTTTACCTTAGTAAACAGCTCACTTTATGTTAACTAGTTCCTGTTCTCCTGCATCATCTGAATTTAGGCCCTTGTTAATCTTTACACAATCTGTAGCCCCATATTGTCACAGCAGTCACAATGTTGGGAGAAAATCCTTTGTTAATGCCAGCAAACCACTTGAGTATTTTTTCTGAGTATGTCCATCCCTTTATCAACACAGTATGTCCAGCTGATGGCTGCTTTCAGCAGGATAATCCTCCATGTCACGAAGCTCAAATCATGTCAAACTGCTTTCTCAACACGACAGTGAGTTCACTGCACTCAAATGGCCTCCACAGTGACCAGATCCCGAAGATGGAATGGGGGAGTTGCATCATGAATGTGCAGCCAACAAGTCTGCAGCAGCTGTGTGATGCTGTCATGTTAATATGCACCAAAATCTCTGAGGAATGTTCCCAGCAGCTTGTTGAATCTGTGAGGCAACTGTGAGGTTTCTCTGTGTTTTCTGCTTTTTTGGGTGGAGAGCTAGACTGGTCTGTGTTCCATCCTTGGGTGGAGCTGCCCTTCCTGGGTTTGCACATTCACACCTGTTGCTGCACTTCTCTGAATCAGGCATCAGCATCTCCCATTTGTTAACAAAGACTTTCAGCTGTGTTCGCCTGCCTGTAACCTTATAGCAGAGGTTCTCTAATGCTTTGGTTTGGTGTGTGTTGCTGTGTCACAGTCCAGCTTAGAGGCCTTGGATTTAACGTGAAATAATGCTATCAAAAACACATATGTATGGTATGTAAGACAAATGATTATTTTTTAAAAAAAACTATAACTAAAATATGACTGTAGAGGCTGGTTGACATGTCACGCATAAAATGTGTAAGCAGTCTTCACTCTGATGTATTTCCTGTCTCTGTACTAAGCTGCTATAAAGGGAAAAGCCAAAGGGAACTTCAGCAGACTGCCACTGAGCTGACACTGTAAACCAGAGGCTGATTCTTTAAAGCTTTACTGAGTGAAAGTGCCTCTGACCCCGTCTCTACATCTGCGGGTACCAGCTATTAATACATAATGGAGAGATAAGATGAATCGCTGGCTCAACTTTCACCCATAAATAGCTATACATCGCAAGATACAATTAGGAATCAGGAACCATGCACTTCTACAGAGCAAACATTGTTTTTTTGCTAAATGTTGTGTTAAACAGTGTTTTGTTTTTTTTATTCTAACCATTAGCTCACTGTTTTTCTCCAGAGTCAGATGGATCAGATGTTTAATTTTTTTATACAGCCAGGTAATGTAAAAGTGCAGGACGAGTACAATAATGAACTGTTCAGTCTTTTACTTTATGATATTAAAAAAAAACCTTGCATTTAAATGTAGTCACACACTGGCAATTTTATGATTGGGATAGCTTTTCCTTTGTTCTGACATGACTCATTGGCCTCTTGACTATAATCTAGAGGAAAAATATAACCTTCCATTAAGGTCTGGAGAGATCCTCCTTATTAAGTGGAATATTTTACCCATTGAATAAGCACAAATGAAGCACGGTGTTAATGCAGGCAGGCCACAAAGTCAAGCTGAATCCAGAGTTGATCAGCTGATTACTAAAGTTACATTCTCATACAACTAAACCGTATTCTGTGTCACATTTGGAGGGAAATGTGTATTCTGTCTCCAACGAAATTTAGCGAGTAGTGTAGATATTATCCACATTAGAGTTTGACATTTAGGTGTTTTTGTCATGATAAATCTGCCACCGAACAACCAAAACCCTGCAGTCAGTGAACAAGATATTTTCTGAGCAACAGTTTAAGTGGTAATGTCAGACTGAGTTGAGTTAACTAAGAATTATTATTGTCCAATTTCAGCTGAGTCCAGGCAGGAGAGATCCAAGGGGACAGCAAGCACAAGAGCAACACATCAAGGGTTTTCCTGGGAGAGAGGACAAAAGCAGACAAGAAGTATCTGAAATCTAAACAAGGCACAAGGATAAACCAAGTCTTACATTACCACTTAAACTAGCTGAACAATCCAGTGAAGGAGAGGAGAAACTGGTCCTTAAGGAAGCAAGACTCCTGGAATCTCCAGCCAACACCCAGTGCCTACATGTAGGAGAAGAGGATGGAAAAAGACAGAGAGTGCAAGAGAACGAGGGAGAAAAGAGAGGAGGAGCTCTGGACTCTGAGGACCAAAATAGGTTTTGTTTTCCTATCAGGTTAAGACACCAAAAAGATTTCAGTTGGGCTTAAAATAAACACATTTGGAAAGTCAGCCGAGCTTTCATCTCATCCACTTCATTTTATAAGGTGGAATGAAAAGGAGCAACGGGAGGAAATTAATTGTATATAACATACCTGAAAGCTTCCCTTGAACATCACAGTTAGGACAGTGCTCATGAGCACTAAAAAAGCAGGCGCAAACTGTAGGTGTCCCTATTATAACTCGGTAAATGGGTCAATCTTTGGTGGTAAAAAGGGGTTATTCATCCAAAAGGTTACTTGTCACGATCCTGGGTCTTATGACCCAGTGTTTTGAGTTTTAGTTCATTTTGATGTTTATGTAAGCCCTTCAGGTTCCTAAGTTCATTTGTTATCATGCTTAAGTGTTTCTAGTTCTTATTATTTCCCCCTCGTGTTTCCAACTATGGTAAATCTCCCCTGCTCTTCATGTGTTTCATGTCTGTGTCTTACATTGTGAAGTTTGGGTTGTCATGTCTACGTCTCATTATGTTTCCTGTTTTATTGTGAAGAGGTCTGGTGTTTCTGTGTTCATCGTGTTCAGTTTTACTCTTCCCCTGTGGCGTTGTTATGTTCATGTTGATCTACTGTGCCTTTCTGTTCCATGTTTCAGATCCCTATGTTCTGTCTCCCCCAGTCTGTTAAGTTCACATGTCTAGAGTTCCGTCAGTGTGTTTCCTGTTTTACTTTCACAGTCTGTTCTATGTTAATGTTTCTAGTTTTGCTTCCCTTGCCTCGTCCTGCTTAATTAATCTCAGCTGTGCTCTCCTCCTGTGGCTCATTCCCCCTCGTTATCCCTCAGTGTATTTAAGCCCCATGTTTCTCTTTGTCAGTGTTGCGTCCTCCCTCATAGCTGTGTGATTTTTTTCCCTGTGGCTCCTTGTGCTTTAGTTTTCCCAGTTTAGTTTATTTTGTATTGTTTTTCGTGTCCCACTCCACGCCAGCAATAAAGCTGTGTTTTTTGAGTTTACCTTTTGACTCTGAGTTTGCGTTTGGGTCCTACTCTTGCCTGCACACAGCCGTATTGTGACATTACTCTTGTCACTGACACACGACTGAAAAAACAGCGTTGTATAAGCAACACACATAATGACCTATTACACTGTCCTCACAAGACTCCACTAAGGAGTTTTGCTGCCTCTTCTTAAAAACACGTAAGAACTCTCAGTGTAACAGGTGGCCATTAACATCTTTAAAAATCCAATTCTAGTGACTCTTTTCACTTCACAGGTTGACTCTTGGATCCTTTTTCTTCTTTAAAAAAAGAAGGCTCCCCGCCTTGCCAGGAAAAAGAAACGAAACAGCTCACTGGAGGGAAATAGAAGAGAAGGAGCGATAACTTTTAAAATCTCATAGCTTACAGAAAGAGAAAAGCAGGAATCGTGCAGCATTTCTTTTACACAGCATCCACTGCCGTCTAGACGATGGTTGACCTTTCTGATGCGACCAGTGTTTCACTGGATTTCAAGGCTTTTTGATAATGTTTCCATAACGTAGACTGACTGCTTGCAAACCTTGACCTTTGTGTGCTCATAAACAACATCATGCCTTCTAAATGCAGACTCATTATTTTGCGTGAAACAAACGGTCAATATGCACAGGGCAGGCATATTTTATCATGTTTTTTGACACTTTCCCTTTTGTTTTCCGAACTTTGTTAAATTCAGCTAATTAATAATTTATTGCATCATAGTTGTTTGATGAGGGTGTTCAGTGAACTGAGAAAAGATTGACATCACCCCAAAATATCAAATCCTTTGATACGATTCATCATAATTCTGCTTGCAGATAGACAATCTTTCTGAACTTTGCTTCAGTGCATGTCTCTGTCAAGTGAAACAGGAATTTAGGATGTTTTTTCTTTCTTTTTTTTTGTCTTGCTGTGTTAGCGTCAGACACCTCCGATGTGGCGTTTCAAAAGTTCACAGTTGGTCTCATCCTGGCTCCATTCCAGCATCACCTGGCGAGTTTTCCTGAGGAGTCCAGGCTGTTCTCGCATCCTGTCATCAACCGACAAACAAAAGAAACAGTCAGAGATTTAATGCAGCATTTGGACGAGATCCAGAGAGGAAATCACATAACTGTAGGGCACAACAAGAAAGCAGCAGTGACGATAAAAGAGCAGACGAAGGGCAGAAAACAGACAGCCAATACAATGCAGAAATGCTGGCATGTTAAAAGTATGAAAAACAATGCGTGATGTGCAGGATGTTCATTAAAGAGGGCTTAAAGCAGCCACATGTGTTAAACTAAATATTTCTAATATAGTACATCTTCATTTGGCAGTTGTAGCTTGTGGCCACAGCTCCTCTTTGTTGATACAGCTTGTCTGTATTTGGCATGATCTTCCAGGCTGGACCTTTCCCATCGGGGTGAGATAATTCCCCAGTTTTTGATGGCTGCACCTGCAGTTTGGCCACAAATGATCTTGGCAACTTAATGCTCTGTTGTCTCATGTAACCTAAATCTTATAACATACTAATTTTGGTTTTCCATCATGATTAAACCCTGCTTTATTAGTAAATCCTCAGGAAATGTTTTTTAAAGGTTCCCTGTGTCCCAAAACTATATCTACAGAAAACAGCTTCTTTTCTTAGGCACAAATAAATTCATAGCGAATTTTGATTTTTTTAAAAACAATGTTTTAAACACGTGTTCACAACCCTGAAGCAGCACACATGAAAATTATGCTTAACCATCTATTTTCCATATCTTTAACTGCATAATCAATCCATGGTTACAATGGGGCAAGAGCCAATCCCAGCTGTAATAGGGTGAACGGTGGGGTAGGAGATGAAATGTGACACCACAAGATCCTTTACGAATGTCTGTACGTGATGGGTTGGAAATGAAGTACCTGCCTCACTATTTCCAAATGCATGATCGTACCAATGCTGAAAGAAACATGAAGTCATACAAAAAAATCAAGTTTTCACATTACTCTATGCAGTCAAAGAGGAACAGCCAGGTGCTGCTAATCATTTCTGCAATTGATCATCAGAAAGTTCGGCCTCCCCTCTAAAAGCAAACGTTTTGGTAGTATGTTGCTCTGAAACATTCGAGACTGTGTTAACATGCTTCCACAGTCTTTCACCAGCAGAAATCGTGTGAGGTTTTCAAATCAATCGTAATTAAAATACAAGGGGAACGCTCCAGAGCTGAACACAGAAGTGGCATCAGCTGCAGTTCTTCTAGATGAGTCCAATTAAGACTGTTTTTTCACCCTATTCTCAGCACCCTTTTCTGTCACACCAACTCTCTGTATATCCTCTGAGTCTTCTTTGAGGTCATCCTCTCTTCCACTGGCCTGCCAGCTCCATCTTCAGCATCCCTTGTCCAATATATCCATGTCCCATCCTCTGCACAAGTCCAAACCATTGCAGCCTTGTCTCTCTAATATGTCTCCAAGCTGCTCAACCTGAGCTGCCCCTGTGTACTCTGGTTTGATTTCTTTAACTTCTATGGATGGTTTCACTGCACATAAAAATTCTGAGTAGGGATAAATTATTTTTATAACTCATCTATGTAGATAATTGAGTTAGCGCTGAGGCCAAGTTGATTGACAGGCAGGCAGCCTTGTAGCCGACCGAGTCTACAAAGGCTCATCCATTACTTTGACTCATTAAATGGATGTGTTCACTGTACTTGGGTCACTGGAGCCTTCTTGGGGCTTTAATGGTTTAGAAATTAGCATTCCATGCTCTCATCCATACAAGGTAAATTCTGGTTCCAAAAGTGCTGAGTCTAAAACAATGGGCAATGTCACAATGGCTACGTCCATCTTTAATACTGACTATACTAAAATATCAAGAGAAACTTCAAATTGAGAGTCATTTGATTTAAAAGAAATATAATTTCTAAAGTGGAAAGTTGGAGTAATTGAATTCTGATGCTAGCTGTGTCTTGTTTATTTTCAGATGTGGAAAAAAAACCCATAAAAAATTGGTCTTAGGTTATTTCATATTGTAGAAGCTAAAATAAGAAGCTTCCTGCAGCATCTCCTCTTCTTATGTTGTAAAGAACAGAAATATATAATGATTTTTTGGTGTGGCATGCTGGTTAGCACTGTTGCAGACAGCAAGCAGGTCCTGGGTTAGGGTTAGTGCAGGGGTAGGCAACTCCAGGCCTCGAGTGCCGGTGTCCTGGAGGTTTTAGATGTGTCCATGATCCATCACAGCTAATTTAAAGGGCTAAATGACTCCTCAGCATTTCTTGAAGTTCTCCAGAGGCCTGGTAATGAACTAATCATTTGATTCAGGTGTGTTAACCCAGGGTGCGATCTAAAACCTGCAGGATACCGGCACTCGAGGCCTGGAGTTGCCTACCCCTGGGTTAGTGTATCCAAGTTGGTTTGGGTTAAAATGCACCTTTTCATGGTCTAAACACCTCCCCGTGTTTGCCTGAGTTCCTAATTAGTTAATTATTAAAACAAAAATTTCCCATAGGTGTGAAAGTGAGTGCAAATGGTTGTCTGTCTCTCTATGGCAGCTGTGATACGCTCCAGCTCCCTGCGACACTGAATCGGAGATGCAGTAGAATTGCATGGATGGATATAGTGAATTTTAAATATTGATTCTTTTTCTTTTTTTTAATTAAAGCAGTGAAGATCCAGTTGAGAGGCCAGTCTAAGAATCTGCTTCCATGTTTTTGCATTGCTGGCGATTCTGTTTAAGAAGGAGCATAATTCATACTGTCAAAGCTAATATTAGCCATTTATCCCCTAGTGAAGTTATGTAATGATATCACAACGAAAGGCAGAGGTGGTGTTTACTGTACACATAGGTTTATCCCTCAGACATTCTGAGAGAGCTCACCCCGCAGGAGCTTTATAACAGGATTACTACAGCAGGGGCCCAGGAGAACACCCACGCTTGCCCAGCTGTTTTAATCTGGGGATTTTTTTTAACAACTACGAACATTTTGTATTCAAACTGAACCCTTGTAGGTCGTTTTGTTCTGTCTTCCCACCTATGAGACATGGAAAAAAGCATCAAAAGAAGCACAGTATGTACATTTGCATTTCAACTGGAGGATATGTAATGGCAGAGATTTTTTATAACAATGACTTCAAGGGATTAGTTATTTAAAATAGGATGTTTTAATGCTATATACAGTTGTTTGTATTATTAAACCTTGTAAAATACATCCGTCCATTTTCTGCCACTTATCCTGTTCCTTGTTACAGGCATGTGTGACGCCAAGTCTTCCCAACCCTACCACAGCACATAATCTATCTAGGGTATTCTGGCCTGTCCCAGTTGGAGGAAACTCCACACAAATCAGGGTTACTGGAGCCTGACTCACAACTGTCCAGTGGACTGGCCTTAGCCTATGGGACCCAGCCAAACTTAGCCTAAAGGAGTCACATGGGCCAACTGGAGGGGTACAATGTGGATGAGGCAGAAAGCAAAGGTGGTGGATTTGGTATTCGCTACAGTAGTTCATCCATCCATCCATCCATCCATCCCAGCTGTCCAGAGTGGTGACTAGTCCAGGGCTAACACACAGACAGAGACAACTGTTCACATATGCCCAATTTAGAATCACCAGTTAACCTAACCTCAGTTTGTCTCTTTGGACTGGGGAAGAATACCAGTATAACCAGAGACAATCCATACTACCACAGGGAGATCAAGCACTAACCACTGCACTGCTATATTTCAAAGCCGATCCGATAGGATAACTATTTGTCTTTATATTTCTGCTATTCAGTGAACAATTGACTAACATAGAGAGTAAAAAGGGAGAAGTAATTTTCTCAAGAAATGAAAACCAAACAAAGAAAAACTTGGGGGTTTCCTAGGATATTGACAGAGCTATTTGTTGTCCTTTTTTGTGCTTCTTTTTTTTTATGATAAAAGAAGGTAAACATATTCTGGGAGTGAAACCATCACCACAAACAAATGCTAATGCTGCCAGCTCTTGCATCTGTGTAAAGAAGCACTGATTCGTTTTGCAATATCAGCTTAAGAGATGACGAGTTGTGTCTTTTGCCATCAATCACTTCCCACACAATGATGGTCCAAATAAGGCTGCTCTCTAATTAAAATATAACCCAGCACATTTTTTTGTTAGTCTGAAATATTGAATGAAAAGACCACCTGCTGCACTAGTATGAATTAAATAGACAAAGCAATGATTTGCTTCATTTTGGTAGAGCGGCAGCTGACAATGTCCGGAAAAGCTGCTTGAGCAGTGCATTGATTTTTACTGGTGTACTGGTGTAAGCCTCTGCTTTGTTGTTTAAGTAATGGAGCAAAGCCTGTGAGCTAGTTCATCTAGTTAACTCAACCTGCACAGCTCCATACACACCCACTCATTTCACATCATGTACTGAACACACCCTCCTCTAATTAAGCTGCAGAATTTCTCTCTCTCACTCTGACATGTCTGTCATACTTGTTGTTTCAACCTGTCCAACACCCTTGCATCCACCTGTAAGCTCCAGAGGGATATTTACACATCACTTCCTATTTTTCTTATGTAACACGTTTGCACAGAGAGCGATTATCTAAGAAACTAGGCACCGAACTCAAACAATACTCTGTATTTTGCTCCTGTAATAAACCATTTTTGAACAAGTTGCCTGCTGAAGGACCAGGTTTTGCCTGAGTTTTTCAAATGTCACTCTGACCTGGCTGTGGGGGCAAGGACACTAATTATGTTTCAAAATTCTCTTGAGTGTCTTTTATCCATAGAGCCCAAGGTTGTTCATTATGTTACGATTGTGGAACACTCACTGACTGAATTTGGAGACTGAATTTCAACTGGACCTTTCAAAATAAATCAATAAATAGCCCAGGGAGCAATGCAGTTACTCGCTAATGCTGTATCTCGTTCTTTCCCCTTTTTTCTTTGTCTTCTTTGCATGCACTTGGTTCCATTCGCTGAGCACCAGGCACCATCCTTTACCATCTACCAGGCTCAAAAACATTTGTCATGCACTGCATCCATATACAAGCCAAGCAATGTAGAGTGTCTCATAAAATCTGTTGTGGTTAAAGTATCCGGTTGTTCAGTCTGACGTCACTAGCCGTGTCTGGGTCTAAACTCCGCTGCAGGTCCATATATCAAACGATCACTATGGCATTACTGAGAGTTGAAAAACTGTCTAAAGTCTTTCATCTTTAATAAAATGATCAGCGTTCTGCTCTACCAGGTGTAACAATTGAGTTTGGCATCAAGGCATCCATGAAAACGGAATTTATGACATTTAACGGAGTTAGAAGTTAGCAGGGAGTTAGCTCGCTAGCTTCTATCTAAATACAATATAGCATGTCCTGACTGCGGGGTTTTGGAAACAAATTAAAACGTACAGCTCTGCTATCACTTCCAGCATAAATGAAGACAGAAAACTAAACAGCAGTGACGTTTGTAGGGTTACTGAAGTTGGGCTAGCTGGTATATAATGATGTGCTACGTGACCGCTAGCGAAACAGCTATGTTAGCATAATATAAACAAGCTAACATTTTTTTCCACTCGATAAAAGTTAACATGAGTGTTCTCGGTGGTCAGGAACAAATGTAATCGCATGGCAGAATGCTGTAAAAGGACCAAACTTCAGCCAGGAGACCAACTGAGATAATCCATCCACAATACGAGGTTAGTCATTCATATACTGCTGCATGGGCTGGGCTGTAGTTACATCCTAAGGTTTTAAAAACTGAGCTTAAATAAATGATTAGCGGTAATAAAACCCGAGGGAGGTCAACAGGGATCACTGACTGTTTTAGGAGCTTTTTGAGATCAAATAGAAGAAAATACATAACATTAAACATGTTAACAACACAAAAGCCATATTAAACGCAGACTACTTTAGACCCGGAAGTAGGATTCGTCGCGTCATCACTGAACAACCGGATTAAGTTAGCAAATATACAAGAATTGCTTCAACTCCTATAGTATTGGTCAGAATTTAACCAAACACACACCAAATGATCGCCTCAGTGTTTAAGGCCGAGGTTGTTGTTGTTTTATGTAACAAACCATTTGTTATAGAAATATCCAAACAAATGTCAGAATTTTCAAAAAGACTAAAACACAGACTTGTGAGTTGAGTGAAACAGGTCTTGACCATACCTCCAACTTCCTGTTTTTGATGTAGTCGGCTAAAAACAAAGCTAATTATAGCCTAATTTACCACTTCAGCCTAAAATGGCCACCAGTGAATAATGAGGTAGTAATTATCTTCAAACAGGAAGAGAAAGTAACCTCATGGCAAAATTACAACTTATAACAGCTATTCAAAGATCTAATGACATTTAAAATGGGGTTTAAAATGCCTTTTAGTTAGACCTACAAATTGTTTGCTAGTTTATGTGTTCATTGATTTTCCACTTTAGTTTCTGCATGTGGCTAGGTATCATTTATATATAATTCCTTGAGTTTTCACATCATCCTGCCTCCCGTCAGTCCCCTTGAATCTTGTTAAGTTTCTCTTTGATTGGTGTTCCTTTGTTATGTAACTTCCTGTTTCATCCTGGATTTGTTTCAGCTGTGTTTAGTCCCCTTCCTGTTTCAATTTCCTTAATTACCACCTGTGTGTCTATACTCTGTTGTATCATGCTGTGCGTGTTTGTTACCTGTTTATTCCCACAGTGCACTTTTTATTACCTAATGTTTGTAGTGTTCATGCCTTACTTAGTTTTTGTTACTCTTTGAGCTTAATTAGACTTAATAAACAGCTTGGAACTCTGCCTCTCTGGGTAGCTGCCTTTGGGTCCACTCATCTTCACTCTCAAAACAAAGCAGTTGGTAATGTATGGTTGGTAGTTAGAGTTTATCTGGGGGTTTACATTAGACATAACTTCATGTGCTATTTAATGTTACATTTACACTACAGAAAACAATGCCTTGATCAAAATTACTGCAAAAGTCTGCAATGAATGTGCACTTTCATCAATTTTGAAATGGTTACTTTGAAGATAGGAACCAGATGAGTGACTAATCATAGGTAGAAGCCACCTTCAAGGGGATTTTGGCATGTCAGGATAGCAAAACTTTGACTGGGTCAATCTCTGTCAATTTCCAACTGAATGGAATAGTTGCATACTACTGGCAATTAACTTAACATTAAGCAGGACTACTTTCAAACCAGAACCTCATAGATCTGAAACAGAAATTCAGAGGTTCCTCCACAAATAAGGTTAGTGGGTGTGGATCTGTAACATAACACAAAGACTAGAGTAGAAAAAACTCAACAAAAATATAAATGCAACACCTTTGTTACTGCTCCCATTCCCCATGGGATGGACATAGAGACCCAAAATTCAGTCCAGATACACAATATAACCATCCCTCCCAAACAGTGGTCACAAATCAGTCCAAATGTGTGGTAGTGGGCACATCTGCCATATTGAGATAATCCATCCCACCTCACAGGTGTGCCACATCAGGATGCTGATCTGACATCATGAGTAGTGCACAGGTGTACCTCAGACTGCCCACAACAAAAGGCCACCCTGGAATGTGCAGTTTTGTCTCACAGCAAAATGCCACAGATGCCACAAGCAATGAGGGAGCGTGCAATTGGCATGCTGACAGCAGGAATGTCAACCAGATCTGTCGCCCATGCATTGAATGTTCATTTCTCAACCATAAGCCGTCTCCACAGGCGTTTCAGAGAATATGGCAGCACATCCAACCGGCCTCACAACCGCAGACCTCGTGTAACCACACCAGCCCAGGACCTCCACATCCAGCAGGTTCACCTCCAAGATCGTCTGAGACCAGCCACCCAGACAGCTGCTGGAAGAATTGGTTTGCACAACCAAACAATTTCTGCACAAACTGTCAGAAACCGTCTCAGGGATGCTCAACTGCATGCTCGTCGTCCTCATCGGGGTCTTGACCTGACTCCAGCTCGTCGCCGTAACAGACTTGTGTGGGCAAATGCTCATATTCGATGGCGTCTGGCACGTTGGAGAGGTGTGCGCTTCACGGATGAATCATGGTTCACATTGTTCAGGGCAGATGGCAGCTGAGAATGTCCCAGTTCTTGCATGGCCAGCATACTCACCGGACATGTCACCCATTGAGCATGTTCGGGATGTGCTTGACCGGCGTATACGACAGCGTGTACCAGTTCCCACGAATATCCAACAACCTCGCACAGCCATTGAAGTGGAGTGGACCAACATTCCAAAGGCCACAATTGACAATCTGATAGACTCCATGCGACGATGTGTTGCACTGCATGAGGCAAATGGTGGTCACACCAGATACTGACCGGTTCTGGGTCCCCAGACCCCCAATAGCGCAAAAAACTGCACATTCCAGGGTGGCCTTTTGTTGTGGGCAGTCTGAGGTACACCTGTGCACTACTCATGATGTCAGATCAGCATCCTGATGTGGCACACCTGTGAGGTGGGATGGATTATCTCAATATGGCAGATGTGCCCACTACCACACATTTGGACTGATTTGTGACCACTGTTTGGGAGGGATGGTTATATTGTGTATCTGGAATGAATTTTAGGTCTCTACGTCCATCCCATGGGGAATGGGAGCAGTAACAAAGGTGTTGCGTTTATATTTTTGTTGAGTGTATTAAGATTTAAAAATCTAGTTGGTATGTAGTGGAATACATTTTAAAAGTAACCTTCCCAACACTGTTAATATGTGTTTAATATAAGCATCCACCACTGTAACAGCATATGAATGCAGAAAACGAGGATAAGCAGTATTAGCCCCCGCCCCTTTGAGGGTAAAATAATGATGATAAGTGCTGTAAATTATCTTATCCTCATACTTCCTTGTTTCACCCATCAATAATGAATCTCTAAATGCTTAAAAATTGTTGTCTAACACTGCAATATCTATCAAGCATTGCTACAGCATAATTATATGGTGCTTGATTTAAAAAAGAAGAAGAACAAAATGTAGTGCACTTTACCACATGTGTGGTAAAGTGCAATTACATTTTTCTCATGCAGAGAAAAATGTAGTGTCTCTTGTTTGAAGAAGGGCAATTTCAAGTTGAGGCGGTAATGCGATCTCCTGCAGTCGGACAGTCGGCAGAGTGGAGGCACAATATAAACATAATTACATTTATGACAGAAACACGCCACATCTCATCAGTCAGCGGAGGAGAGAGGGTGTCGGGTTGATCCATTTTGTCGCCCGTTCAGGGAGTGGAGTGGGGATATCACTTCACCCACTTAGTATATTAGACTGCAGCTAATTGATTGAATTGGATAAGACTTAAAGCACACCAAGAGTCTACTCTCCACATCGTCCACTCATCTGTAATCACATCCTTCACACATCTGATTCTCATTTTGAGAATTTTGTCCTCTTTGTACTTGTGTAAATCTGAGATATCTCGACCTGCAGGCATGCTGAAGACACAGATCTGTAATATTTATCCTTCATGCCTTTTACAGTGTTGTATATTTTTTTTATTTCTCTTTTCTAAAATGAGCATTAGTTTCATAATCGGGATGATTAATAACAGTTGATTGACTCCTTGTTTGTGATTAATGTTCACACTTTACCAAATCCCACACCCTTCTTGCACCATCCATGACAACATCGAATGTTCAGATTCCTGATTCTGGTCCAACTCTATTATTTACACAGTAAGGTGTGGGTGGTACTATACTGGTATGAGTACACTGACTGTAATCAAGCAGAAATAGCACAGCATGTGGGAAAAGGGTGCTTAATGTATGTACTGCATGTACCTTTTGGTTTACTCAGAGGGATTTGCTTCATGTAGTCCTTTAAGGTGAGATTAGAAACATCCTACTTGTTTGAAAAGACAGTTTTATTAGACATCGAGTCAAGACAAAGTGGTCAGACTGAGTTTAAGACAAGCCTTCACATGAAAGCCAATACAGCACGACTACAGAAGGCAAGACACACATCAGAGAAGCTGGAAGAAGCTGTGTGGATGATGTATCCACAACTATAGGACTGAGTACTGAATCAAGACATGAGAGAAATCAACAGTATACAATTAGATACATCATTTTTAGCCCATGATAGTCCTGTATTTGTGTCCATAATCGACTTCTTGCACAGCCAATAAATGACACTTTGTCTCAACCCTTTAAATTAGTTACTGTTTTATTTTGGTAGGGAGTTATCGCCTGTGCCCTAAGCACTTCGTCCCTGTTTCTTTGTCTTGATTGTCTACACCTGTGTCTAGTTTGCTCCACTTGCTTCACTTATATGATTCCCCCTTGTGTATAAGTCCTGTCTTCCCTTCAGTCTTTATTGCAATGTCTGTTTGTTTTTAATACTGCTGTATTTAACAGTACACATATTGAGCAAACATGAGGAAAAACAGGAACAGCTGAACATACAGTTCATCATTCTGTAAGGGGAAAGTATTTCTAACTATGTCTTTGATTTTATTCACTGTTGCCTTCCTATTGGCTGGAAATACTATCCTTTAATATTTATCTTTTACAATGTTGCACATAAATTGCACAGAGACATGAGACATGAGGAGGAAATAGATCAGCCAGGGGCTGCAGTTTGTGGAAGGCTTCATAAGATAGGATGACAAACAGAGAAACAGGAATGGCAGGTGAAGTATGGAAATGTGAAATGTGGTGTTCTTCTGAGGCTGGTAAGTTTCAGTGTATTAGATATGGTCATCATCATTAACTTGAGATAAAGATCCTATCCAGCTGTTTAAGCAGAGACACCCAGACATTCCTTTCCATCTCCTCCAGTAGGCATCCCCTTTCTTTTAGAAGTCTGAGTTCACCTTGGAAAGAATTTGGGAAGCTCCCTCATGCTGGAATCAGCTGCAACTGGAACTACATGGAGTTTATGGAAGTTTCATTCAGAAAAAAAAGTTACTATGTCAAAATTTCAGACTCAAAACTCATTAATTTGAGTCAATGAGTCTGAAATTTTGACCTATGGATGCCATTGGTTTTTTAGTAGCATAAATCTGTTTATTTCAGCTTATACCAGTTATTTCAGGCAGCATCCTGACACAAAAAATTAAGCTCATTATCTTTAGCACTGAAGTTCACAGGTTTTGATTATTCCTCTATTTTACTCTTTATCACTTGTACATCGGTATATTTATTTTGTTTTCCATGTGTGTATTAGCATGTGCGTTACTGGGCCGTTAAACTCCCATTGATTGTACTGCTTTTTACCTTGGCCAAATGATCTTATCCTGGTCAAATAAAAGCTTAAAAAACAACTTTGTTTCACCTTCAGTTTACTGTTTAATGCTCCAGTTGAGTAGTAATTCACGTCTGTTCTTGCATTAAAACCAAAACAACAACGTCATCCATGGCTGCCTTTACAACACATAACGCACATATGCACATTTTAAAGAGACACCATGCATTTTAAGCATGGACTTATTTGTAACTATCATGAGTCACACATGAAGCAGTGAACTGTGAAACTATTGTATAATATCCCCTTTGGTGTCTCCCTTCAGTTAAAAAAAACATTGCATTATGGAACATTTCACCTAAGAGTCCCTTTTAAATAAAATTTAATCTATGCTTAATATAAAGATGACATCATTATTATCATTTTTGGGATCTGGAGGTCATATCCTCTCCATTTTAAAATACTGTGTAATCTATCCAAATAGATTATGGACACAACAAATGGTAATGTGGGTTGAAGTGATGTTACCAGATGGTGAGTGCACCTTTGCAACAATATTTTGTCCTTATTTCAGTAAATGAAAAGCATTTGGCAGCAAAGAACATCAGAAAACATCTTTTTTTATTTACCAATTTTTTTTTCATATATATATAAAAACAATTACTGTTGACCTGCTGGAAAATCTCAGATCTTAGAGGGGCGTGCTTGCAAAAGGAAAGAAATAGCCAAACAACATCCTTTATCTAACTCCATGTAACGTTTTTCCTTTTTTTAAACAAGGGACAGAGTGATAAAAGCTTCAGAGAAAAAGCAAACAAAGACGCTTTCCACGTTGCATATTTAGTTCAAGCACAAAAGGACACAGTTTACCGGATGAATCATTTGTCTGTGTGCTTTTTGATTAAATGCAATTATCTTCCAGGTTTCTTTAACCCACACACTGTCAAAGAAATTTGGATCAATTTAGAAGCCTCCGCGTTTGCTAAAATGAGCATCTGGGTTTTTGTGCTGGAATCAACAGGATCAACTGGGTGGTATGTGTTCAGATCAGTGTGGTGTACTATAATGTGCTTCCCAAGGCACTTTGTGTTCTGTCTAACCAGTTGAGAGTAGCAAGTGATGCGTGTTTGTTCACATGGTAAAGTGTTTGTGAGTGTGTGGTTTCTCATCTGTACCTTAATAATCTGTGAGCAGAGACAAGCTCGCTCTGCTGCAGCCTGTTGCTAGGTTTCTCTGCGCTCTACCTGGCAGAACATAAACTAAGCAGACGCTTTTGTCTCAGGAAAGTATCCAATTAGACAGTGAGTGCAGCAGGTATACATATAAACGTGGTCATCGTGTTCTGTCAAATTTTAAAAAACAGATTTTCTTTTTAAAATTTGACTTCTATTAATGTTTAGTGCTTCATGTTCTAACAAGATTATTAGCTATGGATGTCACAATTAGTGCAAAAGCCTTAAAAGCCTCAAAGACTTTAATTAACGCTTTTGAATTCACAACAGGTAAGAATTTACAGCTTTTCAGAATATAATTATACTTGATATTCAAACTGTGGCTTTTAAGTTTCTTTCTTTTCGTAGGTTCAAGTCCAGCTACTGAAGGGTGGTATGACACGTGCCCAATAGGGTGGTAGAACAGACAGGCACATACTGGTTGTGCTTACTTTCACAGGTGGAATTGCAGGTAAGATGTATCTGTATTCTGCATCTGTATTTACTGGGCATGTGTCTCCCTCACCTGCCCTCTGTTAAATCCCTTCAGTTCAGTTTTAATTACACTGCAAAAACAGCTATACTTGAAACAAGCCAAATATTCTTAAATCTGACAAATTTTTCTTGTTTTGAGCAAAAAAATCTGCCAATGGGGTAAGCAAAAGTTGCTTGACTAGAATTCTTAAAACTAGCAAATTAATCTAACTGCCATATGCCTTTTAACTAGACAAAATTGTCTAAAATGTATGCTTATTTGAAGAAAATGTGACTTATTATAAGTAAAAGACACTTTGATATTTAGAAAATCTGCACCTAAAATGAGTATTATGCTTTCTTGAACAAGCTGTTTTCAAGAATTATTTGCTTACTTTAAGATTCTACACCTTAATTTAGATTTTTCACATTAAAAAAAACACCTTACTATAGGACAAATTTTCTTAAAACTGAATTGTTTCTTTCTTGATTGAGCTAACTATAAGAATTATGTTTCGACTCTGAGAACAATAATCAGCAAAAATTCCTGAGAATAAGACACCATCTCTTCAAAAAGCTACTAAAAATAAGGGAATTCATCTTAAATTAAGACAGCAAAAGCACTCTTAGATTTTGCGCTTTTATTGACACAGCAATGGGTCAGTAACTCACTGAGGTCTGTTCCAGGAGAATCATGCCTAAAATTATACATTTCAGCAGGGTACTGTGTAACATGGCCAATATAAGAAGTGCATATTCCAGATACTCTTAACATGAATAATAACAGTATAACACACTCATGGCTGGTATCAAAAATAAATTTTGCTGAAGCTTAAAACAATCACTATTTCAAATCCTATATTACATAACATTTTAGAAGAACAAGTTTAACGACCACACAAACAAACATGTGTTTTACATTTGAACAACTTTTCTATAGAAAAAAAAACAACCTCACTGACTAACACTGAGTCTGATAAACAAGGCAGATGGAGTCTGTCATCTGGGAGACTCACTCAATGAATGACTTCCACTCACCAAGCGCCTTCTTGTAAGAGGGGGTTGAATCTCGGTCATGGATGGAGTCTTTGAGTATTTCAGTTTGCAAGACAGACAGCAGCGTGGAAATGCACTATGGATATGTGAGGTGGAGGGCATAGTAATATGCCATCAGATAGAGCAGTCCCTCATTAAGATCCTTCCGGTCAAAAGTGCTCACCGGTGTGGTTCCAACAGCTATCATGCAGTTGCCTTCAGAGACAAGCAGAACTGGACAAGCCAGGGGTCGCTGACGCAGGTAGCCTTCAGGGTCTTCTGAAGTCTACATGACAGAAAAAAAAGAGTATTAGAACAAGACTGTAAGAAACACAATTTTTGAGTTGCATTACAGTTTAAAATAGATCAACTTTTTTTGTAGGTTTTATTAACATAAACATGTTATGGGGATCTGAACTTTAAGAATATTTGACTGACTCCACAGTAAAATATATAAAATGAAAACATGAGTAACTGCAAAATTCAACAATATATACACATAGAATATTGCAGCCTTACCTTTAGGACATGGAAAAAAGCCTCACTACAGATGCCCAGCTTCTTAGGTGGTACTGTGCTGGAAGGGAAAAGCATGGGAAGGGCTCTGAACACAGCTGCTGCATGTTCCACTGGTTTGAAAAAAGAAAAATAAGACAGGGCAACACCATTAAACATTGCAAATAATGTAATCTGCAAAGCATAAATGTAGACAAATCAAAATACTGTAGCATTACCTCCATCCAAAAACTTTGGATGGAGGTAAGTGCTGGGTTCCTCTCTGAAGAAGTCACCATCTCCAGTAGTTGTTAGCGTTTTTTCAGCAGCAGTCTTGTTCTAAAATACAGTGTACATAGGGCTAATTTCACATAAAATTGCACAAGAACTTTAGGTCTCTAAATATGAAAGATAGTACAACAAAATATCAGTAAAGTGTTGAACAATAAAAAATATGTATATTTAATAAATGTGTAGGCCACTTGATTTAAATCAAAACTAAAGAAGATTCTACTGTCTATCTGTTAAGTGAGTATTGGTGGAATTATTTGAAACTGCATAAAACAAGCTGGTGTGTTCTCAGTTTTGTCACACAGCGATAGGACAGAACTTACTTCTTCACATTTGTGCACTGCAAGCCATAGAGCCCGACGCCTGAGGCAATGTTCAGGACCAGGAAACAGATCTTTGATGTCATCTCGTGAAAGTGATGAGAGCAGGTCTTCTCCAACATTTGCTTCTGCAATAGGAGTTTCCAATTATCACTACATTGCATTATCCTCATGTGCAAGCCAGCTGACAGCTTTGCTTGGGTAACAGACAGGATACATAGGAAACATAATTTAATATTTACCATTTAAAACCATGACTCTATTCCATTATTCTCCCTCCTCACTGCTCCACAGGTTCTAAATTACCTTCCTCCTATTGACTGGTAAAAGTAATATATTTGTGATACATCAATTAAATGCATGTATACATATAAATGTTGTTTTTTTTTTTTTTTGCTTCCTGGGCTAAAGTATATAATGAAATAACTTCACTAATAGAAATTTGAAACTCCCACAATTTCTGTAAAACTGGCATTAACTTATGGCACTTTGCACACTTGTTGAATAAATTCACAGACACTGAAACTAATAACTGGACATGAATTCTTTCATAACTTTCTGCACTAGCATATCTAAAAATGCTAATGCAACTAAGCTAACCGCACAGCTAAGCTAAGCTAACAACCGGGTATAGCCTGCCATGCTAGCGACTTAACATGCAACATACCAGAACACAAAACATAGAAAAAACAAAACAGTCACATACCTTTCAGGTTGGCAATTGTTATTTCGTCCAGTTTTTCCATGGCGTGCCTTAATTTCTTCACACTGTACCAACTGTATTGCATCTACACCCAGACCCCAAAATCCTGCAATCCAACCACTTAGGCACGGAGCTAGAGGCGGGAAGGTGGGCTGTACCAACTCAGGAGTATGGGGTTGTGTACGGAAATGGTTTAGTTCGCTCTTTTATACCTATAAAATGATATATATTTAAATATTTGACTATTTAGTTAGATTATGTTCTGTAAATACTGACGTGTGGGTGCTGTTACTTACTACAGCTGTTATAAGGCACTGAATTAGGATAGCCATTCCTACCCCATAATGGAATAATCCTGGTTATCTTGACTTTATGGGAAAAGTAGTTCACAGACCAGTAAAACAAAATGATTTGGCGCTGTGTTATCTACATCGTTTTTGTGGGTCTGACCCTCAAATCCCTACTGAGTCATATTAATTCTGCACATAGCCATAGTCCAGATTTCCGTGAAGATTGTGGCATAGATGGATGTGTCAAAGAATATCGTGTTTACAGCTAATTTTGGTATCACATTCTTCGAACACACTCCGACCACCTTGCCAATGGACGATGCAGCGGATCGATTAGGACACAAAAATCTGTAAGGTGAGACTGACTATATACTTTAATATCTTTGAAAATAATCATATAAAATATTCATGTTAGATGTCTACTTGTTTTTACAGCTTAACAGTAGATATGTTAATGCTTATTCCTTATAATCCACAACAATGCTATCTATTTATAAAGAATATTCTGATAGTGTTTAATTTCTTCTACTAGAGAAAACAACATTTTGTATTTTTTTAAACTTTTGTTTTAAATAAACCGATTGTCATGGTCCGCAGTCTCCTTGGTTGTTTGTGTTTATTAATATTCATTGTGTCAGTTAGTTTCCTAGTTATTTGTTAATTATTTCCAGTGTTTAGGTGTTCTCTGTACCTCCCTTGTCTTCAGTGTATTGTCCCTGGTTCGATATTCGTGTTTATTCCTGTTTTACTTTGATAGTCCCTGCCCTGCATCGGTGTATTCTGTTTTGCTTCCTCCTGGTCTCTTCTCATCTGATTAGTGTCAGCTGTGTTTCGTGCCTGTCTGCCAATTCCTCGTTTCCTTTTGTGTGTGTATATTTAGTGTGTTCTTTGTCGGATCGTCTGTATTCTCTCCTGTGTTATCATCTGTGTTCCCTCCCTGATGTTTTCATGTCTTATGTTCCTTGTTCAAGGTTGTAAGGTTTTTGCAACATTTTCCATGTTTCCTGTGTTCTTTAGTTTAGCTTTCCCATTTTAGGTTTTTGAGGATTTTTCAAGGCTTTTAAACTACAGTTAAGCTGCCAAATAGCAATGAGCATTAAATGAATATCCATTTATTAAACTCAGCTTGAAAACATGCATATTTTAGAGTAAATTATAAAATGCAGTATATTTCTGACATTAAAATTTTTTAGAAATTATCAGTGTACCTTGTATTTAATTTCCTTATCCGCAACTAGTCAATTAATCAACCAATCTCAATTGCAGTTCTAGGAGGGAACCCTCATCAGCAGTGAACAGAAATCTGAGTAACATGTGGGCATACAGGACTGATTCAGTGGTGGAAAGCCAGCCAACAATGATATGATATGAGATTCCATTCCATATTACAGTTTCACACACAAAGATATGACATGTGCGGTCATGAAATATTACCTGGGTGATGTAATTGGACTACACGTGAGCTCAACATATGTTTTATAAAAGGTACACTGCTTTACATGCATGAACTGTATTTTCAGGTTATTGTTTTGGACAGTTTTGTGACAATTTTTAAAATGAAGTTGTTGTTTTCCTATAAATTCTGACAGTTGAATGCGATTTTAGCATTGCCATAGTATAGATATACTGATGCTGATCTATTATTCTGTTTGACATGGCCTAAAGTGAATGAGTTGTGCTGTTTCTGTTTTTCAAATGGGCCTGTATTTCATGTTTACCATGTGCTTTTAGTTCCTGCCTTTGTTCATATACTGCATATTGTGTCAAACTTGACAGCAATTATATTAAACTTTAGTGTCAATAAATACATTTCTTAAACTGAGCAGCTGTTTAAATGCCCTTACTCTTGAAATGAGAAAAATAATCTTATTTTTATTCTGGAAATTCAACCAAACCATTGTCATGCCTTGTAACTGGTAAATAAAGCTCAAGATGAGCTGAAATATCCTTTTAAGGAAAAGTTAGACATATTTTCCTAGAATAAGCTTTATTTTCTTGTCCAAGACTTGCTTGTTAAGAATATATTTTCTTTTTAGGCAAAAAATAAGAAAAAATGTCCATAAACAAGGTTTTTTTTACTTTCTTGAAAATCGTTTTTTGCAGTGTATGTAGCGCCAAATCACAACAACAATCACTCCAAGGCACTTTATACTGGAAGTTAAAGATGCTGCAATAATACAGAGAAAACCCATCACCAACCATCAGATCACCCCCTGTGAGCATTCACACAGTAGGAAGAAAAAAATTCCTTTCAAGAGGAAGAAACTGAAACCAGAATCAGGCTCAGGGAGGGGCAGCCATCTGCCTGATCCAGACCTAACTATATGCTTTATCAACTAGGAAAGGTTTAAGCCTAATCTTAAAAGCAGAGAGGGTGTCTGTCCCCCTAAATCCAAACTGGGAGCTAGTTCCACAGAAGAAGAACCTGAAAGCTGAAAGCTCTGCCTCCCATTCTACTTTTAAACACTCTGGAACCACAAGTAAGCCTGCAGTCTGAGAGCGAAGTGCTCTAATGGGGTGATATGGTACTATGGAGTCTTTAAGATAAGATTATTATCCTGATTATTCTGGTTCTTGTGTGTGAGGAGAAGATTTTTAATTCAATAATATAGGAGCTCACAAAAGGCACATGAAATTTAAATGTCCTTATCTTGCGCAAAAGTTGTTTTTTCCAGACGTTGTTGTAGTACCTGGTGAGAGTGGTATCCATGCTCTTCGAGGTTACAAGAGAAAATCGTGGTGTCACCCAGTGAGGTGAAGACAAATCTGTTCAGCCAGCACATCATTTACCAAAGCCTGAAACACAGCGGGTGTATTAGTCAGTGCCCAAGGGGGCTGATGAAGGCCGTCATCCACTCATCTCCCTCCTAGTCATGACCAAGCTTTAGGTATTACACAGGTCCTGTAGGAGTTCAAAAGCAAAAGGAAAGAAATAGCCAAACAACATCCTTTATCTAACTCCAGGTAACGTTTTTCTTTTTTTAAACAAGGGACAGAGTGATAAAAGCTTCAGAGAAAAAGCAAACAAAGACGCTGACGCTTTCCACGTTGCATATTTAGTTCAAGCACAAAAGGACACAGTTTACCGGATGAATCATTTGTCTGTGTGCTTTTTGATTAAATGCAATTGTCTTCCAGTCTTACTAAATAAAAACTTTGATGTATTTTATAAGTCTTGGTGTTTCAAAAGTGAGGCTTATTCATGGTATTTTTTGTTCGCTCAGTGGCTTACAACTTATCAATCACCAGTCTCTAGCCAATGAGCAAGTGATTTCACAGCCACACCCACCCCTTCTCATCACATCAATAGCCCCTTCCGGTTTCAACATGACTCTGCACCAGTGCACATAGCAAGAACTTGACCGGCCTGCACGGAGTCCTGACTTCAACAGACAGAACACCTTTGGGATGAATTAGAGTGGAGACTGTGAGCCAGGGCTTCTCGTCCAACATCAGGGTCTGACCTGAATGTGCTTCTGGAAGAATGGTCAAAAATTATCATAAGCACACTGCAAAGGGTGGGCTCATGTCATGTTAAACCATATGAATTAAGAATGGGATGTCACTTAAGTTCATGCGTGGGAAGGCATGAACAAGCAAATACTTCTGGCAATATCATGTATGTATACAGTTTATGAATGTAAGTCATGGCTTCTTCTGTTTCACTGGTCTCATTTAATCCTTAACTTTGTTTTCTCACCTGAAACAGAAAGTCACTCTTACCTTGCTGCTCATTTGCGGTCCATGTCTCCTGGGCCACTTCATGTTGCTGTGGCTCCACTTTACATCTGAGTGCAGTATTTCAATTTGCTGTCCACAGGGCAGACTCTGCTTTATTATTAGCCACTTGACGAGCAGGGAATAATTATAGGATGTCAGAAGGGTCTACATGGCTGATGGACAAAGCTATTCCTGTTGTGTTCCTGTCTTTGTTAGTACAGCTTGCATTTAGGAGGCAGAAGAAACGGTGCGACATGCAGGGCCAAATGATTCTTCTTCACTACCTAGGAACAGAAATGCAGTGTTCAGTGCCTGCAGCCAGCAGTGATGCCTGCTAATGTCTTGTCACGATATGTAAATCAGATGTCACATGAGATAAGCAGTTTAAATTCTGCGTGCTCTTTGGGTAGCTTCATATAGACGACATGTAATTAATGCTAGGTGAATGGTAAATGCACAAAGACAGAAGCTGTCACCAATCAAATGCCTTAATTGTTGAATATATAAGTTTGTCAAACTAATCATTATCATTATTCAATCTGCAACTAGGTGAGAAAAATAATGGCCTTCATATGTCAAAATGAATGTCACTTTACCAAGCAGGAATACATTAAACCTTAGAGTTGAAGCTACCACTGAGGGGAGGTTCTCAGGACCCTCAGGGACCCTGCCATCTGAGCTCTCATCCCATTAATTATTACCCTGTCAGGTGTGATATATAAGAAATAAAAGAACAGGAGTCAAATGATGAAATAAAACCTGCCTCAGTGTCTCGTCCCTCAGAGCATAATGAAGGGATAACTGATCCTTTCAAAACTGATCTTTCAGAGGGTTTGAATCTTGACTCTCCAGCTGTGCTTTACCTCCTGCACAGTCGCTTTATTTTTCCACTTCTGTTCAGAATGAACAAAGCTCTTTTGGGCAGAGATTCTGAGCAGAATGGAAATCATGTCGTTATCCTCTTTTTAACCCATGAAACATCAATATCTATCAGCAAATCATGCAAGTGCAAGGGGTAGGATCTATTAGCCTTACTATAAAATTTCTGACTCATAATGGGATACTAAATTTCCAATGCAAATGCCTGCAATAATCATAACATTCCATGTGCCTAAGTACTTTGTGTTTAATACTAATTACCACATTTTTGCATGTTAAACCAGCATAAAAGGCCCTTTGGAGTTGTCTTCTTTGAACTTGATTTCTGTGACTCCTTCTGAACACCACTGTGCACTCTAGAGGTCTGATAAACATACTGAATATCCTTTAAATATACATGATAAAAAAATATTTCTGGTGTTTACTGGCTTGTGAGGCCTGAGTGTGTTTTGTTTAGTTAATCAATGAAATAGTGTAAGCATGGAATTGTGTGTGTGGCCCACACACATAGGACCTAACAAAATACTGATCATAAAAACCCAAAAGAATTGATTGAAATGAGTTTGCTTAGTTCTGTTAGAATATAACAAAACTCACTTACCAGGCTCTCTAAAGCTGACTAATCCATTAGTCACATTTCGTTTCCATACGCAAAGCAAAATTTCAGCGTTTCAGCTTGTAACACATAATTGTTATTGCAATACACGCTTTATTAACTAAAAAAAGCTATCTTTGTGGCCTCTAACAGTCATTTATCTTTGCTTTTCTTTTTGTTGTTGTTGTTATTGAGAAGTAGTTTCCAGGAAAATCCAACAGATGTCACATTTATACCCCTCTATTACTCACCTGTAGCTCAAACAGTGAGCAGTACTGTAATAGGACTGAGTAATGTTAGCTTGCAAATTGAATCTACTAATCATTTATATATATATATATATATATATATATATATATATATATATATATATATAGATATATATATAGATATATATATATATATAAACACCCAGCACGCCCCTGCGGGCGGTTTATCCTTCAAGCTCGGGTCCTCTACCAGAGGCCTGGGAGCTTGAGGGTCCTGCGCAGTATCTTAGCTGTTCCCAGGACTGCGCTCTTCTGGACAGAGATCTCCGATGTTGTTCCCGGGATCTGCTGGAGCCACTCGCCTAGCTTGGGAGTCACCGCACCTAGTGCTCCGATTACCACGGGGACCACCGTTACCTTCACCCTCCACATCCTCTCGAGCTCTTCTCTGAGCCCTTGGTATTTCTCCAGCTTCTCGTGTTCCTTCTTCCTGATATTGCTGTCATTCGGAACCGCTACATCGATCACTACGGCCGTCTTCTTCTGTTTGTCTACCACCACTATGTCCGGTTGGTTAGCCACCACCATTTTGTCCGTCTGTATCTGGAAGTCCCACAGGATCTTAGCTCGGTCATTCTCCACCAACCTTGGGGGCATCTCCCATTTTGACCTCGGGACTTCCAGGTTATACTCGGCACAGATGTTCCTGTACACTATGCCGGCCACTTGGTTATGGCGTTCCATGTATGCCTAGGATTTCTGGATATCAGCCACCTCCTCTATCTGCCGGTGGTACATACCGGTTGGTTCCTCGTCTCCCTCCTCTTTCTTGGGTTTCTGCTGCCTGAGGTATTCACTGAGCACTCGGTCATATATATATATATACATATATATATATATATATATACATATATATATATATATATATATATATAAAATTGGGAGCATGAAGTTGTCTAAAATGTCTTGGCATCCTGAAGCTATAAGAGTTCCTTTCAGTGGAAAGAACCCAAAAAACAAGGCCTCACCATAATCTTTCCTCCACAAAACTCTGTCTGGTCTTTAAGTCTGACGTCATTAGCCATGTCTGGGCCCAAACTCCGCCACAGGTCCTTAAGTCAAACAATCACTGCAGCATCACTGAGAGTTAAAAAACTGTCTAAAATCTTTCATCTGTACTGAAATGATCAGTGTGGCTCCTCTACCAGGTGTAACCATTAAGTTTAACATCCAGACATCCATGAAAGTAGAATTTATGAAATTTAACAGAGTTAGAAGTTAGCAGGGATTTAGCTCGCTAGTTTCCATCTAAATATAATATACCATGTTCTGACTGAGGGATTACTGAAACAAATTAAAACGTACAGCTCTGCTATAACTTCCAACATAAATGAAGACAGGAAACTAAACAGCAGTGACGTTTGTAGGGTTACTGAAGTTTGGCTAGCTGGTATATAACGATGTGCTACGTGACCGCTAGCAACACAGCTATGTTAGCATAATATAAATAGTGAAGCTGGAGGATGAACGCTAACGAACGGAGGACTTTTTTCCACAAATTAAAAGTTAATGTGAGGGTTCCCAATGGTTAGAGGCAAATGCAATCGCATGGCAGGATACTGTAAACGGACCAAACGTCAGCCAGGAGAACAACTGAGATAATCCATCCGCAATACGAGGTTAGTCATTCATATACTGCTGCATGGGCTGGGCTGTAGTTACATGTACAGGTTTAAAAACTGAGCTTTAAAATGAATAGCGGTAATAAAACCCGAGAGACGCTGACAGTGATCGCTGACTGTTTTTAGGGGCTTTTTGAGATTAAATAGAACAAGATACAAACTATTAAAACATGTTAAAAACACAACAGCCTTATTAAATACAGACTACTTTGGGCCCAGAAGCAGGATTCATCATGTCATCACTTAAAGACCGGATACTTGGGACAATGCAGTCAGACAAGTACTGTTGTCCTGGCAACCGCCAAACCCAGACTCACCCATTGGATTACCAGATGGAGAAGTGGGATTTGTCATTCCAGAGAACCCATCTCCACTACTGTAGAGTTCAGCGGCAGCATGCTTTACATCACTATATCCCACACTTTGCATTGCACTTGGTGATGTAAGGATTGAATGCAGATGCTTGCCCCGGTAACCCATTCCATGAAGCTCTCATTAAGTTTGGAAGCAAGTGACTCAGAAAGTTGGCGACCTATGGATATTATGCACCTGAGCATTTGCCACTGAGTTGCTGTTGTTCCCAGTCACTTCCTTTTTGTTTTAATACCACTAACAGTTGACTGTGAAATATATGGTAGTAAGGAAACTTTCCTACATTCTACCATGGTACCAGGGTGGAATTCACATATCTAAACCTCCATGGCCACAGGTGCTTGATTTTACACACCAGTGGTCGTGGAGGTGATTGGAACGCCTGCATCCAATGATTTGAATGTGTGACTAAATACTTATAATACTTATGGTATTAAAGGTAATCAGGAAGAGTGGAAATATAAGCGTAACAAGACACAGCTGCAAAAAATCAAGGACAATGAGCCAGGGAAAGTAAAACCAGGAATAAGACACCAAAGACAACAAGCTACCGAAATAAAACAGGAAGTCTGACTCACCTTAACACCCTTCAAATTGTAACGGAAGGTTTTTCTGTTTTTTTCCATCTTATTTTTCAAAAATGTCTTACTGTTCCGTAAACTGGCTTGTTTTGCCAGTTTGAGTGTATATGTTTCTCCAGCCAACACAGCGTTGCATAAGAGCTGAAACTGTTAACTGGGGGTTAAAAGATTCTTAGCAAACAGTCATGAACTACTAAGAATGAATCACTGGCGTTCCAAGCGTGGGATTGTTTGGGCCATAAAGTGAATTTAGACTGCTTGTTGTCTGCTACGTTGCATGACATGGTTGTGCTTGTCATTTCTTTCATTCTTCTCCAAGGAGAACAGACAGCTTATGCGGTTCAGTATAAATAATATGAAAGCCATCAAATAAGAGAAGAGAGAACTGCTGCCATGTCTGACAACAAAGAGGAATAAAAATCTTTATGCAGACTGTGAAATCTGTATTTACATTACATGTCCTCATGCGTCCTTCTCAGGCCTGAGCCTTCATTGAGCTTCTGCAGTTATTAGACTTTCTAATAATAACAGCAGCAAAGGGTCAAATACAAATTTGCTCTCTCCAAATGTTCTCCATGAACCTCATCTTGATGTGCTTCTCATATTGTCTGTTTACCTGTGAAGCTGACATTTATTCAACAATATATCCTCAGAAAAATAACCAGAAGTGATTTTTTTTCCTTTTTGCTGTATTTTGACTGTCTATTAATGCACAGTAGTTGTTTTTTTTTCAGTCTGTGATTCAGAAACTTCTTCAAATGCAAAACAATCTGGCGCTTTTAGTACTAGCAGATAATTCATACATGAATTACGATTTCTAGCTGCACTGCCAGATATTCAGTGTCCTGACTCTTTCTATTAATTTGCACTAACAGGCACACTTGACCTCAGAGTGGAACCTCACTCTTCAGTTTAACCCAGAACAACTTGACATCAATTTAGACATTTTTTGCACTCACTTTTGGCTCCCTCACCATGCGAGGAAATTAAAAATTGTTACAGGGTGTTATGGTACTTCCAAGCAACAACGTTTCCATAGCCACTAAAATCACCATGCTGATACTTTTAGGCATTGTCTCCAGAGATTGTTTGTGATAGGCAAAACACTTTATGAAGCCAGACTGTCGACTGGCTACATATTTAAAGAATGTTAGCTACCACTCACCGCTCGTCTGCAGGCTTTATTTAAATGAAAAACTTCCACAACGGGCAAAAAAAAAGGTTTTTGCTAAAAAAATTAAAAAAAAGATTTAGAGCAGAAGTTTTTTGCACTGCATTTTAAAATGAAAACAATAGCATTTATTTACAATTAAAGACACAGAGCAGAAAGTGTGTTACTGTTTTACATCCACAGACACACAAGAAAAGAAGCAGGCAACATGACTTCAAGTTATGGCAATTTTATTTTTGTATTTCAGTTTTTAAAAAACAAACAAACGTCCCAAGAAGAAGGATGGGGTGAAAGAAAGGTGGAGAGAGGGGGAAGGAGGAAGAAACTATTGATCAAACTTGATGCTGCTGGGTCAGTTCTTTCTCAGCAGTCTGCTCCAGAATCCCCTCCTGTCCTCGGCTTGCTTTTCTTTTGCCTTCAGTTCTTTTAAGGTTTTGTTGAGCTGCTCCTCGGCATCTTTAAATTGTTCTTTCAGCTGCTGTTTGGCCAGTTTCACTTTCTGTTTGAGGAGCTCTTTAGCTTCCTTTTTGTGCTTTCGTATTTCTTTAAGTGCGTCTTTGCAGTCTTTCCTGGTCATTTCTTTCTTGAATGCCTTCACCTCAATTTTCTCTTCTGCAAGTTCTTCTTGCACTTTCATCAGTTCCTTCTTCATGTTTTGAGTGTAACTCTTTGTATCTTCCATTTCTTTCTTTGCTTCCTGTATCTTAATTTTCTCTTCCTCCAACACTTTTTGAGCTTCCAACAATTCTTTCTTCAAATTTTCAATCTCATTTTCTGCCTCATGTTTACGTTTTTTCTCCTCTTCAAGTTGTTGCTTTACACGCAGTAATTCCTTCCTCAGTATTTCAGCTTCAGTCATTACATTTGCAGCTTCTTGTGTTGCCAACTGCATTTTCCTTTTTTCCTCTTCAAAAGCTTCCTGCACCTCCTGTAATTCCTGCATCACATTTCCTGCCTCCTTCTTTGCAGTTTGATATTTATTTTTGGCTTCTTGTGCTGTGCTTTTCTCTTCCTCCAATGCTTTTTGAGCTTCCAACAGTTCTTTCTTCATATTTTCATTCTCGTTTTCTGCCTGTTGTTTTCCCATTTTCTCTCCTTTAACTTTGAGACCCACATGCAGTAATTCCTGCAATATTACTTCAGTTTCAAACTTTGAATTTTTAGCTTCTCCTCTTGATTTTTCTGCCTCTTCTTTTAATTTGACATTTTCAGCCTGTATCATTTGAAATTCTTCTTGCAGGTTAATCAGCTGTACTGTATTGTATGGTGAAGCACTCACCGATCCTCTTCTCGTTCTCCCCTGATTCATTTTGGCCTTTTAAACAAAGGAACCAACGTATTGTAGAGGAGTGAAGTGAAATTTTCGAAGTTTTTTTCGTCAACTGTCGTTTGTCCTGCACAGAGATGCTGCTGTAGATGTGTCTCTAGCTGTGTCTGGATACAATGAAACATGCTGTAACTAAGTGCTTGTGTTGCACAGTTCTACTGAACATTCCATTTCATGCATGCTCCGCCCACATGGTCAGGAATGTCAGGTGCTGCATCACCAAATGCTGCTCCCGTTGCCTAGCAATAACAGCTGTTTTTGGGGTCTGGTTCATTGTTTAATAAAGAAAACATGTCCAAGTATTGGGTGCTGAGGCTCAGCATATATTCTAGCCTGCTGTGTGGGTGGGCAGCTAGAAATCACTGGTGGGCAACATGAGTGAGGAGAAAACTGGAGCAGCCAAGCAGGGAGCTGCAGGTTGCTGGTTTGAGTCTCTGTTCAGATGCTGGTGTCTCCTCTCTCTGAGATGTCTGCAAACAGTCCCAGATAAAACAATAAGGATAATAAACAAACACGTGACTAAAATAACAATTATGACTCTGATGCGTTTCATGTGTAGCAGGATGGCCTCTATACAGCAGTCGCTGCAAGCATCCACATCGCCACACTTACTTTTCTTTAAGCAGGCGTGCTGGGGTCCTCCTAAGGAAAGTTTGAAACTTCATTTCCTTCATGCTGGTGAACTTTTTACCAAATATTTTCATCAAACCTTCTCCATCACTGACAGGGATTGTTTGGATCTTCACACTCATCTCCACGAACCCTAAAAAATGAGTCTCACTTTGCTCATATAATGCCAAGAGTGTCTCCATATTTCACAAAAGTCTATGCAAACATGTAACAGTATCCCATATTCATATAAATATTATTGATATTATAACAAAAGCTGTCACCAATACAATTGTCCCAAGTGATTTTTTTATTAGTTATTGCAAATGCTTGATTGCAGTTCTTGCTAGATGACAAAACCACTTATTAGGTTTAGAAGGAAATGACTTTTTCTACATGAGGTAAAGTTGGAGAGCTGTTTCCCCAAACTAAATGAAATCATCATTTAAAAAACTACAATCTGTATTTACTCTGAACATCTGTGTTAACATTTGAAATTGGAAACATGTAAGTGTAACAAACATGTTAAAACATAAGAAATCAGGAAGGGGCATGTACAGGAATTTCTTTTACTTATGTATTAATCACGTTGTTTTATTGTATGATACCTTGGTGCCACTGGATTTTAACATGTCTCACACTCATACAGTAAGACAAATGGGGGTCTAGTAAGGAAGTTGGGGGAAGCAGACAACTCCACAGGAAGAATCTTTTGTCTCTTTGAGGACTCTGGTAGGTAGCAAGGGAGTGTGAACCATAAGGTGTGAAACAGCTGTGTACTGCCTTTTGTTCCTGGAGAAGGTATTTAATGGCAGCATCAACCTGGAGGGAACCAGGTATGGCTAGATGCAAACAGCCCAATAAGAACAGATTCTCTGACAGTGTAAAATACCAAGTTTCCCTTATCACTAAAGAAATCAATTTTAGTTTAACAAAAATCTGAAAATGGGGAAAAAGAACGCTGGTAGATTCCATGCATTCAGATAGACGTACCAGGAGAAAAGGTTAGATAAGTGGAGCCCTAAGGCTAAAGGTGATTTGGTAAGACGTAATGGGGGGGAGAACCCTGACTAATCCTCGCTCTTTGCCTTTCTTACAACTATATTCTGATGCTTTTCACTGGTGGCGAGGAAGACCACCCCTCCTCCGAACGACCAGGTCCTGTGTCTCACTACAGCTGAGGTGAGGAAAACTCTACGCAGAGTCAATCCACGTAAAGCTGCTGGACCAGACAACATCCCAGGCAGAGTGCTCAGAGAATGTGCTGATCAGCTGGCAGATGTTCTCACCGACATCTTCAACATCTCTCTGAGCAGTGCTGTCGTTCCCACGTGCCTCAAGGCCACCACCATCGTCCCCGTGCCCAAGAAGTCTTCTGTGTCCTGTCTCAACGACTACCGTCCTGTTGCACTTACACCCACCATCATGAAGTGCTTCGAACGGCTCGTCATGAGACACATCAAGACCCTGCTGCCCCCCTCACTGGACCCACTAGCAATTTGCATACCGCCATAACCGCTCAACGGACGACGCCATCTCCACTGCACTCCATCTTGCCCTGACACACTTGGACAAGAAGGACTCACACGTTCGAATGCTGTACATAGATTTCAGCTCAGCATTCAACACGATCATCCCCCAACAACTGATCGGAAAGCTGAGCCTGTTGGGCCTGAACACCTCCCTCTGCAACTGGATCCTGGACTTTCTGACCGGAAGGCCTCAGTCAGTACGGATCGGGAACTGCACCTCCAGCACCACCACACTGAGCACTGGGGCCCCACAAGGCTGTGTGCTCAGTCCTCTGCTGTTCACACTGCTGACTCATGACTGTGTAGCAACACACAGTTCAAATCACATCATTAAGTTCGCTGATGACACGACCGTGGTGGGTCTCATTAGCAAGAACGACGAGTCAGCGTACAGAGAGGAAGTGCAGAGGCTAACGGACTGGTGTAAAGACAACAACCTGTCTCTGAATGTTGACAAGACAAAAGAGATGGTTGTTGACTTTAGGAGGACACGAGGCGACCACTCACCGCTGAGCATCAACGGCTCCTCTGTGGAGATCGTCGACAGCACCAAATTCCTGGGCGTCCACCTGGAGAAGGACCTCGGCTGGTCCCTCAACACCAGCTCCCTGCACAAGAAAGCCCAACAGCGTCTCTTCTTTCTGAGAAGACTGAGAAAGGCCCAGCTTCCACCACCGATCCTGACCACCTTCTATAGAGGAACTATCGAGAGCATCCTGAGCGGCTGCATCACTGTCTGGTTTGGGAACTGTGCCATTGAGGACATCTACACCACACGATGCATTCGCAAAGCCACCAGCATTGTCGCTGATCGGACACACCCCTCTCACACACTCTTCACACTCCTGCCATCCGGAAAAAGGTACCGAAACATTCGGGCACACACATCCAGACTGTGCAACAGCTTTTTTCCACAAGCCATCCGTCTCCACACACACACACACACACACACACACACACACACACACACACACACACACACACACACACACACACACACATTATCACTCAGCTTAACTCAACTACCTCAAAACATTGAGACTGGACTGACTAATCAACACAAGCGCAAACACACTGACCTACACCACCAAACCATCGTACACACCAACCTGTAAATGTTCTTTTGCACAATATTATTACTGGACTTTCTGCACTAACTTCTGCACTTCCTAATTTTTGCTGCTACACTAAGGAATGTTTACTGTTCCTCCACTACCTCAACTCATCATCACAAAACCTTATTAGTATGTTACGTTGTGTTTTTTTTTTTGTCACACTGTCACTTGCTGCTCTTGTTTGCACATTTGCACGTGCACTTTGTTGTCTGCTGTCTGATAACAAAAAAAAAGTCTTCCTTAGATAGTTAGATAGTTTTTTGTTAATTTATGTTGTAATTTATGTTAGGTCAGTCTGTCTTGTCCCTGCTAGCCAGCTAACTAGGCCTCTTAGTTAGCTAGTTTAGAGTTTTCTGTTAATTTATGTTGTAAATTTATGTTGCATGTAGCACCTCGGTTCCTGGAGGAACGTTGTTTCGCCTCACTGTGTACTGTTAAACTGTATATGGTTGAAGTGACAATAAAGCCAACTTGACTTGACTTGACTTGACTTGAAGATGTTCACTTACAGAGTAATACTAGCTCACAGTTCTTCGTAGTGATATTAGAAAGGAGAATACCACTTCAAACTAAAGCGTAAACACTCGCAGAATGTGTGCAGACATGTGCCATGATATTATACAGGAGGGTCTGAGAGTTCATGTTAGCACATTCATTACGCTGCTTGTTTCTCAGGAATTCAGTCAGTGCTGTTTAAGTCTATTCTGCCATTAAACACACAATGCACCATGTCTCTATTTTCTCCTCACTTCAGACAGAAACAAAAATGTCCTTTATGTGCTCCAAGGCAAGTGTGTTACATCATGTCTATAGTACACACTCGATGTCTTATAAAATAAAATCAAGGCTCCTTTGTGTCTGAAACCGAGGGTGTCCTTGAGCATGCTCCCAGCATCATGAGAACACCTCTGACTCCACCTACTGGTAGATGTGTCTGAAAATGTTTACCAGGAGACTTGCAGCGTGTATTTCTTTTTCTTTTTTTTAAAGCAACATGTGAATATTCTAAAATGGAATAAAAATTAATGTGACCTTTAAAGCTTTTAATTTGCACTCAGTGTGATGCTAATTTTATTTGTTCTCAGTTTTCTCCCACACAGCTCACCATCACACATGCTGGCTTCTGCATTATAGTGACGTCCAAAATAATTCAGTCAGTGTGTTATGTTTCACAATATTAAGCATTATGCAATGAAACAGAGTAAATGAATCACAAAAAACAATTAAAACACAAACAAAATAATTCTAAATAAAATAACAGTTTTATATTGACACACATGGTTCTCAAACCATGGGGCAGGTCCCATTTGCGGCGCATAAAGCCACTGCAAGTTGGGCATTTGACTAAAATTTAGCTTCGATATTTTTAATAGTTTATGACTGATTAAAGAAATTTTGGTGCAGGGGGGCATGAACTTCTTTTGGCAACTGAAGTGAGGCAAATCAGAAAAAAGACAGAGAACCACTAGTTTACACATTATATTGATTAATTGGCCAATTTATTAGGTACTTTTCAAGCACAAATATCTAATCATCCATTCACACGATTGCAACTTAGTACATTTAGACACGTAGACTGAGTGAATAGATTTTGAACACAGCATTGTTGGATATTTTAGAAACTGCTGATCTACTGGGATTTTCCTGCACAATCTTTTCTGGAGTTTGTGCAGGAAATGGTCTGAATAAGAGAAAATATTCAGCGATCAGCTCTATGGCTAAAAAAAACTTGTTGATACCAGAGGTCAGAGGAGAATGGGCAGACTGCTTCAAGCTCACAGGAAGGCAGCAGTAACTGAAATAGCCACTCGTTATCACCAAAGTATCTGTTATCTGTACCAAAAATATCTCAGAATGGACAGCAGAAGACCACACTGGGTGCCACTCCTGTCAGCAATGAGCAGGAAACTGAGGCTACAGTTCACACAGGATCACCACAACTAGAACCTCAAACATGGGCTGGTCTGGGGAGTCTTGATTTCTGCTGCAACGTTTGGATGGTAGTATCATAATTTGCCATAAACAACATGAAAACATGGATCTGGTGGTGTAACGTGCAAGGAATATTTCACTGGCACACTTTGGACACCTTTATAAACATAGTGCACCCATCTTCTGATGGCTGCTCTCAGAATGGCTTTTTAAACAGGACAATGAGTTCACTCAAATGACCTCCACGTCATCAGAACACCGTGGGATGTGGTGGAATGGAAATTTTCATCAGGGATGTACATGCAATGAATCTGCAGGAAGTCTATGACGCTATTATCTCAATATGGACCAAATTCTCTGAGGAATGTTTCCAGCACTTCCTTTCTATGTCATGAAGAATTAAGGCAGCTCTGAAGGTACAAGATGTACATAACAAAGAAGCTGGTGAGTATATATGTATATATGCAGCATGTACATCATATGTGAACAAGAAACACATCTGAATATAAATGTCAAAAACTCTGCGCTGGATTGCTACAAACCTCTCCAAAAACTCAAACCAAGAAACACTATTAAAATAGACAGAAATCTTAAATATTAAGTAAAATACCATGTGACAAAACAAAATGGCAAAATAAATGTTAAAAAATTGCACAAACGGAAATAACTAAATGAAGGGGGAAAAGTAAAAAACAATAAATGACATATGATAAATAGAAACTCTTAATAATAATTTCTATTTTACAAAGATAATAGATACAAAGAATCCAGTTAATACTTGTACAGCTGCTGTTATTGTGTGTATATATATATTTATTTATTTATATTTCTTCATACATTCTTATATAGTTCTATACTGTGTATTGTGTATTTTGTTGTACAGTTATTTTATTTTCAACTTTAATTTATATATTTTATCTTATTCTTTCCCAGTTAAATTTACCCTTCATTCTAATTTGTGTTGTACAGTTATTTCATTTTTAACCTTAATTTTCTATATTTTATTCCTTCCTAGTTAAATTTACACTTTTTAATTTTTCATATTTATTTCCTGTCTTATTCATAGCCTTTTCCTTTTTTTTTTCTTTAGGTCACGAGCAGTTGTCTAAGCATTTCACTGCATATCATACTGTGTATGACTGTGTACGTGACAAATAAAAATTTGAATTTGAATAAATTCTTTGTAAAAAGTTGAATACAGCACAATTAAAGGTAAAAGTCTAAATGAAATCATTATCATCACTAAGAGGTCACTACAGTGGATTGTCTGTCTCAGCTTCCTCCGTCACACTAACCCTCTATGTCCTCCATTGATATATCAGTGGAGCTGCTAAATAAGAGGAGAAGAGGAAAACCACGCTGAGCATTCATCTCCACTATATCCACTATCCCTCCTCTGTATGTCAGAATCATCTCAACCTTCTCTGTCTTACTTCGCTCAGGATCTGCTGTCCCTCATATATAATAATAAGTTAAGAATAACATACAACATTATATTAGCCTACAATGGGATGACAAAGCTCATATAGAATACTTTCTTAACACTAGGAGCAGAAGATGTTTTTTTTAATCATTTTATTATCATGAAGGTTGGAAAAAATATGAAAATTACTGAATTCAAAGTGTTGCTTTGTGTCAGCAGTGAGAAAGATACAAGAAATGTCATGTCTTAGTCTAACATCAGAGGACATGAGTTTTATTGTGAAGGGCAAAAGCGATTCTTCCTCTGCTAACGGATTTTATGCTTTTATTCTGAAGTCATGACTTCCTGAAGTTTCTTCCTGTGTGGCTTTAACTTGACGCCGCACTCTATCGCCTTTTTTAGCTGGATGAAAACTTCATTTCACAGACAAATTCAATGAGAAGGTGAACGGCGACCATGAAGCTCCGTTGAAAGGCGGCCAAAGAGTTTGGAGTAAGCTAACTGGAGACTGCAGGACCCCGTCGTTAAAACTTTTTCTTTGGTCGAAAACTGTAAGTTTTCCGAAGTTTCAATTAAGTTTTTTGCAGTTTTAAAAACAGAGTTACTGTTAACTGTTGACTTTTCCAGTCTTTACTAAAGTGCTTACTTGACTTTTATGGTGTTAAAAACGCTAAAGTCATCTTGTTTTCTGTTTAATTGGACTTGAAGCTAAAAACGATGTGGACGTGTTAGCTAACGTATTAACCCAGAGGTGAGCTTTTTCCCCTAACTTTTGCGTATTCATTTGAATATTGAATGTATTCCCTATGTTAATGGCTATTTAAGATTATACTGCACATATGGCAGCCTAAAGTTAAATAGCCATAATTGTGTTGAGGTATTTAGAATTTATTGTGATATTATAATTTGTATTTTCCTCTATTTCTACACCATCGGTGAACACTTATATAGAAAATCTCCCCGGGTCTTACTGTGATATTTCACTGCAGTTTTAAAATGTTATTTGGGGTTAAATCACCAGCCCATGCACCACACATGTGTTTAAATTCCATGTTAACAAAAAACACATGTAGATACTAATAATCCATAGAAGTGATAAAGTTATTAGAGACAGTACATTTTTTTTTCAAAGCATTGCAGTTTCTTTTAGTGCTTTTAATTGTGCTAGCTTTGTATGTGAGGACCTTTATTGCATCACATTTTATTTATGTATCCATAAATGTGCAGGCCAACTTATGAATCACTGTCGTGAACCTCCAGTCAGACTCAGTTTGGCGCCCAGCATCATTTAGAAAATGATGTAGGAGCCAGCACTTTATAGCTGATTCAGGTCCAGTGTCGGCTTTTTTCATCATCAGCCTGAGACTTATGCAGCCTTTGTGTGGGTAAAAGTCTGCAGTGTAGTTTTTTTATTCAGGAAAACCCCCACTCCTGAGGCACATGACCCCCTGGCAGTGCTCTACTCTCCCGATCTCCCTCTGGTGACGTCTTGGCCTGCAGGCAGATAACCTAAAACTTAACAAAGGATTTTATTTCCCTCTCTGTCAATAACCACATTTGTATTCTCACCTCACTCATTCAGCCAATGATTCATGTCTCAGAAAACCCATGCTGATGCACACTTGCTTGCACAGCCATATCTGATGTTACAGGAGCATAGTAAAACAAACTGCTTAGTGATTGTTTAAGAGACACAAATAAATAAGTCTAATCTCCTGGAAGCATGTTTCCTCAGGCAGCAGGCGTGTGCGTGTGCGTGTGTGTGTGTGTCAGTCAGTCAGTCAGGACAAAGTCCATTATTGGCCCATGGCAGTAAACTTGCCTTGCAATAAGATTTACATGGCACACTCCCCAAAGTTTTCTAGATTTAGATTTTGTTTTTCTTAAAGCCACGTGTCCAAAAATTCTACGGGGGCCTTTCTATCTCAGGCACCTTTTTTTTTTTTCTTTTTTTTTTTTTTTTTTTTTTTTTCTCTTCTCTCCATGATATTTGCATTCCTTGCATTCTTGGTGCAGTTATCTTGTGGTAGTGTATTTTGAAAGAAGGGAGGTGTCATGTTGAAGCCACATGACATACTGGGATGTTTACATTCTTCTGAAATTAATTATAACGTCTTAATCTAAAACATTTGTCTCACAGGAACAGATTTAAAGGCTCGTTCCTCTCTAAATTCAGTAAAATTGATGCTAAAGGCTCCATTATGATGTGACAGAAGTAATATAGGAGCTCCTGGACTTTCAGCTTTTATTGCAGTGTGTGAAGGGATTGCAGGAAAATTGCAGTGTCTTTGCAAGAGGAAGACATTTCCCCAGAATTTGCCAGGAAGCACTTCCTGACAGGACTGAGTGAAGGTCTTCCTGAGCGTAAGGATGCCTCTGTTTCAATCCTGTTTATTGGAAGCGCTTATAATGGTGTGAGTAATACTAGGACTTCTGAGTTACGTTAGTGATAACAAAGGCAACAAACTGTAGTTTTTCTTGGCTTGCTGAGATCTCTTACTCATTTCCTCCAGAGCTTTTCTTTATTTTGACAATTTATTTTTCCCCTCTAGTTTGAATTCTGCCTGTGATGTAGTTTGGGCCACGTGGAAAAACTGCAATAACTTGGGATCAGAGTCGTGGTGCTACCATGTGAGGCTCTAAAAGACAAAGACTTGTTTGTGTAGCGTGTTGCGGCAGCCGGTGCTGCAGTGAGAAACCCAGCGCTGGTTTAGTGTCTGACGTTACTATGAAACAACCTGACCTCACAGTAGCCCAGACTGAAAGTTCTATGCACCATCTCTCAGGGGGAAGGGTAAACAAAAGGAGGGTGTTTTACTGGAGTTTTTGATGGGGCTTTTTCTTAAATTGGGTGGCACAGGAAGACCAAGAGCAAGGCAGGTGGGCCAGAATATTCAATCATAAAATGCAGTGATGACAACTGGTGTGGAAAAACATTAGGTGCAGCCCTGTGCTCCAGTGCACAAAAGCCTGCAGATGATTCTTGTACTGAATAAGTTTTTATAAGTTGATTAATGTCTTAGTAACTTTTGTCATTGTTATTAGCTGTCAGTTCAGCTCAGGAGGGTTCAAATCTGACTAAAACAAATGTTTTAAAAGGAATGGCAGCAATGTAGGTGTATTGGAGACGGTCTGTATTCAGTTATAGTTTCAGATCTGGTTATATTTGCAGTTTATTTTAGTCAAGGGTGATGGTGCTGAAGGAGAAGCGAATGTATTGATTAGATTACTTTTAAAGAAGAAGTAGTCATGAACTTATGGTAGCATGTTATTTTAAACTTGTTCTCAGACCTTTGACCTAAAGTGTCACACAGATTTACAAACCATGAGCAAAAGTATCGTACAGCTGATTATGAGCAGGTCTAAACTTCCTACGACAAACTGGGTTGTAGTACTTCACCTTATGCAGCTTCTTATGCTACATTCTGAAATGCACATCTGTACCACAGCTGGAGGTAAGTTATAGGAGCACGAGGCACCGGTAGAGGCGTGTGTGTGTTACAGAGACCGACCATTCAACGTATGGTCAAGTAATCCCAGCCTATTTTCAGATGCTTCATCCCTCCCCCCTCCTCATTCTGTATCACTCCAAATCCATCTGGTTGACGTTAAAACCACCTCTTAGCCCCAGAAAAGTAGAGTTTGATTCTCTTACTGATTTCTTTCTTTAAAATTGAAAAATTCTTCTGTCAGATGGATTTAGATCAGTAGCATTGATTCCTTTTTTGGGGGGTGGAAACATTTATTCAAATGGCAAGAGCAGAACAATAAGTGAATGATGTCATTAATGCGGTTTTATAGTGTGGTTTTTATAGTGTTAGATGGCCTCTCAGACCTCCACAAAAAAGCTGTTTTTAGGCCTCTGAACATATGCTTTTTATCCATTGCTTTTGCAATTGTTGCCCTTTTTAAAATAAAAACTTTAGTTTAGAGTGAACTAAGGTTTGTGAGCAATTTATTCATGATGGCTATAAGTGGATATTTGCTTTGTAAAAGTGTATCAAAAGAGCATTGTTGAATAGGCTTGGAGTGAAATGTCCACCTCTTTCATAGAAGTTTACCCTCTGACTGGTCCCAGCAGATACGTACCCCTCCCTAAGCCTGGTTCAGGCAGAGGTCTCTTCCTGTAAAAGAGGAGTATTTCCTCACCACCATCAACAAATGCTTGCTCATAGAGGGTCATCTGATCACAGTCAACCGATGGGGTTTTCTTTCTAATATTGTATGGTCTTTAACTTAAAATATAAAGGGCGATTCTTGTGAAATCAAGTTAGAGGTTGTGTCTACTGTTTTTGTTTCCCAATGTTGTTTCTCCTGACACTGACGATCAAAAATTATGCAACAACCAGCTGGGTGTACAGAGCAAAGACGTTGGCCTAAGGAAAAGCTACAACCACTTGAAGCTGGCTCTGCATCATCTCAGTATCATCACATCATCTCAATATGTGGGATAACAATGATGCTCAGTCCCACAAAGATATTTGTGGTCTTGATGGTATATTTTAAAACAAACTGGAGGCCAATTGTGGTTAAGTTTTTGCAAAAGTATGTAATGTGGACGTGTTTTCCTTCTGATCAGTGTTTTCCTGGTGTGTCTGAAAAGATATCTATGATAGTCGGGACCAAGCCTCTTCCTTCCTACTTAAGACAATAAAAAAAGGAAAAAGTAAGGGTTAAGCAATTTCCTTAAACAGCTGAACACTATCTTTTTTTTGAGGAAAAATTACTTCAGCAGGACTGAATGTTTGCATGTGTTTCAACTTTCATCAGGGAAGAATAGACTTTGGGCACAGGATGGATCATGTGTGATGTCAAAACAAACTACTGTGGTCAACAATGGAGCTCCATGGCACAGAGGAATAGGATATTTCTGGCTCTAGCAGATAGACAATACTTGTTTGTAGGTTCAGTTCTTTTCTGCGTGGGTTTTTTTTTTTTTTTTTTTTTTTTTTTTTTTTTTTTTTTTTTTCTTTTGCTTGGGGTAAAATATCTGAATCCATTTGAGTTGCCTCCATGTATATGACACGCCAGCTTTTGTTTGTTGTTTCTTGTTGGCATTTTATCTTTTCCCTTCATGGATCAGTTTAAATGTCTTGGGCTTTGACATAATACAGTCCTTGGGGGGATTTAGTGTGAGGGAAAGAGGGTCAAAAAGGTCAGCAGGAATGTCACTGCCTGGTATTAGTGTTTAGTTTGTGGGAGAACTGGCTTGCTTAGGAATGCATGCAGTCATCACTCCTACGCTTCAGGCATCAGACAATATAATTTCATATGGACCCTCCTTCACAAGGCCACAGATGGACTCTCATCTTTAGGTTTAGCCATATTTTATATATATATAATTAATTTTTTAAATGGTTGACCTGTTCATCACTGATGTGAGTAAAAGTGGAAAATCCCTGACATTTTAAAGGCTTTGAGTCTAAAGAGCGACCAAACCAGTTTTTACGGAAGGTTTCAGTGCCATCTATTTGCTGCATGGCCAGCACAAAATTGACTTTTATTTTCATGTGCTCATTTAATTCCTGTTTTGACTCTTTTCCAGAGATAAATTGACCTGGCATTTTGACTTTCATGGGAATTGTTACTAAATGGGATTTCACATGAAACTCATTCCAGTTTCGATGTGGCTTTTATCACATGACAACTCATTCTATTTCATATCTCCTCAAGGGACAAAAAAATGGGACCATTAAGGACAGCTGAACAGAGCATGAGTTAGGGTGTCTTGTGAAGGATTTCATTATTTACATGTTTATTTGTTTGTTTTTAAATTTCAAAAGTGTTTCCAGCAACAAATATGACTCTTGAGCTATATATTTCCTCCAGAGTTTATTCAAAAAGCATCCTGTTTCCATCAAATCACAGAGTAAAGCATAGTAGTAGCAGTCGTAGTAAGAAGTGCATCGGTGGTGTGCCTCCAACCTCATTCCACTTGGAAACTTTACAGTTTATATGGAAAGCAGGTTGTTATATCTTCAGATGCATGTGTCTGCATAACCAGGGTTCTGTTTAGATTCAAGCGTAATGATATGTTGATGTTGTACTACAAATACAGCACTTTGTATGACATTTTGGAACAAACCTACACCCACTTCTCTGCAGTTAAACCAGGCGCCAAAGCACTTAAGGCTCCTTGTTTTAACAGCAGACTGTAGCAAACCCAGCTCACATATTGAGGTCATTGGTCTTAATTAAGCCCTTAATGCCAATTTCTTAACCTACTGGGTATGACACTGTGACCCCACAGAGGGAGGAAATGAGGCAAAGCCACTAGTCCCCCCCCCTCCCTTTTTTACTATGCGATGTCTGAACAAGTGGGGTTACTGTTTTTATGTCGGACAGCTGGGCTCTCTGTGCCATATTGTTTACTATTTCAGTTCCTCTAAATCAGATTTTGTTTGAAGCGATAAGTGGCCAGTGCAAGTAAAAGAGAGACATGTGATAAGTGTTTGAATCCACTGGTCATGGGTATATTGTCCAACTTTGTTATGGAAGTTTGAAATGCCGAGCATGCCGGAGCTACAAGGCCTGAGACCCCTGGGAGAATAGTGCCATTATTTTAGAGAGGAGCCTGGCCATGAGCACTCGTGACTGCCCACTCGCCGGAAATAAGGGCTTCTGGATAATAAGTCCTGGAAATCACTTTGTTTTTTGTCTCTGAGGCAGCCAGTTTTTTTTTTTTTTTTTTTTTTTCTTTTCGTTTTTTTTGTGTCGCCGACTGCAAGGGTAATTTGATGCAGCAGTCATTTGAAAAGGAAGAATGAGACCTTTTACTGTAACAAGATTAGTGATAACTTAATAATTTCTTTTTCAAGTGGAAATGTAAATGCATGCATACAGGCAGGCTTTCTGGTTCAAAACAGGCTATTGTGCATCAACAGTGCAATTTCCTTACCAGTAACTACAACAGGGACAAGGGTGGCATCAAAAATATATGTAAAGGACTCTTTAGGGAATTGCCTGATTCACCAGAAATGGCAGTTTACTGTTGTTGTCTTGCTTTTCTTTACTGGACATGTTAATTTTAGTTGTTTAGACGTGGCATGAACAGTTTGCAAATTTGTCTGCCTACTCTTAGGAAGTGGCTCTCCAGTCCTGTTTTGGATCAAAACATCCCTCCCACCAAGTTCCAGTGTTTTCACCACAGTAGACTTTGAGACCTGGCATTTTAGGGAATACTGACATTCTTGGTTGAAAACATGTCCAGCGTGTTACATCTGCTATATTTTAAAAACTGTTACTGGGTAACATTAGGAGTGATGGTTGCACAAGAAAAGGGCCAGTGTATGCCCATATTGTTTTTAATGCAATGTCAAACAAATGACACGACATATCATAATGTGGACTATTATATAAAAACGTATGGAATGCCTACAAATCCATATTTTATCCCAAATACAGCATTTTAAAACACTGGTTGTTTAAACTGAGGCATTTTACTCTTTCATGAAAAAAAAAAAAATTCTCATTATCATTTGAATGCAGCAACATTAAAACACAAAACTTGGGGCAGGGACAGCAAACGGCTGGAAGAGTAAGTAGTACTAAAGAGAAACAGCTGGAGGAACCTTTTGGCGCTAATTAAGTTAATTGGCAATGGGTCAGTAACATATTGTCTGTATAAAAAGAGCACTTGAGAGAATTGGGTCGAACTCACCTGCCTGCAGTCTAAATCTTTTACCGATTAACAACATTTAGCCATCTTTTTTTTTTTTTTTTTTTTTGGGGGGGGGGGGACTTTCTTTGTAACCTCATTTTTAGCCATCAAAGTAGCCAAACAAATGCTAGACATTCATCCATACCCTTGTTAGCCTGATTCTGATTCTCACTTTAACTCTAAAACCAAGGTTACAAGTTTGCCAGTGTAATCATTTTTAATCATTTAGATTGTTTTTAAAAACAAACTGTTTCCAACAAAGATGACTTCAGATGTTTAATCTGTTCAGTCTTTGGTTTACTGTGACAAACCAGTCCTTCATTTAAAATTTCTTTTGGAAGAGTAGCTCTCAAGAGCTGGAGTTAAGTCTGCCCATCACACAATCACTTTTTGAACAAGCACAATTGCACACACATTCAATGAGTGCGTGCTTACACCTAAGCGTTTTTCTAAACACTGACATAAGGCCAACCCTGATGCTTTCAGGGAACATTTGTAAACTGTAGCGCCAGAAAATTTGTAACATTATCCAAATAAACACTGCACTAGTGTCATTAAATTTCTGAATTCTGTGAAGAGAAGCTGTCGGTGCTGTTGTCTTAGTGGCTGTTGATGATGTGATATGTGGTTTCATGTGGGCATGAAACACCATCTCATCACACGGTGTATTTAGAAGTTGTAGTTGAGTGCTGTTAAACATCTATTTAGCCAGATCCAGTTTGAATAGTTGCTTTGATGAAAAGTTGAAGAGCTTTTACGCCGTAATGGCAATACTTTTACCTCATGTGCAATACTCCAGCAGTTTGGGGGATGGCCACTTTTCAATCTTTTCTGTCTTACAACGATCAAAGTCTGTTTGTGAACTGATAACATAAAAAAAGACTACTGCAGGCATAGCTGCAGACACCATATTTGGCAGTGATTTGATTTTGAAGTATATTTTAATGCCTTTTAGTTCCGGCCAAGATCCTTTATGGAGTTTCCCTTTTTTCTTATGCTTGTCTTCTCTTTCAGAACAATTGAACACAAGATGATGTCTGACGCTAGCGAGATGTTGGCAGCAGCCTTGGAGCAAATGGATGGGATCATAGCAGGTAACCACAGTGAACATTTGGACTCTAAGACCTGGGAATAGCACTTTTTCAAGTGGGCATGGTAAGCTATGAGGGTCTACTCACATCTGGAAATCATTAAATTGCAAATACAGAGTCTAGCGGACAATAACTTTACCACTTTTACCTGCAGTTTAATGTAATCCTTCTGAATATACATGAGTCTGAAATACAGCTGAAACCATGCTTTTAGTGGTCTGCCTCCACTGCATGAAGAATTAAAGTAAGTTTCCATTGTCCCTGCCGTGATGGAAACTAATGATTATTCAAGCTCTGTGAGTTTGGAATATAAACCTCTTGCTTGTGAGCTTTTGGCTGCACTCTGTATATTTGTGCTGCTGCAGATGAGCAGACCAGACTTCAGTTTTTGAGTCCCTACTTTTTCCACTGATGTGTGTAATTATAGCACTGACCTTTCCAATGGGAACGAGACGGCTGATCACATGATATCACCCCGTCCCCACTGTTTCCGCAGAAACCACAGGCATCATCAAGCCCTCATGCCCTGCTACTGTGGGGGAAGCCATGCTTGGTGGGAACATCATGCACTTGAAATCAGTTGGGATGCTGCCGCATTTGCTTCCAAATAAAATGCAGTTTCCACTTATACAGAGAGATTTAATTGTCTTTGTTATCTTATATTTTGTCTGATGGACACCATACAAATATTGTTTGCTCAGTATGTTTGCATGATTGTGGTATTCTCGCCACGTCGGCATTAAAGTATCCACGAAAGTACCTAAAAGTTATTATGACGCTTTAATTTGCTGAAATGTTTACTTGAGTAGGAGGAAAATGGCTTCAGAGGGAAAACCATGTGAGCTATTTAAACGAACATAATGGTCTTTGAGAATTTGATGGAAACCCCAATTAAAATGTTCTATGAAGGATGTGAAGAGCTGCAACTGTAACAGCTCTGAGCTGCAACAACCATTTTTAACTGTCATTAAAAATGGTGTCTCTGTGTTGGGGTTGTGCAGTTAATCAAATTTTAAATTCTGTTAAAATTTTGGCAAGATAAGAAGTTAATTGAGATGAAAAAGGAATCATTTACTTAATTGTTTTCTAAAACTGCTCCTATGTTTGACCTTTTAGCACACTTCACGCCTCTAATTCACTCCGTGCCAGTCACCTCACTAAACTTTTTTTTTTTCTTTTATCTTTTTTTTTTTTTTTTTAATAATTCAATTTCATGGAATTAATGAAAAGACAAGGATTTTTTTCTTGAACTTTAATAAATAATTTTTTTCCAAATCATATTCTTAATGACAAAATAATCGTTAGCATAATCGAATACCCCTGTTCTGTACATATGCTCTTGTGAAAATTCATTATAGACGTTTTGTTTAATCTTGTTACATCATAGAAAAAGAACTGATACATTAGAAATGTGCACAGCTGTGCAGCAATTAATTTAAAGCAGTTAAAAGGAGCTTTAGTTTGTTTATGCACCACAAGTTAAATCTTATTTATATTCTTTTTACCGCTGACCTGGAGTTCTTGCCATTTAGTGAATGCAACAAAACGCAAAGTCCATAACTCATATTAAATAATATTTTGCACTGTACATACTGTAACAAAGATTATCAACCCCAAAACAAGCTATATAAATGCTGTAATCTAGTTTGATGTATTTGGTGTTTACAGACTGATATGTTGGTGACTGTTTAAAGGCATCAATGCAGTAACAAAGGCAATAGCAGTTTTTAATGATTGAAAAGAAAAAAAAATTGGAATATGCAGCTGTATGAAAGTATGAGTTCACAAGCTATTCATCATGATTCCACCACTCCTGCAGATCAAAGACAAATGTAGATTTCATAACAACCTCTATATGTATCTAAATCCTCCCCCTGCACTTCGCCAGGCTCCAAGGCCATGGACTACTCCAACGGGCTGTTTGACTGCCAGTCTCCCACATCGCCTTTCCTCGGTGGCCTTCGGGTCCTTCACTTGCTGGAGGATTTGCGGGCAGCCCTGGAGCTGATGGATAATGATGAGAGGGACAACCTGCGGTGTCAGATTCCTGATTCCACTGCAGAGGGTCTGGTGGAGTGGCTGCACGGACGAATGGTAAAAAGACCCCGTGTAGGGTTCTCTCTAGATTTCTTTGTCTGGTCTTTTAGGTTGAAGTGTGATCGAAAAGTGTCGTGAATTTCTAATGAAGACTTCTCCTTGCACACCTCTGGACCCCTGTCAGTGTGATTGCTGTTTTTAGTAGGGGTGCAACGATACACAAAATTCACGGTTCGGTTCGGTTCGATACTTTGGTGTCACGGTTCGATATTTTTTTGATACAAAAAAAATGTTCATGCCTTTTTAATTTGTCATTTATTAAAATTATAAATATATATTTTAACTCAAAAGTACAGTTTTTAAATTTAACCCTAACCCTTGTGCGTGTTTTTTATTTTGACAGCGAATGTGCACCTGCGGACCACTTATGTGCAGCCCTGGTTATTTAGCTCGTCATATTGCAGCCACAGAAATTATTTTGTCCATGAAACCATAAAGCTGCACTTTCTTTTTGCCTTATAGTCTGATTTGTCATAACTTCTCCGTTTTGTGGTAAGCTTTTCTTTGGCTGTCACTTCTTCACCCTGACCTGTCTTATTTGGCTCAGCAGAACTAAAATATATATCTGTCTGTGAAGGTCATCGTAGTCAAATATATATCCTGCTGCTTTTACACACGCACTCACATAAGCTCAGCGATTCTCTGCGCGATCAACCTCTCACATGTTTAAGCTTGCTGCGGGAGATTTCACTTGTCATGTTTGCATAGTAAGCTACCAATTAATAAGACGATGTCAGAGGAATTGGTGCACAAATTATCATCACTCACAGATCAGTGCTGTCATTGCAAAGTGAAAGCAAAAAAACAAGCGCAAATTCAAACGCGATTTCAATATGTCACATATTGACAGTGGCTCACCGATGCCAATGACATAATTACCCAGCTACATTTCTGAAAGAATGCAAAAGCATTGACATATATTTTTCCTTCCTACAATAGCCCGACAGGCAGGGCAGAGATAGATTTTGGTAGCCCGACTGAAAAGATTGCTAGCCCTGTATCTGATTGAGGAATCACTCATCTTTGGAAAAGAGAGTTTATTACAGAGAAATGTCTCTTTCCAAAATAAAAGCTATACTATCCGCTTCTTCTGGGCTATATTCTCAGCAGCATGAGGAGAATCATGTGCTAACGGCAGTCTAAATGACTCGGCTAAAGTTAGTAGCATCCTTGCTTGTTTTTTTTCTGCTTCCACTTGTCTTTGCACTAGGATGATGTCGGCGTAAATGTGCAGTCATATTCGTTGTGTTCCCACTAGTGCTTTCAGGTTAATCTCGTTGAAATGACCTTAACGCCACAACACGGCAAATCTCCGTTAACGAGCTACCGCCGATCGCCCCGTGCATGGGGCTAGACGGCCAACACGTTAACGAGCTAACTGCGCTAACACACTAGTTCCCACCCATGTAATTGAGCATTGCATGGCACATCCAACATACTGTTTTACTTTAGTCCATGACTCGCTTACCTTCAGGGTCATACGTCACATGAAAACCAAAATAATTCCAAATGCCAGATCTGAATGAGGGTGGGGGAGGTCCATGTTGCAAGGAGAGCTTAACTTCTGTCTCGCTAGCTTGCCCTGCGCTCTTCCTTCTGACGACGCTGTCTGTGTTGAGCGCTCAGTGAATCTGCGTTCGACTACTCCGCCTAGGCTGCACTGTCGAGCCTAGGCGGAGTAGTCAAACGCAGATTCACTGAGCGCTCAACACAGACAGCGTCGTCAGAAGGAAAGTTGATAAAATAAATAAACTTTGTATTGTTCGATACATATGCGTACCGAACCGAAAGCACTGTATCGAACGGTTCAATATCGATACGAATATCGTTGCACCCCTAGTTTTTAGATCAGTGAGTGGACCCCTTGCTGCTCCATGAGGTTTATGAAGTTATGTCATACATTGAGGTGATGGAAGCCGTATCTCTGTCAAAGATCAGAGGGCGTGACTCAGGTCAAAGGCATGCTTTATAATTTTATTTTATTTTTTTAACGTATAGAGTTCTGCTGTAAGTCTAAGGGAGGTCACTCCCTTTTTTGGCCACTACAATCTCTTGTTCGCTACAAGCCCTACTAGCCAGGTTTGTCTTCCTGTGACTTTGTCCTGATCTCTGAAGTTCCAGCTTGCGTCACTGGATATACAAGTGCTCAGATTAGGAGTTTTAAAAGATTGCATCCGTGCTGAAAGTGATCAAGAAGGAGTCTACTTTGATGTGGAAATGAGCTCAATTTAAACCCAGCCTTTTAGAGAGGTGGCATACATCTTTGGTCACGCCTTGCAGTTACATTTGGGAGTAATAAAGGTTATATATGCCCCTTGAAGAGACTTTTTCATCATCTGTCTCAATTGCATCTTAACCTGTTGAGGTCATTTTGAGTTTATTGCTTTCTTGTTGGATCCATTTGCTCCTAGTTTTGCATCAAATGCAGTTGATTCACCTGAGGATTACATGTGGATAAGTATGAGGAAATGAAAATCTGCTCTTCTTTTCTTGCTTTCCTGAGCAGAGAGAGTTGCTGCAAACCTAAAGGCCGTCGTTTGATATTTTTGATTTATTTATTTATTTTGTGTGCAGAAATGAGAAAAACCCGTCACTTTGTGCATGGTTCGTATCTTTGCACAGCGCAGATTTAGCCTGGGGTGAATTATCCTCTATGCTTTTCATCTCTTGATTGTGCTCCTTTGCCTTTACTGTGACTTTGTTTATACTAGAAGTAATGTTTTGACAGGGTGTGTGAATGATGGAGTTTCTATAGGAGCCTCCCTGCAAATAGTTTCCATCATAAAAACTCATGCTGACTCTGTGTGAGGCTCATGTTTTTCTTCCTTCGCTCCCTCGACTCTCCATTTGTGATATTTGAGAAAAAGTTTGCTTTTCATTCAATTCTGAAATCACTTTCATGTGAGAACACTGATGACGTCACATTTTCCTGAAAGTCTTTAAACACGTATCAATTCATTCCTTCAAGGGAAAACCATGTGACTGTGAGTTATGTTTATACAAGAAAACAGTGTGTAGTTTATCCATTAGGATATCCATGTAGCTCAGAGCTGTGTATTTTAGTTTGCTTTTCCCAGGCAGATCTACATTTCAACATAATTTATATACCATCTCCCGATTTTATGAGCTCTTATATTTCAAGAAACATTAACTTAAAGCCTTATTTATCTTGCATTGCAAATGCAGCTGTTTGCTCAAACAATACAGATCCCCTTGTATCATCTCTTATTTCAGACCAACGTCCACAGCTCCGAAGCAGTCGCCCAAGAGCGTCTGTCACGACTTGAGAGTGACAAAGAGTGTCTCATTCTTCAGGTGCGTGAGCAAAGCTCTCTGTCACGGCTGCAAAACAGCCGAGCAATTTGTCTTGAATGTGCAATTAAGTGTTATTGTGGCTATTAGCACTTGTGTTATTAGTGGGATCAAAGGCACGCTTTCAGTTCTTTTTGTAAGCTTGCAGCATGTTGCCAAAATTAAACAATAGATTTGGAAGAAATCTGGTGGAAGGGAACAAATTATTATTTCTCCATTCTTATTTTAAGCCACAGTGTCGCTGCATGTGCACTAAAAATTGCTTCTTTTATGAATTCATGTGCTCGGTTCTGTTAGTACAGGCCCAAATATGTCTATTTTTTCCTCCAATAGTTGTAACCTTTATTTTAACTGTTAGGCAAATCTGTGCAGGCATTTGAGACTGTTTACATAAAATACACTTTGTGGCAACTACATTAATGCTAGAGGAGGTCTCAAATAAAATGACACTGTGTCTTTGAGGGATGTTCATAGAACAAAATCAAGATTGAATATGTGACATGAATGTTCAACAGGCTACTTTGGCAGAAAGTGTTAAATTGAAAACGCCTTAATCAAGTGCTCATGATTGTGACTCACTTGAAATCCATCCATGGATAATATTTGATATTAGAGCTGATTACATTTCAGAGCTTTTTCTTGGCCAGACAGATAGTTATGAGTCAAAGAAGTTGCCAAGTTCATTAAACAAATAGTTTTCTTTTGTTTTTTGTGTGATTTATCAGTTAGTAGTCAGATTTGGTTACCTTTTAGACAGAGCCAGCTGTTCCTCCCCCAATTTCCAGCCTCGGTGTTGAGCGAAACTCTCTGCCTGCTGGATGTAGTTACATATTTTCCACACATGAGAATAGTGACACATGAGAATAGTGTTGACCACCACACTGACTCTCTGCAAGAAAGTACATAAGCATATTCCCCAAAAATGTCAAACTAATGTCTCTGTGCTTTAAAGGTCATAAAACATGTTTCACTATTGTCTAGGTAAGCGTTTTAACAGACCAGGTGGAGGTGCAAGGTGAAAAGATTCGAGATCTAGACAGCTGTCTTGAGCAACATCACGAGAAACTCAATGCTACTGAGCAGCTTCTTCAGCAGGTAAGGGCTCTTTCTATACTTGCATTGAATGCCAGTTAACGGTGGTTTGAGATAGCCGAGACCACCCATTTTGAAACTTTCTTCTTTCCTGGTAATAGTGCAGCCTTTACTGCATGTGAATGTTGCTCCACAGGAGCTTTTGAACCGGACAGCACTGGAGACCCAGAAGCTGGAGCTTATGACCGAGGTGTCCAGCCTGAAGCTGAAGCTATCTACTGTGGAGAGAGATCACAGAGGCAATGAGGTAGAGCACCTTCCTCGAAATGTAGGCTGTAAAAAGAAGCACGCATTCTAATTGTCAGATGCACCTGCACCTCGTCTAATGTGCCGTGCGACTCTGAATCCTGGCAGCCACCGACTTATTGTTTTAAAGTCACAAAGGTCGGCCTCACTCGGCTGGACTGAGATCTGTCATGTGGTGCAACGTGAACTTCTTTAAGGGTTACAGAAGATATTTAAACAGTCCTTGTGCTCCAGCAGCTATTTCCTGCCAAAATAACCCCCACCCACCCATACTCCCTTTCTCCACTCTCACAGGCTAAAAAGCTTTCCATACACTGTTCTCGGAAGCTGGGATATATTATGTGTACTTTCCACGCAGTAAAAGGATATAAATTTTTTCACCCCGTTTTTGGTGCCGTTTAGCTTTAAATGAAAACCCTGATTGGCCGTCTTGTCTGTCCTAGTTTTCATGACCTTATAATGTTACCTTGAGCAGCTTTTTGACACATTCAAAATCTCACTTCATATTATCAAACCAAACAAACCTATTCTTTCTAACGAGAAAAGTTTGTGTCAAGCATTATGATGATTTGATTAAAACATATCTAAAGGGGAACTCCTTTTCTTTTTCTTTGGGCTCCGTAACACCAGGCGAGTGTAAATGATTAGTAAAAATTTAGATTTATATTGATATATTCTGTAACACTATTAGTCAGTATTTGCTGGGCCTATTTTCCTTATAAATATCCAGAATCAAAATGAGTCCAGTTAATTTTCTGTGCACTCCTTTTGTTACAGTGTAAACTGCAACCAATAGCAGCTAATTCTTTCAGACGCTATATGCCAAGAATAACAGAACAGTACAGCAACACATACTCCAAACAAGTGCTGAGAGTGTGCAAACCTCCCCCAAGAAAATTCACTGTCTGGGCAGTTTCTGCTTTTAAGGCAATGGTATTGTATTTTGTATATATTCATTTGAGCCTACTTTAAGAAGTTTGTAGTACAGTAAAAATCAGACAAGGGTAGCATGACAGATGTTTGCTTTGACTACACTAACATTATGCAGCAGCAGGTAATGTATAATGTGTATTAGTGTGCAGTTTGAGAAGAAGACCTTCAATTCATTCAAACTTCAAGCTAACATGTTTACAAACAGAATGATGACACGTATGCGCGCAAATGCTACCAAAACCAATAACCTTCTTGTACATCAACATGATGAAAATGCTAAAACAATAGCCACACAAAATGTAGAATATCTTACCGTTTGAAGTTGTGACACAAATACAGAAATCACTATATTTGTATGTTCTTCTCTCTCACCCTGCTGTTCATCGCATCCACTTTAAATTTGGGAGGTGCATTGGTGGAGACTTGAAGAAGTGCAGCAGCGTGTTTCGGTTTGTCAGTTTCAGGTCTTTCAAAGGAAGTTCATGACATTAATGGATTCCTTAAGTTTAACAGTCACAGACAAGTACCAAATCTTGTTTAGGGGGCATCTGTAAATTGTGGGTACAACAAAATAAACTTGGTTCTACTTGGTCCGAACAGGCTTTGCGCTGTTATACTTTTCATGATATTAGCTGAGTGAGACGGTTTTAAAGTCACATTTTCTCTGAAATCCCAAACCCTGTTCTCAATACAAATGAAGATGATATAAACAAGAAGTAATCAAATATTTTCTGTGTACCAACAACAGTCCTCCTTGAAGAATGAAGGGTTTACAATCACAAAAAAAGTAAATACCCATTGCATTTAAAGTCAGTTTCCCAGGCCTCCTACACTGTTGCTGATTGGGATAAAAGGAGTTTCACATTAATTAACCGTGACCCTTCCCTTAAGTCTAGGATTTGTCTCCATGTGTAGACTGAGCTCCTCATATTCCCTCCTGAGAGACATCAGTCTGAAAATAATGTTGATGCCTTTGGCAAGAATGTTCCTTCTGCTGAAGAAGGGGAGAAAAAAAAAACAGACATCTCTCCCACGCACAGTCTCCACGAAGCTCTCCAGTTCAGGTTTGTATCAGAGTTTAGCGGTTAATGGGAGTTCTGTTTTCCTCCCCAGGGCTTGTACCAGGAAGTGACGGACCTGCGGTTCAGGGTTACTGATATAGAGAATCAAAGAGTGCAGTGTGAGAAGAAACTCAAAGCTACCAAAGTGAGTGTCTGTAGTTCACATCCAGTCAGCAAACGGCTTTGTAATTGACCATAACCATAATCTGAATATGTTTTAATCTTTTGAAATGCATCATTACATGTTTAAATCCTTCTGATTTTCCCCGTGACATTTTTCTCTGTTTATTCTTCTTTTCCACCCCTCTATTTGGCTTCCGCTTTTTATTTCTTCTGTTATGTTAACATCTTACTGCAACATGTTAATCTGTCAAGCGTCCAAAGTGGAACACTGGTCGGTTCACTGGACTTGAGGTGAAGGTTTAATCTCCAGCCCCCCCCCCCCCCCCCCCCTTTTTTTTTTTTCCTTTTTTCTCCTTTCTGTCCCTTAAGATCCTCTAAGCCTGCTCTCCTCCTTCACTGCTGCGCACTGATTTCCTGACTTTCACCACACTTGCTGTAAGTGCTCCCACCAGTACTAAAATCCTGTATTAACTTTTTGTTCTATCCCCACTGGGATAGGTTAATTGGATAACCCAAATTGTCACTAGGTGTGAATGTGTGAATGGAAGTGAGTGCGAATGGTTGTCTGTCCCTGTATGTTGGCCCTGCGACAGACTGGCGACCTGTCCCGGGTGTACCCCGCCTCTCGCCCTATGACAGCTGGGATAGGCTCCAGCGCCCCCCGCGACCCTGAAAAAGGATAAGCGGAAGCGAATGGATGGATGGATGGATGGAACTTTTTGTTCTCTACACCTGTAGAGCAAAATAATGTTGACCGAAGCATTGCTAATCAGCAAGTGTTGTTTTTTGTTTTGTTTTTTTTTTCTTTTGAGTAGGAGGGTGGTATTTCTCCATTTATAAATCTGCACATCTTGTAAATTTTCTATATTAAAGTAGTTGAGTTTTTAATTAGTAGTTTTTGTGTGAGATACTAGTCTGCATGCTGACTGTTATGCAATTTGTTGATTAGCTTGAGTTTGCGCTGAATCACATCACTTGTGCCACAGTGTGTTTGCAGTGTTTTGGTAACGCAGCTCTCCACTTATTCTACATATAACATTTAGTTTACCTGAGCATGTGAATTTGGACACGTTTCTATGGAGAAACGTCAGAGTTTCATTTATTTTGCAGGTATTTAGTTGTCGTTTTTCAAATCATTGAACTTATGTAAATATTCATCTGATAGAGGCAATAGTTGAAAAACAAGACGGTCTCAAGTCATATGACATTAATTTGTACACGTATTTTCAAGGGGCTTCATTAGTACTTTAGTCTAGTCTATACATAGACTGTAGATAAAGGGTGGACTTGCCGCTTTGACCTCACTCAACGGGTCAGTAAGCTACAGTTTTTGAAGACCAAGGTCAGCAACCTGACTGACCTTGTTTTTGGAAGCCAGATGGGAGCCCACTTGGATAAGAACATTAGGTTTAAGGTAATCGGCTAAATGCAAATTTCTGGTGCAGTCGTTGTCTCTGCAGAGTTATTTGCCTGCGCAACGAGATTTGCAAACTATCTACACACGCTTTGTGCAATCCTCAAATAACCCAGTAGTATGTAGCTTCATGTGGATGATGCTGTATATCAGCGGTCCCCAACCTTTTTTGCGCCACGGACCGGTTTATGCCCGACAATGTTTTCATGGACCGGCCTTTAAGGTGTCACGGATAAATACAACAAAATAAAACTAGTACCGGTACGGGGGAAAAAAAGGTTTATTCATAACACACGTGAAAAGACCCAGGAAAACCGAGTAAACGATAACAAAATAACGCTGAAAACCGATTAAAAACCCTGAAAACTATACATTTCACACCTGAGCCTCAACTCTCGTGGCCCGGTACCAAACGACTCACGGGGGTTGGGGACCACTGCTGTATATGGTAAGTCACAGCGCAGTTCACCACAAACGGGACAACCTTAAAACAGTCTCCCGCTAAGGTAAAAAAGCATACAGAATAAAGTGGCTGCAGAGAAAACTTTACTTGTTTAACATTCTTCTTCTACAGCTCCTCGTATGTTATAGCTTTTCTTTTCTTTGTGGCTGGCAAGACCAACAGTAGCACAAGCAAGAGTAGGCCATGGATTATGTATTTGTGACACTGCCCCCTGGTGATGGGAAACGGATACAGCATGTAGACGATGATCTGTGAAGCTATCTGTAGGGTGTGCACAGGACCAATGCAGAGGCGCTATATTTTCTAAAGACTAGTTAGACAGTAATCTTGCTAACCAATCTAGCAGCGATTCGTATTGTTGGAAGCGATGTTATGCAGACAGCCAGTGGCACCCACCTGTTAATCAAAGTGAATGCACTCCTAATAACTCTATAGCAAGCTAAATCACATTTTAATTGCATGCAGCTCTCAGGCATCATTTTTGAAACAATTTGTTGCTTAAGAGTCACCCTAAAGTTGCTGTGCCTCTGATAATTTAACTTAAGCATACCTTTCTTTCCAGATTGTTTAATGCATTAGATGCTTTTCTCTGCTTCCTAGTATTAAATGCTGCAGATAAATTATGGCTTTGTCAACCCTCATTATAGGAGGAGCTGCAGCTTCTGCAGAGGCAGCTGGAGGAGCGAGAGTTGGAGCTGCAGAAGTTGAAGGATGAGGGCAGACTGAAGGTGGAGAGCCACAACAGAGCTGAGGGGGCAGAAAGAGGTGGGAGCTGTTTTTAATAACTGTCATGTTCTATTTCATGCACTTCAGTTCCAAAATTGGCTTGAGGATTAGAAAAATAGACATTTTCCATTCCAGCAACACTATATCCACCTTCAGAAGCCTTACCAGACAAATATCACACAGCTTTTGTCTGGATTTCTCCATTTCTTCTTTTTTTAAGTATCTTACATTTCACAGACAGTCTGAGGTAATTTGAACCTGATTTTAGTTTTTTAACTCCCTATCTGTCCGTCTGTATGATCCATACCAAACACATCACTATCTTACTCCTTCCACCCCCACAATTGACCTTATCTTATCCACTCTGATGGAGGAATGTTGTGCTTCTGTCATGCTGGCCTGCCTGTAAACATGTTCTGTGCAGTAAAATCTAAAGACAGGAAGGCTTTTGTTTTGTCTTCAGCCATCTCAGCATAGAGGCACAACAAATCCATCAGAAGTTAGAAATGAAGCAGACTAGAACAATAAATGAGGAACTCGGTTAACGTGCAATTGGGAAACTTGCAGAGAGTAAATGTGCATGCTGCTGACTTCGCTGGCACAAGATTCGAGGCGAAGGTGATTTGATGAGCAACAGGCTTTTCTTAAGTTGAGACATTTAAGTGGAGTAAATGATGCTCACACACAGAGCTTGAACTCTTCAGAACAGTAGGACAAACAGTGAAGACGCCAGAGTTTCACCCTAAAAAGTTATTAATGGTGTTTTAAATTGTTTGTTTGCCCAGCACAGGCTAGAAGTCTCACATACTGTAATTTTAAGTGGTGCCTCTGGCCAGCCCAACATTTGCCCTCCAAACCAAATCTGACACAACCTCGCCCGAGGGAATAATCCTGCTCTTCAGCTGCTAGATCTGCCTGTTTTGCTGTTCTTTATGTCTGTGGGTCAGCAGCCGCACTACGCTGGTGTGGCTGCTGGTGGTGAAGAATGCAAGAAATTATACAACATATCAGCCTGTGCACATTTTTTAGGAGTTCATTAGGTTTGGATTACGTTATCAAGTGGCTGGGGGGGGGGCACATTTAATTGTGTGGTGTTGCTTGAAAAAACAGACACAGACCCTGTGTTAATCTGTAGCGATAACTAAATCAAGAGATCATTGCAAGCTGAAACAAGAGCCCTTCTGACCAGTACGCTGTGCCCCAGTGGCTTCGTTATTTCTGGTTTCTGTTGGCTGCTTTCAGAGCCCGCAGGAGCTGATGTTTAAATGTTCACAAGTATAAAGCATCTTTTTTCTTCTCCTTTCTCCAGATACTGAAATGTTGAAGATGAAGAGGGTTTTAGAGTCGCTGACGTCAGAGAACGATGAGAAGGTAGTGTGCAGTGCGTCAGCAGCAGCTTTAACTCACTTCGAGTCATCATTGCAATGACATAATGTGTGTCTGTCTCCAGGAACGAAGGATTAAAGAGCTGGAGGAGTCCCTTAAAAAGTGCAAAAAGGTGCAGGAGCTGGTCAGAGGTCAGAAAATCTAACCTCGTAAATTTCAAATTTACTCACATTGATATTTACAGTTTTGTTGTTAAAACTACTTCTGCACTGAGTCAAAGCTGGATTTAAAACATATTTTTAGCTCCTTTTGGTTCTTAAAGTGTTCAAAATAAACATGTAAAACACCTAATTCTCCATTCTAAGAGAGACAGTTTTTGACCCCCAAAACCTGCTGGCGATAGAAAAAGGCATCTTCTCTTTTGAATAATAATTGCTAAAAAACTCTGGTGTACTTCACAAAGCTTCCTTTCGGTTTCTATCCATGATTATTTTCATAGAGCTGCAGGACTTTGTGTTGCCGTTAAAAATACATTTTCTCTCACTGTCAAAGTATGTGTAACTCAAGTGCAAAATACACCCCAAAACTGCCCGTTTGACTGTCAAAAGCCCTGTTTTCTTGTACTTTTATCCACAATGTTGGAATGCTTTTAACACTGCCAATGAACTTTGAAAAGGTAAGACTGATGTTGGTGGGTTTGTGCTTTATGGTGTCCCCGCTGACTGCCCTCACTGCTCTCTCAGAGAAGCTGAATGAAGATGACTACCACGATATCCCAGATGATCCCTCGGTCTCTGCAGCCATGGAGGTTGATCAGGTCACTGTGGAGTTGGAGGGGGAGGCAGGAAGGGGCTTGGGCGAGGTAAACACAACCTCTATCAAAACAGTTCTGACACAGGATGAACCCCAGACTGTGGACTTCCTTTATAAAAACTCAGTTTTGGCCTCCCACTCTGAAATTGTTTCTGCCAGGAATTCAGAGCTTTGGTTCTTGCTGTTCTGTTTGTTGATGTCGGTGCATGCTCTGCTTTAGGAAAGTGTTTTTGCTTCATTATGCTTTTATCTGTTGTCTCAGTCTGTTCCATGCATAGCGGTGCTCTCTGAAATGAACGAACTGGACAGAGAGCGACAGCTTCAGGCAGCCGGAAGGTAAAACTCAAGCTTCCACATGTGATTGCTGTAATTAAAAGACATCGTTCTTTTTCTGCTTTATTTAGTTTCACGGGTCAAATGAAGTAATTTACATTTTGTGCACAAATATCAGTCTACTTCTAGGTGATGTCTGGGAACTTTAACCTTTCTCTAATCAGCGAAACATCAGCTTGAATAAATTTAGATTGTCTAAAGGTGGTGTGTTGGCGATGCTGTTTGCTTTTAGGGACGCAGCATCAAAGTGTAAAAGTTAAGTGTTTGCTGTTGTCGCTGAAATTATTCAGTCGTTTGAGTTAATTTCTTTCATCCCTGCGTTAGACCTCGGTGTGATTAGACTTTTGAGGTTAGTAAAGGTTATTATGGCTGTGTTGGGAATCTGAGGCTACACAGGTTTCCCTACCAGTAACAAGAATAAAGGTGAAATTTGTACTGCACAGCATTAACAACAGGACTGAGTAGAGTTGAAGATTTGTGCCGACATAAAAGGTCTAATCAAGGGACCGATGTGAAAACGCCTGTGTGGGTGTACTTTGAGTGAGCAAAGGCTTTAAGCAGAACAATTTTTAGGTACATCGCATTTAAATGACTCTGTGAAACAATTGCTGCTAATTGCTGGTTAGCAGAATAGTAATTTAATGCATTGTACTGCACAAATTTCATTTTTTCCTTTCTTTTGGTTGATTTTTTTTTTTAACACTTTAATTTTAATTATGTAATATTACTTCTACTTGATGTTAAGAACATTTCTAGATTATTAAACCATTTTTTTTAGCCTGTGCTTGAGGCCTGAATTCTCATTGTTGTGATTTCAGTACCTTAGACATCCCAGAACCAAGCAGCTCAGCTGGAACCAGCAGCACTGATCAAGTAAGACAAGGCTATCTCTGATGTGCTCTGGCTGATTATACTGTTATACTTATTATTTCTATAATAATATATTCTATTGTTATATCAAAAATACTCATTACTATTTCTTTTTTTTTTAACATTTTGTACTAAGTAGTAGAGTAGATCCTCCTTGTTATGAATGATTAGGACCAGTCACAGGGTCCTCTGTGTAAGCTTGTCCTCCTCTGACACCTAGTGGTGCTTTTTTCCTGTGATTTGTGCTTTAATGCTTCTGTCTCTACATGTTTTTTTTCCCTTCTCATAGGGCCTAAATAAAACAGGACGTAGTTCTTCTTCTCCAACTAAAGGAAACGCCACAAGCGAGGGGAATTTTGGTACCAAGAAAGCCCGCGCTTCATTTGGCCGGGGCTTCTTCAAACTACGTGGAGGCAAGCAGACGGGCAGCGCCCCGAACCTCGGTGAGCTTTGCCATCTTGTAGAAGGCATTTGATTTTTTTTCCCCTGTATTTGTTTATGTGTGTGTTTTTATTTTATTACTTATGTTCATGTTTCCTTCATGGCTCTGTAAATTGTGAAGATCGCAACCGGAGTGCCAGTGCACCTGTGTTAGGTACAGTGAAGCAGAGTGGCTTTTTGGCCTGCAGCATGGCAGCTGTGGGTGAGACAGCTGGATGCACTGAAGCCAGCACTGACACGACAATGTAAACATTTATCTTACATGAATCCTTGTCATGCTGGTCTTTCATAGAAACACTCTCCTGAAAAATGAGTGTTTCCCAACTTTTTTGTTGCTGTTGTTCATGACATCTTATGTTTATGAGTTTATAAATATAATTGTTTTCTCTTTCACTGTTTCAATATTTATATCTCAAAGATCTGAAGAGATAAAACCAGACTGAGTTGCAAGAAAAGTTGGAAACCACTAAAGGCTATTCTTTATTGGGATTTCTTTTTTTCTTCTCTCAACCATTTGCTTGCAGCTTACTCTGACGTGTTTCTATCAAAGTTATCACAAAAATATCCAGTTGTCTTTTATCCACGACATTAAACCATCTGCAATTATGCCGTTTTTAGTGTTTTTCCAGGTTACATTTCTTTTGCATTACTACTTTGTAAATGAGTAGATGTTTGCATGTGTGATGCTTCTCCAGTTTGTGTTGATTTCGTCCTGTTTGAATCCAGAGATCTCTGGAATCTCTGTGCTCATGGTGGTGGGTCATCCATGCTTGCTCCAGCTTGTATAGTCTCACATGTGTAATTGACTTTCACAGCTGAGACGGCGCACAAAGGCACAGAGCACCTCGACTTGGCCGGTGCTCCTCCACGGAAATCCCACGATAAATCGCCTCCAACGTCCTCGCCCGAAACCAAAAAGAAGTCCAAAGGGTTCAAGAGATTCTTTGGCAGGTAAGACTCAGCGACGCGTCGTCGGTGTTTGAGCTGGAGGAAATGTATCTTTGATCATTTCTAACGTAATTGCGATGCAGGTTAAAGAGGAGCCACTCTACCTCCTTCAACCTTGACGATGCAGCCGAGATGGAGTTCAGAAGGGGTGGAGTCAGAGCTACAGCCGGCCCCAGACTCGGCTGGTCACGCGACACCAAACAAATGTAGGCGTTCAAAAACCATTTTAGAACATCTTATTGTATTAATTATTAACTGCTGCATATAAGGGCAAAACTACAAAGTGTTTTTCCCATTTGAGGGTTTTAAGAATGCTGTTTACTGATGTTCGTCCTCTCTCCTCTCAGTGCTGTTGATCTTCCTTTCTCACGGTGGAGCAAAGAGGAAGTTTGTGCGTGGCTTCATGAGCAGGGCCTCGGGTTTTATGTCGCGCAGGGTCAGAGCTGGATCAAATCAGGACAAACATTACTGCAAGCATCACACCATGACTTAGAGAAGGTAACGGTGACAGCAGTAGAAACATGTTGTCTATGTATACCAGAGGTGGGACCAAGTCATTGTTTTGCAAGTCTCAAGTAAGTCTCAAGTCTTTATCCTCAAGTCAAGTCTCAAGTAATGTCAGGCAAGTCAGAGTCGAGTCTCAAGTCACTGGTGTAAAAGTTCGAGTAAAGTCACAAGTCTGAAATTTTGAATTTCAAGTCCTTTCGAGTCTTTAAAAAAAAAAAAAAAGAAAACAACGAAAAAAGAATGTTGCAGTTATGCTAAATGTAAATATTAGACCATGTAATTTTTAACTCTGTGTTTTTCTCAACACATGACAAAATAGTGAACTTGGAAAATATACACAAATTGTGAAATTGCACCTCTTTAAAATGCAGCTCAATTAAACCTAGCTCCAAGAATAATTTTCACCGACAGTTCTGAGATAAGCTGCATGTTATTCTTGGATGCGCTTGTAGGACCGGCTTTAAAATCGCATGACAAAAATATCATACACATTAAAAAAAAACTGCATCACCAACGTAGCCTGGAAAACATTTGCTAGTTAGATGAAGTCAGCTATCTCATCGTAGCATATTTATATGCATATTTATAATTATACGGTTCTTGGAGTGAGTGCATACACTCATGAAGTTTAGTAACTTCAGGTCACTGCAACATGCCCAGGTACAGTTTACCGCCGGATGGGTGCAGGACCTTGAAATGCACCGTGTAGAACGAAAGACCATCGTACATATCACAAGTTTACCAGTCTCACAAATCGTCGTCATAAATACACATTCGTTAACCGTTTATTAATAGGACCTTTGAGCTCAACGGTAATTAATTAGTAGTGGAAATAATTTCTGGTACGCGTTACAGAAATGTAGCAGTGACAATAATACTGTATGCTGTAATCGTACTGGGCAATTAGTGATACAAAACAACTGTTTTATCCTGTGAATAAAAGTATGTTTTTGTCAATGTACCATAATAACAGAAGCGAAACACAATATTGTGTCAGGACAATTCACTATTTATGCACAATAAACACAATAAACAAAGGAGCATAGCGCGACAATTTCTGTTCAGCGCCAGACTTGCTTGTAACCTATATCACCAATTATGTTATGAAAATGACGCATTAACTACAACAGAAGACTGACCTTCGTGTAAATGCTTGGAGCAGACTAACATGTGAGCTGGAGTGTTCTGGGACGTTATATTTGGTCTTTGAATGGCTGCGATCCAGGCCATCCGTCGCCTCTTTGTTACTTCGGAAACATGGCTCGAACAATTTCTCTTCAACGACGTAATCCGATAACAACCGATTTCTTTACCCGTCGGCTTCCCGTGGCTGTCATGTGACCGGCTATTGCAGTTAATAATACAACAGCTTCTTGCCATTTTTGTGTTTCTTTTTATCGCTGTGTGACTGATTTCAATTGAAAGCCTGTGTGCGCTAGTACTTCTTGCCACGAGTTCCCAGAATCCTTTGCGGTTTTACCCCTGAATGACGTCACATTTTCAATCTCTATATAATATGTATGTTAAATTTTATATTTGGGGTGAAATATCAAGTCTTTTCAAGTAAACCGGTTCAAGTCCAATTCAAGTCCCAAGTCATTGGTGTAAAAGTCCAAGTCAAGTCACAAGTCTTAGAACATTTTTTCAAGTCAAGTCTAAAGGCATAAAATTAATGACTCGAGTCTGACTCGAGTCCAAGTCATGTGACTCGAGTCCACACCTCTGATGTATACATCTTCATATCTTCTTTTTTTATCTTTATACTTTTAGTGCTTATAAACCTATATATATATTTTAAAGAATAAATGAAGAAACAAGTCTAATTATGCCACTTCATGTGAATTACACGATTTGCTAAGTTTCTACTAAAACAGGCAGAATAAACGTCACACTATGTTTCAGGAGCTGGGCGTGAAGCACCCTCTGCACAGGAAGAAGCTGCAGCTGGCCCTGCAGGCTGTCGGATCAGAAGAAGAAGATCTGAAGGGCAAACTAGACCACAACTGGGTGACGAGTGAGTGTCGTCGTCTCACGGCCTGCACGTATCATCTCCATTAGCTTTGATTCAAACAGGCTGTTTGTTTTCAGGATGGCTGGATGACATCGGTCTCCCGCAGTACAAAAGTCACTTTGATGAGGCTCGAATTGATGGACGCACGCTGCACTACATGACAGTGGTGAGCTCCGTCAGAGCTTTTAGATTTACTCTTTATTAGAAAGTTCAAAAATAGCTGTTCTTTAATATTCTTTCTGATTTTTGTGTGAATAAGTCATTCGACAGGTGACGTGTGTAGGTGGTAACTCTTTGTTGTTATCCCAGGAGGACCTGCTGTCTCTGAAGGTTGGCAGTGTTCTCCATCACCTCAGCATCAAGAGGGCCATCCAGGTCCTCCGCCTCAACTCTTACGACCCCAACTGTCTCAGACGCCGTCCCTCTGATGAGGTATCACGCAGAAGTCCCAACCCAACCTTCTCTTTTGCTTTAAACCCGTCATTTTTAAAATTTAATTATTAATTTCTTTCCCTCGTCGTCCAGAGCAACGTCACACCAGCAGAGATCTCGCAGTGGACCAACCACAGAGTGATGGAGTGGCTCCGCTCCGTGGACCTGGCGGAATATGCCCCCAACCTGAGGGGGAGTGGTGTTCACGGAGGGCTGATGGTGAGCATTATATACACAAAAATAAACACAGGAGACAGAATAAACTGTGGAAACTGCAAATTAGAGGTCACGAAATGTGTAACAGAGGCTGTAAAGAGCTGAAAAAGCAGTGCCTTCATCAGGTTTGAATAAGCTGTTCCACCTAAGATCATTTTTCCTCAAGTCACTGGTGCTGCATATTTCTTTTATATAATCACACTAAATGGAGCCTGCTTTGGTGCTCAGTGTGCAGAAAATGCATTCAAAGAAACTTGGCAGCCGTTATTAAAAGGTTACTGGGGAAAAGAACCCACAAACCTAAATATGAGCAGTTTCATGTAGGAACTATTTTCTTTCTAGTATCTAAGAACCGACAAACTAAAAGGAAACGCTTACAGCTCAGCTGAGAGGGATGTCATAAATGTTTAGATGCCTTCAGTCTCATTAGTTTGTGCATTTCATCGCAGGAGAATTGATTCTTTCTTGTGATATACTTTGCATAACTGCATCGGAAAATAATTCCTATACAAGACTACTCAAAGCAAAGGGAAAGACTTCACGACAGGGACATAATTGAGGTGAACTGTCTTTAAAGCAACTGCAATCATTTACATGTCAGGCTGTCTGTTTATTACTTCACTAGCAAAGAGCACACAGTGAACTGCCTACATTTCTGACTTTAAGCTTCTGTCTTTTAACAAATAATAATGATTAAGTCCCCTCTGCTGCTCTGCGTCATTCATACATACATTTTTATTTTTTTGACCTTGCACCGCGATGTTTCATCTGCCTGTTCTGAAGGTGTTGGAGCCTCGATTCAATGTGGAAGCTCTCGCCCTTCTGCTCAACATTCCTCCCAACAAAACCCTGCTGAGACGCCACCTGGCCACCCATTTCCACCTGCTCATTGGCTCCGAAGCGCAGCGGCTCAAACAGGACTGTCTGGAAAACCCAGACTACATTGTCCTCACAGCAACGGCCAAGGTCAAGGTAACTGCACGCTGTTTCACAACAAACCCTCCCTGCTACAGAGAGGAACTTATCATTATTGCAGACTCTAAACAGATCAGCGGTACCAAAACTGGCAAACCAAAAGTAAAAAAGTAAACCTAGCAAAAAAAAAAGCCTCTCAATTCTTACAGATCTGAACTTCTGTGTTTTTTCACCTCTTTGGACAGCAGGCTGTATTTAAAGCATGGATGGTGAAACTGAAGCTATTCCACACTTAGTAGCCTCTTGTCAATCATAGAGTAGCCACGCCCTAAAGCATAACATGCTTTGTCTTTTTTATGTTCATATAAGATGTGAAACTTGCAATTAAGAGCATGATCATAAATCAAATAAGCAGTACTTTCATTTTCCCAGAGTCTCTTTTATATTAATCTCCTGCATACGGTCAGCAAACCTTTTAAAAGAGAAGCATCTAAATGAGAAAGTAAATAAGCTCTGTTCCCATAAATATCAAAGCGTTAAGCCCAGTAGAGTTTCCCAACACTAATAATACTTTTAAATAAAGTAGCTGTTTCTCAGGACATGAATGAGCTTGTCTGCTACTTGGAAGGTCGGCAGTTCAATCCCCAGCTCAATCCCCAGCTCCTCTAGCCTGAAGTATACTTGGGCAAGATGCTGAACCCTGAGTTCTCCCTGATGCATTTATTGGAGTGTGAATGTTAAATGTGATGTGTGGGTGAATGAGGCTTGTAGTAAATACAGCAAACGCTCATGTTACGAGCTGGCCATCTGCTAATTGTGTCCTTTATCCTCCTTCAGCCGAGGCGCTTGTCGTTTGGAGGTTTTGGCACTCTGAGGAAGAAACGTCAGGACGACGGTGAGGAGTACGTGTGCCCCATGAATGTGGAAATGCCAAAAAACAGCAGCTTCCAGACTAGCGCCCAGATCTACGAGGATAATCTTGAGCACCTGGAACAGGTACACACTTTCCCAGTTACACTTATTTGTAACACAATAAATTAGTTTTGTTTTTAAGTGAATTTGAGTTGATTCTGTCACTTTTCACAGATGGAGGACTCTGAAGGAACCGTCAGACAGATAGGAGCCTTTTCTGAGGGAATCAACAATCTGACGGTGAGAAGCTGACCTGCTCCGGTGTGATCACACAGAACACGCTGTCCATCGACTACACTGAACGCTTTTCTGTGCTCCTGTGTTTCAGAGCATGCTGAAGGATGACGTGTTTTTCCGGGAAGTGTCGGCGTGCCCTCCAGAGTATGATCCCTCAGAAATGCACAGTAACTCAAACATCTGATATCAGAGCTCCGCAAGCTTCATGGAAAAAGAACGAACTGTGCAAACTTCATCCTGTGGTCTATCTCTCTCTACTGCTGATCAGCTTTTGTAAGAGAACATGTCAGACTAACAATATTTCCATCTTTCACATGTACACATCTATATTTATTGAAGCTGTCCAAAATGTAACATGTGAACTGAAAATGCAAAGTGTTCTCAAATTAACATACCTCTTTATGAATTTTGTCACTCATGCCTTTGTTTTTCAGTATTCGGTGATTTTAAACTTTGTGTGTTTCAGCCCGTATTTGAAAGGGCTTGTCTTCAGTTGTGTTCACTGATTCTGTTTGTGAGAAGTGCTTACATTCAAGGTTATGATTTTATTTGAACACATGTTAAAATTGATGCCTCACAGAAATCGAGTGAGGCAGGGCGAGCAGCATTTTTGTGTGTGGTGCTCACAGAATTGCATTTTGACCCAGTTGAGCGTTGTGCAAGCTGAAGGCTTTTTGAAAAATTACTTTCTTCAAATCCTGATTTGTATCCAGGCTCTCTGGGGCACCAATGCTGGACGAAGTGCTGTGGCTATTTTTTGGGGTTAACATTTTACTGTGAGCACCACCACCTCATAACAGATCAAGCTACTAGTATCTATGGATGTTAAGCTATGTGCTTACACTATCAGTTAGAACCGTGAGGGCACTGTTATGCTACAACGTGTGATATATAGACTGGGAATGGGGGAACAGGCACACCTGGCTCAAGGAAATCACTGTTCACCACTAAACTAGTAGGGATGGTCTTTTAAAAAAACAAACAAAACCCATTAATATCAAATGGTCTTCTCAGTCTTAATATATATTTTCCCAGCAGAAGAAGCACACCTAAAAACATTAATGACTGAGAGATTAGATGTTACTGTCAAATGGGAGAAATTTAGAAAGCCAAAGATGACTTTAGATAAAGTGAGTAAGCATCAAAGACTACTCGAATAGTTCCTGGAGACCAATATATTTTAGCCAGTGTATGCCCATGCCTACTAGCTTAGTAAAGAAGGACATTCTTTTTAAAAAAATAAAAATTACTGCTTATTTTTGTTTTCGCACAGTTTAAATAAAGGTCATGTGAGTTGGGGAGCCATCTGCTTCCTCTTGTTTACAGTCTAAGCTAATCAGCGCCTGGCTGACTGGAGTGTCACATTAACCGTACACACACGAGTGTGTTTCCCTGAAGTGTCCAGCTCTTCTGTTTCAGATACAGTTTAATGCAGCCTGCAGGAAGGCTGGATATTCAACTCTATTAACATCCGATCCCTGCCTCAATGCAGACTGCAGTCAATCTTTCCTTAAAAGAAAATGGACAAATCTCTGCTCACACATACCATTTGTGGTTTTTAAAATGTTTTGTTAATAAATGCATTTCTTTTTCCCTGCAGAAAGTGTCTTCATTTAATCATGGTAGAAGCTAAAATCCACTTGTGACCAACATGATTCAGAAACGATGATCAAAACACCAATAGTTCAACAGCATTGTTGCTTTATGATCCATAAACACAAGCAGCCACTTTTTCCACACTTTCAGAAAACAAATCAGTAACCACGCTGTGTTTGACAAATCACAACGGAGCAAATACTGACACGTCTTGCGTGACAACAGATAAGCAACAGGTATAGACTTGTAACACGTTCCCAACACCCATAACGGAATAATCTATTATTCTGTATTGAAGTGAGTGATCACAATTCTTGTGGCGTGCATTCAATAAAATCTTTGCAGGTGTTTAAGGCACTCAGAAAAAACAGCCAGTAAACCTCGAGTCTTCTAGTAAAACCAAAGTGAAGTCATTTTCAAGCCAAACATCCGGAAACTTCATATCCTATCATAAAATCCTTATTTCACATCCCATTTCCCCCTACACATTCACAACCTCCTACCAAACATACAAGAATTGGTCCAAGCTGTGATTCTCTTGCATGATAAATATGTCATATTTAAATTTAGTGCAATACCCACTGTAGATATGACAGCTTTAATGCTTTCAGGGTAAGGAAAAAAAAAAAAAGACAACTGGATGGACGATGTCTAAAATGTGAACCTGCGGCTGTCGGCATGGCCGACTTTATCCAGGTTAGGGTTGCAGGCAAACTGGATCATCGGTGGAGGTCCGCACATCAGGATGAGGGTCTCGTTGCTGGGAGGCGGCAGGTGTTCCCTCACCATGTCTTCACTGATGAAGCCTTTGCTGTACTCCCAGTCTGAAAGACAGAAAAGCCTGAGGTTAAAATGCTGCTCAGAATTAAAGGGTGCAAAGTGGGGCATTTTCAGTGTTCAGCAGCGACACCTACTGGTGACCATCTATAAGAGCAACTTTATCTGTCATATCATTACAGCCTGTACAAGCCACCACTCAGGCATACATTCAGATACAGTAACAACTGTGGTTATTGTGCTTGGTTCTTAAAAGTCAAACATAACCAGTGTCTAAGCAGATATATTTACCTTAGGCTACGTTCACACTGCAGGTCTTAATGCTCAATTCCGATTTTTTGATCAAATCTGATTTTGTCTGCTTGTTCACACTACAAATAAAATGTGACAGCAAACGCGCTCTAGTGTGAACGCTCAAAGCGGCCTGCATGCGCAAAAGAAGACGTCACACACAACACACTCTGTTTAGACTCAGACCAAACAATATTGTTTGACTGATGGCTCTTAATAATAATAATGGATTGGATTTATATAGCGCTTTTCAAGGCACCCAAAGCGCTTTACAATGCCACTATTCATTCACTCTCACATTCACACACTGGTGGAGGCAGCTACAGTTGTAGCCACAGCTGCCCTGGGGCAGACTGACAGAAGCGAGGCTGCCATATCGCGCCATCGGCCCCTCTGGCCAACACCAGTAGGCAAGTAGGGTAAAGTGTCTTGCCCAAGGACACAACGACCAGGACAGAGAGCCCGGGGATCGAACCGGCGACCTTCCGGTTACAGATACATAATAATGTAAATAACCTAATAATTATGCTCATTGCTGTTTTAGAGGAGCGGTGCTTCAAAGGATAGTTGCAGATTATACAGTACAAATAAAATGTTCACGTTTCTCCAACGTTGTCTTCCCAACAGTTTCACTGACATCTATACCGGATGGCCAGGAAGCGTTCGCGATGTCTTCTCCGGAGCTGATAATTGGCGTCTGTCTTGTGTCAGTGACGTAAAAGACGGATTTAATGCGACATGACCGTTCAAACAGCAGTCGCTTTCTAAAACATCGGATATGTATCGGATTCAGTACCACATACGAAAGTGACCCAGATCGGATTTGTGCCGTTCACACTGTCATACCATGATCGGATATGGGTCGCATAGGGTCCAAAAAAATCGGATTTGATGCGCTTTCGCCTGCAGTGTGAACGTAGCCTTAGATGGCATTACGCTGGCCTCCAGTAACACCATGAGGAGTTTAAGTCATTTTTGATCAGGTTAGGTCCTTCAGCATGCACATTAAACATATATAAGGGACTGCCTTAATTCATATGTGCAATATTACTACTAGAGATGGCACGATACCACTTTTTTATGTCCGATACCGATACCGATATCATAAATTTGGATATCTGCCGATACCGATATGAATCCGATATAGTGTGTTTTAATCAACAAAACTGTTTTTTAAATATCTTGCTGCATTTTGTATAAGTTCATACTCAAGTTTAAAACAACAACTACACTAAAGCTATTCTGTTATACCTGTATGCAAAAAAAAATATTTCATAGTTCAGCAATACTGATCAATCTAATAAACTTAAACCTACACCATCCTCCCTATTCTGGTATTTTAAAGAGTACTTAGCATAAATATTAAGCAACCTAACTAATAGGGTTCCAACTCCCAGCAACAACAAAAATAAATAAATAAAAAATAGGGAACCACCCCTCACACTCCACCTCATGATGCTTAATCGACGTAATCAACCTTAATTTGATGCAGTGTGAAAAAAATACACAGAAATCAATTTTTTTCAAGAAATATTAAATAGATTCAACATCTTTCTTCAACAAAATTGCAGACTGCACAGATGGTACCTTCCCAAAGGAAAAAGTACTATAGCTTACTAGGGTATATTAGACTTAACAGTTACTATATACAATAATGGACTTCTATACATTTTACATCAGATTAAAACTTTGGGTGTAAGATTCAGATAAATATTAAATAATTAAAAGCTCGACATTTTAAATGAGAATAAGAAAGAAAAGTATGTCTTTGTGCCCTCTTTTCCCTGTTAATGCCCTATCGGCCCCCCTGGCTAAACTTTGCTAGATCCGCCCCTGCACAGTTACCAGCGTCAGCTACGTAGAAAAAGATCCTGGTGTAGAAAGTAATATTAAATAAATTCTAACAACAGCTGATCAAGCTTAAACGTGCTGCTGTTGTTCAGCCGCTGGTTTCCTCTGTCTGGTGCAAAGTGGGCCAAAAGCAAACAAGAGACACGGACTCGCGACAGAAAAGCCGATCAGCTGATCATTAAGCAGTTTCATGATTGAAGTAGCAGCGGGAGAGCTAGAGGCAGTCGCTCGTTAAGCTTAACGCAGGAATGCTTTACAAACATTCAGAGATGGACTTACACACTTGCTTTACTTCTCTCGGGGATAACTTTGTCGGAGATGAAATGCGGGGTTGCTAGCGAAGCTCCAAATGCTATCCAGACCACCGACAGGTCCCGCATGCCACAGCCGCTCTATCACGTGATGCATACTGCTCCGACGTGCTAACGTTCTGAGGTGAGTTACAGCGTGTTGCAAGTTTTGTGAGGTGCTTTCGTGATATTTAATGGATCGGATTACATTTTTTTTCTCCGATATCCGATCCAGTAATTTAGGTCAGTATCGGACCAATACCGATACGTAATATCGGATCGGTCCATCTCTAATTACTACAATTAAAAACATCGTCTCAGAGTAATTAAGGAAAGAAAAAAAAAAGGCTGGACTATTGTAATTCATTATAATCAGGGGTTTTTTTTAAAGATGAAAAGCTGGATGCAGTGAGTACTAGCTGGGAGTAGAAGGACAGCTCCCTGTTTAATTTAAGATTTAAAATCCTTCTCCTCACATACAAGGTCCTGAAGCCTGATAGAACCTTATTAATCCTAACAGAGCTGCTCTCAGACTACAGGCTTACAGTTTCTAAAACTCTTAAAATTTCTAAAAGTTCACACACTCTACTTTTAAGATTAGTCTTAAAACTTCGATCAAGCTTATAGTTACAGCTGGATCAGGTGACCCTTAACCTTCCCTTAGTTACGCTGCTGTAGCCTTAAGCTGCTGGGGAGTTTCCCATGATGCACTGAGCATCATGTGGTTCTTCACCTCAACTCTTTTCACCTTCCTGTAAGCCTGAGATTTTCCTTAACCCAGAAAATTCAATAATAACATCACTGATTATAAAACGAATCAATATTTGTATAATCATGTTTCAATCTATAGATTAGTGGTTAACACATTCACAGGTAGCATGCTTGCTTGCTTGTTTTCAGTTCTGATGTTTGACTCTGCTGAACAAAACTACTAGCTTGATCATTTCTCACATTAAAACCACGTACTGGACATTTTTTTGTTGTTGTTAACTAAAAATGATTCTTATCCAGCAATGATATACAACTTCCTGGTGACAACAAATACGTGATCCTTCACTGCGACCAAAGAACATTGAACAATTTCTCATGCATAACCACAAATGAACCAGCAAACCTCTCGGCCTCGTTGTGGCCACTCACCCATTGAAATTTGCCCTCAGTGATGCTGGTGACCTTTTTCCGTATTTAGCCTGCGGTGATAACTGTGTATGAACTGTGATCGATTGAGTTTTTATATCAGAAGTTAAAAACTAGACCGCAAAAATTCAAAGAACACAGAAAAATTCAATCTGTTTTTGCACATTAATGTAGAAGTTTTGAAATGTAGGATGCATACAAAGTACATAAAAAGTTTAAAATTTGACTTTAGCCTGCTGCGTCACATTTTGAGAACGTGCAAGAGTACTAATACTTCATAGATGCTCTCACATTACAAGACATAATAGTCATTTTCATATGCAATTAACTTTCTAAGATTACATTCTTTCTTACACCTGTCAGGTAAACAGTCTGTCTTCAACCTGCCAATACAAATACAAACATCCATGTAATATCATGGACTGTGCTAGTGGGCGATTACTGCAGCTAATAAACCGGGGTAATGAGAAGATGTGTACAAAAACTGGAAATAGTTCCTGTCTGAAATAGTTAAAGTTCACATGTGAAGGTGGTTGCTGTTGGAGGACTCACTTTCAGGTGCTCTGTCGACGGTGAACCACAGCTTGAACCGGTCCGGGTGGCTGACCTGAATATCTTCCAGCTCCGGTCGCAGAAGGATGTCTTTCTCAGTCTGAACACGGGAAGAGACGATATTTTTAAACTACTGCGTGAACACAAATTTATACTCCAGTCCAGGTCAAATGTTATCACATAGTAAATATCCTCCTGACTGCAAACATTAGATTGTGGTTCATAAAACTCACCTGGTTGGCAAACAGCAGGTGACACACCGTTTTGTCATCAGGATCTTTCATTATTGCTGTGACGAGCTGCAGCATGGGAGTGATGCCTGTAATAACACCCAGCACAGGCTCAGGTTACATTAACAGAGCTCCTTTAAATACAGGGCTGTATGTGTGCTTTGGTCACAGTCGGACCTCCAAGTTCGATTAAATGAAATGTTTCTAAAAGCATAACTTTAGTTAGAATTTATACAAATTTACCAAACCTAAACCTCTCCAACGCAATTCAATTCAGGCGTTTTTATCAACTTAAAGAACAAAAGATACTTAAAAGGCACTTCGTACTTTAAAGTAAAGACCCTACAGTGTGTAACGCCTGTGTGGATGATGAGCAAACAGCCCAAATAAACTTTGGAACAAATAGAGCACAGAGGAAGGGGAAAAAATGTCATCGTATTTAGAAAAGGTTGTAAAAATGGCTTTTATAACCTTTAATGCTACATTACATGTCAGCATCTCCCAGGTCAGTGTTTGCACATTAGTCTAACATGTCTCTGGTTGGAGACTAGCAGAAGACAAATCTATTCTGGGTTGCATAAAAAAAAAAAAAAAAAAAAAAATAGGCGGAAAAATAAAACAATAACTAAATATGTGGAACTGTCTGATGTGGCAGTAAGGGAGCAGACCAAAGAACGCTAAATTAATATCTTAAGAGATTTCTGTGGCACCAAATTCAATCCATACAAATGCCATTTTTTCAGCCGAGCACTGTTGGCACAGAGGTGAGCAGTGAGCCAGACCACTTTACCCAACATCGGGTTATGACTTCACTGATGCAGTGGAAACTTTGGCTCAAACACTTATCAGATCTGACATTCATACTCCCCCAATTACCTTAACAGTTATTATTTCATTACTGTGGCTCCAATGCAGCTGCCTCGCTCTCTCTGTGGTGGTCAATGCTCTGACCACTCTATAGTATCTGGTTGCATGAGTAACACCTACTCAACTTATAATATCTACAGAAACTGTCCACATGTCCAAATAACACTTTGTTGAATGATTTGTGTTGGAGTTTTGTAAAAATTTAGACATCAAGACTCCATCTTCAACTAATGATAAACACCTTTATTACTAATAAGCAGCATCAGCCCTAAAAACAAACACCACCTGAGTCAAACAAATGAAAAAAACCACCCTCGGTCCTGACACTGAACAGCTCCCTCACCTGTGCCTCCAGCGATCATGCCCAAATGCTTGGCAGTCTTCATCTCAGCTGGGGACTTTTTATCAGGCTGAATGGCAAAAACACCTGCAGATGCAAAGTGAGAGTATTAAACCAAGCTGATAAAGCTGATTCACCTACTGTGTTCAGTTATGCTGCTCACCTTTGCCCTTGTAAACGAGTAAGCCGCTGGGTCCTCTGAAGTCAATTGTGTCGTTGATCCTGAGGCTCTCCAAGTACTGACTCATCTTCCCGCCCTCTGGGAATTTTGGATTAATGTCTTTAAAGTAAATCTGAAACAAATGGAGGAATTCATGTGAAACAATCAACACCTTCATATATAAAAACTAAAATGCACATGAAAACAACCTTCCTTAAATCTTTACCTTCACCACCAGGTCCACAAAACCTTTGTCGTCATCGCTGGACACTGGTGTGTACGGACGGACGACAAGCTTCCCGTCTATCTTTGCCGAGAGATAGATGTGCTGCCCTGAAGACGAAAACAAACACGTACTTACCATCAACGTCACCCATTTCATACTATGTGACTCAAACAATGATAATTCACCATTACAGCAAGTATTTCCTGCTTTAAAGGCTCTGTAACTGTGAGAGGGGATATCTCTAATAGACCTCAGGATTGTGACGTCACCAATGCAATGCATTATGGTAAATGGCCTGTATTTGTATAGCGCTTTACTAGTCCCTAAGGACCCCAAAGCGCTTTACACACACTCAATAATAATAATAATAATGGATTGCATTTATATAGCTTTTCGGGGCTGTACAATTCCACTATTCATTCACTCTCACATTCACACACTGGTGGAGGCAGCTACAGTTGTAGCCACAGACTGACAGACAGAAGCGAGGCTGCCATCTGGCCATCACCAGTAGGCAGTAGGTGAAGTGTCTTGCCCAAGGACACAACTTGGCTCGAACCGGCAACCTTCTGGTTACGAGACGAACTGCCAACTCTTTGAGCTAAGTTATCAGTCATTCACACATTCACACACACTTGCAAGCCACATTTTAGCCACAGCTGCCCTGGGGCGAGGCTGCCAGACACAGGCCCTCTGACCACCAGTAGGCAACGGGTGAAGTATCTTGCTCAAGGACACAATGACAGAGACTGTCGGAGCCAGGGCTCACACCGGCAACCTTCTGATTACAAGACGAACTGCCAACTACTGAGCCACGATCGCCCCATTATGGGACTGAGGTTCATGCAACTCCAAGTTGATGATGAAATATATGGAAGCAGCAACAGCGTAACACCTCAGACACACAGTAGTCACCGTGGATTAGGGCTGCTCAATTAATCGAATTTTAATCACGATTATGATCTGGGCTTTCAACGATCATTAAAAATGACTGAGCCAATTATTAGCCCCTCCCTCATTTATCCGCGACACCTTAAAGGCCGGTCCGTGAAAATATTGTCGGGCATAAACCATCCGTGGCGCAAAAAAGGTTGGAGACCGCTGATTAAGAGGACCCGAGGGAAGCTCGGAAAGCTAAGCAGAAGTTATTTGGAGAGGAGAGTGACTGCCATTGGTTGAAAAGAGAGGTAAAAAAAAAAAACTTCAGTGGTGTTGCACACTATTTTATATTATTTTTTAAAGTCATTATTCAATACATTGTTATTGTTAACCCTTTAAAGCCGTCAGAGCAGCACGCTCTGTTTTGTGTAACTATTTTTAAATCCCTGTAGAACCTGAACCGTGTAAGCTAGCGCAATAATTTGTTTTGCATATGAAACGTACATCTTATGCCATCAGCTTGTCCTCGGTCACGGTTTCCTTCCACATAAATTGCATAAAAAGCGCTTGCAGGAACAAAAACATAATATTCCAGAAACACGCTTTGCCGATCCGATCAGCTGTTCGTAACACTTCGCACATTGAAACAGACGTCACCGCTAACTATCACATGTCCGCCATTTCCTGCCCGAAACCGGAAGTGATGTCATTTTCGCGGAAAATGTAGTTTTTTTTTTACTTGTAGGCCTTAAAAGCCTATACTGGTCATGTTTGACTTTTCTGAATAGTTTCTGGGATGCTTAGAACTCGAATTGCACTGCTGGAAATAGTTTATTTTGATGCACCTGCTGTTTTCTTTGCAAATTTGCATCATAGGATTGTTTTTGTTTTTCCTGCAGTATATAAAAATTGCTGTATCTCCAAAATAAAACTATGAAGACACTCAAAATAAATTTCCTGTTGTTGTAAACTAGTAGAAATTAACATATATTTCTCCAAGTAGAAATATATGTTAAAAAACAAAAACAAAAACAATTTTCAATTTTTTTTGTAGTTTATTGCACTTTTTTTGCAATTAATGTAGTTACTATGGACTTAATGCATACATATTATTAAAATATGGGCTATAACAGTTGTATAGCAACTTGAAATGCTCCCACAAATGGCACTACAACATGTAAAAAAATAATATAAGCTCTGGCGGACTTGGTTCTATAGTAGGTCTTAAAGGGTTAAATAAATATCGTCAAATAATCGAGATCTCAATTTCAGTGAAAATAATCGTGATTATCATTTTTGCCATAATCGAGCAGCCCTACCGTGGATACCTCTGACCGACATCGATGCAGAACAAAGGCACTACAAGCTCCTGCACCTGCTGCAGCACTATAACATGAAGTGCTGTAACAAAACATTGAGCAGTAATAAAAGACATGAAACTGCTTCACATCTGAACGACTTATTTTTAACATTCTCATCACAGTTTAGTCCAGCTACAAAACAAAGCATGCAGGGTTGTCATTACAGCGCAATTATAAATGTCAAATAAAAAGGTGTGCTTTATAAATGTGTTCAACACAACGTTGAAAAAGAGAAAATATTACAGAAAAGTATTAAATATGAACTCAAATCAATTGTATAGAGTGTCTTTAACCTCCTAAGACCTGAACTCTTCCATGGCATGCATTCCTAATTTCGCTTTGATATTTGGGAATATTGGGACCCGATGAATGTACAAACAAAGAATCACCGGATTTTAAAAATTTTTTTTTTACCCTATTTTTGTTTCTAAGAAAATTGAGAGCCACATATAAAGACATTCGTTTTAAATTTTGATAAACAGAGGCAGTATAATGGCCTCGTAAGTGGAAATCAGGCCCTTGTAGAGGAAAATTTAGTATTTTGGTCTAGACAACCCAAAATGTGATGTCCACATAATTGGATGCCAGGTTAAGAAGGTTAAGGGTAAGTGATGCATGTGTCACAGAGCCATGGCTCAGCAGCTGAGAGAGCATGGCCGAGTCTAACAAGTCTGAATGTGAGCTTGAAGCCATGCACAATTCTTAAGTTGTCTGAGGTTTAGGCGCTCACCACAAACAGCTTTTTTAACAAAACACTAGGCAACTTGAGAAACTGTACCTCCTAAAAATAAAGTGACAGTTTGTGCTCACATATCAGCCCCTCCTAATAACACTGCTTTGCCTTTTCGTTTACATTCAGTTTGTATCACAGGTTTAGGTGTCTTCCTCCTTATCACCTGCTGGCATCTAACTTCGTTTCGGTTTGGCATGAACTACGCAGAATGCATTGCCATTCCCTATCTCCAAATAGGCACTACGTCAGCTGTTTAAACCGTCTGTTAACCAGGGGTGGCCAATCAGAAGAAAACTAGCTTAAACAGAGAAGGAAAGGAGCTAGAACAGATTTTGAGATATGCAGTCAAACCTCCGGCAGTGATGATATGCGTGAGTGCGCACACTTACCAATAGGGAGACCAAGGACGTGTTCAGGGGATGGCAGTGCAAAGCGGAACTTTCTTGTGTCATGGCTGACAATCTTTAAAAAAAACAAACAAGAAACAGACAGAGCAGTGAGCGTGAACGCATCTGCTGCGTTTGCAGACAAGTTTCATTCTGCAAGCACTCAAGTGTGCAGCGTTTGAGCGGTTACCTCTTTATCTATCAGGCGCAGTGCATACTTAATGTTGGGGTCCTCTAAGGTGATGGCAGGTCTCTTCTTTTGGAAGAGCAGCCTGAAGATGAGGTTGATGATGCTGTCAAAGCCACCTCGGATCAACTGCGATAAAAGGTCAAACGTGGGAGAATGACTCAGACCACCAACTCCTAGCATTAGCTACCAGCTGTCTGAGTACCCTGCGGGGCGTTGCCTGGATTAAGTCGGGTTTTTGTTTTTTTGTTTAACACAGACAGCAACAGGGAGAAGTGAGTCATGAAGATTCCTGTGGGCAGGCCCGAAACAGCGCTCAGGATAACTTAGCTGGGGAAAAACTGAATGTTAGCGAATATTAACCGAGCTAATGCATGCAAATTAGCTGGCGTAAAAGCACCCTGATAATTTTCCATTGATGTATACTCACGCCAATGATGTAGGAGAGCATTTTCAGGCCGGGAGGACAAATGCAAAATACTTTGTCAGTATAGCGCGCACACCCCAAACGAGTTCAAGGCAACTAATTGTGACGGAGGTCCAAGCCGTCAAGTAAGGCTGTCGAGTCAGCCAGGAAGGATAAATACATCCGGTTTTAGTTTTCAAAAACAAAATTCCGTTTATATGAAAATTAAACCCAGTAGGCTAATTATAAAATGAATGGTGGATATTAATATTTTGGTGCGCTTCTATGTGTATTTGAAGCTGTTTTATGTCAATTTCGTCGAGATTTGGACTGAATAATCGTACAGTAAGCATGTAAACACTCAGCTTCCGGTAATACAACAGGCTAACGTTCACTAACTTATCAAAGCCGAACCTCAAACGTCACTTCCACGTAAAAGACATGTATTTTCACAATAAAACGCTGAAACGATAATAATGATAAAGCATTAAACTGCGCACAATTTTTCTAAGCAAAAAGAGAGGCTAGAAGAGAACAAAACAAAACACAAAACAAGATAATAGCATCCGAAGGAGACTAATCAGAATTAAAAAGTGTGGCTTTTGGTCATACGGCAGCAAAATGAGTTTAACTAAATTGATTAGTTAAACACAGAAACACAAATGACGACTTTATTATTATCCTAGTTTATGTATGCAAAATGGATATTAACCCAAACCTAGTGAAACTGGTTAAACTTAACTAAATAAATAAAAAAACCGAAAGCAGAATACAAAACTTTCATAACTCTGCTATGTAGATCTCACTTCCTCTTTTTCTGTTGTTCACGTTTCATGTAATACAGTTATATCAGGTGCTTATCTGTATTGTGCATCTGTTTATTTCCTTCTGTAGCCGTCACACTTGACTTAATCTTATAGTGAGCTGCTGCTTTGAGGTCAAACATGCATCCTACAAACACTAATCTTTCCATGTGTTGCCCCACTTCAGGCACACAAAAATCAGCCAATATTAGGATGGATTAAGAAATTTCTATATGATGCAGTAAAATTGCAGATATGATGATGGTTGATGATGATTTTAACTAACTGATTTTAAGTAGAGCCATGAACATGAATAATGTTACGCTTAAGCATTATTTACAAGCATAACAAGCTTTAAAGTGCTGTGAAAAAGGAATTTTCTATTACCCCCCACCCCCCTTTTTTTGCATATTTGTAATTCTTATATGTTTGAAATCATTAACCAATTTTTTTATGTTAGAGAAAGATACCCAGAGGGAATACAAAATGTAATTTTTTATTTCATTTATTGAGGGAAACAAAGTTTCTAAACCTGCCTGGCCCTGTGTGAAAAAGTAATTGCCCCTCTTGTTGAATCATGAAGAGACTGTGATTATCCACAGCTTTTGGAAAACTGAATTTAATTTCACTAGCCACACTCAGGCCTGATTACTGCCAGACCTGTTGAATCAACAAATATTTTAAATAAAACCTGTGTGAAAAAGTGAAACAGACTACATGACACCAAAACACATCCTGTCACAATCTAAAAACAGTTGAGAAACAAAGACATTTCTAAGGTTTTGGGACTCCAGTGAACCACGGTGAGAGCTGTTATAGACAAAAAGCAAAACTCAGAACAGTGGTGAACCTTCCCCAAATTACTCCAAGAGCTCACAAAAGACCCCAGAACAACATTACAGAACTGCAGGTCTCACTTGTCTCAGTTAAGGTCGGAGTCCATGATTCAACAATAAAACAGAAAAAAATGGCATCCATGGGAGAGTTCCAAGACGAAAACCACTGCTGATCAAACGGTACATAAAGGCTCATCTCATAGTTGCCAAAAAAAAAAAACCCATCTTGATGATCTGGGAGACTTTTGGAAAAATATTCTGTGGACTGATGAGAAAACTGAACTTTTTGAAAGGTCTGAGTCCTGTTACATCTGCTCTAAAACTAACACAGAAGAACATCACAGCAACAGTCAGACATGGCGGTGGTAGTGTGATGGTCTGGGGCTGCTTCGATGCTGTAATTGATGAAACCATGAATTTTGATCTCTACCAGAAAATCCTGAAGGAGAATTTCCGACCATCAGTTTGTGTCCTCAAGCTGAAACACACTTTGGTTATGCAGCAGGACAACAATTTGAAAAACACCAGCAAGTCGACCTCTGAATGTCTCAGAGGCTGGAAAACCATCCGTGATTGAATTAAAACAATTCTGCAGAGAAGAGTGGACCAAAATTCCTCCTCAGTGATCTGAAAGACTCATTGCCAGTTATCACAAACACTTGATTGCAGTTCTTTCTGCCAAGGATGGTGCAACTAGTTTTTAGGGTTAGGGAGCAATTGCTTTTACACACAGGGAGGAAAATTAAAGGTAATAATATATTTAATCGAATAATACAACCCCAAAACTAGTGAGAGTGTTTGGGCTTGACTATTTCACTCAGTGTGACACGGTTTCAATAAAAAGCTGCAATAATCTGCCAGATGATGCAGATTATTGCAGTCACATATTTCAGTGACTTAAAAGGCAGGTTAAAAGAATTCAATTTAAAATGACAGCACCGTGCTACAGTAAAAATTTCATGGGACATGTTTTACTCTCAACATCCAAATGAGCTTTATTTTACAGCATCAGCAGTAGCCTGAGATCTATAAATCTCCGCTCCCCAGCATTCATTACCATCCGAGCATCACATCAATGTGACATCATATTTTAGTGGAGGACAAACTCTTGTCCCCATTATGTGGCTCTGCTGCACATAAGTAAATATTCACTAATAGAAATTGATCTGTACCTGAGGCAAAATGAAAGAAAGAAAGAAAGAAAGAAAGAAAGAAAGAAAGAAAGAAAGAAAGAAAGAAAGAAAGAAAGAAAGAAAGAAAGAATCTTTTCTTATTAGTTTTTTTTACATCTGGTACACAGTGGTGTTCCCCTGCGTGTCCTTCAGATGGCAGTAGTGACCTTTTTAACAGGCTGCTGTGTCTGATTCAAAGTGCCATCATTAAAATAGGAATTTGTCATGCACGTCAAGCATGCAGACGCCTTTCTTTCTGAAGTGAACAGTTTCTTGCATGAGCAGTGAGTCACACTCGTGGCAATCAATACCGTGACAGTTTTGCTCCGTTGCATGCATCCCGAACGAAAACACGACATGAAAGGCTTCTGTATCAACAGGAAATAAAACATTTTTATTGATCATTTGTGTATATGAAGTTATATAACAACAGTCAGAAAACTCCACAGAGTGAATCACTACACAAAGTGAAACAAAACTGGAAAACACCTCATCAAAAAATGAAGGTATACACAGCAAATATAACCGTCAGCAGGCTCGCCGTCACTGCGAGCGATATGGCAGGAAAAAAAACACCCCGAACAGTTCTACAAGATTACAGAGAAAATTTCCACACACAAAATACTCAAGCAGGCAGTTGATATACACAAAGGCAACTAGGATCTTTCTACAGCATCAGATTCTAATACTTTACACAGCTTTGTTTTTGAAAGGTCAGTGTGGCTTTTTGTCGGTGTCACTGGAGAGATTCTTCAGTTCCTTGTCATACAGAAGAGAGCTTGAATTTAGGGTGTGGGGGGTGATTACGCGTGCGCACTTTTTTTTGGTGGGGAATCGCAGTAACAGGAGCATTGCGCTGCAGCGCAGGTAATGGCTTTTGCTTTGTAGTTTCCTCCACACGCCTCACAATCCGATGGGTTTTGCAATGCTGCCCATTTACTGAATTCCCTGATACGTTCGTGCACTTGTGATATTTTCATATAATTCTGTTTGATTTACTCTCAGCTTTGATTGGATAATTCCTTTGGTGCAACCTCTCTGCATTAGTATTCATGTCAAATTGCTTGGGCCATTTTTGCAAAGAGTGCACCTTTTACTTTAATATATTTTTCTGTTATTTAAATCTGAAGCTGTACTGGAATTCATGGATCTATATATGGAAAACATGTCAAATAAAAGTTCCCCCAGCTGAAGAGGGATTGGGAATACAGCTGTATTAAAGTATGCTCAGTGATATTGGAATGCTATCACAGGGGAGGTTGTTTGATTGTTTTTACCCCATAGGATTATGAAATGAATCCATAATAGCTGAAAAAATATTAAAAATATGTTCTTTTAAACAACAACAAGTGCAAGGTACATCTAATTAATTAAAGTAATCTACACCAACACGGTCCTCACTGTACATTCAGAGTTTTCATCTCAAATAGAAAAGGGGTTTTGAATCAACAGGGGAGATAAATAAATAAATAAATAAAAATACATAAATAAAATAACTCTAATGAAAATGGATTAACGATGATGAGATATAGCATCTGGATAAAAGAGCGATATTTTGCAGCTGAATAATCATTCAGGTCACTTTATATTTATTCTAGATATACATTTTCTTTGACACGATTATGTAAATATATACATGGCATTTTTAAGGGGGTATCTAAATGCAGAATCTTGTTTGGTATTTAACGAAGACTCCCTGAAACTTCTGATGCTGGAACTGTGTGCAAGAAGAGAAAATGAACCTGCGGAAAAGGGAGGGAACCCTAAACAGAGGTCAGCAGGTGTCAAGCTCCAAACTATAAGCTGAATCTAAGTGTGCTGTGTCCTAACCATTTCACTGGAAAGGAGAAAACATCTCTCTGGACTGGATTCATCCTCGAAGGGTTATAATCTCTTTTCTCGGGCAACGCCACCCACGTTAACACTATGGGATGAACATACAAGTATTGCACAGTGCTCAACAAAATGCTGTGTGAAGCAACCCGCTCTCGCTCGGATAAAAGCCTCCTTTTTTTTTTCTTTTTTTTTTTTTGGCTGCGTGCAGTCACGCTCTCTCTCTCTCTCTCGTCCTCTCTTTGCGTGTAGAAGGAAAAAATGGCATTAAACGCTACGACATCACTACAGAACAGACTGGATTCGCTACCTACTGATAAGTCTACATCTCTAAGCACACACGGCAGTCACAGTGATACACAAAGCAGTCCTCAGAAGACTCCTATGGAATGACAAGTAGCTTTTTCATAATAGTGCTATCAACTACACAATAACATTGAAAACATTTAGAAAGTCCTCCTGAAGCTGTGTATCGAGTATATGCAAGAGGTTCCTCCAAGATAAGAGACTTCATGGTTTTCATGGATTACAACTTACTCCTTTCCTAATTGGACCCGTAGTAAAGGACATAATGAACTAATAGCCTACGCAGACCATTAACTTTTACGGTTATTTCGTGCTCCCCTGGCGTAGTCCTGTGCCAACAAGAAAACAAAACTGATGTAATTGCTGTTGGCTGAAATGTGATTTGTCATCATTGCTTTCTTTCTTTTTTTCCTGTTTTTTTTTCTTGTTGTTGTTTTTTGGATTTAATTAATCCAATCAAGCAGGAGGCTCTCTGGCTCCGCCCCCTGCCCCTCCCCTCCTGTAGGTGTCCTGAAATAAAGCCGGCCAACAATCATCCAAAAATGGTTTCTAAAGAAGTCAACAAGCTAGTTCATCCAGTGCAAAATAGCAGCCACATAAAAGTTAAAATTGGCAGTAAAACATGGCTAGCTCTATTGTCACTGTGAGAAGGCAACGCAAAGCAAAGACTGCGATTCAGGGCACCACTGCAGCCAAAGACATTGTTCCCAATAAACCAAAGCTACAACCACTAGCAAGTGGGAGTGTGCATGAAGAGAGGGTCTCTACAGAAAGTCACCTCCCCGTAAATGGCAGTGTTTAGACTAAACTCGCTTCACCTCTGTCAATGTCACATTGACACAAAGTTTAAACATTACTCTTGATTTCTTTTTTTTTTGTTCTCTCCTCTGATTGAAGGCAAGGGGATCCTATCAGAAGAGTCTCCCCTGGTGTCAGTAGATCCCCCCTCCCTCCCGTCCCAGCGTTTAGTAAAGATTGTAAAAAAAAACATGCACTTTACTAAAAATAGTCAAGACGCTGAATTAATCTCAAAAATAGTCCTCTTAAAACCAGAGCCCAGAGTGCAACCCCCACCCACCCACCCTTTTTTCTTTTAAACTCCCTCACAAATGCCGGACCCCAGCCTAAACGCGATACACCTCCAGCAACGACAAGGCTGTTTAAAGTAAGCAGTTAACAAAATATTGTTAGAACGAGTTTAAGGACACAATGGCTACAGCTTGGTGCTTTTTCCACATTGGGGTTGTTTCTAAAGGGGTGTTTCTTGGAGACAATCACTTCCATTGTTGGAAAAGAAAACTAACCTTTAACTTGAGGACCTATTTCAGATGGAACTGCCAAACAAGGAAAAAATGAAATGCTAAGTGGTAACAAGTGTGCCTCAAGCTAAAACATGTAGGTCCTCGGATTGAGAAATAGGTACAAAAAGTCATAAGAAATCATGTGCTTGTATAATTTCCAGCAGCATAATTTATCCTACAGAACCATAGTAGTTAATGGCCTTGTATTTTGGAGTTTTGTGTGGATATATTCATCCGTTTGTCTTTTCTGTAACGATCCTTTGCTGAACTTAAAGTCCTTTACAATGTGAATATATTTCCACTAGCGTCTTGCAGGTTGGAATTCTTTTTTTTCTGGAATGCAATAAGGTAATAAGGTAGAATTTTTAAATCCTGGGATATATAATATTGGCTTTCCTCTATATCTGCATTTACATAATTTAAAATAGAACATCTTATTAAAAACATCAAGATATACACAGATTAGGAAACGGGTAACAACATACAAACACATAAACTAGAAATCATTTATGTCTGCATACTTATATATACAACTGTGGTACAATAAATTCTTTCAGTCATGCGCTATCTATACAGATCATATTGCTTAAAAGAAGGGGGCATTTGGTCTGGGCGGTTAAGGGCTTGGAGATGGAAATCAAAAACTGCTGAATCAAAGCGAGAACCTGATAGAAAAAAGCAGAGAACAGATGTTGCAGGACACTTCAACAATTAGGACTGTGTGTGAACTTAGGAGTGATGAATCTGGGAGAGGTCGACGGGTGGGGGAGGGGGTAAAGTGGGACAGGGAGTTACATGGATGGACCCATATATCACTGAGGTATTTACACATACTGGCTAAAGAGTACTACAAGGCAGGTACTGAAAGAGCCCTGCCTATTTCTTGACGGAGAGCTGAGCATCCACCTCCTCCTCAGGCTTCAGCACGTGCCACTGGGCGATGGGTCTCCTGGGGTTGGCCAGCATGTCGGACCAGTGGCGCAGCTCCGTCCCCGAGCTGTTGAGGCCCACAAAGACCTTGCCGATGGCATCGTTCTTGCCGATCTTGTCATAGTCCAGAACAGTTATAACAACTTGCACTTTCTGTAGAGGGGGAAAGAGAGGAGGAAAGAAGGAAACAAAAAAAGAGTGTAAACTCCATCTACTAATGTTTACTTCAATTAATGTCTTTTTTTAAAGTCTGTTTTTGTTAGCCAAAATTAACATTCATTAGATCTATACCTTGTTAAACAAGCTAATGAGTCATTATCACTGACCAGCAACCCTCCAGTTTTACCTTCTCATCATTCTGTCTTCTATGCATGATTTCTATCCTGGACTCAGTTGCTATTAGGGATGGGTAAAATGGTAAATGGTAAATGGCCTGTATTTATATAGCGCTTTACTAGTCCCTAAGGACCCCAAAGCGCTTTACATATCCAGTCATCCACCCATTCACACACACATTCACACACTGGTGATGGCAAGCTACATTGTAGCCACAGCCACCCTGGGGCGCACTGACAGAGGCGAGGCTGCCGGACACTGGCGCCACCGGGCCCTCTGACCACCACCAGTAGGCAATGGGTGAAGTGTCTTGCCCAAGGACACAACGACCGAGACTGTCCAAGCCGGGGCTCGAACCGGCAACCTTCCGATTACGAGGCGAACTCCCAACTCTTGAGCCACGATCGCCCCAAAACAGTTCTTGTTGAGAACCGGTTCCCACTGTTTCAATTCCTTGGAATTGTTTGCCATTTTTGCAAACGATTCCCTTATCGATTCCAGTCGCCCCGAATGATGTCACCACGTTGCGGAGCGTCATTTACCTGGCAGGAAACATGGCGGCTCAAACGCTCAAAAGTTTGATTAGACTTTACGAGAACGGATGACAACAGGGCAACTTGCAATACTTGCAAAGTAGATATTTCATTTAAGGGAGGAAACACTACGAATATGCAAAAGCATTTGTTCACAAAACACGCGATGACCTTAAATGAATGTCGTGTTTTTAATTTCGCTCCGGACTCGTGAATCTCAACCCAGCAGCAGCGGTAACGTTTGCACGTCCTCTCCCGTTAATGCAGCAGGTAAATAATCAACTAACAGTGCATATGATGTTAGCTGCCTTGTTACAAAACCTGCCATTACTGTGCATTTAGGTGATCATGATGAGACAGACAGAGTCTGGCTGGCTCAGATGCTGGCAGTTCTCGCTGCAGTCTACCGGTAGCGTCTCCTTTCAGGCCAGGATAGACGAATGTCACCGAGCAGTGACTAAGTTTGTGGTAAAAGGCTTGCACCCATTTGCCACAGCAGATGCCCCCGATTTCACTTTGGTAAGTGAATGTGTTTAATTGTAGGCAGGGACATTACTGGATATTCTTGTGTAATTGCTACAGAATAATTTATGTTATACTTTGTTATTGCTACAGAAGAATATTTATTTTATAATTTTACATTTACAATTTTTTTCCCCGGGGACCCTGTGACACCCCATTGAAGAGCCATAGGCTGGATCTCTTAAGATCTCACTGCTGGGTTTGTAAGGCCATGTTACTCCTAAATTTCTATCTTGCTCAAAGAGAAGATATAAAACGAAGTTCTAAGCTAATCGACCTGTGTGTTCTCCTTTTTTAAAAAGAATCTATAAGAGAATTGATAAAGAATCGAATCATTAAACAGAATCGAAAATGGAATCGGAATCGTGAAAATCTTATCAATACCCATCCCTAGTTGTTATGTCTAAGTCTAATTTAGTGATTAAGTGATTCTTAAAAGAGGATAACAACAGGTCATTAAAAGAAGGTGGGGCTTTAGTAGCTGTTGTGGAGTGCTGCTGCCATTTTTCATATACAGTCTATGGTTTTGTTGTAGAATTGAAAGGCCCGAGTCTTGTTAGGCAAACACGATTTAAAGGTCAGTTTTTAATTCTGTGCTTTTTATTTGTTTCAAAAATTGATTCACATTCATTTTCTAATAACTTTTAGCTCTAGTCCTAGCTTCAAAAACACCCAATACAATCTGAAGAAAGACAATTACATGTCATATAATGTGTTATGATCAGAGACAAAGGTTTTGATGCTTCTTTACTGACATGATCATCTCTGTGAGGTTTTCTCTTGTGATTTGTGTTTTTGAGCAGTACTTTACATATTGGACTTCTGATACAGTAGGTGTTTCTTGTTCTTTGTGGTAGGGTGGATATGTAATGCACGTATTAGAGTATTAAGCGCCAACAGTTCCTCATTATTTCTCTAAATGGTATAGTGCAGGGAATGAGGTGCTCCTTGAGACATTAGTGTTGATTAACAGTAACAAACACTCCCGATCAAGCTTGGCTTATATTCAGCGCCAAGCACAGCAAAATGTGTGATTACTCAGAGGTCTGAGACTCAGCTTCACTGTGTGTTTATTCAAAGGGACGCTGCAAAGAGGAGTGACCCGGGCGTCAATCTCTGGCAGAGAATATGAATTAGTGCACAAAGCGTCCTGATTAAGTTTCGATCCACTGGCAGACTGAGATGGAACTACCGCCACCTGCATGAGCTCTGAGTCGCTGTTCTAAAAGAGCATGCCTAATACGCCATGTAATGAAATACTGAATAAGGCTCCCAGATGGCCAGTTGGGGTTAGTGGGTTTTTAAAGGGACACTTCAGCTTTAAATTGGTCATTCAAACACGGCTTTCTTTAAAGGAAAATTAGCAGACCTTCGTGTTATTCATCACTGACCAGCAAGTACTGTTTTTTCTTGCTGTGACTGATTTGCCAATAATAATCATATTAGTGACACCATTTAAACAACAGCTCAGCAGTTTTCGAAACAAGCTTAATAGCTTTCATGGAATGAAATATGAAGATTAAATACAAGAAAAAAAATAATGTCATGAACATTTATAACATGTATTTGTCTTTTAATTCACTTTACCATCTCCAGCTGTTCAGAGGCCAGAATTTGAAATATATTTTTATACGTTTTTTTTCTTCAGTTTAACACAAGCACATAAGTGACTGTTTTTTCCCCTATTTGTTCAGTTCTATGCTCAAGTCAAATATAGAAAGGTTAAAAAAACTGCACTTAATTTGCAAACAAGCTAGAGTTTGATGTCAAATGGGCTCACGGACTATAAGGAGAGCATGTGTACATCTCAAATGGTGTCTGCACAGCTAATTGCGTGTGGGCTAAGGACACTGCGAAATAACACGAGTCAATAACTAACCTTCTGTTTTTGTTACAAGATAGTCCAATTAAAGCACTGCTTGTAATTCCCACGCAATCTCTGAGACAATTAAAATCTTTCGATTATTTACTTAGAAAGTCCCTGGGTCAGGTTGGCGTCAAAGCCAACGCTTTGCCTCTGCAGACTTCTATATGTCTGTGTAATTTAAGAATTGTGCTTGAGAACTTGATTAGCAAATTAAACTCTACTGGTGGAAACAGAACGTGTCTAATTAAGAGTCTTCCCAGTTCTGAGTGTCTTCATTTCAAATCAGATGCAATACAGCCAGAGGCCTAAAGAGCTGTCAGTGATGACAGGCTTCTTTAATTTAGCATTTAGCTCTTAGGTAGCTGGACTTTAACTGTTTTTCTACGATCGAATTAAGTCTTTTAAGTGTGTTTAATTCTCGTATTGCTTTTACTGCTCAATAAATCTAATCAATGACAATTTTTGCATTTGACCAATTATTTAATAATCAACCTGGTTCTTGTTGATGAGATGAGAAATGTAAATTTAGCCAACATACTGGCATGAGCAACACTAAATAAGGCCATGTTTGGATGGGGTTGATTGGGATCAGCGGTGTTTAAATTAAATCTGAGGCACGCTGTACCAAACCTGTGATTTTTGAAATGTGGCAGCCTTAATCAATTTGACTTAATTACTGTATTGCCTGAAGAGATAATCTTGTTTGTTGCTATCCCTTTCTGGCACAGGTTATGTATCCTTTATCCTTTTTTCCCCCATAATGTCCTGGAAAAGCATCTGTGCTTCCTTTTCTTCTCGAATCACAGCTACAGCATCTATTTTTCTATTGCTCTAATTATTGCAGCATACTTGGTTAAATGTAAATAATGATGCTGATGAATGCTAATCATTGTGATATATGCTACAAACAGCACCAAGATCCATGCTACGGGCAAGAACAAAGTGCAGACAATCACATCCGTAGAGCAATTGGCTTGTCAAATTGCAAAACCCAGCTGATTTTAAGTGAAGCGCCTCTCATTATTCTGTTATGATGAAAAGCCTCTAAACTGATCATTTGGTAAATGAGCTCCCACTTAACAATGGCTTATATGCAACCAAATGTTTGCTGCTGGTTTTTATAGTTCAGTTTTACCCAATGATATAGCACTCTGCCCCGTAGAAAACATGATTTCAGAGTTTTACGAATGTTTTGCAAACAGATGAAAAATGTACCTGGATTTGTTCAAATGGGACTTCAAAGCTAAAGGACTCGTTATAGTAAGGGTTGAGGGTGTTCTTCTTGATTGTCGTCTTCTTCTTCTTCAGCCTCTTACCATTTTGCATCAGGTGGATTTTCACATATGGGTCTAAAAAAAGGAAAAAGTTATGTTACAAATTGTTCTCAAGATTAGAATCCAGTCATGATCGCTTCAGTCAAAGAACATTGTTATTTCTTCTGCAGCAATTTATATTTGGCAATGCGACTCAGTTCTGGGACTTCCCCATCCTTCCATGTGCACAAAAAGTCCAAGTTTTAGAGAACAACATAGAAGGGAGAAGGCAACAATGCCAACAGACTTGACATTGATTAAATCTGAAACAGAAGTGGGTTGCAAAGCAGCTTGCAGTGGCTACATGGATTCTTGCTTTATAGCCACCTGTTCGCTCCATGGGCCACATTCACAAATGCATTGTACCAGCAGAAACTGGGTTTTAGCGTAAAAAAAAAAAGGTGCTCTCAGTGGCAAGACTACATTGAGAGATGGGAACTCAGGTGGTGGGAACTAAATCACGTGCACAAACTGATTTACTGATGTTCGAAATGCACATTTTAAAGCCAATTTCATCAAAATGTCCTATGTTTTGTGCTTAAATTGTGAAATAAACTAATTGCTTCGGTCTTTATAAAGCAGCACAGCTTTTGAGTTTGGGTCCAGTGAGCTGGACTGGATTTCGCAAACTTAGAGAACTCTTACATAATGTTTAGCCCATTCTATCTTCTTGTTACATCTGATTTTATTCATGATTTCCAGGTCCAAATGCTCCTTCGGTTCACAAGAATGAACACATGCTGAGGCACCACTGACAGTGAAAAGGAATCCAATTTATCTCAGCTTCAATAAAACAATCAGTGTAACTATTCTCCCAGCTGTTAACAACCTCAGCAAACTTTAGCAAAGTTGGAGATCATCAAAGGTTTGATTGTTTATATCTAACTATGCATGCTGTTCTGACTTATTTATAGAAAAAAAAACACATACAGCATTGTATAACTTTGGAATCATAAACAGGAAACTAAAAAATAAACAATGACATTTGGAGCACTGATAAAGTTGAGCTAGTTGGCCCATAATGATCTGCTATCTTGTAGCTAGCTAATGAGCTATGGTAAATCTAATGTAGACATGTTGGCATGGGTAAATTCTTAATAAATGGTCTTATTGGCAGCTATGAAACATTTTTTTATTGTAGACTTAATGTCCACACTGAATCTTCGTCAGACCGAGAGTGATTCTTTTGTAAAGCTTTAATCTTTGTGACATCCAGGACACCATGAGCCCATAGGCTGTTCGCGTACACTGTAGCCGGAGGGCTTAAAAACAACAAAAAAGTTAAAAGACAGCAAAATGCCCTGCAGAGCTCAGGGTGATCATTGTTTGTGTGCTTGTTATTATGAGACATCCCTTTAAAATAAATCTAGTCATTTGATCCATTGAGAATACAAAAATACTGATATAGTTCACCATCAGAGTCCAGTGTGTTTATATCACTCAGTTAACCTTCCCCTTTCAAGAGCCCCATTGTCATCTGTCCAAATGCCACCTCAAGTGGCACCCAAATGGTCTGCTTTGCCCGTCCTCATCTGGCAATCAGGTGGAGTGTGTGTCTGAAAATATCAAACCACCCACCGCTTCCATTTATGATGTGATGCCACTCGTCCTAATTTGTTTATGTTCTCCACATAGCTATTAAGACCAAACTGGAAAAGAGGAGAGTTTGTATCTTTCTTTGGGCATAACCTGCAACTGACACGATGGCAGGAAGCCTTTTGAATAGTCAGATAAGTATCAGAGTTTTTTGGTTTAACTGACTGATTAAAAGGACAGAATGAGGCTCCTGAATTCAACATTTAAGAGCTTCATGAGCCCAAACTACGAGCAGCCAAAGACTGCAATCACCTCCATTGTAATTTTTAGCAGACCTCCCTCTCCCCAGCCACCTCCTCCAGATTGTCCGGGGGAACACCAAGGCGTTCCCAGGCCAGCCGAGAGATATAATCTCTCTAGCGTGTCCTGGGTCTGCCCCGGGGCCTCCTCCTGGTGGGACATGCCCGGAACACCTCACCCAGGAGGCGCCCAGGGGGCATCCTTGTCAGATGCCCGAACCACCTCAACTGGCTCCTTTCGATGTGGAAGAGCAGCGGCTTTACTCTGAGCCCCTCCCGAATGGCATTTCCGCCGCTTGTATCTGCGATCTCGTTCTTTCGGTCACTACCCAAAGCTCGTGACCATAGGTTAGCGTAGGGATGTAGATCGACCGGTAAATTGAGAGCTTCGCTTTTACACTCAGCTCTCTCTTCACCACAACAGAGCGGTACAGCGTCCGCATCGCTGTGGCCGCTGCACCAATCCGTCTGCCGATCTCCTGCTCTCTTCTCCTAGTCACTCGCGAACAAAACCCTGAGATACTTAAACTCCTCCACTTGGGGCAGGAACTCGTCCCTGACCCGGAGTGGGCACTCCACCCTTTTCCGGCTGAAGACCATGGCCTCAGATTTGGAGGTGCTGATCCTCATTCCCACCGCTCCACGAATAGGTTTTACGAAAGCCTCAAAACAAGCTCATGACACCAATAAAAAGTTGCTGGCATCTTCTGTAATGGGAAATTTGACACCCAGTTGTTTCCAAGGAACCTGTGAGGTGATTTTTTGTTGTTGTTATTAAGAAGGCAGACTATGGGAAAAAAAAAAAAAAAGCTGGTATAAACTTTTTCAAAAGCAGTCGCTGCAAGCAAACATTTGGGTTTATTCTTTTTTGAAGGAATAAACTCTGAAAGTACTCCGACTTTCATCTCCAAAGCCTCTTTTTTTTCTTTTTCTTTTACAGCCTTTTGAAACTGATAAGTTTTGCTGAGGGGTGTCTACTAAACGCTGGCGAAGAAACTCACTGAAATCTTCTGCTTTTCTTCATGACCTTTGTAAATGCTCTCAGTCTCATGTTTCAAATCTTATTGAATACAACTTGAAGTTAAATGTACATTTTATTGTTCTTCAGACTGGGTCTACTTTGTAAACTGACCCGTTTGATATCCTCTAAGAGCGCTGTGTCAATCAGTTGCTCATTGGAGGCTGTACAACACAAACATCAATGAGTAGTGGGTGATGTCCAGAAAAGCATCTAATTACATCTGTAGTTCTTATCATTAAATTGATGTGTTGCTTACACACACTGTGAGACAATTTTTCTGTTGGGTATCCTGAAAACAAACTGCAAGGAGCAGTTTGGCAATGCAGCATTAATTAACATGGAAATGTCAGGTAAACCTTTCACAGTTTGTGTTAATCACAAATTCACTCCTGAAGTTACACGATTATGCCACTAAACTCACCTAAATTAATATCTTGAGCTGTATCGCCTAGAATGCCAAGTTGCTGTTAGTGCAGCAAATGGAGGAGGGGTCACATGAGATACTGAAATCAAAGATTTTTATATTTCTTCCTTTATAGAGATAGTTTTTATCATTTTCCTTAAGAAATCAATAACTATTCCTTTATTTTCATTTGTCTTTTAACTGAATGGACTTCATGCTTTAGGATTTTAGTGAAATTCTCATGATGTTTTAAACATTTATGCAAAACTTCAACAAATCTCAAACTTTTTCTTGCAGCTACAGATGAATTACAGTGAAAAGGTTAGATTTGTGTATTAATAAACTTACTGCTACTGTTCGCGGCGTGAAAAATGTAGAGCAGATTGTTGAAAATTGTGGTTACACATGGGAAGGCGGCTTAATGACGTTAAATGTTCTCCGATCTCGGCGCACGAGGAGGGAAAAAAAAAGACCACTTAGAGTCATTTATCACTTAAGACAACAGGCTCCTTGAAAAACACATGAAAAACAAATAAGCACGATAATCTCCTAGATGCAAATGAGGCAGGCTTTTGCCTGAGGATAACAACATCATCCTCCAGCTACTGAACCCTAGAGCTGTGCATTGGCATGAATAAGTAGTAAGAGCCTGAACTGGAGCCTATAATTAGTTGTTGAAACACCACTTGATCTGATAATCTGGATTCATCTCTGGGTCCCATATGCACAAAGTCTTTATAATGCTTTAGGATTTCTCATGAGCGAGCAGCTCTGAAAAAAGCAAAATTAAAAGAAAAAAAAAAAGTTCAAACTTTATGATTTTTCACAGTAGCACAAACTGAACAAGCTTAGCTCTCTTAATCTTTTATCCAATTTAGGGGAATGAGGATCTGACTGTCCATGGCAGCTGACATGAATATAGAGAGAAAACAGCGCAAACAGAGTGAGAGGGAGAAAAGCAGCAGAATAAATAGATGGCAGAGACATGAGTGAAATGGTAACAGGCTTCTAATGGAGTGGGTGTCCATTATTACTCCCCTGCTGAGAAGAGCTGGAGTGCCGGGATGAGAAAAACAGCGAGGGAGGGCTGTGTGCAGGAAATAAATACTGCTTCCAACGTATCTCATAAAGAGGATACACAGCCTCCGTATATCTCAAACAGCAGTATATGTCCCTTTGAATATTCTTATGAATGAAATCAGAGCTTCACTAACAGAACTAACACAACGAAGCTTCAAGTTGCTACAAGTAACTTGGAAGGAATGGCCATTTTGATCCCTTTAGATTTTCTGTGGAAGTTCCTTTTTCTCCCTTTTCTTCCCCCAACTCAGCTTCAGTACAGACTCCTCTGTTATTAAGTTCACAGGTCCAAAGAAGGTCAAAGATAAAAGCTTAGTAATGGCATAGACAGTGTAGAATGAATATAAGTGAGATGTCAGATTCCAGAGTTCAAAATCCATCTCTAGCTGACTTTTCGATCTTTACAGCTCACTCATAATAACCTTCTAAAATGGGTCTTATATATATGGACTATATACACTGTGCTCACCTACCCGAGCCAAAAGCCACTTTCTTCCAAAGCTGATCATCGTTCTTATATTGCAGGAAACAGAAAGTCTTGGTAGAATAAGTGTTATAAGCACAAACAAAAACCTATTGTTTTTGTCAGAGAAAGATTGACGATGCTATTTCATATAATGACAGCTCCATTTGATCACTGTGACATTAACTACTGTTTTATGCCTAGAGTTCTTCTTATGTAGCACAACCTGCTTTATGGCTCATACTATTCTAATTACATCCATAATTTACAACGTGAACACCATGTTGCATTTACTAAGACCTGAAACTGACAACTCAGACAACATATTCATTGAGAAAGAGTTCACTAAAGTCATAAACCAAGTGAGAAGTAGAGTTATTTTAAGATAGACTTCTGTGTAACTGGACATCCTTTTGCAACCAGGGGAGTTGCCCCCTGCTGGCCATGAAAAAAAGCACTGTGCAGTGCAAATGTCTTGAGCCACCCCTAATTTTTTCATGAATAAAATGGAAAGTGTGTGCAGCATCTGCAAACATGCATGGAAGCACAGAATGTAAGACAAAAACAGAGCTTATTTTTCAACTCCTAAAAGTCAGTTTTTAGTATGACCACCTTGTAATGTCTGTAAGTACTCTTCAGGCTATAGTTCTCTCGGCTTCTTGAAGGACATTTCAAAGCTATTTTTTGCTGTGTTTTGTCCCAGAGCTTCCACCATGAATTACAGAGACTCACTCCACAAGACCTGCTGCCACTGATTTTCAATCCACTATTTGTGCATACCGCAAATGTTCCTTCCTATTTTCTTTTCTCAAGAATAGCTTCTTGACTGGTGTATCGTTCAGATCCTGTGTTAGATGTTGTCTGGATTTCTTAAGAATATGACTTACAGAGACTGGTCATCTGCTGTATGGAGTTTTTGAACCTGTCACTTCTTCTTTTGTCCTCCACTTGTCCAGTTTTCTCAAATGTTTTTAAGGACACTTGGCACATTAGTGCCGAGATATGCCAAGTTCAAAGCTAATGCCTCTAAAGTCTTAAATAAGACATTTATATCCTGTAACCTCATGTAATATTGTATGTAGCAATTTAATGTAATACGTTGTAAGCGGGTTGTAAGCAGTTAAACATGCTAATACTTGCAACTTATGATAAAACAGACCAAAACACTCCATGATCCATTTCTCACACTTCAAGTGAAGACAATGGTTTTTAATTCTTTGTATATTTAATGTTAAATATACAAAGAATATATCCCTAGACTTTCACTATATACGGGAGGGGATTAGCGAACAGTCAATAATACTATCTAATATTGCATACAGCTGTGTATATTAAAATAATGGTACTACAGTGGCTGCGTGTAACTCTTATATTGGTAACTGTGGCTGAAAAGACACCACACCACAGCTGAATGGGATTATGCAAGATAACCCTTTCTCAAAAAAGAAAACACCTGTGGTGCCTCTGCAATCTAGGTGCACTTATCTCTCCAGCCAGCAGATGAGAGTTTGGCATTATTGAGTTTTGGGACGCTCGCTGTACCTTCTATCAAGCCCATTTTACCACCTCCTCCTGGACGGATGTAATCTCTCCCATTTTATGGATGAATGACAGTGCTTGTGATGCAAGAGCGGTTACTCACATGTGTGTACAGCACAGCGGCTCGTCTTTGCTACCCTTAGGGGTTACTCATTGGAGTCCTGGATCTTGGCCACAGTTTTATGAGGCGATGCGCTATCAGCCGTCCGTACATTTCCCACAGGAGGCAAGATGCAGGTTTATGGATAGGCAGGGAGCTCTGAGTCACATCAGCTTTAGAGTTAAGTAGAGCTACTAAAGAGGTCTTATTTTAAAAGTGGTTACTTACACATAGGATTTCAAGCTGTGAATAATTACCATCTGTGACTCATTTTGAATATTCTAGTCATCAAACCTGAAGCTACAGTGCAGAGATATAAAACGCACAATTCGCTCGGACGTTTCCTTTATCTTTGGGTTTGGCTGCTAAGGGTTCTGGCAGAGTTGTGCCAAATGAACACCAATACAAGCAGGGTTAAATATAGCCTGGCTGTCATCTTAGCTTTCCTCCCATCATTTTGGATTTTCCATGGTGGGTGCACCCAGGGGTGACTGTCGGTTTAGTTTTACACACTCAGCTCAGCGGTGAATCACACACGTTTCACGCATACACAAGTGTTTACAGTGAAACTGCTCTCTGGGGCGCAGGCCCACGTAAAACCACCTCCATGAAATCTGATGGAAGTCTTTTTACGATGTTATTTTGTATTCTACTCTCTACGGAGGCTCAAAAGTGCCAAAAAAATATATAATAACTGTAATTGAATGCATTAGAATTACAATAAAAAGGTAGGCTTTAATTATAGCATAAAATGTAACAAATGATGAACCTGCTGTTTCATTTGTTGACCTTTGGATTTATTATTTTTATTTATTTACTTCACATTTCATTTTCTATTTAATTCTGTTTATTAATTTACTTATTTTTAGTTTTAGATTTATGGTGCTGTGGAAAAACTGCAGTAGACATTTATTGTGTAGGACCAGTCTCCATCAAAGACCCACGCTACTTCTATAATGTTAAAGTGTAAGCTTTGGTGAAGCCAATCCATAACTGTTCTAGTTCTTGTATAATTTGGCATGCCTTGGCCTTTTCTCCCTGCTTCCCTTCCTTAAGAATGGCTTCTTGACAGCCACCCCTTCCACTGAGACCGTTTCTGATGAGGCTTCAGTGAACAGTAGATGGATCAACTGAAGGGATCCTGTGTCAGGTCATTGCTGTTTCTTAAGGAGATGATTTTCAGGTACTGCTCATCTGGTGTAGACAGTTATTTTGGATTGCCATTTCTTCTGTTGTCCTCTACTTTCCCATTTTCTTTAAGGACAAACTGCAGATATGCCAAGTTTTCATCTTTTTATGGTTGAAAGATTCATAGGTCAATTTTAAGTGACTGAAAATGGTCAGGTACACACACTGGACTGACAATGAGCAAAAAAGCAGCCAGCGCCCCCCCAAAAACTTCAGAAAGCCTGCAGATCTGTTGCTTAAGACTACTTTGAAAATTTACACGAAACTCTGACTTACTAGATAAAAAATATAAAGAAATGAGGTGGAAGTTCAACCCTTCTTTCCTTTTCATTATCCCAATCTTTACTTTTCCGCACAACTTTTTTTTTGTATTTTTAAATATTATTTATCCACTTAATGCAAATGAGGGGGTCGTCATTCAAAGTGTATAACTGGTCTACTTTGGGGCTGTTGTAAGACCGAAGCCGCTCAGCAGTCAGGAAATGGTTTTTTAAGTAACAAAACACAGATAAAAGTGAATTAGATATTAGACCTGCATTTATATTAAGCCTTTTTAATGCCTTTAATGCCATATCACTGTCCGATTTACTTCTTACTTTTCCTTTTTTTATTTTGGAAATGGCAAAATTCATAATGTAAAAGCTTGGAAATACACTGTAACTTTTCTAGTTATTATTTCTTACATCTATAGACGCAAAACATAATAAATTCTGCCTTCTCTAATCCCTTTCAAATTGCCTTCTTCTCTCAGGCCTCGTACATCATCCTAATGATCCCTCATGCCCACTACCTTGCTGAGATGACGGGAACCTTAGTCTGACCAGCCAGAGGAGCAAAACAAATAAACCTCTCCAACCCGAGAGGCTTGATAGTGCGCTGGAGCACCAGGTTGGGGCAGTGCGGCTTCATTACCGCTGACATGGTGCCTGTGTGCTTTGATAACCTCCCCCACTGCTGGCCATTACCTGGTTATATGCCACCTCACAGCCGCCTGGGATGTCTTTGAAGATACAAAGAGAGAGGACGAAACATTTTAACTGCCACTACTTCTATAAGCCCGCCGGTACTTATACTGAGTTGCTTCCAAACACTTAGCCTTTGTGTTCCCCACCTCCGAGTCTGACTCACCTTTCATTTCCCTTGGAGACACTACAGTAACGTGAAAAGCTGTATTTTAAGATTTAAACAGAGTAATTTTCACAAAATAAAATGATATGTGCAGGAGGTCAAAAGAGATGTTGGTGATTCAGTTAGAAGCTTTCAAAACTTTAAAATGCATCACAAGTTTCAGAGTTTTTTAAATCCTGACTGCCTGCAACTAAACGTAACGGATCTATTGTAACTATACATTGTGGGGTCGGCTAAAGTGGAAAGAGGAGTAACCTGTCTGTGACGAGGATTATTTTGAGACGACAGCTAAAGAACATGGTGCCTCGCTGCATGTTAAGCAGGAGCAATTCTGAGAGGCGCCAGAAGTCAAGTGTACTTTTAAAACTATTACTTCAAAAGTTTGTTTTCCTAAGAAATGCAGCACGGTGGTAGATTTGGGGCATGCTTCATGAGGAGCAAATCAAAAGAATTATTTCTGATTATACATTGGTTAATGATAATTCCCACATCTTCCTCTGTGAGCCATAATTAGGCATGGTAAACAGGATGACAATAGAAAAGAAGGCTGATCCCAGGCCATCAATTACTTGTCCTCCTCCTTAAGTTCTGGCTGAGCCACTCTGTGGATGGAGGCTAATTATTGTTATTAGAGACCTGCTTATTATTTCATCCATCTGCTGCACATTTAAGTCCATTCTGGGAGCAGAAAAGTAGACACTACTAACAAAAAACAAAGCCCAAACTGCAATTTAGAGTATATTCTGGTTGTATGTAATTACAAACATGCACTGTGCCATTACAGTATGCTAATAATTCACCCTGAAACCCACAGATGAGTGCACACAGATGAAACATGCTCCAATTAAACATGACATATGGTATATGGTGTCAAACTGTCTGGCTTTCCTGGCATTTCCCTTCACTGTAAGAGGAAACCTGGCCTTCAAATTGGAAAGATTTCACACCATTCTAATACTGGCTGGTCCGTGTGGCTGATGGCTCAAAATGCTGACAATCCCACGATGCAAATGGGCACAGGTGAGTGCTAATGCCAATATCAGAAAATTGCAGCGGGGGTGTTTTGTTTTTTGTTTTTTACCAGCCAAATGGCTCCTCGCACTGGTCTGACAGATGAAAGGGAGCTCGGAGCCATTAATGTGCACACTCTTACTGTACCGCAGGATGTTTGGGGTTATATGGATAGACTGGATAGACAAACAGAAAGCAAGTGGACCCGGGTGTTGGTGATGGCTGCTGAAAGAGTCGGAGCAGCTATTTAAAAATGTAAAAAGAAGCCACTGAAGAAAGTCAGAGGAAAAGCAGGAGGGAAAGATTCAGCTTATTGTGTGATTTCTTATTTTATGGTGTCTGTATGACGACTGATATGATCAAAAAAATAGATAGCACCAGGTCCAGAATAATGAAACTGTGTTTGTTTACTGCATCGGGGAATGGATCCATGAAAACCTTCCGTCATTATTAAAATGCTCCTTATATTGATGGATATTAGTTAAGTTGTCATGTATGTCATAAAAACACTAGGTTGCATAACACAAATGGGTCTGATAATGTCAGACTGCACTATATCAGTTATAAATAGCTTAAATTATAGTCTGATGACTGTAGATGGTGAAGCTGGTGATGCTGTGGGAATGTGCTGAATTCTGATGAAGCCTATCTTTGCTCAACAAAGCTCTAAATGGGACTTTGATATTGTTCTATCTACATCAACCATCAATCTTTTTAAATTATTCATGCTTTTACTGAGCTTTGATCATATTACAGAAGAGTACAGAACACACTGCATTTCATAGTTTCTCTGTTTCGAGCATGTTTTCCTCACAAATGTCAACTTTTATCTGTAACTGATCGCACAGTGAAAAAAGCCATCTCAGGTTGGAAGTACAGTCAGGTACACAAGTATTTGGACACCATTCTTTTTCTGTTCACTGCCAAAGTTGATATTAAATCAAATAATTGTGATGTGATTGTGGTGCAGACTTTAGGCTTTAATTCAAGGGGGTCAATAAAACTATAGCACTTAAACCAAATAAAACCATATTTATGCAGAGTCCCCTATTTCATTCAAGTCTGTAGTTCATAGAAAAAAGACCAGTAATGCCAGTGAGTGTGTGTTGAATCCCGGTTACTGTAATAATAATTAATTAACAGTAGTTTCAGATTTACGTTTAGTTGAGAAGTGTACCCTGATCATAAAATGTTACAAATAATACTTAACTGCACCCTGAAAAATAAGAACTTGCTAATAACATTTTTAAAAGGAACCCCAAAATTGCAAAGCCTCTCATTTTATTTATTCATTGTTGCACACTGGTACCCATACATCAATGAAAGTACACTGCTGCATGTGGTTTAGGCACTATCTATGTTTATCCATCACACAGTACAGGTTTTAGTCAAGACATCTTCTTTCTAAAACACTCAATCAAACCCAGTGAGAGTCATGAAGAATTATCTTTGGAATAACATGGAGTTCTGATGGTCTTAGTAAAAAGTAGCCAAAGACTAAATCAACATCCACACAGGATTCGCAGCAACCTGGCAGCCAGAAACCACACAGAGTCAATGACATTCAACGACTTCAAGTGATGACAGGCAAAATAACCACTGGTGACACAAAGTGGACGGGAGTTGAACTTTTCAAAGCTCAGAGACAAGCAATTGAAGAGTCTCCAGATAAAAGGGAAGAATATCGTCGACTGACGTAAGACTGGATAGTAAACACATTTGAGGATTACCCGAGCAACAGACAATCTGCTATGGACCAACCGTCAGCTGCAAAGTGATGTGTAACTAGCAAATTGATTCCAGTGTGGATGTTTCTAAACTTCCACCCATTATGTGAACCACAGTTATTCTGGAAGCCTAAACTTACAGAAGAACGGTGTTAAGTTCTTCTAGATCGTTCAGCAATCATTCAAACTTCCTGCCAGCTACCTTGAAAAACTGGTATTATTTTAAAGGCAAAAGATGGTCACATTTATGGCATGTTACATCAAGTTAACTGATTAATAAAACCTGTCCATGACTTTATTGTGCAGCATGGCATGTCTGGTTTCAGAGCTGAAATGTGAAAGCAGATGCCTCTGCTATGCAACTCTGCCCACATTGCTAAATTGCCCCCAAAGGAAATATATAGTTTTACAAAATGAGATTGTGTTGTTCCACTTCATAGTGAGAAAGACATTAAAACTTTAATATTGGTCTTTATGTCCAAAAGCACAGTGGATTTCAGTGTCATGGGACTCTATTAAAGTTCAGTCATGTTTTTTTAGTCCCTAGATGAAACATCTGTCCTCTCTGGCTGAAAGAGACACAAAACAAGTCTGTCTGTTTTTGTGCCGTTTGTTTATGTTCCAGTCAGCTGTGGGTGGAGGACTTCCATCCCTCTCATTCAGTTACCATGACATCAGATCCTCTATTCAGACTTGACTGTATTGTGATAAATGTCAACTATTGATCTTAATCCTGTAGAGTTGGAGCTATACCACAGCAGGACAATTCTTTCATTCTTTCAAGCTGTCGAATTTTTTTCATACATACTCTTTTATTCCATGCATTCATTAAGAGGGAAGGCACTGTCTTTATGAGCGTGTTACACTCATTACTGTATTACTGTATGTGTTCTTCAATGTGTGCTAGACAACTTTTTTTTTAAACTTAAACATATTTTGCGAACCTACAGTTGCAGGGTTACACTTGAATATTGGTAATATATTAATAAAAACATTCAAAACCAAAGGAGCAAGTGTGCAAATCAAGTCATGCCTTTTACTACGTAGTAAACAGAGCTGCAGCATGTCAAATACAATGTGACAGATCAAAGTGCATCTCTGAGTCATAGCGATCAATTTTACAACAATGGCAATCATTTTTCATGGCAAATGTCTGAAGAGATTGTAGCATAACTTGAAAACTGAGACCATCCATGACTCCCTCAGTTGCCTCTAACAGCATGATGAGTAACACTGACAATAGGTGAAACACTTGGACTGAATTTTGAGAGATAATCCATAAAATGTTAGAGGAACTGTTAATATTGCAGAACATTAGCATTACAAGGACATTAAATTCATGGAGCGATTGTTTAATTTGTGGCATCAAATCCAACCCTCTTCGGGCTAATCTAGAAACTAAATTGGTCATTTTCATATGAGTTTATCAGCTAATGTTAGCATTGCCAGAATAAGTCCTTCTGGACGCAAGTCTCACACACTGGATCGAATCTGGATCGTTCTTTAAAGATCCCGTCTAAATGATGGAGCCATAACTTTAATATCGGTGATCCCTGGGTCATTTAAAGCTACTACAGTAGACTCACAAGCCAAATCAAATATAAAACACTCAAAATAAGATTTTACTAAAATGTTATTCTCCTACGGCACGCTAGCACAGTTTCACAACATGATTAGCTAATCAGCTGCAGCTACTTACTCTTTAGGGGTGAGATAACAGCCATTTTTAGCATTTTTCTTTGGATTTGTCTACTGAATCATGTCAGTGCCATGTCTCTTCCTTATAAGCTATCCCTCATTACAGTTAGCTGGCTAATCATATCTTGTTTGCTAATGTTATCACTAGCAAAATCAATCTCAGTAGAAATGCTAGCTGGCTGATGTAATCCATGATACTGAGTTGTGCATAAAGTCAGACAGGACTGATTTAACCATCAGTAAATCATATAATGGCACAATGCAAAGACGTGTAATGAATATTTGATTTCTATATTTATAGCTAACGCATGGCAATAGCTATACGATTAGCTACACATGCTTCTAGCATTGATATCTTTGTGGGATCCAAGTCAACTCTGTTGTCATTGCACTGTGAGTTATGTGAGCTATAGAAAGATGACAGCATCATCATGGGTGCCATTAACTGCGTTTCTTTTGTTACAATATAAGCAGTTTCTCAGGGATATTTAGAGACATTCAAAAGATCTTTTTCACAATCAGGTATCTGTCTGGGTGCTGAAAAGAGGAAGAAAAGCTTGCGATGTTGTAGGAGAGGTGAAGTGAGTGCTGCAGTTTGTGTGTCATTACAGACAAAGGCCCTGTCAGAGGAAAAACCAGTTGGCATATGTGCACACCCTTTCAATTCTCCTCACCTGACAAGCCTCCAACATCCATTTTCTTGAGGTTTTTGGCCTCAAGGATGACCACGGTCAGCTTGCCAGCAGTGGGGACATATCGCAGAGAGAAGCAGATATCACCCAGTTTTTCTTGCTGTTGGAAAAACAGAGACATTGCAGAGGTGAGAAAAACAGCTACTTGATGCAAATTTACTCCATCACATGTTCACACCATATGAGGATACATCAGAGAGAAAGTTGCTCATAAACATGTTTACTTGATTCTGCTCTCCACGAGCAGAAAGGGAAGCTTTTAACATGCAAAGCTGCAAGTAGCAGGGTGTCTGTGCTAAAAGTCTAATGGTATTAAAGGTTAATGTACAGGATGCTGACACACTGAGTCATAAAGCTGGTTATAGTAATTACAGTCTAAATCATGATGGAGAAAGATATTTGCTTTAAGTGCACAGATTGGAAGCATTGTAGACTAAATCTAGGAGGGCTGGCACAGAAGACTCTGTGATCAGTGTGAAACTGATCCATTATCAGAAATCCTAACACAGAGCAGTGTCCGTCTGCATCAGTGTAATTAGAGTTTCTGATCTGAAAAACATAAGGTGGAGAATATTAGTAGTGCTAAATCTACAAGCTGGCACAATCTACTGAAAAATTACTGCTAATGAAGCAGGGCACATTTTAAGCATTCATATTTACAGGATACAACTGTGCAGAACATATGGAGATCACAATAAAAAAACCCAAAATTAACAAAATGTGGAGATACTAGTTTTTCAGACAAATTTGCCTTAATAAGTGGAGCATTTTCCAGTGTATTGTACTCCACTGATCAAGACAAGCTGTTAACAATGTAATCATTATGTGAGCCAGCTGTCTGCTGCCCTGATAAATAATTTCAAAATACAGGAAAGAAAAATTAGGACAAAAACACTCTTCGATTACAGTGTAATTTGTCTAAACAGAGAAACTCAGCTGTCGCAGTGTTATACTTGAACTTGATTTCTTTAATGAAAGTCAAAATAGTTGGAATAAAAAAAACCAAGAAAGTGTGAAAAGAAGAGGAGGATGCATTTAAGTTACAAAGCACACAAATTAAATCGAAAATTGTTTTTTTTTGCTAGGTGGCAAACAGAAATGCAGCATGTCAAATGTAATGTTTCAGATCAAAGTGTATCTCTGAGTCACAGCTTCAGAGTCAAAGCAATCAATTGTACAACAAGCGTCCTGAAGGTTTTCAATCGTGTGCCATGGATTTGATTCCTTGTTTGCAGGAAAAGCCCTGCACTGCACTTCACTGCTTCAAGCAAAGCACCATCACGACACAGGCTCATTATCTGAGACTGAAAAGAGATCGGTTCATATTCTCTCCATATCCTTTATCAACACCTGAAGCAGACACAGCCAATAACTCCCGCTTAGGTCGCACCTGTTTTACATCTGGTCATTTCGAAAAGAGGTTATAAATCAAAGGCAATCCAGATCCGAATATTGACTCTTCATCTTCCATCAACTTCCAATCAAGGTCTATTTCCTCATGTAGAATAGGAGTGCTGAAAATGGCTGCAGTGTGTTTTATATTGTAATGGACCCTCCCCTGCATTTCATTTGTCATCTGCTCCCCTGACTTGTAGCTGCTTTAAAAACCACAGACTAAATAGTCTTACTTTGATGATGGGAGTCGCATTTTAATGAACACAAATGCATTCTCCTCTTGAGGCTAGTAAAAGAAGCAGTGACAGTTAATTATGCCTGTCAAGAGCAGTGACCGAGCTCTTTAATATTTTCTTTGAACTGTAAAAGGTCAGCCGCTGCTTCTTCAATGGAAAGGGCATTTTAGGGACTCCGATACTTCATATTTGACCTTAAAAATAAAGAGGATTGTGCTACTTGTGTATAGGTGAAGAAGAAGATTTTTACCTGAAAGCAGCTTTCTTTTCTCTCTTTTTTGAATATGCTTTCAGTGCCTTCTTTGCATTACAGATACTTAAATGAGACTTATTATATTTTCCCCTTTTTTGTCACCAATCACTTCGCTAGGTACACCTCTTCAACAGTTCATTCACAGAACTATCTAATCAGTAGGGATGCAACGATACTCGTATCGATATTTAACCGTTTGATATAGTGCTTTCGGTTCGGTACGCATATGTATTGAACAATACAAAATTTTTAAATTTATTTTATCAACTTTTCTTCTGACGATGCTGTTTGTGTTGAGAGCTCAGTGGATCTGCGTTCGACTACTCCGCCTAGGCTACACTGTCGAGCACAGATTCACTGAGCGCAGCACAAGCTAGCAAGACAGAAGCTAAGCTCATTGCAACATGACAAATTGAACCTCCCCCACCCTCATTCAGATCTGGCCTTTGGAACTATTTTGGTCTTCATGTGTGTCAAGTATGACCCTGAAGGTAAGCGCGTCATGGACAAAAGTAAAACAGTATGTCGGATGTGCCACGCAATGCTCAATTATATTGGTGGGAACTAGTGTGTTAGCGCAGTTAGCTCGTTAACGTGTTGACGCCGTCCAGCCCCACGCACGGGGCGATCCGCGGTAGCTCGTTAACGGAGATTTGCCGTGTTGTGGCGTTAACGTCATTTCAGATTAACGCTGACAGCACTAGTGGGAACACAACGAATATGACTGCACATTTACGCCGACATCATCCTCGTGCAAAGACAAGTGCAGGCAGACAAAAACAACAAGCATGCATGCTACAAACTTTACCCGAGTCATTTAGACAGCTGTTAGCACATGATTCTCCTCATGGGGACCTGATATGTTTAATATGCTGCTGAGAATATAGCCCAGAAGAAGCGTATAGTATAGCTTTTATTTTTGAAAGAGCCATTTCTCTGTAATAAACTCTCTTTTCCAAAGATGAGTGATTTCTCGATCAGATAGATTTATTTTTTTATTACTTTGTTGTTTAAGCAACATTAAATTTAAAAACTGTACTTTTGAGTTAAAATATATATTTATAATTTTAATAAATGACTATTTAAAAACGCATGAACATTTTTTTGTATCGAAAAAATATCGAACCGTGACCTCAAAGTATCGAACCGAACCGTGAATTTTGTGTATCGTTGCACCCCTACTAATCAGCCTTAGGCCTACATTTGGGCATGTAGATGGTACCATATAGACTAGGCTGAGTATTTCAGAAACTTCGGATCTACTGGGAACTCCAGCTTACAGAGAATGGTCAGAAAAACATCCACGAGCGGTAGTTCTCTGGGACAAAATGTAGAAGAGAATGCCTAGATTGCTTCAAACTGAAGGGAACAGTAAGTGAAATTAACTACTTCTTACAACCAAGGTATGTAGAAGAACATCTCTGAATGCACAGGACATCTAAGCTCAAAGCAGATGGGCTACAGCAGCAGAAGAAACACACCCATCAGCTACAGGAAACTCATGCTACAATGCACACAGGCTCACCAAACTCAGAGACTAAAAGATTGGAAATACATCGCCTGGTCTGATGTGTCTCAATTTCTGATGCAACATTTTCATGTTTGGGTTAGAATGTGGGGTCAACGAAAACATGGATTCCTCTATCCTTATATCAGTGGGTCAGGTGTAATAGTTTCTTGTCATACTTTGGACCTTTTGGTACCAACTGAGCATTGTTTGAACACCAAAACACCGAAGCCTACACAATTATTACTGCACCACCAATCCCTTTATGGCCACAGTGCACACCAAAGTGTACATATGCTTCTTGAACATGCTGGTAAGTTCGGTGTACTCAAATGGCCTTCATAGTCACCAGATCTCAAATCTGCAGCAACTGCGTGATGCGATCAAGCCAATATGGTTCAAAATGTGTGAGGAATGTTTCGAGCACCTTGTTGAATCTGTGCCATAAAGAATAAAGTCACCCGGGGTCTGTCTTACAATGATTCATTAATCAATGTTTAACTAAGAATAAGGAATACCAAGCATCACTTCAGTGTATAAGCCTGTCGGGTAAAGCTGCGCACAAGCTCACAAAAGAAAGTAACGTGATGCCCTTCAGTTTGAAAAACACCACCAACCTATTCTGCACCGTTATAATTAACCTTTAAATCAACCTGCCGTAATGCTAAAAATAAGGTTGGCAACACATGCTATATGCCATGACATTTACCATGAAAATTGAATCTCCTGGATTGGTGGCTGGGAAGTTACACGTCTGTTAATTGAAGGGGAAGTGCGGACATATGATTAAGTGACATTTCCAGAGGAGATGGATTACATCGTCGACCGCACCGCATTTGCAGTACAAGTTTGCTGAGCAAAATAAAATAATGCTTCTGATATCACTTATGCCCTTTTCATTAAAACTGCAGCTGCTAGATGTACAAATCTGTGCCTCGGCATGAGACAGGTGTCACAAAGTGATTTCAAATTGAGTTTATTTCTCATTTTATGAGGTGTAATTGCAAATTTTGGCAGACGTCTTACCTCCTCCTTCTCAGCGCTCTGCAGATCCCGCCACTCCTCTGTTATGTGGCTGAAGTCCACCTTGTTCATGGGCACCTTGATGTCGCCAATGGCATCATGCTTGGAGAAGCGGTCAAAATCGTACACCGTCATCACCAGTGTCTTCCCGCCAAGCTCTACATACGGGACCTGAAGTAGAAAGAGGCAAAGCATTTATGGCTCACCCAGGTGAGGTTGATTATATCTATTTAACAATGTAAAAAGCCCAGAACCTGATATTATTTCAGGATTATACAATTCTTAAGCTTATATTTGACTAATTTTAGCAGAAATTTATTTTTCTTTCTTTTTTTGTAGCCTACAAGTTGCTCAGACGACTCTTTTTCAAACCAATGTGACCACTAGAAGAAAAAGAAAAAAAAAGCTTTGGCATGATCTTGTATGAAGTTTAATTTTTAGATCATTGGTATGTTGTCACAAGCTCATGTGCTCAAATCTTTTCAATTGATTCGTTCTTCCTGCAAATGGGGGGCAGTAATGGGGCAAACCCGTCTGTATAACCCCGATGTTGACAAACTCAATGCACACATGAGTAATAGGCAGTGGATGTGCTTTCATTGTGGGTAGATTTATATCTAATGAAAGGAAAAAGTTACAAGAACCAAACTATAGAGGCTGCCCACTAGTGACCAGAGCATTCAGGTATGCAGTCTTTTTGAGCCTGTTTGAATTTGCAATAAAAGTTATTTAAAGGCAGGGCAGAGAACAGAGTGAATATAGTGACAAAGCAGTTTAGCATGAGCATAAGGGGATGACTGTCATGACTCTCGAGTCCAATGTTAAAGTTGTTGCTTTAATTCTCTTGGCCAGCAGGGGGCGACTCTTCTGGTTTTAAAATAAAGGAATTTGTGAAGAAATTAGAACTCCTCACTTCATTTTTGACCCTATTAAACGCTTTCCTTGTAACTTTATGGCATCAGTCACTAATTTTAAGTCAAATTCAATGGAACGTGAACATTTTTTTTATTATAGCCAAATTTAGGAAAAAAAAGGCTAAAAATTGAGCTTCACATTAATTTGCTACAGTTTTCGGTATGTTGTTTCTTCATTGTGCAGCTATCAGCTGAAGTCGGCTCTTCAGTTTTACATTTCACTTAAACCAAAACTAGCATGCTAATGACATAACAGAGACACCTGGTCTAAAAGAAGAGGGTGACAGTTAAAATGTTCTTCTCAATGCTTCAAAACAGTCACCAGTTTGTCTTTGTTTATATGCAATCTATGACATTTAAAAAATCTTTGAATCTTTATTGTTAACCAAATAAAAAATGAAAAACATCTAACTATATCCTGATAAATCTCTGAATTATATGAAAAACAACTGACATATGACTGGATAGCGAGAGGAGTATCTTTTAATAAGACTGTCCTTGACCTTATCTCCCATAAACATCTCATCTTTTTGACGACATCACCACTTCTTATAATCCCATTTCCTGTTTGTTTCCCCCCACGATGCATCAGAGATTCTGATTTAAGCACTACAAAAACACACACAAATAAATTCTGCATAGATATCACATCACATTATGCTTAACTTACACCAAACACCTGCGCTCTCCGCTCTTGGTTGAATAACAAAACTTTCCCCACTACTGAGCAGGGGCCACACATCCATTACAGCCGAGGCAAGGCCAGGGTGTGGCGGTGCATCTGCCTGTGTTAATCCCAATCACATCGAGCCTCAGTGTGTGTTTGTGTGTGTGTGAGTGTAACTGTGCGTGTGAGAGATATTCTGTCAGGAGCTTGTTAATGTGCCAGCTGGTTGCTGTCTCCACACCTTCCCAGCATTCAAGGCTGCATGCAAATTGGATTGTCAGTGGAAGCAAAAGATCTCCAGCAAAAAGAAAAAAAAAAAAGAGTTTGTGATGCGCAGATGTTTCTTAAAATTCAGTGGAAGCAGATTAAATGTTGCTTTTATTGTAAGGTGCACCTTGAAGGTGAACTGCTCATTGAAGACGGGGTTGAGGGTCTTCCTGTGGACCTTGGTCTCAAATTTCTTCTTCTTGTCAGGCAGCAGGTAGACCTTTACGTATGGGTCAGATGTGCCACCCATGTCCATAGCAGGCAGCTCGGCCGCCTGAATGATCCCCACCATGAGCTGAGAAGGAAAAGGGGACAAGCAGAATCGTGAGCGAAGACCTTTCAGTGCTCATAGATCCAAATCATCATTACTTCCCCTGTCTTCCCACCAACACCCTTATAAAGAAATCATATCTTGGTTAAATTGCCTGTTCATTGCTCTAAGATCTAAAGAAAATGTGATTTTCCATCCTTATCTTTTAATATCACCAGCATTCATTGCTTTATAATGGTGTCCTGAAGATGATTCAAATCTGAAGAGTTGTTAAAGGTCAGCAAGTGTCAGACTTGGAATAAGCGGACTGTTTTTCTTCACATACGGCTGATAATTGATAACCACAATGGGGGGCCTGGGAGGCTGATTGACCTGCCAGTCAGAGCCTCTACTCAAAGGCCTCTCCAGAGGCCCAGCTAGTCAGTCAATCAACTTCGTATCAGGCACCCATCAAGCGGCAATCTGGAAGCCGACCAGGGCACTCAGCCATGGAGCTCTACAGCTGTCAGGAGCCGCATCGGTGTACTATGTGGTGCTACCACTGACGCAGTGGCAAATAAACAGTGACCTCCAGCCCAATCAGCATTAACCACCAGCATGATTTCGTTTTTGTTTTTTTGTTTTATATATAATATGCTATACGATTTCTGACAGCAGACTCAGAGCAAAAGCTGAGTTATATTTACATGTGTGGAGACATTGAGATGGACAAAAATGAAGGAATTCCTTCAAATCTAAATACATCCTGGAAAGAAGCACTTTTAAATCTTTAAATATAAACTTAAAAACTGGGTTTGTGGCTAAATGTTATACTTATTTAATAACTTTATTAACTTATTTACATAAGTTGCACATTTTACACATTTTTTATATACAGATAGATAGATGCTCTTTTGTCTTTTTGTTTCATCAAACCTTCCATCTAGATTTTATGTAATCACACGTATTTAGTCAAGCATGAACTTCCATCAAAGGTGAAATATAGATAGGCTTTGATAAATGATTAACTGATTTTGAAGACATGTTTCCAGAAGTGCACACCCCTTTGATTTTCCTTCCTGAGCCACAGATTGATGTCTTCTTGGGCTTGAATCAGCTACATTACATAGCATAATACTGAAATTTGTTCACTTTTGAATTGTTTAAAAGATTTGGAAAAGTTTAGCAGCTCTGAAACACTTTTCTAACAGCTGTAACAACAAAGTGTTTTGAATGTCCTACACCTCTGATGCTCTCCTCCAATGCAGAACTCACATTTCAAGTTAGAAAAGCTCATTTCTCAGTCACTTTAATGGCTCAGTCACACTGGGGTAAGAATACAATAGCAACCTCCTTGTATCTTGGAAAAATCACTGGGTAACCAGTGATTGATTTTAAAAACATTTTTCATTGCTGTTGGAGACAGATTGCAAGAAGTTACAGTCACCAACTCGTCACCCAGAGGTTGAGCGTGTAACACCATCATAAAACGACCGCACAGGTTGCCTCTTGGGAGTTAACCTGTCTCCCAACAATCAGACTCAAACAGACTGGCGAAGATTAACAGATAACTGACGTCTTATTTATATATGAGACTAATTACAGCTCTGCAATTAATCCAGATTAGCTTGTCTGTGACATGTCTTTTTGCAATAGGGGACTTGACTCAACTGGTTGCTAATTGGTTGTATTCTGATTATATTTCTATGTAAAAAGAAGCTGAACGCCTCTGTGCAGTTACATTGCAGTCCTGTGACAACTACGCCACTATTTCTGAATTTGTTTTTCAAATCCATAAAGTTCTGGCTAGACTCTGAATGCAAGCAGTTAAAATGAATCTCCGTGTATGCAGACAGTCACAGACTTTTCACTTTTCTCAGAACATAAATGGGCCGGCTCATACATCAAGTGAGGATGTGCAGGTCTAATGTATGTCACAGATGCAAAATATACTTTAGCTTTAAAAACTGTCTGCTTGCCTCCACACATTATGTATGTATAACTTGATGAGAATTAACTAACTATAACTAATGAGAATATTTCTCCCTTAAAAACAGCTTTTACTCTACAAAATGTTTACATACCCAACAGTACAATGAGCTAAAAAGCTTCACACTTATTTGTATTTAATGTTCTAGATACAATATTTATTCATTGATAATTCAATAAAACATGATTATTGCACAGGTTTAGGTCAGAATGACATCTGTACCATTACTTGCTCCATATTTGCATAAGGACAGTAGTAAGAGTCAAAAAGGTTAAAGCACAAATACTCACATTAACAGACATTTTACATGACAGCAGCAAACATTAAACAAATACACAGTGGAAAGTTTGGGACTGCTTTGATTGCTGTTCACCAGGTTATGCACAACATTTTCATGACATTTCCAAAAACACACCAGTTATTACTGTGACTTGGCGTCATTTACCTTAACCTAAATGGAACCATGTTGTGCACTGTAGTGCTGTGAAGCGGCACTTGGATTTTAAGTGTAGCAATTTATCCTCCCGCGCTGTCCTGCTGATTTCCACCCATCCATCAGCACAGTCAGTGGGAGACACAGCATGTCACACCATCTTTACTGGGAGAGGCACCGACGCTCGAGAAGAGATACGAGCGGGACGTGGCTGGAAATGTTGATGGGCACTTTGCTGCTTCTGCTAATTGTACCTTTTCCAATCCTGTATGACACTCCATGTCTACAGAACAGACTGACAAGAGTTGTTTTTTTTCAAAGCTCATTAAAAATCCCACTGTTTAAAACCACACCTCGAAGACAGCTACTCTGGCGTTGAAGGTGATGTCTTTAAATATTTGTTTTCCCCAACTAACAAGGTAGAATTAATGGAAAAAGCACTTTAAATATAGAAAAGCTGAAAATCTTGCATTATCTCTTTCGTGTCTGTAATCATGTATGCATACTACAGTTAGTGTTCTAGTTTTAAAAGGGTAAATAAAAAGTGAATCATTAATAAACAATGTTATTTTCCTTGTGGCTTTCAAGAAACATAGATGCATGTCATTAGCATGTTATTACAGGAGGTTTCTTCCTGCTAAAAGGGAGTTTTTCCTTCCCACTGTCGCCAAAGTGCTTGCTGGGTCATATGATTGTTGGGTTTTTCTCTTTATGTATTATTGTAGGGTCTACCTTACAATATAAAGCTCATTGAGGCGACTATTGTTGTGATTTGGTGCTGTATAAATAAAATTGAATTGAATTGAATTTATGGAGAAATTTCAGAAGTTAATGGACATTTCTGGTAAATATGATTTTCTCTGTATGTAGACGGCAGCTGATTTTCAATTTTTCCCAATATATCACAATTAATGGCGTATTAGTATGATTCCCAAATTGACCACCAAACTGATAGCAGACTCGTGTCACTAAATCTCATTGCCGTTTTATCACCTTCTTGATGCCCCAAAGTTGCTTTGAAAACAGCAGCTGACTGTGAGTGGCTGCAGGCCCTGTCAAATTCATTGCATATGGTTGTTTTCCCTAGCTTCACTGTAGCATAACAATTCTGTTCTCTCTTTGTTTACCATCCACCAACTTGCTGCACTTCTCTCAAACTTGACATTTAGATCATATGGACAAATACAGCTAACCGAGTCGCTACTTCAGGCTAGCACCAATAGCAAGTCAAACCCATCATTATAGACTCTCAGGTTAAAGAAGCAAACTTAACAGCAATAAAAAAACATGTTTACAGCCCAGTACAACAACAGCTGAGGTGTGTATGGATAGTTTCTCCCTTCATAACAACTGTACAACAGGTGTAAGGCTTAAAGCTTTGAGTTGTCGCCTTTTTGATTGACTGCTTTGACTGCCTCTTCGGATGCTGTAACAGTCACAATTGTGTGGTGTCTCTTCAAGACAACCTAAATTAAGGGTTAGTGATTTCACAAGGATGCACCACTGCCCTCTGTTAGAGTATGGGAGAAGCGTGCTTGCATGTGAACACGTGGCCTGAGATGGACCTTAAAATTTCACCTCAATAACTCAAGGTAGAGTTACGGGTTGTAGAAACACTGCAGTTCATTTATGATAAGACAGCAGCCGTTCACCCAGGCCTTGTAAGGTTGGTGAAGAGAGTGTGTATTAAAGTACAAGCACTATAGAATTCCCAGTACCAGTGTGGTCGTTGTTTGTGACTGTCCTGCTAAGTGTTTCTGCCGCCTCCTCTCAATACAACCCACGTTACTATGCACAGTAGCGAATTGCTGTTAAACCTTACCTACAATAATTTAAATCATTACATTATACATTTGGTTTTTTGGTTAGTGGTGCCTTTTGGAGCATTATCTAAAAATAATTTAGCAGTTACCTCTGTGCATTGTTCCAATAAAGTTTTTAAAAACAGCCTGCTAAGAATTATGGCTCCAAAACACCAGCCTGATGACAGCCAAAATTTAAACATCTGACTAACCATTACACCTCTGCGATAAAGCAAAATAACAGTGGCTATGTGTTTGCACATCTGTGTGGGCTTTTCTATTTAACTATGGGACTCTAGCCCTCTCACAGCAAACGGCTGCTGGTATTAACCCCCTTTTGTTTATATGTTACTCTTCAGTCCAGTGAGCAGATGACCAGAATGGGCACAGGATGGTGATTCAGCTCTTGGCACCTGATCTTCGGAGGGTTTTGTCCCAGTGCATAATGCCTGTGCTGGGACTCCACACACATGCACACACTTCCAAAGAAGCCTGAGACGGATTTGCCGTCCTGAAAAATAGTCCGCCAATGTGCAGTGGCTTTGTGTGTTATTTTGGAAATGAACTGATTGGGGGGTATTCTGAAATAAATAATAAAAACCCAATAATATGAACGATTTCCTAACTGGACACAATGCCGTATGCCTGCTCTTGACCTGCAAAGAAGAGCAATGAATATGGTAATGATGTTGAAAGTAGGAATGACATTCTAATTCTCTCCCTGCTGTGCTTAGAGGGCTCTTTGTGGTTCATTTGCTGTGTATTTGCCTCATGTAGCCGTGCCGCCTCTCCATAAATGATTTGGATCTTTTACAAAACCTTTCGTCTCATTAGTGTATAAACCCAGTGTCATCAACACCAGGGGCAGCAGCCATTTGTGGTGGTTAACAGACAGAAACAAAGCTGAGATTCTTTTTGCCACGAGGACTTGACATTAATCTGCAAGTCTTATCCCACTCAGCCTGATCTCCTTGCCTCGGTTTTGTATACACAGACACACCAGTGATTCCTTCTTTTTCTTGGCAGGGTGGAACATTTACTGTTTTAGGTCACTGGGGAACATTTGAAACACATACAATTAATTAGTTATTAGCGCTTACGGTGGTATCTTAAAGGAGAAGCAGATTTTTGAATATCTGTGACAAATTAGTCAGAGTTGTCTGTGAAGCTTACTGATGACATTTTGTTTCCGGAGGCAAACAACTCCACTAGCACAGGACATTTGGGGTTCGTAAACATAGCAACAGCATTACTCACAATCCAATAAACTGACTGGCTGGTAGTAGTAGTAGTGTGCTTCCCCCCAAACATAAGGCCCAGGGGCCACTGGAACAATTGTTGGAAAATTTTAAGGGCATACATTATTTATTTGTAAAAATTTGTATTTTTATGTTTTTATGCTTTTCCTACTTTAACAATTTATTTAATTAAATGAAATAAAAGTTGTCTTTTTAAAAAATATCTAATATAGAAACTTACTGTGAAATTGTTTTTCTCTACAGACTTTTCTGTGAATCGACAAAAAACACCCTTTCAAGTTAATCCCAAATATTTGTGCTCTAAGATTTACTTCATTTCCTACCGACGCATTTCCTTATTATGCAGATGACATACTGCTGAAATTAGACTTATTTCCTTAAGTTGGGATATCTCAGGATTAAATGTGTGGTCAAATGTCTCTACATGGACAGAAATTAGACTTTAACTGCTCCTACTTAAGATGATAGTAGGCTGTATGTGGTTTGACATCCCTGCTGCACATATTTGACTCGTTATACCCAAGGCTCCAGCAGAATACAAATCTGACTGTGAACCTAAAAAACAAAGTGAATATCATTCACTATTTAAAGCCTTTTGCCACACAAAAGGTTGATACTGGACTAAGGTGCAAAGGCCTCAAGGAAAACCTACATACTTCATGGGTAGCTTGGCAGCTAGTGTAGATATCCCCCCTGTTCACTTATCCATGCAGGGGGTGTATAAAGCAAACTCATGATAGGAGGATTGCTGTTGCCTGCTGTTAGAAGTGTGCTGAATTTTTACTTACCTCCATAACAACTGTACTTATATTTCTAATTTTCATATGTATCTCCTGAAAGATTTTCTCCTGCAGAAAGGACCCTGTTCTTTCACTAACTCCATAAGTGTTACGAGAAATTATGCTCGAGTATATAAAACTTCAGTTTTAACATATTGCCACAGATATCGCCACCACACCAGCCCTCTGCATGCCCTCCTTCACTACATCCATGACCCTCCTCTGCGGTTTTCTTCTTTTCCTCCTGCCTGGAAGATATAGCGACAAAATGATAATGGCTTAAAAATATAGCATCAATCCATATGATGCAAACTGTGTTTTTTCCATATGTGACATTGGAGGTGACAATTACTACCTTCATACTTATTTCTAACCAAGACTGCCAGATGCGTTTGGGGTGGGGATTGCCCCACCTTCACTTTACACCATTGTTCTACATTTTCTAATAAGCGATCCAATTTTCAATTATTCCTGTCCACTCAGTTCAGTGCAGACATTATGAAGTCTTTTTGTGTTGTGTTGACTGTTTTTTTTTCCCACTCTAAGGGCCCCTGAAATTTAACAGACTTCAAAAGACAACAAATAGATTATTTTATGCTATTACAATTCATGCAGGCCCAATAGGAACAAATTCACTGAGAGCAGTTTTCATTTTTTCTAAAATTTTACGTAATAAATTTTGTATTCAGTGATCTTAAAGTAATAAAAGAGCGTTTTTTTGTCTTGTTTTTTTGTCATTTCTGCACAAATAGATGCACTTTTAAGAATCTGTAACTTCCCATTTCTCTATGTACGTATGCGTACATAGATACAGTGAAATGTATTCTTATGATAAGACTCTAAAAACAATCTATACATTAGAAAATTGATGTATCTCTTGATTGAAACCCCCTGAGGATCACCACTTTTGTTCTTGTTCCCTGTTTTATCTGAACTCTGTGCAATAACTGTTTTCTGTAAATTGTGTTTATTTATTTATTTTGCACATTTAAGGGTATTTGTGTGTTAATTTGCATGATTTTGTCCCCACTGTGAAGAGAAAGATGGTGGTGGTGGCTTGTAGGTAGGTGAACCCATCTTTCTATGGCAAGGTTACCTTTTAAAATCCCTGCTTTCAGCCTCTTCAGACGGTAATTTTGATTTTACTTTTTGAACCCCCACCACCCACCCACATATCAAATGAAACTGCTGCCTGCGTAACTACAAACTATCCCAAAACTAGATGCTTCTTGTGTTTGCCTTCTCTGTGGAGAAGGCAAACGAACTTAACAACTTCTTCAACAGGTTTGACCAGCCCACAACCCCCCCACCCTCACCTTCACTACAGAGTCCAATCCCCACTCTCCTACCTCCCTCGCTTCCCCCCCTTCCTGACACCATGACACCCCCCTCCTCCAATCCCTCTCTCAGCAGCAAGACATCTCCCCCCCTCCCCTCCTCCCAAACATCTCCCAGTGTCACAGTGGATCAGGTCAGGAGACAACTGAGGAAGCTTCGCCCCAGAAAGGCAGCAGGCCCAGACAAGGTGTGTCCTAGGATGCTAAAGGCGTGTGCTGCTGAACTTGGGGAGCCGCTACAACGAGTCTTCAACCTCAGTCTGCGACTGGGGAGAGTGCCCGCCCTATGGAAGACATCCTGCATCGTCCCAGTCCCCAAAAAGAACCGGCCCAATGAGCTGAATGACTTCCGACCGGTGGCACTGACGTCACATCTTATGAAGACTCTAGAGCGGCTCTTCCTCAACCTCCTCCGACCACAGGTACAACATGCCCAGGACCCACTACAGTTTGCATACAAGGCGGGTGTCGGAGTGGAGGATGCCATCCTGTACCTCCTACACAGAGCCCACTCACACCTGGATGGGGGAAAAGGCACGGTCAGGATCCTGTTTCTTGACTTTTCCAGTGCCTTTAATACCATCCGGCCCTGTATGCTTCAGGAAAAACTGAACAGGATGGAGGTGGACCCCTGCCTGGTGGCTTGGATCTCCGACTACCTCACCGACAGACCACAGTACGTCAGGCTGAAGGACATCACGTCTGACACAGTGGTCAGCAGCACAGGAGCACCACAGGGAACTGTGCTGTCCCCTCTTCTCTTCACCCTGTACACCTCTGACTTCTGCTACAACTCTGAATTATGCCACATTCAGAGGTTTGCAGACGACACAGCCATCATGGGGTGTATCTGGGATGATCAGGAAGAGGAGTACAGAAGTCTGGTGAGGAACTTTGTCGCATGGAGTCACACAAACCACCTGCAACTCAACACCTCAAAGACTAAGGAACTGGTTGTGGACTTCGGGAGGTCTAGAGCAGGTCCACTGCCGGTTCAGATAGAGGGGGAGGAGGTGGAGGTGGTCAACAAGTACAAGTACCTCGGGCTGTGGGTGGACAATAAACTGGACTGGTCATGCAACACAGAGCACCTGTATAAAAAAGCCCAAAGCCGACTGTACTTCCTCAGGAGGCTGAGGTCTTTTAACATCTGCAGGAAGCTCCTGAGGATGTTTTACCAGTCAGTGGTTGCTGGAGTACTTTTCTATGCTGTGGTGTGCTGGGGGAGCAGCACAGTAAAGAAGGACTCATCCAGGCTGGAGAAACTGATCAGGAGGGCTAGCTCTGTGGTCGGCATGAAGCTGGACACTCTGGTGACAGTGGCAGAGAAAAGGACATTAAAGAAACTGATGGACATTATGGACAATGCCAGACATCCTCTGCACACGGCCATAAACAACCAGAAGAGTCTGTTCAGTGACAGGTTGCTTCTCCCAAAGACAAGAACTAACAGACTTAAAAACTCCTTTGTCCCACACGCCATCAAACTGTTTAACTCCTCTCTGGAGGCGAGAGGGAGGGGAAACAGGAGGACAAAGGGGGGAACAACTAAGCTGTAGTGCCTCTTCACCTCACTGTGCAATACCTTTTGTGCAATACTTTTGTAAATAGTCAACAGTGCAATAGACCTCAATACTTGAAATGTGCAATTCACTTGTATTTTTATTTTTATTCCTATTTATTCTATTTATCCCCTTCGTATATTTTATTTATATTGTCTCTGTATTTATATATATATATATATATATATATATATATATATATATATATATATATATATATATATATATATATATATATATGTATGTGTGTGTGTGTGTGTGTGTGTGTGTGTATTATATATTTATATATATATAATATTCTGTAACTCTGTAACTTCTGTCGGTGCTGTGCTTTTTTGGAAATCGAATTTCCCAGAGGAACCCACCCGAGGGATTAATAAAGTTCTATCTAATCTAATCTAATCTAAAAGCAATATGCCAGTAATAACAGGAATTTCACACACAGCATTTAGCCAATCACCCGTACCAGTTCTCCCAGGGCAGTTTTTTGGTACTCATGTTGATTGCCTGGCAAAAAAAATAAATAATACAAAATCCTGAAGGCCACTGTGCCTCTGCACTGTGTCCCTCGTGGGGCTAAAAGTGGGTCAGATAAACTGCCGCCTCCCCTCAGGTTTTTAGCTCTGCCTGTTGTGAGTTTCACCGGCAGTGAGTCGAGCCCGGCTTTTCTCAGGTCACCGTCACAAAATGTAAAAACTGTCATCCATTCATTACGCTTGAGCGCCACTGTGGAGCTTATTACCTGTGTAATCAAGAACCTCATAGAGACCTGTCAGCGCCTCCCGCTACATGACAGATCAACTCTGTGAAAAGCAATATTGTCCACATAATATCCCTCTTTTATGAAATGACTGCTTCTCTAACAGAAATAAGGGGCTGGTTGACTGAACACAAATAGCATCTGCACAACATAATTATATTAGCACCATTACTGTCTTTTGTAATCTGTGAATTGATGAATATTTCACAATTTTAACACAAACAATTGTTGAATACAAACCAGAGAGACACGTAAGATCTGGGCGAGCATTTTTTGTGAAAAAGGTAGAGGTTCCAACACTGGCGTGTAGAGGAGCATTGTGTGTTACCAGCTAATCTCTGGCTGTCAGTTCTGCTTAAAATGGGGAGTTAGCTAGCCTAGTGAGGGACAGTGTGTTCATGCACCGCATCTATTATCTGTCACACAACATCTGGCACCAGGAAGTTGATGTGCTTCCTCATTCTGCTTTTTAAAACTCAGTCGCTGGGAAAAAATAAAGCAGATGGATATCTGCAGGGGCTGTATTCAATCAAGTAGAAAGAAAGAAACAAATACAGAGACAAACTAAATCCCAATAGTATACTGTATCTTTACCAGGCTCCATGGCAAATGCACAAACTCGACCACCATGATATATCCCTGTGAGATTGCTCTCAAGCTTCAATGATCAAGCAACTATGAGAGGAAAATGTTGTGCAAAACCTGGTTTGGGTCCTGTTTATTCTCTGGAGAGATGCAAACTTGGACCTCAGAGGCTGGGTGTGGCCATACTTACAATGAAGGATCTTTCTCAACAACGACACACACTGAGGGAGATTTGGAGAACAGATCCTTACCGTATTCTCTGTGAAATTGTAATCCAGGGAGTACTGTAATTTGCCCAGTTTCTGGTCCTCCTTGGGCTCTGCCTCTTTCTCCGTTTCAGTCAGCCCTGTCTCCGCATCCTCCTCATCCTTCAAGGCCTGAAGGAGACACCCACCAAGAGTCAGTGTCGCCTGTTTGCCGCTGGTGCTAGCACCCTGCCAGCCATTCCCCGCCCAGGTCCTGCCACCGGACCTACTCCTGTAAAAGCTCCCACTTGTTTTATGGTATACAAGGGAGAGGGGAGGGGGGGGGGGGAGCAAGCACTAAAACACCATAGCAGTTAACACCAGGACATGCTGTGTGATGCACTAAAACCCCGGGCCTGGTCCCCCGATGGTGCTTTTCTATCAATCTCTGGGTTTTTCAGTCTGAAGGGGGGGAAAGATCAAATGATGGCGCCAGAAATGAGAATGGGCAGGCATTAGTGGAAGAAGAAGGGTGGAGGGTGGAGAGAAATTAGAGAGAGATGATAAAAAGAGGCAGACAGAGAGAAAGAAAGAGATGCCTCTAGAAAAGATCATAGTAAGACAATTCCCTTGATGTTATTTCAGGCAGATCAAGTCTCTGGCAAAAACACATATCAACTGGGAACTGTCCGAAGTGGCAGAGAGTGAGAAGTGAAGTTGCCCTTTCCTAGACTGACACTGAGGTGAGGACAGCAGGTGGTGGCTCTGGTGATAGTGAAGGGGGTGTGGGGGGTGGAGGAGTTTGTTATAAGAACAACATGCGATTGAAGAGGCAAAGACTAGGTCTCAAGGTCATTCATTCAGCATCAAAAGTTGCCTTCCAAGAAGTCTCTTTCACTAGGCATGCAGAGCATTCTCTGTTGTACAAAACAGTGCTCTTATGTGAGTCCCCATTCCCAAAGTTTGGTTACATCCTCAAACATACAGTCGCATTGTCATCATAGCCCTAAAGGTTGAATGTTACCCCCTACGCCGATGGTAGCTAGAAGCATCATGCCAGCGGTGGGTGGGTAGATGTTGGTTAAAGGGGTTGTAATGTACCTCCCTGCTCCAGTTTGTCAAGTTGTGAAAGCAAAAGGCTGAACAACACTGATTGGTTTTAAAATTTGCCACTGAGCCACCTGGTCTCTGTCTTTGGTGAGCAAATCCAGTTGGGGCCTTTTTTTTTTTTCTTTCTTTTTTTAAAGACAGAAAAAGAGAAGCGGGTAAAATGATTGAGGAAATAATATTCCTTAATTTAACGAAAGTGTTTCCTTTAAACCAACTTGTGTGCGACTTTGCTACACCTGGGTTGACAGATGTGGTTGCAGATGCTGTGAAGCTTCCTTTTCATCACTAAGCTTCAAAAGAGCTTTTACTTGTAGAGCCTCTCAATCATTCTAGTTTGCTTGCCACCACTCGTTTGAAATGCAAATGAAAGATTCAAAAGGCAGGAGACTTTAGCTTGGCACGAGGATCAGTGTGGTTCAACCTTATCAATGCGCACCCAGTGTTTCTTTCATACATATATATGTGCATATGCAGCTTGTACACACATATATGCAGTCGATATACATGTACTGTATGCATAGTTACATATATTTGGTTCTATGGGAGTAGTAGTTGTTTTCAAGAGGCTACAAAAAAAACGTCAGAGCAGCAGGCTTAAGAAGATCCAACAGCAATTAGGAACCTACCGCCAGTGACCATCCCGAACAGTCATCAGACACAACACAGATAAGGAGGACATAGAAGGAAGAAACACAAATTAAAACAACCACACACAGGAGTTAACACACCAGAGTCTGGGCACACCAGGAGAAATGACCGCCTGCCTCGAAAGTGGCAGATTCACCAATCTCAGAGATTAGCTATTAGGGTGTCCAGTAACTGATGTCTTTTATTTTGATTAAAGCCTCTTTAGTTATAATTTTAAAAGCTGGATGGTGCAAAGACGGGAAGACTATTGGACATTAATGAAAACTCTTGTAATCTAACATGCTGCAGCGCTGCGTCGGATTGAATGACCTTGGTGGTTAATAAAGTTTTCCGCACTTCACTATTATCTAAGAAAATAAAAGACTCCTTAACATTTAAGTTATAATTAGCTCTTTTTCAAAAAAGAAGTCAGTCAAATGAACTAAGAAAACAATGTCAGTGGTTTCCGTCTACGTGGGTCCGACAGCAAGGGTGTTGCAGCAAATTAAACACACTGTGTGCACGATTCCACCGAGTGAAACGACGCTCTGCTGGTGCAATTAGTGTGCTAACTCCATATCAAGTGTTAGCGTGTCACCGTTTCCTCGTTCTGTGCAGTTGAAAAGTAAGAGTTTCGCCATTTGTGTATCATTTGGTGACGTCATTTCTCTGGGTGGATACCACTTCATTACACAGCAAACGTTACTCACACTCTTCAACAAGTGAGCAGGTCCTCATATGACCAAAACCATAAAAAATATTCAAAGAATGAATGAAAAGCACAAAAATTATAAGCAGGAGAAACAAAAGAGACTAAAAGGTTCTCTTAAATCTGAAGCCACCTTAAGTGACTTTAATTTCCTTTAGTAAAAAAAAAAGACTGAATGCAACTCTTTGGCTGCAATAAACACATAACACACAGAAAATATATGTGGTACAGTAGCAGCTCTTGCACCAAAAAATGCAACTTATTGAGAGCTATTCACTGTTATTAGTCACGTAACTGCTGCACAGTCCTGGATGGCAAAACACATGAAAATCCAAAAAATTGCAGCATAAAATGTCGATATTCCATCAGTTTCAAGCCACAAATAGTTGCTAAAAACAGTGGCAATGGTTTAAATCTATCGTAAGGAGAGTCCTTCTCCTTAGACTGCCGTGTTTAGATTTTTGATGTAGAGGGGCAAACTGTTCTGCTGTTCGAAGGCTGGTTTATTCTCAGTTGCGAACACTCTCTGTTTTACTTCTTTCGAGTCAGCTTAAAGGCTGTTTAATTAGGCACAGGTGTAGCTGTTAAATACTTCTTAGGTAAATTCACACAAAATTTATGTAACAGGGCCCTGGTGGACTTGCTGGACGTAAAAAAAATTGCTTGAGAGGTGAAAATCACTGTGTCATTGTAGAGTCTTTACCTCACGATATAAAGCACCGTGAGCTCTCCGATGTTGTCATTATTATTATTATTATTGAAAGAATAGAATAGAATTTATTGCTTCATTGGCAAAACTATAGTGAGTGTTACTAAACCAGGTCATAATATATACACGTAATCCCTATGGCCTCCGTTTCAGACAGTTTTCTTCTACTCTTAGCTCTGTATAGTGACTAAAGACAGGAAGGGGATGTCAGGAACACATCCCAAACTGTGAACATTGGTTAAAGAAGGATTATTCTTAAATGTAAATCATGCCAAGCTATGGCAGTAGAGCTCAAGATTAAAATATATCACTGGAAATTTAGCGTACTATGTTTAAAAGGCACAACCTGCTGGACAAGAAGGATTGAATGTGGTTGGAATCCGTGTTGTACTGTTAGCTTTTCTAGCCCCTGTAAACAAACTGAGTCACTCCTGGATCCAATAAAAAAAACCAAACTTATATTTGGGTGGAAACAGCTAGAAGACAGCAGGGAAAAAAGTCTGGTTTTGCCATCCAGGTGGGCGCTACTATGATACTATGATGTTACGTGGAAACTGTGTATATAGTTGAAAATGTTCTCTTAACAAATCAATTTGGTGAACTAATTTGTAATCATACAGAATCAGATTTCCTAAAATTGTAAGAAAAAAAAAAATATATATTTCAAACACAGCATCAAATATTTTGGCATTAAGCTTCCTATTCAATTAGGATTGTGGGGATGGTAATTTTTCAGAATTTTAATAACAAAAGTTAAAAAAGTCGTTACCTCGGTTTTGGCCCCATCTATGACGTCCTTCATGTTGATGGCATTTTTGCCCTTGTCTTTGCCCTTCTTTTTGTTTTTCTTCTTGAATATCCATTTTTTGCAGACACAGAAGCAGCAAGCTAACACCAGGATGATGGCCACAAAGGCAATCGAGACGATGGCCCACGATGGCACTGTGAGAAGGACAAACAACAAAGAGATGTTCAGAAGTAGGAGTGAATCTTGGAGGCAAGTGAAAAACATTTCAGTGAACACTCTGAACCAAAGACCTGAAAAGTAGAGATTGTACCAAATTACAGGTGAGATAAAAGCAGGAAAAGCGTGTGTGACTACAGAGTTGGTACAACAGATCAGCACTAAGTCCATCAAAAAGTGTCAAGACTCCTAAAGATCGGACCTGACTGAACGGCTTCAGCCAATTTAGTGGAAGTAACAGATGTTGGCATTTTCCACTTGCCATTTAAACAAAAGATTCTCAGACAGCTGACACTTTCACGGTAATCACCGGCAACACAGAACTTGCTTTGGAGCGAGAGCTGTGGTGAATTGGCAGGGTGTGCCGGAGAGGCATTAGCAGAGGTGTGACCATGACAATCCACTGATGCAGTAAAACCAAACGGGTTCACGGGGTGGCGAGGGGTTTGCTTTCACATTGTTCTCATGCTCTAAGCTTTCATATTACCTTTAAAAAATTTAATTGATCTTTTGTGTTTGGATTTAAGGCTTTGGGTTTCCTTTTAAATTTTCCCCAGAAACACTGCAGGTTTAGACAGAAACTTTCCTCCGAGGGAAACCTGCTGAGCCTAATCTCAGTGGTTACATTAAACCTGAACATTTTTAAGATAAAAAGCTGGAGAATAACTTTTTGGACCAGGCTGTCTTCCTTTTTAGTTTAAAGTTGTTATTGTTTTTTCACCTGCAAGTCAAATTTACAATGGACTAATTTTGACCTTTTCAAAAGAAAAAGAAAGAAAGAAAAATGCTATATTATTATTATTATTATCATTATTATTATTAGTCTATCCCACTATGAAAACAGTATAATAGTCCATCAATGGTTCCATTGACCCTAATGTTTGTACCAGCAGGAATAATAAAGTTTATTTTATTACATGTGCCATTGCTTGTTTGATTCTTTTTTGCATAATTTGGGATTTTTATCCTGATATTAGATTAGTTTATCCGAATCAAATTCTTAATTGTAATTTAGAGACACGAACAGGGCTGACGACACACCAGAGGAACATCTTATTTACTGCATCTGTGCTGAATTAAATAAAACAATAACAGCTCAGTGTTAGTGTTAATTATTTTAAAGTAAATTAACTTTAAACCAGAAGCTGATCCATAAAGTTAAAGCAGATGTTCATCCTCCCACATGTAACCTCTACTGTAACATCTGTTTATGTAAACGTGCTACCTAAAATGTCCCTATAGAAATAACACATTGAATAGGAATAATTCTCAATTTTGCTGCTTTTGTTTTTCCTATTTTTTATATAGTTGATGCTGCTTCGCATCTTGTTAGTGTGAAAATACAAAAACCAGAGGTGTGGACTCGAGTCATTAATTTTATGACTTTAGACTTGACTTGAAAAAATGTTGTAAGACTTGTGACTTGACTTGGACTTTTACACCAATGACTTGGGACTTGAATTGGACTTGAACCGGTTTACTTGAAAAGACTTGATATTTTACCCCAAATACAAAATTTAACATGCATATAGAGATTGAAAATGTGACGTCATTCACGGGTAGAACCGCAAAGGATTCTGGGAACTCGTGGCAAGCGGTACTAGCGCACGCAGGCTTTCAATTAAAATCAGTTATACAGCGATAAAAAGAAACACAAAAAATGGCAAGAAGCTGTTGTATTATTAACTGCAATAGCCGGTCGCATGACAGCCACGGGAAGCCGACGGGTAAAGAGATCGGTTGTTATCGGATTACCTCGTTGAAGAGAAATTGTTCGAGCCATGTTTCCGAAGTAACAAAGAGGCGACGGATGGCCTGGATTGCAGCCATTCAAAGGTCAAATATAACGTCCTAGAACACTCCAGCTCACAGGTTAGTCTGCTCCAAGCATTTACACAAAGGTCAGTGTTTTTTAGTAGTTAATACGTCACTTTCATAACATAATTGGTGATATAGGTTACAAGCAAGTCTGACGCTGAACAGAAATTGTCGCGCTATGCTCCTTTGTTTATTGTGCATAAATAGTGAATTGTCCTGACACAATATTGTGTTTCGCTTCTGTTATTATGGTACACTGACAAAAACATATACTTTTATTCACAGGATAAAACAGTTGTTTTGTATCACTAATTGCCCAGTACGATTACAGCATACAGTATTATTGTCACTGCTACATTTCTGTGATGCTACCAGAAATTATTTCCACTACTAATTAATTACCGTTGAGCTCAAAGGTCCTATTAATAAACGGTTAACGAATGTGTATTTATGACGACGATTTGTGAGACTGGTAAACTTATGATACGTACGATGGTCTTTCGTTCTACACGGTGCATTTCAAGGTCCTGCACCCATCCGTCGGTAAACTGTACCTGGGCTTGTTGCAGTGACCTGAAGTTACTAAACTTCATGAGTGTGTGCACTCACTCCAAGAACCGTATGATTATAAATATGCATATAAATATGCTACGATGAGATAGCTGACTTCATCTAACTAGCAAATGTTGTCCAGGCTACGTTGGTGATACAGTTTTTTTAATGTGTATGATATTTTTGTCATGCGATTTTAAAGCCGGTCCTACAAGCGCATCCAAGAATAACATGCGGCTTATCTCAGAACTGTCGGTGAAAACTATTCTTGGAGCTAAGTTTAATTGAGCTGCATTTTAAAGAGGTGCAATTTCACAATTTGTGTATATTTTCTAAGTTCACTATTTTGTCATGTGTTGAGAAAAACACAGATTTTAAAATTACATGGTCTAATATTTACATTTAGCATAACTGCAACATTATTTTTTCGTTGTTTTTTTTTTTTTTAAGACTCGAAAGGACTTGAAATTCAAAGTTTCAGACTTGTGACTTGACTCGGACTTTTACACCAGTGACTTGAGACTCGACTCTGACTTGCCTGACATTACTTGAGACTTGACTTGAGACTTGAGGATAAAGACTTGAGACTTACTTGAGACTTGCAAAACAATGACTTGGTCCCACCTCTGACAAAAACATAACAAAAAGTAGCCAATTAGTGTAAAAAACACGATGATTTTCCACGTTTTTGAGTCAGCAACCACCACTGTTCTGTTCAGATCAAATGTTAACACTAGACAAAAACAAAAACAGCATGATAATATTACATGCATCATAAAAAAAGTAGTAAAGTAAAAACACTGTTTTGGAGAAGAAAGACAAAAGACCAAAAAAATGCTATTTTTTGTATCTAATCACTGAGATTTGACGTTGTTTATGAGTCTGTTTCCACCACTTGAGCAGCTCTGATCCTCAGTGGTGCTTCTGGATGGTTCATCAAGACTATTTTGAAAGTTTCATGTTGGGCAAAGTATTTAAAATAATACTTTTACGTCACACTTCCGTGAGCACTTCTTGGCAGTTACTAGTTTAATCACTAATTAGTGATTACATATCGTCTAGATCTGATTATGGCAGCAGAATTAGAGTAAAATAACAAAAGAAAACCAGCAGGAGCAACAACAGAAACTTAATTAATTTAGTATCACCTAATGATCTTTATGCAAGTTAAAAGTTTGGAATCGAGAGTTTTGAGTTTGTCCCTTAAAACTCCCTTTGAAAAAGTGATTTCTTCACAGCACACGTGCAGCTACTGTTGTTCAGTTATGATTAAAACGGTTCCTAACAGGACAAAAAACAAAACAAAATGCATACGACATACGAGTCGTTACTTTTCACTCCACCATATGCTACTGGCCTGCACTATAAGCCTGACTGGAGAAATTGGACAAGCAGCAATCAACACTGTCACACTGTCAGACGCTCGGCTCAACAGCACAGTGACAGCCAGCTGCAAACACGTTGACACCTATCTCAACTATAGCCAGCAGTCAGCTGGCGCTGCCTGGTGCGGACACACAGGGATACAGTGTACACCACACAAACATAACGATTGAAGGAGAAGTGGGCGGTTTTTAAGCACCGGAGGGACAGCAGCCCAGATGCAATGAAAATAATGAGAAGCCTCACAACAGACTTCCCTGTTCAGCTGTCACAATCACTGCTCCTTGACTCTACTCAGCCGATACCAAACACCTGGCAGCCCACTCCTCATTTTAACACTGAGCAATAACAAACTGTTTAAGGAGCAAATTTTCTGTGTTAATTCAGGCCGGCCACAAAGCCAAGCTCAGCTGCAATCAGGGCAGATGGGCTCATCTTTACAACAAATACAGTTGCTACACATCTGTAAGCTGCTTTGCAACCCACTCCCACTTAACCTCTGACCTAAGTCATATCTGTTGTCACTGATGCCCGTTCTGTTCTTGCTGCTGTTCTCCACACCTTAAGCGTTCAACACCACCAAGAGGTCACAAAACCCATCCATACAACCGAATATAAGAAAGGAATTTGGGGGGGGCACCAGACAGATATAATACTTGCCATTCTCTTAAATCCTACAAAATAATAGAAAACATCAGTCAGCCCTTTGAAGACTTTATCTGGAAAAACTCCAGAATGACCCATCAAAATGGAAAACCCTATTACAAACTCTCTCTGGGGTTTTGCTCACCAACATTCAGCTGCAGTTCCTTTGCTGAGGTCCAAGGGGGAGGGGGGAGAAAGGGAGAGAGGAGGAAAAGAAATCGATTCTTTTGACAAAATCAATAAGCACTCTCCTCCAAGGAAAAACAGTGAGTGATGCTCTAAAATAACTTCGGGATCTACAGCTTTGGCCTTGCCTTGGAGCAGCGTGGTAATGGAGGTGAAACTGGATAGGCCTCGTTTACAATGAGCCAAATAAAACCAGGAGTATTTCCTTTACAAACTTGACACCGTGCACAGAATAAACTCTTGAGCCGGGAAGTGTTCGCTTTCTCACTCCTTAGACACACAAGGCTGATTTTTATTGGGAGTTTGTCAGTCTTGTTATATTTATGAAGCAAGAAGATTCAAAGGAATTAATTACACATCACTCGTGAAGAGAGCATACTCTGAAAACCACACCCAGTTGAGAGGCCCACAATACCCAACTATGGGCAGTAACCATGGCTGAGCTGGCCGACTGGGAGAAGTGGGATACTTCCCCATGACCTGGGGGGTAGCATTGTGGCACGCTGTGAAGAATCAATGGATCGCAAAGAAATCCACGCATCACGCGCAGCTCACTTGGCCACAGACTGTGTCCTCTCACTGTGGTCTCCACACAAGTGCACATGCTAAAGACATCTCTCCCTCTCTGTAAGGAAAGTAACGGGAAGCAGGAAATATCAGAGACGTTGATAAGATAAAAAGAAATGATGAAAGCGGGAGGGAGAGAATGAAAATTAGTGCAAGTTACGAGTTAGTCTAAAATAGGAGCTAAAACACTGTTTGGCTCTTCCACATTCTTGCAGCTCATGACTGCTTTCGTGAACGTGTGCATGAAGTTTTCTGGCTGGTAAGTGTGAACTCGCTGTATCTTAGTCACTGTTTAAAAAGTCTAGTTTATTTCTATTGCTCCTCTCTCTTTATATATGTGTATGTGCAATGACTGGTGTATTCCTAGTGAGTTTAAATGGTGCATCCACAACCACTGCAAACGTAATGTTGTTATATATACAGTGGGGCAAAAAAGTATTTAGTCAGCCACCGATTGTGCAAGTTCCCCCACCTAAAATGATGACAGAGGTCAGTAATTTGCACCAGAGGTACACTTCAACTGTGAGAGACAGAATGTGAAAAAAAAAAATCCATGAATCCACATGGTAGGATTTGTAAAGAATTTATTCGTAAATCAGGGTGGAAAATAAGTATTTGGTCAATAACAAAAATACAACTCAATACTTTGTAACATAACCTTTGTTGGCAATAACAGAGGTCAAACGTTTACTATAGGTCTTTACCAGGTTTGCACACACAGTAGCTGGTATTTTGGCCCATTCTTCCATGCAGATCTTCTCGAGAGCAGTGATGTTTTGGGGCTGTCGCCGAGCAACACGGACTTTCAACTCCCGCCACAGATTTTCTATGGGGTTGAGGTCTGGAGACTGGCTAGGCCACTCCAGGACTTTCAAATGCTTCTTACGGAGCCACTCCTTTGTTGCCCGGGCGGTGTGTTTTGGATCATTGTCATGTTGGAAGACCCAGCCTCGTTTCATCTTCAAAGTTCTCACTGATGGAAGGAGGTTTTGGCTCAAAATCTCACGATACATGGCCCCATTCATTCTGTCCTTAACACGGATCAGTCGTCCTGTCCCCTTGGCAGAAAAACAGCCCCATAGCATGATGTTTCCACCCCCATGCTTCACAGTAGGTATGGTGTTCTTGGGATGCAACTCAGTATTCTTCTTCCTCCAAACACGACGAGTTGAGTTTATACCAAAAAGTTCTACTTTGGTTTCATCTGACCACATGACATTCTCCCAATCCTCTGCTGTATCATCCATGTGCTCTCTGGCAAACTTCAGACGGGCCTGGACATGCACTGGCTTCAGCAGCGGAACACGTCTGGCACTGCGGGATTTGATTCCCTGCCGTTGTAGTGTGTTACTGATGGTGACCTTTGTTACTTTGGTCCCAGCTCTCTGCAGGTCATTCACCAGGTCCCCCCGTGTGGTTCTGGGATCTTTGCTCACCGTTCTCATGATCATTTTGACCCCACGGGATGAGATCTTGCGTGGAGCCCCAGATCGAGGGAGATTATCAGTGGTCTTGTATGTCTTCCATTTTCTGATGATTGCTCCCACAGTTGATTTTTTCACACCAAGCTGCTTGCCTATTGTAGATTCACTCTTCCCAGTCTGGTGCAGGTCTACAATACTTTTCCTGGTGTCCTTCGAAAGCTCTTTGGTCTTGGCCATGGCGGAGTTTGGAGTCTGTTTGAGGCTGTGGACAGGTGTCTTTTATACAGATGATGAGTTCAAACAGGTGCCATTCATACAGGTAACGAGTGGGGGACAGAAAAGCTTCTTACAGAAGACGTTACAGGTCTGTGAGAGCCAGAGATTTTCCTTGTTTGAGGTGACCAAATACTTATTTTCCACCCTAATTTACGAATAAATTCTTTACAAATCCTACCATGTGAATTCATGGATTTTTTTTTCACATTCTGTCTCTCACAGTTGAAGTGTACCTCTGGTGCACATTACTGACCTCTGTCATCATTTTAGGTGGGGGAACTTGCACAATCGGCGGCTGACTAAATACTTTTTTGCCCCACTGTAATATCCCAACAATTTATCTTTTTTGCATTGCTTATGCACAGTTAAGGGTACTTTCCTCTTTCTTATAATATTATTAGTGTAATTTACAAAAATGTGACTAATAGCCCAGCCCCAATTATTGTTTGAATCGACCCCTTAAGCCTTTATCTTTACCCTAACCATATCAGGGGATTACTTTATCTTCTTAGTATATTGATCATAGCATTTGTATGTATATACCAATCACACAGCAATCATCCTGCATTCACTTTTCTCTTAACTGTACTATATTAAGGGCTTAAAGTGTAAGTAACTTAAGCCATTTGGCACTACTCAATGGTAAAAAGTGCACATTGTAGCATTTTTAATCTAGTGAGCGCTGTTTAATAATTCTCCAATTACACCTGAATAAATGATTTGTTTACCCCTAAAAATTTAACATTCATATTACATTTATGCCAAAACACACCTTTGTAATGACTGCCTAATTGGAAAAGCTGGACCAGCGGCATTTATGTTTCATGATATGCTGCATGATTAAATCTCAAGAGAAATACAGTACAGTGCAATGGTTTTGAGCAATACTTTGCCTCCAAGGAGCCAGACTTTCCTGTAATTTTTAAAAGTGGTCTTGAGGAATAGTTCTCCATGCTTTCTTAAGTTCAGACTGAATTTCTTGTTTTCATTCAGTTTCTTGTACTTTACCTTTGTCAGAAGAAAGGTTTTTGTGTTTTGTTTGGTTGTTAAGACCCTTAAATGATTCATAGATCATTGTTAAGCTTAAAAAAGCCACCTAACTAAAGGGATGAACCAGTGTTGTGTCTACATGTAACAGACACAGACAAGAAACTGGAAGAAGGTTTGCCAAATTAATGGAACTGGGCTGAAAAAAAGTGGCAACAGATCCAGATAAATTGCTGCTTGATTGCTGCTTCAAACTATAATCAGTGAGCAATAAAACATCATCACCATCAGTCATGGACTGGTCTCCCCGGACCCTGGAACAACGCTATCCAAGCAGTGTGAGATCATCTTAATAGAGAATGGACAAAAAAAAGACATCCAACAACCCAAGAAGAGCTTTGAATGTCTTTTAAGAAGCATTCATAATGTGATCATGCCAAATATTGACTTTCAAACTGGTTAGAATAGTACAAACTCACCGTTTGCCTTATATACTGTATTTCTATGTATGCTTGCAGATGTTTCAATAAATCACTGCACCTATTTCCCCCTTTTTTAAGCAAAATATAAAGAAATTAAACATCTTTTGCAAGTTGTACCTTTATAGGAGGACCGTGGGAACTCCAGGCCTCATGGCCCGGTGTCCTGCAGGTTTTAGATGTGTCCTTGATCCAACACAGCTCATTTAAATGGCTAAATTACCACCTCAACATTTCCCGACGTTCTCCAGAAGTTTGGTAATGAATTAATCATTTGATTCAGGTGTGTTGACCCAGGGTGATATCTAAAACCTGCAGGACACCGACCCTTGAGGCCTGGAGTTTCCCACCCCTGCTCTATAGTTTGCTAGAAGCTTATTAGAATATATAGTGGTATTTTTTAGCATCTGAACAGGTACTTCTAGCTTACATGTGTAAATGCAAACAGGAAGTAAGCTAAGGAGACAGTATTGTAATGGAAGTGTCAGAGACGTGACAAGTCTGTATTACAAGCTGGCAGATCACAACGATAACAATAACTAAAACTAAAAATGTGGATTTTCCCCCAAACGGAAGCAAGACTGAATATATACAGAGTAAAACCTTTTCCCCCCCCCAATTCCAAATGCTTACTGTCATTCTGGCATTTCATCGACACTCAAAATGCCTGATGGAATGTCATTTAGGCGCTAACAGTCCAATCAACGCATGGAACCAGCCCTTATCTTATTCATCAAGCATGCGTCCTCCAGTGAAAGGCACTTCTGTGTTCCTTAATTAAAGGAACCTGAGTCCCAGAAAGCAATAAAAGCATTTCCTAATTAACTACATTGTGTGAGTGTCTTTTCTCAAGAGAGAAATAGAGCGAGAAAGTGAAAGGGAGAGAGCAAGAGGGAGTGTTGCCAGCACACGCACTTCAACACTTCAACTCCCAACACTTATCTCTCGTTCCGCCATGCAACATGGCATGGAAAATGGAGTTTCTCTAATGGGTGGGTTGCGCATGATGAGATCCATGTTTGCTGTTCCTGAAGGCTGAAATCACTTTTCAGCTCCGTCAACAGAACAGCATGCCAGTAAAGCAGAGCCCTAAACAGTGAGACACCTTCAAAGTCCTTTAGACACTGAGTCATGTAGTTCATCTTTGTACATCTGCCTTCACATCTCTAATCATTAACAAGATGAAAATGAAGATGTGCAGATTGTAAATTTTGTTACATTTTTGAGATTTGTTTAATCATATCAAAGGGCTCTGAGTGACAGATCTACATCCTGCTAGAATAGTGAAACACAATCTGGTACAAAACTTGAGCTCAAAATATTCTGATGATTTCTCTGACACATTACCATGCTGGGTTTTAAGAAGATATTATTAGAGATCATTTTTTCGCAGTCAAAGAGCAATAACCTCAACATAAAAGGAAAAACTCATGCTTCACTGGCTGACATTTACACACACTGTAGGTGTTCTAAAACCGACTCCATAGAAAGGAGTATAAACTACTGCAGGACTGTGAGTCATTCTGACAGTATGTGGTGGTTTGCTACAGTGAATAGCATCAATAGAGCCTCATGAGAAAAGAAAAATGCATATCAACTTTCTGTAAATGCCTTTAGCTAATGCATTCTAACTGTATGTTTTAGGGCTTAAGTGCTTTTTCTTATTTTCTTTCATATGCATTTGCATATAGCTCTGTGGTCGGCATGAAGCTGGACACTCTGGTGACAGTGGCAGAGAAAAGGACATTAAAGAAACTGATGGACATTATGGACAATGCCAGACATCCTCTGCACACGGCCATTAACAACCAGAAGAGTCTGTTCAGTGACAGGTTGCTTCTCCCAAAGACAAGAACTAACAGACTTAAAAACTCCTTTGTCCCACACGCCATCAAACTGTTTAACTCCTCCCTGGAGGCGAGAGGGAGGGGAAACAGGAGGACAAAGGAGGGGGGAACAACTAAGCTGTAGTGCCTCTTCACCTCACTGTGCAATACCTTTTGTGCAATACTTTTGTAAATAGTCAACAGTGCAATAGACTCAATACTTGAAATGTGCAATTCACTTGTATTTTTATTTTTATTCCTATTTATTCTATTTATCCCCTTCGTATATTTTATTTATATTGTCTCTGTATTTATATATATATATGTGTGTGTGTGTGTGTGTGTGTGTGTGTGTGTGTGTATTATATATATATATATATATATAATATTCTGTAACTCTGTAACTTCTGTCGGTGCTGTGCTTTTTTGGAAATCGAATTTCCCAGAGGAACCCACCCGAGGGATTAATAAAGTTCTATCTAATCTAATCTAATCTAATCTAATCTAATCTAATACTGTAAACATAGCCACAGTTTCAAATGTAAATGTCAGCATATGCACAAGTAATTCCTGTAAGTCAAAACTTCCAGACAGGCTCTGTCTGTCTGTATGATATCAGTTAAAATGAATGTCCCCAGTTTGGTCACACTGGCACAGAAGCCACACCCACCTTTTGTTCAAACCTGTTGCTTATGAAGGAGAGCCAATTAGAAGAAAAGTGACTAAAAGGAGCAGAAGAAGCAGTCTGCATATGAACTGAGGAACTGTGCCATCCAGTGTGTGATTTTGAATCATGGAAAACCATTGTAGTCAGTCTACAAATAAAGACAATTAAAGGTTAATGGACTGATTTGTAAATAATTTTTTTCTATGCTGCCTGTGCATTCAAGGCACAGGATCTTCTTTAATGTTGTGTTGCAATAATGCTAGTCCTATCAGAGCCATGGCTACAAAAAGTACATGTACGTTTTGAAAGTGACACAAAAGCACATCAAACTAAAGAAGTTGTTCAAAATAAAAAAAATAAAAAACAAAACAAAACAACGAGAAAAAACAGGGGAGAGAAACAAAGGCAGACAAATAACAAATCAGTATTTGAAAAGCACTTTTCACAGATGTGTAGTTTCAAACCACTGCACAATCAAAATAAAAATGAGCAGTAATCACAACAAAACAATATAAAATTAAAATGCAGTCAATAGCAATACAAAACTATCATCACAAATCTCAACAAAAGCTTCGTTAAAAAGAAACAGTAATGTAAAATATATTTTTGATGAGAGTCAAAGCTAAGAAAAGAATCAAATATTACACCAAGATTATGAATGCTTTATATAACAGATGAACAGAAGGAAGCAAACCTTTAGCTGATATTTGGATCTAGTTCAGGAGGAGCTATAATCGTCACCTCAGTCTTGTTGGAATTTAACGCAAGATAATTATTGGAGAGACTGTTAATAATTTGGGATAAACAGTCATCTAGGTTGGACAGATGGTGAGGTCTAAAAAATGATGCATAAAAATGATAAGAAATGTTATTAAAAGATCAAGTGCTACCAAGTGAAGGAAGAATGTAGAAAGAAAATAATACAGGACCTAGGACTAAACCTTGCAGAACCCCACAGGTTATGGAAGTAGGGTCCATAGACTATGGGCTATTTGTATGTATGAGGAACTGTAAGGAGGCAAAGTATAGGCTGAAACCATTAGGCCGAAGTACACACTCTAGTCAGTGCTTGTGATTACACCAGAAGTGCTCCACATCACCTAAAAATATGCAATATTTTTAGAGTCCACATCAAGGTCCACAGAGCAGATGAGAATGATGGGAAGTTATATTACGTTAAATCAGTTAAATTACGGAGCATCCAGTCAATTTCCAAAATAATATTGTGAAGACTAAACTAAAGGGGGGAACAAAACCTCATCAGAGATACGTTAAAATCCAGTAATGTTACTAATCCAGTGGATTCTCCATTGAGAAACAAAGCACCCAATGTCATACAAAAAATTAATTAGCAAAATAAAATAGGAAGTGACTAGAGACTGATATGAGACTGGAAGACAGAAATACAAGGAAGGAGACACAGTGGTGCACAGAAGACAAAGAAAAAACATCAGAAACACAGGAACAGAAACTATAGACACTGACCATGAAAGTTTGAGAATATTTAAAAAATTATTAAGAATTATTATTTATTACAACTTGTTTTGTTTTTTAAATTATAGATGCCATTTATAGATGCCTCACATTTCCTTTGCTGTAGTAAAGATAAAGATGCTATGATGTCTCTGTTCTGACTCATTCTATAATTAAAAGGGCTTCTGTTGAATTCGTCTCTTTGCTCCTTGGAAATACAAAGCACTTTACATTAGAGAGAGAAGCTTCACAAATGGACAGAGCTGGAGCGATAGATTTAAAAGGGTGGGGTGTGTATGCAAGTTTTATATTGCATCTGTGTTATAGCCACACTAATCCAATAAGACAGGACCCTGTTGGTCAATTAACCTTGGTATTATATCTTGTTATGCCTACGAGTCCATGCCCTTTTCCCCGCTGTGGCTCGTTTAAGGAAACAATACATCTGCAGCAGGGAGCATCATCCAGCGTTCTGCAACAATGACTACCTATGCAATAGGTGGAAGCTGATTAAAATGAACCCTGCACTCAGAGTACCTTTACATGCGATTTAATTTAAAATCAGCAAGTCTACATCTTTGTAATTTGGTCAAATTAGGAAATGCTTTTCTTTCCTGCCTTTTATTCAGTTTTCTACAAGAAAATTCTGATCCACTAACATAAAACAAGCATTGATGGGTGCCAGACTATCATTGTTTACTCTTCAGAATTATTTGATGACTCTAGATGTCTTTGGCTTTCCTTATTTCTGCCAAACCCCAGAACAAGCTGAACCCCACCAGTTGGCAGGATTGGTCCCTCAGGTATCTTATGAAACTATTTTTGAAGGCTGTCATATTATCAGCACATATCCTGATATCAAAGATATAGCATTTGCCAGCACACACAATAACAAGATAAGCCGAGGCATGTCTGAGAGTGAGAGTTGCATATCAGCTTACATAATGAAACAGGAGCTACTTTGCTAAACAGGTAAGAAAACAGCTGAAACAACAAACCTGTTTCACCATTTGAGGGAAGAACAGATGAAATCAGGAACAATCAGAACAAGAGGGAAGACATGCTAGCTGCTTTTGATGTGATGAAGGTGGTGATGAATCACATTTTCTTTAACATCCAATGGATTGCAGGGTGCATGTGCCCTGTTTTCCTGGTGAACACCTGGCACCAGGATGCACTATGGGAAGACGTCAAGCCAGCAGAGGCGGTATGGCACTTTGGGCAATATTTTTCTGGGAAACCTTGGGTCCTTCCATCCACATGGATGTTACTTTGATGTGTACCACCTACCTAAGCCATTTCACAGACCACGGACACCCTTTCATGGAAAGGTTATTATTAAGGAGTTTGAGGTGTTGACTTGGGCACCAAAGATCTCAATCCAATCAAGCATCTGTGGGATGAGCTGGACAAACACGTTTGGTCTATGGAGGCCTCACCTCACAACTTACAGGACTTAACGCATCTGTTGCTAACATCTTGATGCTAGGTACCACAGCACAACTTCAAATGTCTAGTGGAGCCTTTACGGGTCAGGACTGCTTTGGCAGCAAAAGAAAGACCAACACAATATTAGGCAGGTGGTCTTGATGTGACACCTGATCAGTTCAGATTTTGTTAGGATTCAGTAACTTTGAGAACATGTCCAATGCTATTAATTCAGCATTATATTCTCATCAAAATGGCATTGGAGCTGTGGTTACTGAATGCTACTAAAATAAAAAAAATCACCATTTGAGTGAGGGTTTGTGAATGTTTAATTGCCTTTCATAGCAACAAAGCTTCAGCACAGAGACTCATAAAATACATTTGAGCTCTAAATGTCGCCCTCATCACTACCTTGATCTCTCGGGGTAATGATCCAGAAACTTTCTCAGATATGTGCATATGTGAGAATACAGAGGATCTGTTTCCCAGAGAGCTGATGTTCTCAGAGAAAGAGGCTGCTGGTGGTTGAGCACTGATCAGGCTGTGGTTGGACCAGCCCTGATGGGCAAACTTTTGTAAAGCGAGGGCAGAGAGTAGGCAGCGAGGATTGTTGCCAGAGCAGTAGGGAGGCAGAGATGAATAGCTCCGCTGATCCACCACCGTAATCCCCTTTAATAAACTCTGCTGTCTGTTGAATGTGAGCTGCCACGGAGTCAAAGAAGTTGAGACAGTTTAAAACATTTTCTTTAGCCTCCTATCAGATTACAGCATGATGTATTTCAGTCTTGTAGTCTTTTAGCTGCAGCCATGAGCTTTATGACACTTTTCTCTATTAGGCTCAAACATAGAGACAAAGTTGTGCTATCACAGAAGGCTTTTAGTCAAAGAGTCAGCTCAAGAGAGTGCACAAGCTCTTCAGTTCAACACAGTTGTATTTACAGAGCGCCTATTTACAGCATCAGTCACCTTAAGTTACTTTTTACTGAAAAATAAAGACACTAAAATATTATATTATTCTTATGGTAACCAGGGAAATGTTAAATAAGACATCTTGATTTTTTGTACCTGCTAACAATGTAAGTGTTTTTTAGATGAAATTAAGACTGTCTAAAAGGAGAATAAAAGAAAAGAAAAAATATGATCTTTATTATTAATTTTCCTGAAATGTCAGTCGCTTGTCTGTGTTATTTGGACTAATAGCTTGGTGGAGCCAGCAGCCATGGATCAAACAGCCTCTGTGTTCAGAGGTTAATTGTTATCAGGAAGTAGAGGCTTGGGTGTTTAGAAAACCTACAAAGAAATTCAATGCACTGGGTTCCTTGGAGGCAGCTGCTGTGTTCAATCAGAAGTCGGAGTGTGGTTTAATGTGTGTTTGGACGTGTGTGCTCATATTTATGAGGATGTGAAGGCTTGATCATTTGGAAAAACTGTAGCTCAGATGGGTATTTTTGCAAAAGGACTGGGGAAAGAAAGGAAAGCTTTGCAATCTATGAGTTATTTGCACTGGAGGAAGTTAAACTACAGCAAAGCTACTCAACGGATTCTAGTTTTCTTAAAGCTACTCAAAGTACCTTCATTTGGCAATACACGTGTTCTGGTTAATACTGCTGCACTGCACCTAGACATATAAGATTTAAACTGAGGAGGTTAGTAAAATTAAATTACTGTGTGGTAGCTTTGACTCATTGGTCTGACCATGCTGATTACATGCCTCCAAAATGGCTAAAACAATTTTCTCTTTCCAGAAAATGCCCTGCATGTTCCCATTTTGTCCTGATTGATGTTGTGAGCTGATTGCTCTGTCACATCTGGAGTACTGCCCAATTATTTGATCATGTGCTGCTGAAAACATCTACAAAAAACATCATCTTGTGTAGCACAAGCAGCCAGGGTAGTTCTAATGGATGCTAGTGTTTTGAATATGCATAAACAGCAATTCTGGGTTACTGCGAATGATAAGTAATGGGAAGTCCTCTGCTGTTCATGAGCACTGTTTAGGTGAAAGTTACACTTGGCCTTTGGAAACAGTTCAGCCATGAACAATAATAATAATATCAAAATCTAATAATAGAATCCTAATAACTAAACATGTAAATCCCTTCTTAAGTTGGCAGTCCATTTAACCCTGTAATACCAAGTGTATCATATTTAAAACGCGAGTTTTTTCCCCCCAGATTTCTACATCATCACTGTGATTTTTTAAAATCGTTAACGTCTCATACGACATGTCAGTGCTGCTTCTGTCCAGCATTGCTGTGTGTGTTTCAATGCCCCCACCATCCACCGGTAAGCTCCAGGGAAATACTTAGTTACCACCAGTGAGGCCCCTTCTGAAGAAGAGCAATTTGGATTGTAATGATTTTAATAACTACAGACCTGTATCCAACTTACCATTTTTAAGTAAAGTCTTAGAAAAACTTGTTTTTACTCAGATTACTGATTTTCTCAATGATAGACAGATCCTGGAGATATTCCAGTCTGGATTTAGGGTGAACCACAGCACAGAGACGGCTCTCCTAAAGGTTTTAAATGATCTTAGATGTAACTGGGACTCCCAAAAGCTCTCAGTCCTGGTGCTACTGGATCTAAGCGCAGCCTTTGATACAGTAGACCATGCTATTCTTTTAAACAGACTGAAACACATGGTGGGCCTCTCTGGTGCTGTACACAACTGGTTCACTTCCTATCTCTCTGACAGATCTTTTATGGTGAGTATGGATACATGCTCCTCTAAGATCCATAAAATGACATGTGGTGTGCCTCAAGGGTCGGTTCTAGGCCCTGTACTTTTTAATTTGTATATGCTCCCTCTCGGCGGTGTCATCAGGAGGCATGGAGTGAACTTCCACAGTTACGCTGATGACACGCAGCTGTACATCTCCGTGTCTCCTGATGACACCAGACAAATGGATGCCCTCTTTAACTGTATCTTGGATATAAGATCTTGGATGGCAGAAAACTTTTTACAACTTAACCAGGACAAAACTGAAGTTTTAATTGTCGGTCCTGAGGCTCAGAGAGAGAAACTCTTGTCTAAATTAGAGGCATTTTCACTATGTCCTTCGCTACAAGTGAAAAACCTGGGTGTTATTTTTGACTCTGAGCTTGGTTTTATCCCACATATTAAACATGTAACTAAAATTGGATTTTATCATCTAAAAAATATAGCCAGAGTCCGCCCTATTCTCTCTCGGGCCAACACGGAGATGCTGATGCATGCTTTTATTACCAGTCGCATTGATTACTGTAATGCCCTGCTCTCTGGTCTTCCTAAGAAGAATATTTCAACTTTACAACTCTTGCAAAACTCGGCAGCTCGTGTGCTGACGAAGACCAGAGGGCGGGCCCACATTACACCGGTTTTAGAATCGCTGCACTGGCTCCCCGTGTGTTTCAGGATCGATTTTAAAGTTCTTTTATTGGTTTTTAAATGTCTTAATGGTCTTGGGCCTTCCTATCTCTCAGATCTGCTTTTACCATACGAACCCTCGCGGACCCTGAGGTCCTCTGGTACTGGCCTTTTGATTGTCCCTAAAGTCAGGACACATACTCACGGAGAGGCAGCGTTTCAGTGGTATGGTCCTCGTCTGTGGAACAGCCTGCCGGAGGAGCTCAGGGCCGCAGAGAACGTACATGTTTTCAAGAACAGGCTCAAGACCCACCTTTTTAATTTAGCTTTTACTTAGCGTTTATTTATTTTATGCTTATTTATTCTATCCTGTTATTCTATTATTAATTTAGGATTTACCTAATATTTGTTTGATTTTATTCTTATTCATTTTTTAATCTTCTTATTCTATTTATATTTATATTGTATCCTGTTCTTATTTATTTTATCATTTTACCCTATATATATTGTATTGCGTCATATCTCCAGTGTTTCCTCGGAGGGCGCTCTCTGCACCGGGGCTGTTATTGACCGTGGCTGCTGGGTCTCTGGGGTCCTCTCAGCCTGGCTGGGGGGCTCCTTTGCCTCCCTCCTGCTGTGTGCCCAGCCTGGAGGCTGCGGTCTGTGACCGGCTCCCGGTGCAGACGGCTCCCTGTTATAGTGTTTCCTCACTTGGCTCATGCGAGCCCAGCCCAATTTTTACTCTTTAAGTGTGCGCGTGTGTGTATGTGTGTGTGGGTGGGGGGATATATGTGTATTGAGAGTGTGGGGAGTGAGTTGGAGGGTGGGGTGGGCTGCTTTTAACTATGTAAAGCACTTTGTGCTACATTTTCTCTGTATGAAAAGTGCTTTATAAATAAAGATTGATTGATTGATTGATTGACCAGTGTTGGTCAAGTTACTTGAAAAAAGTAATCAGTATTTAATTACTGATTACTTCCCCTAAAAAGTAATCCTGTTACTTTACGGATTACTTATTTTCAAAAGTAATTAATTACTTAGTTACTTAGTTACTTTTTAAAAACACGATTTACAACCTGAATAGGTGATAAAGTGATAGATCTTTCAGCCCAATTCTACTTTTTCTGCATAATCCGTCATACAAAATATAATCAAATGAAAAAGTCTCTTTTTTTAAACTTGTTTTATTAGTTTTAATCTTTTAACTTTATGTATCAAGCAAAAATTTAATTATATGCAACATTCTCTGACTTGAATAAATTAGTTTAACATTTAAACCTTTTTTCTGCACATTCCAGCACATAAAATAATTTTTTGTGTGTGTTTACACTCACTCTTTCAAATAGATGCAAGTGAAACACAGCAGAAAATAAATAAAGTCAAAGACTCAGTGGTCCTGTTGCTCTATTTTCACCTGTAAAGCAGGAGTTGGGTAGGCGGAGGTTTAACCTGGTGCAGGTGTGCCGCAGCAGTCAGTTGAAGAATCCACGAGTTTCTCTGTGAATTTCCCATTACGTCGTAGCGCACTCGGTGCTTGCTTGGAAGTTAAGGGGTTTTTTTCGCTGTAAAAAGACGTTTTCTTCCTACGCACAACGGACACCTATGTTTTTGTCAAGTAAGGTCAGTACTTCCACGCTTCCACGCACTCGATATATTATCCATTGTTGATCTGCACACAGCTGTTGTCAGGAACATCACACTCGCTTACGTCATTGTCATGAGACATTCTCGCAAAAAGAAATCACGGTTTTAGTAACGCAGTAACGCAGCGTTCCTACGGGAAAGTAACGGTAATCTAATTACCGTTTTTGCAATAGTAATCCCTTACTTTACTCGTTACTTGAAAAAAGTAATCGGATTACAGTAACGCGTTACTGCCCATGTCTGGTTACCACTTCTCAATTTATATGTCAGATATTTGCAGGAATGATATGTTTAAAGCCCAGAGACACAACTCTGTATTCTGCTGCTATAATAAATCAACATCTGTCTGAACTGTGCAACTCTGCAAAAACCAGCAATTTGTTAACAAATGGTAGAATTTAATGTACAAATACATTAAATTCTACCATTATTAAGAAAAAGCACATACCAACTTTTTCAAATGTTTGTTAAAAAAGAGCAATAATCAATATTTAAAACTAATTGACATTTTAAACATTCAGTTTACCTCCACTAGTTCCAATTTTCTGATGCATTAATATACCAAAATATGTTTCACAAGTGTATTTCCAAGATTTTTAAGCCTGTCCTCAACATAAGAATCTCCCTCTGGGCTATCACGGTCAGTTTTAACACCCTCACATTCATGTGTGTTCTTAGATTTGTGTCTGACGTCTTTAGAACAGAGAGTGTATTTACCCTAGGCCTGGATTGCTCACGAGTAACAACATTATTTTTGAACGACTCAGCGTCATGTATTTACTCAAGTAATGCCATGGCGGAGGTTTATCCAGGATAACGCTGTCACTGTGTGAGCACTAAGCAACACCCAACTTTTGGGCCTTAACACAAAGGCCAATTGTGTGGTGGTGGCGGCCTGACGAATGGGTACACTTGCACATCAGTCTGGATGAAAGGGAAAGGGGGCGGGCTTGTCAATAGGAGTTGAAAAAGGCATTGATAAACAATACATATGTCTTCTTCATTTATTGAATTTAAGTGTAAAATGAACAGCTAATAATAAAAAAAGATGAAAAAGTGTTTAAGCTACTTGATTCTAAAAAATATACCAGCAGCAGGTAAAGTTTAATCAGATGTTTGCCACTCTACTTTATTATTCATTTGTCATGGTATTTAGTATGTTTATCCAGGAAAAATAAAGGTTGTGGCAGGATTTGAATCTTTTCTTGGTTTTACATTTTATTTTATTGCTTCTTCTTCTTCTGATCAAACAAAACAACCAATCTGAAGACAGACTACTGAGTTAGCAGATTAATTGAGTAATAATAAATACACTGAAACAATATTATCTTAAAACATGCTGTAAATATCTTAAATTGCTTAAATTCATAAACATTTACAAAGATTTTGCTTAAAGAGATGGGCCAAGACAATATTGTTTCCACAGAGAATTCAACATGTTCGGCCAGTGAGACCATTATTACCACGTGACCACCTTTATTAAAAGCATGCAGGTCTTACACTGGGCTATAATCCCCAAAGAAGATCTTCTGAAGCCACAGCACTGAGGCTGTGCTGAGCACGCAGCAAGCCGGCTTTCTCCAGACAGTATCGATATTCCACAGAGAGAGAAAAATACCCTCACTGCTTTTGACTGGAGGTGAGAAAAAACAGCAGTAAGACCCTGATCTGATTTTGGTGAACTTTTCATTTTGCCTGAGGTAAACCAAAGTTGGTATAATTTACTTCTTCAAAGTACAAAATTTAAAAATGATATGAATACGAGTTATCTGCTCCACAACCTAATGAGACATGAGGAAGCTGTCAGGCTTCAGTTGTGTTGGAACTGCAGTGGGTTTCGGTGACAGACGTTTAAAGCCGAGCCAGGGGAGATATAAACCTCAGCCAATCGCAACACTGAATAGCGTTGATCCCAATCATTCACCCACCGCACCACAAATGTGTTTTCATTTTGCATCAGCGTCTCATTTAAGCCCACATGGAGCTAAATCCTCTGTAGTTTTAGCCATGAGAAATATTTGAATATAAATTATAGCTTTTATTATTTTTTCACACAAATATGCTGCCTTTAACAAATAAATGTTCCTCCGTAGAAGGTGACATTTTTCATGCACTATTAAATCTCTGCAATGTGGGAATATGACTACTCCCGTTTGTGTCGGTGGTGATGAAGCAGGGCTTCTCTTCCAAAGAAGAGGATATTACTTCCACGTGAGCCCGTGGATATGTCTATATATAGATTTCTTCTGAATGCAAACACGATCAGAAAATGAAACACAATGATAACTGTTTCCCTAAAACTTTATGCTCCAAAATTTTCCAGGAAAAAAAGAAAAAGAAAACACATTTAAATGTGAAAGAAGAGGTTTGGTGATAAAAGAAGAAGAGAAGGAGGTATTACGTAGAAAGAAATAGAGTTCTGAATGAATTTTCTACTGAGGCAGAAAAGCAGAAACTCTAACCGCAAATAATAAAGGCTGCTACGCATAATTTGGTGATGCATCGTGTCAAACGCTTGAATTATTGTTGCCAGATGTTTATTCCACTCTTCAAATTTGATTATGCCTTTCTCCTTTTTGGGCAATTCAGTGTTAAATGTTAAATGCTGTTGTTAGTACTTTGACTCAGAAGCGCCACAAAAACAAATGAATAAGTAAACAATCAGGCCGCCTGGTTCACTTGAAGTTGTCGTCAAGGTCATCGGTGACACTGGCTGCTTTTTGTGCGTCACCAGCAAATGCTCACTCACAACCACTGCTGAATCATTTTTTAGTCATGCTTACAGCACAGTCTTACTGAATGCACTCAGATGTTTGTATTTTAAACAATAAAAGTCATTATAGGTACTAACTGCGAAAACAGAATTTTACTTATTGTGTTTTTTTACAAAAAACGTTTTATACTATTTTATCGATACAGATTGCCGTTAGGACAATTTGTTACTTCTTATGGCATCTGACATTTCTGACAGAAATTGCGCATCGCATGTAGGAGTCAGTAATTCTAACAGTAGGAGTATTTGAGTAATCTATCCATTAAACCCAGTGCTTTAAGAAGATACATTTAGTGTCACAACACAGAACTTCGTTTTTCACTGATTGACGGTTGTTTAATTGCCCATTTAAAATCTTGTGTTATGGTTGAAAAATATTTCCAAAAAGAAAACTTTCACTGACGTTTGCAACGTCATGAGGTGCGACCATCTGCTTGATGTCCTTAATGAACATCTGCTGGAATTTCCAACAGGTGGAAGCCTGTTTACAACATTTCTTTTTTTTGTTTTGTTTTTGGACATCCTTTTATTAGTTACAACAGAACTGCTGAAATGATCTACCATGCTGTACAAAATGCAAACTAAGGTAAGGTTGTACTTGCAACCTTACACTTGTTTTAGTGGTGGGCTTTCAGGCTTTTCTAGTTAAGGTTTATTCTTACTTACAGGTAGGTGTTTTAGTGATGTCACTGGCACGTAATAGTAATCTATGAGGATGACCTCTGGAGTACCTCAGGGGTCTGTCCTTAGACCTCTTCTGTTCTGTTTGTACCTGTTAGCCCTGAAGCATGACATCCACAGTCATACTGTGAGTTTTCACTTGTATGTGGACGACAGAAAGTATCTCTTTGACAGTCCTGAACTTAATGCACTGAACGACTGAATCCAAGATTTTAAATGGTTGGTGCCACAGAATTTCCTGCAGATAAATGTGGATAAGATGACCATAATCATTATGTGGCTTGATGCATTTATCAGACTCACTACAACAGACCCGAGGTCCTCATCTTTAATGTTGGGTCAATATTTAAAAAAACAAAAGAAAACTCAGCATCATTTGTGATAACGACTTCAGCCTGAATAAGCAGGTCAATTCAGTTGCTCAATCTTGGAGACTTTGATTCATAATTTTATACGAAAGAACGTTTACCTCTTTTAAAGATATATGCATGTATATTTTGGTGAGCTTGCTGTCATCTTTCAAGTCCATCTTAAAGACATGGGGACGGTTGTGGCTCAAGAGGGTAGAGTGGGCTGTTTATCAACTGAAAGGTTGCGAGTTCGACGACTGGCTCCTCCATACTACATGTTGAAGTGTCCTTGAGGAAGATGCTTAACCCTGAGATGCCCCTGATGCGTCCATCACAGTGTGAGTCAATGAATATTAGGTTGAAAAGGGGAAAAAACACTTATATGAATATGTGTAAATTAGTGAATGAGGCTTTGAGTGTTTAACTTGAGTAAAAAAATTGCTATGCAAATACTATTTACATATTTTTACAATTAGTCCTTTTCTGTCCCCTACTTTGAGTTATTTCTATGTTATCATTTTTTTCGTGATCATTTTTATTTAAGTTAAATATATATTTGCTTTTAATAAAGTTGTTTTCCATTTTAAATTTCAAACATTCCTCACTTTAATCTCCGGTGTTCCTATAGCTCATTTTATTTAATTTTAATCTCTTTTTAATGTTGAGAAACACTGTAACTCTGATTTTGAAAGTTGCTATATAAATAAAGTTTATATTTATTATTATATGACACAAATGGCGCCTTTGCATGTCTGCAAACCCCTCATACATAATCAGAAGTTTGAGGTTTGTATTAAAATGACATCAGAAAGGTTCCAAGAAACCCCAAGAAATTTAGCAGTTATCAACAATAACACCTTATAAAAGCATCTTATAAGGGCTAAGACTGTTTTAAAATGGGTAATTCTGTATAATTAACACCAGAAACCAGAGATATATTAAATAAAATACACTTGATGCTTTAGCTCTCAAGTTGTCCCACTGCCAGATTGGAGAAAAGAAAGACACACTCACATGGAATTTTGTTCAGCTCATTCATGAACTTGTCCTTCAGCTTGGAGAAGGCTTCATCCTTCTCGCCTGTGCCCGGGCCGGCCATGTTGGTGGTGTTGGAGCCAGCCGTGGAGGAGGAGGCGGTGGTGGGCGCGGGGGCGGCCGCCGCCAGTGCTTCCCTTCGACTTTCATTCATTGTGGCGATGCTGGGCAGCCAGGCAGATGCTGGAAACGAGGAGAAAAGGAAAGAGGAAGCAGAATCAGTTAGATTTTTTTTTCTTTTGCTGCTGTGACAGATGCATGTCAGAGGCAGCGTGCACGCCTTGTCAGATGACTGAGTTGACGCAGATCGTGTGAGCAGCTGCTGGCTCAGCCTGAGTAAACATCAGCTGGGGTCCAGGATGAATTGGCCAGCAGTCTGAATTCAGAACAAAGCCACTCAGTCACTGCTTAAACCCCAGATTAACATCTCAGAGCGAAGATAAAATTATTATTTATTACTCTCACGCGGTAAAGACTGTGAATCTCAGCTCTGCTGGCTCCATCAGAAACTGTGCTTTCACAGGAAAACTGAAAATGTGCTACGACTTCAATCTTACACCAAGCTCTTTGTACACAACAGGTGTATTTACTTTACACACAGGTGTTTTGTGAACGGACAGAAGGCAGCGCTATGTCTCTAAGGTTAACTGCAGCTTTGTGTGTGTGTGCAAATCCATGTACTTGCACATGTACTGTGTAACTTCTGAACATGTTAATCATCACCTCACTCACCGCCAAAGAACAACAGCTGGCACATGTATTAATAAGACACTAAAAACTCTACGATATTATAAATACCACAATTATAACATCGAAGTGCTGAGCCTGCCACTCTTTTTGCTCGTCTAAATAACATTTAAAATGGGAGTTGTAAAAATTCAACTGCACATAATTTACAAAGACACACAACAACAATAAAACAAACATGCCTTCTATTAGAGTGAATTGTTAAATGTTGTCATTTCTATGCTTGCCAACTCTGATGAAAAAAATTCCACTGTCCTTCCCCCCAGATCCTCGAGGTTCTGGTGGGGGGCTGTAATGTTTTATTGCAGATACATCCTATCTGGAAGATCTGCTTCTTTTGATGTAAGCTTCCTGCGTTTACGACCCTTTGGTCAGCAAGAGGTCTGAGTCAGACACACACACACACACACACACACACACACACACACACACACACACACACACACACATTCTTACAGAAGTTCACACATATACATACAATGCTTTGTCTTAGAACCGAGGGGGCGTGGCTTTGTTCTGACGTGTTTTGTGTGAACTGTCTCTCAATAAAAGGTAGCAGGAGGAGGTCAGATCTGGGGGTCATTTCCGTGGTGGACACAGACGAGGCCTCCCTTGTGCAAATAATCGATCGATCGACTGTCTTGTTTTCTTCGTGACGAATAAGTTAAATTAGCGGGGCTTGTGGAAACACAGACCCAACACCTTCCTCATCATATTCTTTATGATGGTTTAGGTTTCAATCTTACTGCAAAGGATTTCACGTTCATGTTCATTACCAGTGCTGTCAAAAGCCGGGACACTGTAACCACCAAGCACTAAAGCAGAGACTTGAATTCTAGATTTCTTTTTTTTAGCCTTAATAAAAATGTTTTAACTAAGCATGCACTGATGTATCAGCTTGAATGGGAACAGCTCAGTTTTATCTATATAGCCCCAAATCAAAGCAATAGTTACCTCAAAGTACTTTATGTTGTAAGGTAAAAACCCCAACAATCAGACAACTCCCATTGATCAAGCACTTGGCGACAGTGGGAAGACAAAACTCCCTTTTAATAGAAAGAAACTTCCCGCCAAACTTCATCTTGGGGGTGAGGGGATGGGGGCAGAACAACGGACTGAGCGAGTGCAGTAGAAACATTCATTATGGGAAGTCAAGGCTGACTGCAGCACAACTAAGGGATGGCTCATGGCCACCTGATCCAAAGTCAGCTGTATGCTTTGTCAAACTTTGTTTTACTTAGGAATAATGGCTCTTCACCATACTGGTGTCATTTAGGATGAATAATAAAATGTGTAAGAAAAGTAATGAAATGTGTCTTGTTTGTTTAACATGGCTTTTTTGTCCACTTTATTTGAGTTGTACCACTAATCTGCTGAACATCTTTCTCAGACAACATCAGACTTATATATTGGTATATTTGACAAAACTGAATGGGCAGAGTTTGTGCAAAGCTGATTTAACACTACAAAAAGTAATGTTCAAAGTTGCTGTGATAAACAAATGAAATATTTCAAAAGTGTTCCTTTTGATAATCAGGATTACTGAATTTTCTGAAACAAAGGGAAAAGAAACCCGAATAAAGCAAAATAGATAAACAGAAAAAAGTGGTATCTGCCAATTAACAACCAAGAATTTCACAATTACTGGATCCCTGAATAAAAAACTGGTTTGATAGGCATAATCTCAAACAGGAATGTTCGTTTTACTACATAAGTGATTGTTAGTATGTGTGCACATCTTTGTTTTTCTGGTGATGTGTTGTATCCTGATGGGAACTATTTATTGTCTGCTCCCACAGTGCAGGTTGTAATTTGGCACTGTCGCCAAAGCACTCCATGAGGATAATGGCATACTAAAGAAAACCACTCCACAGAAAAGACTGATGGCCGTATTTTCGTTCTTTGCCACAGTCACTGCTTATTATGCTCACATTTTCCATTTACAGTGCTGTTTCATATGAGGGCACTGCACTGGTTCTGACAGACAGGCTGTTAAAGGTTTCGATGTAACTGAAAAAATTTCAGTGTAAGCATTCAGTATTGCCTTTAATGATATTCATCTCTTAAACTGAAAGAGCTGAAAACAGAACTTGGTGCCAATTCACCCTAATGCAATCTTTACAACCACGACAGAAAGAAAGCTTTAGCAAAGTGATTTCCAAGTTATTATTTTTACAAATGTATAAAATTTGGTTTATAAAGGCAGGTAGGACGTTTGCACTTCAATTAAATTACGGATGCAAAGTGTCTTCTAAGTATTTGTCATTTTCTGAGGGAGTAACTAAATGTTGCCACTTCAAGCTTCATTTGGGTGTGAGTAAGAAGAAAGGAACCTGTTTCATCACTTTGGGATTATTTAAGCAGTTGATCTGCTTCGCTATCACATCCTGATAAGAGAAACCTATTATCTACTGATTCTCTTCTTTTTCTTAACTCTGAGTGTAGTTGGAAGGGCAGGATTGATTATTTCCAACTCTGTGTTTTTGGAGTTGTCACAAGTCTGGCTTCACTGTTTTAAAATCTACTTTCCTACTGCTACTATTGAGACTGACAGTAGTGACAACCACCTTTTTTTTTGGTAATAAAGTACAGTCATCTAAACAAAATCATCCAGCCATCAAATACACCAAGTATCATTCTTGTGGAATAAATAACTTGCAGTTAAGATGCAATCTGTTGCCTGACAACTGGAACCAAGAGGCAATGAGGCTTTAAATGTGGGTGAATATTTTATCTCAGTTTGCAAACAGTGGAGCTCTCATTTCTGTCCAAAAGCTATCAAATGTACTTTTCTTTTCTTTTCTTTTAATAAAATTCTCAGTGCCGTTAGACAAGTTTTTTAACTGAAGCTGAGTCTTCATTTTGAGTGTCTCACTCTGTTCAACTGCAAGTTGAATCAAATATCTTATCGGTCAATTGTGTGGGAGAAACCCAAAGCATTTAACTTTGGGGTCCTGCAGACATCCAAACCAAGCAAGACAAGCTTTTCACACACACAATCATCCCAGGGGGTTGCAGAGAATGGCCCTAAAGAAAAAAGGGAAAAAAGAAAACATCTAGTGGGTGGCAGAAACACCATGTTCGTGGCAGAGGTCAGTAAAGAACGACCAGGCTAGTTTGAGCTGATTGAAAGGAAACGGTAGCTCACATAACCACTTGCTACAAGCATGGACCACAGGAAAAGCAACTCTGAACACACAACACAGATGAAACAGATGGCCTACCGCAGTAAGACGACACTGGGTGTCTGTCCAGTCACCTAAAAATAGGAAACTGGGGCTACAGTATGCACAGGCTCACCAAAATTAGATGTCAGGAGACGTGAAATATCCAAGCTGTTGTCTTAAATTTTGCTTTCTGCCAGAACAGGGTAAAAGGAAAGCGCAGGTTCTGATTAACATCAAAAAATTCACAAATTGATCGAGCCAGCAATCAAAGCTGCTTTAAATCCATTTGTACCAGCTGCCACAGCCCAACACTATGTCTTTCTCCTTTTGATCGTTGTGCACCATTGTCTAGCAATGACAACTCATGTCAGAAAGCTCAGATTAGTTTCTTAAACATAACATAGTTATTAGTTCATAATGCTCAAGTTGCCTCCGCAGTCACTAGATCACAATCCTTTGGGATGTTGTAGAAAAGGTTTGCAACAGGAAGACGTTTCCCACAAATCCACAGCAACCGTCAAATGCTATCATCAAATACAGAAGCAAAAGCTTGCTGAACCTAAGCCGCAAAGAAGCAAGGCAGTTCGGCGTGAGGTGTAACTAATAAAGTGAGTGTTGACTCTAAATACATTTAACCTGTCTGATGTTTCAAGAGGATAAAGACTATGTTTAAGCACTTCTATGATACATTCACATTAAACCGAATACGAAATGGCACAGACTGCGTGAAGGAGTGAACTGGAAACTGCTATTTACAGGCAGAGACAGAAGTGGTATATATATGCATGTGTATATATATATATATATATATATATATATATGGCCGGTATAAAGTAAACAAAGATTATCCTGAACTGAGATGCAAAGTGATGTTAGTCCAAGAATAAAACCGTAGAACTGGAAATGAGCACAAAAAGTCGCTCTGGATTTTATGAGAGTGGAATGCAATTTGTTTTTCTTTATTAGAAGATGTATATATCTAATACAAACCAGTCAGTTGGCAGAAATCTGACTGAAAGCAGCCAACAAGTCAACAATGACCCGAACAATGACCTCTCATTAAACCAGCATACTGCTTTCAAACGGGGTTACACAGTAGGTGTGAGAGAATAAAAAATCAGAAGGCTACGCTCCTATTTCTGACAAGAACAAAAACACATCATCAAAAATAAGAAACTGTATAAGGAATTAGTCAGAGTAAATGACTACTCACTAGCAGCTAACACACACTGCCAGACGGTCCAAATAGCACTGTTCCCCAGCTTCTGAACTCCAGTGCTGATGAGTGATTGGAGTTGGCTCCTAAGGAGAAAAGGAGGGTAGCACCTGAGTCAGGGAGAGAGAGCAGTAAGGCAGAGCCTTACACAGTATGCCTGCAAGGGCCCTAAGACTAAAATCTACTTTTATTTTAAAACCACTAAATCTGCCACTAAGGAAATGAAGCAGAGAACAATGAAAGCTCAGGCAGCGGCAAGCCCCATGGTGGCCAGCTAGTTTGGCCAGTAGCTCCGCAACCAGCTGGGACAATTAACATCAGAGCAACCGTCACTCAGCAGGCTGAGCTGATTGGTAGTAAGAACCCAATACGCCGCTGGTTCGGCACAGAGGTAGAGTCTGTGAGTGAGACGACGGGGTGTTTTAAACATTCTTGGAAAAATAAACTAGGGGAAAAAATACCTGCTGACTACTACAGTGCTTTGGGCTCACCCAGGATTACAACTGGTGGTGTTCACCAAAAGTAGCCAATGAGGGATCTTATTATGGGGCTAGCTTGCCAGAAGCATTGGGATGGGTTGCTGTTCAAAGTAAGGAGAGATATGAGGGAAAAGCAAAGAAGGTCTGCCTTTTGGGGGATAAAACAGGGCAAGTGTCACTGATTACAGGGCTCTGTCCTGAAATACAACTGTTATATAGTGAAATAACAGGGCATCTGATTGCATAAAGTATCTCTGACCAATTATATAATAGATTTTTTTTGTTTTGTTTATAATGGGGTGAGTGCTGCTGATAACAGTGGTTAGGTAGATACGCTAACAGGAGTGAGTGGCTGATAACAGAAAGGTTTTTGGCTGCTAACTGAACATCGATAATAAATGTTCTGTTGTTTATTTTAAAAAATAAACTTATATTGAGCTTGTAAGCTAACAGCCACTGTTTGTCACATCCCATCTGCAGTGATTGTTTGTCAGGGGTTTTAAATTGATAGCCTGCATGTTTGTATTGGATTTTTATACTTTAAAGTCTTCAAAATAGCTGTGGCTAGAAGTCCTGCGTACATTGCATGGGTTATTTGAAGGTTTAAACATGTAGATGTGCTTGTAAAGGAATTAACACCAAGTTAATTCCTTTACAATTCCTTCACTGAACTGTTCTTTTCATCAGTCCCTGAAGTTTGAATTGTGTGGCCTTTTCCACCAGCAGGGTCCACATCCTCAATTAAATTAAACAACCTTTATTGAAGGATAAGGGTGGATGGAGTAAGTAAAGAGGAAAGTGGGGATCAACAAACAGCGTCCAGGCTAGAAAGAACCCCAAAGAAGGCATCGGCAAGAAGCCGTGATTAGTAAGTGTTACCTTTACTTTGTTTGAGAGAGAGCGGGGCAATCTTAGGAACTGAAGTGAAGGTCACCGACGCACTGGAGGAGATCTGGGTTGGTGAGATTGTTAAAGTACTCTGAATAGTGTAAGAATCTGAAGAAGGCCAATGGGAACATGGATTTTAGTGTGTGTGTAACGATATTTGAAACGGAGAGTGAGGTAAAAAATCTCAGGCTGATCATCTTTTGTTTTCTGAGTAGATGGTTCATTAAAAAGGAAGAAATTCAGATCAAATTATTCATATTCTCGTCTGGCCCACTTGAGATCAAATTAGGTATGTGCCCATGAACTAAAATGAGTTCAACACCTCTGCTCTACATTTAAGTAATAGCTAGAGATGGTTGCTATTTATCTTCACCTCGTCTTCTTTGATAAAACAGCAGGTACTTGAATTTGCTTCAGTTGTATTTCAGAGTCATCAAGTGGATCTTTTAGGGTTTAATCTTCAAACGCGATGCTGACAACTCTGTCAACAGGTGGCATAAGAGCAATGGCTGCAAGGCTAACACACCTTTAATGGGGTCTGGTTGGTTTAATTAAGCTCAAACCCCCTTTGTTCTCAATAAATATGAATAAAAAGCACCTGTACTTTGTTAGCGCGGTGTTGCGTTCACAATCACTACATGTTTGCCAGCTGCTGGTTCCCAACATACTGCAAAAAGCATGATATCGCTGCACTCTCCAGCTCTGTTTTTAACACTTGACTAACACGTCTTTAACAGCATCTTTCTCTATCATCAGATATTTTTGAGAGGTGTCATGAGGCCAGCTGCTGCAGAAAAAAACAAAAAATAGAGTGACTAGTAAAAGATAATCTGCAATCAAAGCAAGAACAAGATTCATATCAGATCTTTTAATTTCAGTAAAATGCGACAATGAGCCTTAAAAAGACCCTCAAAACAAAACAAAAAAACAGCCATTGGTTACGTCCGCCCTCTCAACGTCCTCCTTGGTTACACGGCCGCCTACACATGTCCATGTTCGCTCAGCCTCCCTTTGGTCTCTCTTTGAAATGTTGCAAGGTGAATGTGGGGGCTGATCCGCTGAGATGCCTGCTTGGCAATGACACAGATACTTCAACGCAGGCGAGGACTTTTAGGGAGAACAATGATGAGTGCGTGTGGGAGGCATCTATCGAAAAAGACCTGACCATGGCCTGAGAAGAACATAGTGTTTCTAAGTGAGCTCTATGGCTCATGTGTGAGACAGCAAAACATGCATGATGTATCACCATGATTGCACAGGGATGTGTAATTCAGGGAGATTTACTTTAGTCCTTGTCAGCGGTGGAATATATAATAACCATAAAAAGCTGTAAAAGTGCCACGTAGATCACTTTTACCGTAACCTTCAGAGATCCCCGCTACAGTGTCAGAGAGAGCCATTTCAGGCATCAGCCTTTGACATAACTCAAAATATATTTGTTGCACTGCAGCCAACAGGAATCGTTAGCACTGATTCTGGTAAAGAGTAACTACGCTACTGAAGTTTTAGTTTAGTTAGCCTCCGTCTACTGCAACTTCCAATGAAATCTCTGGATTTGAAAAAGTGAAAAGGCAACACAGTTTTGAAAAGAAAGATAATTAGGAAAAGGGGGATTCTAAACAATCCTGTTTCTCTGTGAACTACATGAGACATTCGTAATTTTGTTATCTGTAGATCGAATAAGCAGACGTCTTTCTGAGGGGTGTTTTTGACTTTTTATTTTGACAAATTTTATGGTGTTGCTAATTTATTGCAACAACAGGAGGAAATTAAGGGGAAGGCTTGGGTAGAGTGGAGGGAGTACCCTCCTCAGTGCATCATTGTCAATATAGATGAGTTAAATAATATAATATTCTTGATTTCTTTTACTTTGCAAAGGTGAACTTCAGTAAATCAATGGGTGAAATACTGTTGGCATGCAAAGTTGGCAGATCCTGAGTTAAATTTTTTCATCTCAAAGAAGATTGATTTAGACGACTACCAGTGATAAGTTTGGGGTATTGTTGATTGACATATGACTGGGTATTAAAGACATTAGCGGGATACCTAGCGACCAACTGTCAGCGACAAATCAATGCAAGATGAGCAAATCTCTTCTTGTGTGGACGAGGCTTTAAGCTTCTGAGTATAAAGGCAGGAGGTCTGCCATAATTAAAACCCTTTGAACTTGCCGAGTTTCCAAACTTTTTGGTCAAAGACAGTTTTGTTTGGTATTGATTTCTGATTTCTCACGTACCGCCCTCTGGGTCCCCCTTTTCCCCACTCCATTTTAAAAATTCTAGCCTAAGTAAGTATTCAACTCAATAAATAAATGACTTGTAAAACATAATTGCCCAGTAGCTCCACAAAGTGGTGTTTTCCCCCCTTTTTGTTGTGTTGAGCTAGATTTAAGAGCTGCACACAGAAACCCAAGAGACCCATTGCTTGTGAGTGGTAGTTCCTCAGAGACCTGACATTGTATCTCAGCGCTGAGTACACCGGAGGAAATCTCCATTTCGGTGTCAAATCTCTTGCTAGCTCTTCTTCAACACCACCACAGTCCTACATCATTTATTTTGAAATATTATTCCCACCTGAGGATTAAAAAAACCCCTTCATAATCTGATCTTTTTGTCTAGATTCTTCAGCATTTATAACAAAAATCATTCTAAATAGATGATATTTGGCACATCTAGTAAGTAATTCCTGTGAAGTCCAACCTAGCAGGAGCACTGCTGCAAATTTTAGGGAGAAGTAGTAAGAGTGCTCATTCAGACATGAAGCTGAACGTTCAAATGTCATCAGATTAATGAAAAGAGGTGCACGCCTGACAGGGTCTTTTTCTTAGGTAATAATAATTACCCTGAGGTATTTGGCAGACAGTAGGTGCAGATTTTTATGTAAATGACGCCATTATAATTAATTAGAAACCTTTCAAATATCCAGAAAGAGACACGCATCCGAATGAAATAACGCTCCGAGCTTTGATTTTACACAATTTTCTGTCGGCTCTTGTGAGAGCGATGCTTCTCAGTCCAAAATGTCACATGAAAAGTTGACCAAATACGAGCAGTGCGTGTGGAGGACCACCCATGGCGTCTGTTATGCCTCTCACATCAGCCATCACATCGCGAGCAAAAGTGAAACATTAATTCAGCTCATATTAGTGTCTTAATGACTTCCTGCCCATTCAAGCATAAGATGACAACTTCCGTACTATCTTCACAGCAGGAGGTCCCAGCGAAACCCAGTCTCATTTAGAGTGGAAACGAGCTTATTTATCTTTACAGAGAACCAGAGAGTGTTGACCTTTTTCCTTCTCAGAGGGCTGTCATCGCGATGTAATCAAACTGTAGCTCCATTTCAACGCAAAGTTGATGTCCGTCCCGTCGCTATTACATCTCGCTCGGTAAACAGCATTAAATAATGTTCTTGTTTTTGAACAAAATAGCTGTACTTTCCTTTTACAGTCACACTGCAGCTTGTCCTTTCCAACCCAGTGATGACGTGTAAATCTTTCCATCTTGTAAGCTGTGGTGAAAGCAAGCCGAAAGAGCTAATTCAAATTCAAGGAGAGAAAAAAGAAACACTTAGAAGATACTACTGTAGCAATTGCTCTAACCTTTTCTCAACTTTATCTGTCACTCCCACCAGGACACAATATGCTGCTTGTTTTTTTTTTTCTTCTTCTTTTTTGACTCAGCCATCTCTTTAGAGGTGTACCGCTCAGGTGTAAAACCCCAACCCAATTACAGGGCCGCCAGATGGCCCAGCAGGTCCCCAACCACAGTTGTGATGCTGGCACACTGCTCCCTCCTATCACCTCTCTCTCTCTCTCCTTTGCTAACTGGGTCAGCTCCCTTGCTCCCCAACTCCCTCTATCAGCCCTGCGAGCTTCTTCATCATGCTTTCATGTTCTCCTTCCTCTCTTAAAGCCTGCGCTAATGGATTCCTGCCTCCTTAAGATGGATTATAATAAGCATTTAACATAACATAACATAAAAAAAAGATCAAAGGCAAAATGAAGATGATGGAACGGATTACTACTAAACACAGTGACTACAGAGATGTTTGCGAGCCCTTCTTCAGAAGATTTGGACAGCATGTTGGTGTCATGTGGAATGGTCTGCTCCCCACTGGGTCTAGCTTTGGCAGGTTTCCTCACTGTGCTGGGTGTTACAGCTCATGCTGTTTAAGGGAAGTGAAAAACCAGCCAAACTCAGGTCTAATGGTGCCATCAGATTCGATATTATTCACAGTTCACACAGGAAAGTACAGAACAGTACGGAGAGCACGGCGCACAGTCTTTTTGTCGATATTATGATTCAGTCCTCAAAGTAAATTGTCTGAGAATTGGCAGATATTGATGTGCCTGTTGCTCTATGACAGCATAATTTATATAAATTTAATACATGAGTGCAGAAATGATCGCTGTTGTCTTGATAAATACAATATGTGCATTATGTACCTTATAATACAGAATTAACAAGCCTCACATCTCAATCTGAATGTTTTGTAAACTAAAGAATGGGTCACACAGGCCTTGAGGTTTGTGATCAACCCCCGCAAGCCAGGGAAAAATGTGTATTGTTGGTCGGCAAATGTTTTTTGTCGCTAGGTAATATCAGTTGCAAAGAGGCATGTGAGTGTCCTCCTTGCGATTGCTTTGATCAGTTAGTTAGAAGTGCTATGTTCTTTGTAAGCACTTGCTGAATCCTCACCAAGCAGAAAATGTGTAACCCAAACTGGAAATGGAGATCATTCGCCTTCAAAGTAAAAGCCCCACCTTTTGTCGTGTGTTGGTTGTAGCAATAAGACAGCCTTTACTTTGACTGCAGACACTTTCTCAAGTTTCACTTGTGTTGGTAAGTATTTGCACACAAGTTGGCATCTTCAGGCAAACTACAGGCGACCACAGCAATCTGCTAGCTACCAAAGGGTTCACAACACTACAGCAAGGCATTAACATTTTCTATTAGGAGAACATTTTTGTAGTTTGTAGCCAAAAATTTGCTCTTATTTAACATAAATTTTCCACCAGCTAAATACGTACTCGAAGCCTTTATGATGAAGATTTGAAAAGCTTTTTGAAAAATACCTTCCTTTTCATAATCATATATTATATTTCTTTAGTTTCTTGGTACAAATGGAGGTATAAATATAATAACAGAAAAACAACATAAACAAACTGTTTGCATAATCATTATTTTAAACACTGTAATCGGCTCTGAATCAAAGAAGACTGCACAACTTTTAATTTGGATTTATTTTATAACAATGTTAATGAAATCATATTATATGTCTTCACTAAGCGTGGCAGACTTAGTCATTTACCAGTGAACGGTTGCTCGGAGGTTTCAAACCAGTCACAGATTTGATTAAAGCATGGGAATTCCTGCTGTTCAAAGCAATCCTCAGGACGACACTCAGCGACTGCTTTACAGATCTGAATAAACTAATAATCATAGCAAGGACACTTGTTTTGATCCAAAGGGAGTGCTAACTGTGCAATTACAATAAATGACACAGGAAAAAAAATCTAATTAAAGCTTGTGTTTGCATGCATAATAAATTGCTGCATCAACCAATTAAGACCATTATTTTGAGCTGGGGAGATATTTAGCAAATTAAGTTTTTAAGCAATTCAAAGCTTTAAAGTAGGGATGCATGATTGTGAAATTGTAAGGTTGATAACAATGGTTAAATGAATTTTGCCAATGGCGATACTGATGGTTGTTTCACTTAGTTTTGTGGTTCATTTAGGCCTTCAACACATTTCAAATGGACACGGATTTAGTCATACAAGTTTGAATTGCAGATAGAAGGATGTAAAACTGATGGGAAAGGAAAGCCATTAGTGCCACTAGTGAAGGTCTTCTTGTGTCAATAGGACTGTAGCAACAAGAAGAACATGGAGAATGTCGGCAAACGGATCCGTACAGCCTTGCTTTAAAGATGAAATTTTATGATCCTGCTGTTATGACTCATTATTGAATGAATGAATTTTTTTCTCTTGACATCAGTATTATATAGCATTTAGCAATGCAAGGTCTCGAATTAGTCATCAATGCCATGTTGGTAAATGGCAGTAAGGCTTGAAAGTATTTTTAAAGAATAGCTAAAACTTTACCTTGGTTACTTAAGTAACCTTGCTCAGGGCGAAGACAAACTACTTTTCATAAAAATATATCAATAATTTCTTAAAAGCAAAAAGAAAGTGCTACACTTTACTTTTAAAGTTTCTTCAGTCATATAAGAGATATTTTGTTTATTAAAGTCTGAAACTTTGTTTCTAAAATCGATATATCGATGATGTCCAACACGTGGCAAAATGAAATCTTGATTTTTATTTGTTTTTATTTAACAGGCATAATGACTAAAATGAGACTCGGTGCAATTCAGAAATGCGTCACTACATTTTCTTCAGTTCAGCACAATTAACAAGTTGTTTATCATCAAATTGGTCAAAATTATAAATAAGTTGCTGTACACGCAGATTCACATTAAACAGAAATTTGGATAAACAACTTACATCAGAGAATATCCAGAACCTTGTAACTTTTGAAACAGAAATTAATCCAGGAAAGTGGTTTACTGCAAAATCACATAGGTGTTCGGCAACCTTGCTTTGATGCAGAATATAACCAGGATATAACCAGGTGGCTCAGATATTTTGCAAAGTGTCAGCAATCTGTTTGTGTTTATAAATTCATCAGCAATTATTTGCAAACCTTCTCCAATGTGTCTGAGAGTTACTGCAGTTAGTCCAAGTCATAACACAGCAGACTGAAAGCTAGAAATAAATGAACAATAATCCCGTCTTTTCCTGTGACAGCCTTCATACCACTTCTTCTCAGTTCTCTTATTACATTAGCTTGCTAGAGACTTGTGTAGTTACTATTGGCCACTGTAGAAATACTGGAATTGTAACTCTTTTTACTTAAAATAGGGATCAGCTCTTCTGCTTATATCTGCTGCTGCCTGGTCAGTATATTTGGTCGGTATTTCTTAAGCGGTTCCTTATTGACAACCAGCCAGTTCAATTCACAGTTAAGGAAGAAAGACCTTCGGGACATTATAACCAGGAGCTGGCTTGCTTTGTGCATATAAATGTTTCTACTCAGTCTATTCATTCCAGTAGAAAATGAACATTTCATGCATACAATTTCAAAGTCAGCAGAACTCAAACTCCCACTGTGCTGTCTATTTCTCTCAGTCTATATTCACTCTCCATCAAAGAAAATCACAAAGAAAAATCAAGGGCTGTAAAAGAAAAAGTGTCATTACTGTTTCACAAGAACAAAAAAAAATCCCTCAGTTTTATGGAGTGGCAATAACACGTCAAATATCAAAGTACTTCAGCCAATAAACAACCAAGAACTTAAAAATTAAAACTTAAGAAGCAGCACCACACTGATATTTGCATGTACAAAAACCTAGCAGCCCACCTCAACATTGGTAAAGTGGATAAGTTAGTGAACTGGCACGTTAATTACTGGCTGTCAGTCAAGTATCCACTACCATCTGCTAGGTGCTCATTTATTATAGGATAGTATTTCCAGACAGTCACACATATACACACTGGGTGGGAGGGGTCTTTTCTGTATATAATCGGTCATGTAAATGATTGTCGGGTGAGCTGCCTGCAGTGAGCAGAGATAAGATGAGGTTGAGAAGGCCCGGTGGCCACATCCCCTTGTCCAGAGCACCCTCTTTACTCACCTGAAGCCAATCTCAGGGGGTAATGGAACTGGAAAACGTTATTAACCCTGCTTTGCAGCCAGGGTTGGACAGCTCTATTAAGCCAGTGCACAAAGATTCCCCCATTTTCAATTACTGCCTCCAAAGCGCTAAGGAAAGTTAGAAAAAGCAGCCTTGTTGTCTGCAAAAGAGAAGGACTCCAGGGTCCCAGATCTGAGCAGCTCTTATCATTTGCTCTTGTTCTTTATGCTGTGTACGTACGGCACACTCCCTGAGTTGTTGGACGATATGTTCGGTCTACTTATATGACAAACATTGCAACGAGGTACACTCCTGGTAAATGGGTCTGCCAGCCAGGGGGTAAATGAGAGGCCTGGGACTTAAGAGCAGAGTAACGGGTTGTAAAACTCAGAGGGATGTTGGATTTAGGTCCTGATACCAGACTAGAATTATGGTCCATTGATTTAAATCAAGGCTCAGCCAATTAAAAATGCAAACAGCCATTTTACAAAAGCCTTCAAACTAATCAAAGAGATTATGGTGCCCATTAATAGTGGATAGTTCTTTTCAGATTTAAAAAAAATGTCTGTTGTGGTTAAATGTCCTTCACCTGCAAAGATCTGCTGCTTTTACCTGCAACACGTTGGAATTATAGGCGAATGCTATGGAGACACAATGTGATTACATGAACTTTTTAATTTGCTTTAACTTTCAGTTACAAGACAGTACTTGATTAACTCCAATCTGCTGGGCTGCTAAAAGGTTTGATAAACTCGAACAACCACGTCCACTGAGTAACTGACTGGAAGAGCTTGTATACACTCTTGTATACGTGTTGAAGTTTTATTTCAACACCTAGCCTCCGTTTGTGGAGCACATGGTCATTGCTCAAAAGTTACTCTTGTACTGTTGGGGATTTTTGCTGGTCCACTCTGTCACTGCCCCCGCATTTACTAGACAAACTAGAGGGATCACATGTGGGGGTTTAAATCACAATGACAGACACGGTTTGAAGGAGCTTGAAAACCCCCTTCCTACATTTAGCAACCCTTAGCCCCGGTTGCGTGCTTCGTTGGCTCCAAGTCTGGAGGAGGGAGCACGGAGGTGGTTGAGGACCGGGGCTAATACAGAGGTGCCTGGGGAGTTATGTCTGTTGGAATCAGTTTGATGTAGGAAGCTAGGCCAGGGGCCACGGTGCGACTACTGGTAGGTGAGTCATAGAAAATGTGTCTGTGTGGCTTGGCTTATTGTGTGTAAGGTGGGGTTGTACACCTAATCTCCTAATGGTTAAGTGTTTTTTAAATATGTTTATTTATGTAGATTGGTGTTAAGATGTGCATAGACTATGACCACACATGAAAACTGGTTAATATAAGAAACATAAGACTCAGGAGTCAGTGAGTCTTTGGCCTTCCACTAGAAGAAGAAATGCTTTATTAACTATGCAGTGAAATTCATTCTCACAGTTTAACCCATCTTTAATATTTGCAGCAGTGGGTATTTACTAAGGAAAAAAAAATCTTGCCCTTGACCAAAATCAGTGCTTTGGTCAAGGGCAATATGGAGAATTATTGGTAGGAAAACAGCTCCCAGTGGAACAGGGCAACCTTGACAAGCCTTGAACCCTCCTGCCGTGAGGCAAATATGCTAACAACCAAATGATGTGGTGTCACTGAGTAACTGGTTGCTTAACCAGTTGTAATGGGGAATGGACATGAGCTTTTGACATGTATGTTTAAGACATTTCCTCATTCAACTCTCAGTAAACACACCATTTTAAATGCAGAATGCTCAAAGGAGATCTGTGCTAGTGGCATTATGATCCTGGAGATTTTTAAATGCTATCCATGCTATTCAAAATCAGTAAACTATAACATATAAATCATGAACCTTCATTTCAAACCATTTTCCTATCTAAACAGGTTTTTAAAAAACAAATACAGAGAATTTAAAGTTGTTTACTGCAACAAAGGTTGGTGGATTGATTGCTGGCTCCCCGAGTCTGCAAGCTGAAGTATCTTTGGACAAGATCCTGAACCCTAAGTTTGAGTGTGTTTGTGTGTGCGAATCTTAGACGAGGTTCTACGCATGTATATGAATTCATGTGATCGGGTGAAGGAAGGCTGTAGTTAAACATGCTATGAAGAACCTAGAGTAACAATATAATCATTAAACCACAAGAAGATCACATCACAATACAAGAAAATGGGAAAAAGCAGGAGGTTTGTCATTAAGGAGCAATTAATTTAATAGAGTTAATTAACTTCTGTTTATTCTTCCCTCACTCATTTGAGATGTCATCAAGTGACACTGTTAAGAGTCACTACCAGATACACTGGAAAACTGCATGCTTCAGTGTATCAATTACACCTCACACGAGGGAACGACTATTTTTTATCCCCCACCAATCTTTTGTGCTAGTTCTCGTTTTATTTTGATCCCAAATTTCCCCGTTTTTGACATCTTCATTTTTGTTATTAGACAGATTAGACTGCTCAGCTCTTAGCTCAGAGTAGGAACGACTCACAACAAATGCTCCCTAGCCTTGACTTTACTTAGCTTCCACCCTCCAGCTTCATTTTTTTCTTCTTCCTTTTGCTCTCTTTCATGCCTCTGCCTTTAACACCTTGCCTATCCTCAGGGCTCAGTCACACATACAACAAATGACAGGAAAATAATCAGGGGGCTATGACATGAAGTCACCCAAAAAATCATGTCAGTGCTGAGAGTTATCACTTTAAGTCCCCACATTTTAAATAATGTTCATCGCAGCAGTCTTGATTTCCATACATCATGGCTTCTTAGTAGTTTCTGTGGTTACAGATAGCCAATAGAGCTGCTGCGCTTCCTTATTTGTCACTGCTGCCTTTTTCCATGTCATAAAAGGCACCTTTCCAAAGGTGTTACTGTTGTTCTCAAACAGACATCCCTTGAAGGGTTCTTTCCAAACTGACCTTTTAAATTCTGTTTGGAGTGCGGCTTACTGATGACAGAGCTGTGGATTAGCTGAAACAAGAAATGGTGAAGCAGCCGGTGAGTAAGAGGTGAACAGGAGCTGTCTCATCTGATTTGTCACTTGGGGGGAAAAAAAGATCAAATTCAAATGAGAATGAGGAGGTATTTCAGCTAAATTGTGTGTTAAAGGGAAGCTGGTAGACTCAAAGTTTTCCCTCAGCGCCAGGATTTTTCTTTTTTAATTTGCTCTGACATCTTCAGGGAAAATAAAAATCTGAACTGCCTTATCTTATCTGGTGCTTTGATGAAAACGGATCTCATGTGCCACTTTCAACTTTGACATTTTGAGCCAACAGGCTAAATTACACACTATCTAAGTCCAGTGCGTGCTCCGTGAAGCGGGTGAATTCCGGGTCGCCAAATATCAGAATTCTGTTGATTGATGGAATAAATCAGGCCGTCTTCTTCACATGCACCCACGTCTTGAATCTAGTTGACACTTTCGACAGATTGGTGGTCTGATTCCACGTTTGAGTCACAGGATGTCTAAACCCCCCCTGCTTGTTAATACACACACAATCACGCGCGCACTTACAAAAAGTGACAGGTTCCTAATCTGATAAAGGTGTCACAGAGTGATGTGAGAGTGTGATTAGAAGGTGACAAATACTTCAACTTCAGAAATAACAGCCCAAGTGTCACCGATCTACCAACTCAAACAGATGTGAGCCGATCACAGCAGCACACTGGAGGAGAATAAAAAGTGATTCGGATGATTACGATACCGTGCTTCATTTCCTAGCATTCACAGGAGCGTTTTTACTCTTCCCTTAATTTATGTATCTCCTCATGGTGTCGTTTTCCATGCATTCTTATCTTTTCTCTCCCTTTCTGCCCATTAGAAAGCCTTTTCCCCCCACTGGGCATCCTTTCATACGCCTACAGCCTCTCACAACATTTCCACCCACACACTTTGTTTGAAAAACAGCACACTTTCCAATGTCTAACTAGCTCAATAATTGTCAGAAAATTATAATTAAGCTCTGTCACCCAATGAACACCGAGCAAACCCTCTTTAAGGGTTAGCTAGAAGGCCTCAAAAATAAAAGATGCTATAGTTTTCCGTGATTTCTTCCATTGTACTGGAGTGAGCTGTCAGATCTCACTGATGTTATCATTTAACACAACAGCCCCGTTAAATCATACTCCACAGTGCCAGGTTGGATTGAAAAGTGAGACTGAACTCATTGACAGTGGTGGCACCTTGACAGATTACACTGTGAGGGTGACACTGAAATAAACAGGACTTGTGACCAACACTCTTTCAGCTTATCGTTCGTGCCGTCAGCTGTCTCTGACAAGCACAGGTTTTGATTTCCTCATATGGGAGAAGCTCTCTCATTTGCAAATATGCAGTTATCACCGTGCCACTCAATTGGGACAGAGTAAGAGGCCAGGAGGAAGGAAGCGAGGAGAGACAGATGTATTTCTGTCTGCTGCTTTATATCTAATCATAGCTCAATTGTGGTAAAGCACAGCTTCTATTGGGTTTAACCAGCAGAAACCTACACATGTCACAGACTTGGCAAATAAGCCGGTTACTTTTGTTAAGATTGCTACACCTGTGAGCATCACGCCTGTAGATTGGGATCAGATGCAGTCATGTCAAGGAACCGGGTTGAAATCGCTCCTGAATAATAAAGACTACAGCCATGATAGTGCAATGCAGAGATAGAAAGATGGTATATGATGGGTAAAGTTAGGATATCATGTTCGTTGCTTCCAAGCTTACACACGTGTGTGCTGCAAACGACTTTTGCAGCATGCACGCACAATGTGTTTAAAAAAAAAAACACGTCTGATCCACTGAGCAGAGGTTTTAAATAATTTGTAAATGTAAAATAAATTCTCTGAAAGCTTCTTCTCATCTCTAGGTAGCATAACTGGCAGCACTTCAAACTCTCAGCTCAGCAACAACCATCTTACCGTTCTTGACACTTGGAGACAGATTCATGACCACGATGAGCCCAGCGTTGGCAGGCAGGGCTCCGAACCAAAACAGCTGTTGCAATGGTACCTCCAGGCAACAACAGAAAACCCCTCCACCTCCCACAGCCCACAAGATAATTATCACTGCTGGCTCTGGCCAAGCCAGTGCACCCCATCTCCCCACCATTCATACTGCCACGTCCAAGTAACGCTTCAGTAGATTTTGGGAACACCGTGGTCCTGTGATTAAAATAAATGAGGTCTATGGGGATTGTGTGTTATTTGAAAACAAGCATGTCTATTATAAATTTGGCTATAATTTGCGCTGATCCGTGTAAACTCTTGTTCTTGCCGTCCTGGGAGCTCTCCGTGGTGCTGAAGAGGCGCGCAGTACTTCACCCAAATAATGGTTTTGGTTACACGAGCAGAAAAGTCGCTCAGGAGACACAATCTCTATGGCTCGGTTTAACCAAACACAGAACACAAGTTGGAATTATTATTTGATTTTATTCCTTTTTTTTTATGCACAAGGTTAGGGTTATAACTCACTGAAGTTCTGTTAAAGGCTCTAATATACATTTTCTGATTAAATGATTAAAGTACTGAGCTTGTGGGCTCTCTCCAATCAGATGTTACGTCATTTGCTCAAAAAATTATTCTGCAATGTCTAAATCAAGACGACAATGGTAGAGTTTTCCAACACCTACAGGGTCCTTTATGAGTTAGCTAGTTTCTCATTAGTAAACTCTTAATAAAATATCCATTCAATACTTATTCAATATTTAATAAAACAACTTAAAGTTAAAATAAACTTTCTAAGAAGTACCAACACAAAAAATAACATCATAAAAGCAGCAGTCTTAGATGCAGAAGAGGAATGGTCTGATATATGTAAAAGACTACATTTTTGCTCATATGACTCAACTTCTTTTACCTTTTTCCCATTTTATAAGATGATTCATCTACCATACATACTGCCAAAGGTCCCTGAGAAGCTTTGAAAGTCCATCTCTCTTTACATTGCTTGTTTCCATTATCAGTATCAGGGCTAGTTTGGGGGTCGAGTGGTCGCCTGCTTGATCGACACGCTTGAATCCGGCCACATTCTCAGAGCAAGGTTGCCGTTGCTGTCATAAGGAGAAAAACTCCACTTCGAAGGCCTTCAAGGAATTTTTCTTTTTTGTATGTGAGCGGGGGTGATTACCTATGAAAAACGCCTCCATGTTTTCATAACATTGGACAGATCCACTTTATTTAAAGTTTCCATTTATCTGACTGATTTACATCAGGCGTAGGGGTTTATTAAATCGGCTTCCCAAAATTTCCAGTGCAAACCTATGCAAGAATTTCAAGGCAAACAACAGGACACCATCCACAGACAGCAAGCTACGGTGTCTATTTCTGCATATTCTCCCAGTGTTAATGCTTATAGCTTTTAAGCGTTAAGAAAGCTAACATATCTGAACCGACATATTTCAATATGTTTGGTCTGAGATTGGTTTTAGGATGGCAGGTACATCCGGCAGAAGCTTCAACAGTGAGACAGAGGTGAAAATGAACCTGCCGCTCGAATCAAAACAGAAAAATGGGATTAAGGGATGGGAATTGTAAGATTTCATCAACAGTTGTTGGCCTGGATTTAACAGGTAATAATAACTGTATTATTCTGTTATTGACCCCCAGACTGCTTTCTTTGTGAAGCAACTATTTGGTTCTAACTATTCAAGACCATTTTCGATGGCTGACTGCAATGCTTTTGAGTACTTAACCAAATCATCTACAGCACTCAGTATATGTAGCTCAGGTCTCCTTATACAGCACATTCAAATTAGCCAGTGTAAACCCCCTGAGGTGTATTTTGTTTTGAAGAAAGTTCTTCAAAACAAAGCATTAAAATGAACTAACAATGAACGCAAATAAGAAATGATGAAAGAAAAACAATTAAAAATAAATGCACAATTAAATTAATTGGATTGTGATTGTGATTATATAGACTTGATTTGACTTTAATTAAAACATGGTATTTTCTCTGCTAAAACACAGCCAGTACTTGTTACTTTCACTTGAATTCTGAGCTTCATTTTTATCATTCACATTTCATGCAGCTGTCTTTCACTTCTTGGCTCCCACCAGCTCCGTTACGTGACACTTGAGATAATTTCGGCCTCAGAGGAAGTAATCTCCAATCTGTGTACTTTTCAGAGAACTGCATCTGACACACCACTCTGTCAGAGCGGATCAAGCACAGACCCGACACCCCATACACATCCAGTTTCACTCCAAGTCTTAATTCCAAGTGGGTCGCTGAAATCTCCCCCTATATAAACCTCTCTGTCATGGCTTCTTATGAGTCACTGAGTCTTCTGGCTTCAACGATCCCCGCCCCAATTATAGCCACTCCGTCAACACTTTTTTCTTTTTTTTTTTACAACAACAAAAAAAAGAAAAACAAAAAAACAAGCGAAAAGACACCACATGGATTCAAATGTGATGTTTGCTCATTCAGATGCAGAGCAAAAGCTTTCACGGATGACTAAAGCCGTGAGATGACTAACAGATGCTGCGAACACTTGAGCCTTTTGTCTACCTTTTCATATTCACAGCAGAACTAGCAGCCACACTGCAAAAGTCAACATGTTTTGATTAAAACGGGGAAATAAGAATAAAATTTTTAGCACACGATTATTAGTGTGTGCAGAGTTTAACAGGAACGATGGTGACAAAATGCTTTTCCCATGTGCTTTAGCTCTCGGAACAAAACTGTGCCTACATCGGAGCTTCCTACACACGGACCAGTTGCTGTTCCCCTTCTCTAGAAATCCACTGCAAGCTGGTGACCACTTTAAGCAGAGCATGCACACACAGCTGAGCTGGTCATAAAGCCTGCAGTTCTATATAGCAGAGCTGGAGACTGTATAAGTATGTACTATTAAGTAATTTATGTTAAATAAAAGCAAAACCCGGGAATGTGCACAGGCATGCTGCCCTCCCCCTTACTCAGTAAACTGAATGCATACCACTCAAGTGACTTTCATTGACTAGAATCCAGTAAATATAACATTTTACATTGTACTCGTGTAATATAATTAGATAGAAATGTGGTGTAATCAAGTTACTTTTGGTCAGCTGCAGCTACAAATACAACCTAATTCACCAGGAAACCAAAATTACAACAGCAGTCACTTTGAGTTGCTTCATATTGTAAAGCAAAGACGCTACAACAGAAAACTCCAGCAATGAGGTGATCTCACATGAGTAGGTATTTAGCAACAGCGCGAAGGAAAAACTCCCTTTTAACAGGTAGAAACAGAAGCAGGGAGGGGCAGCCATCTGCCGTGACCATTCAGGAGGGGTGAGGGGAAAGAAAAAACAACAGAGAACTGGGAGGGACTCGAGGAACCACAGTAGACCTGCAATATGTTTAGATGTTTAACTTATTGGTGTATATAATAACCAATTTTCCCAGAAATACCACAATGGCACAATTGGTTACTATACAGCTTGTTTATGTGTTTATACTGCATGTTCTTAAACAATGACTGTGATGCAACTGGAGTCATGATATCAGCTGGTTAGACCAAAAGTCCTAAAATATCGTCACTTATGGATTCCTGAAATCAGATGTTCTGTAAACATGAAATGTATTTCATATATGCTCATTCTGAAAGTGCGTTTCCTTTTCTCTCTCAACCTTTTACCCACAAATCACAAGAGATTTAAGCCAGAAACATCTTTCGCAAGGTTGTAGGAATAATATAACAATTACTCTGCTCTGCATTTTGGAAAGAGTAAGCAGTATTACGTTTTCTTTTCTTCTTTCTCTTGGATTTCACCTTTGGCAGGCAGGAGGGGAAAAAAAGTTCTGTCAATATTACTTCATTTAGTTGTAAACTTAAAGAGGAAAAAATGGATGAAAAGCAAGATAAAACAAGATCATGAATAGGGATGGGTATTGATAAGATTTTAACGATTCCGATTCCATTTTCGATTCTGTTTAACGATTCGATTCCTTATCGATTCTCTTATCGATTCTTATTTTTAAAAAAGGAGAACACTAAGGTCGATTAGCTTAGAACTTTGTTTTATATCTTCTCTTTGAACAAGATAGAAATTTAGGAGTAACATGGCCTTACAAACCCAACAGTGAGATCTTAAGAGATCCACAGCCTACGGCTCTTCAATGGGTGTCACAGGGTCCCCAGGAAAAAAAACGTATATGTAAAATAATAAAATAAATATTCTCCTGTAGCAATAACAAAGTTTAACATAAATTATTCTGTAGCAATTACACAAGAATATCCAGTAATGTCCCTGCCTACAATTAAACACATTCACTTACCAAAGTGAAATCGGGGGCATCTGCAAGCCTTTGACCACAAACTTAGACACTGCTGGGTGACATTCGTCTATCCTGGCCTGAAAGGAGACGCTACCGGTAGACTGCAGCGAGAACTGCCAGCATCTGAGCCAGCCAGACTCTGTCTCTCTCATCATGGTTATCTAAATGCAACGCACAGTAATAGCAGGTTTTGTAATAAGGTAAATCGCGCTAACATAATATGCAATGCTAATTGATTAGTTACCTGCAGTATTAACGGGAGAGGACGTGGAAATGCTACCGCTGCTGCTGGGTTGAGCTTCGCTAGTCCGGAGCGGATCAAAAACACGACCAGTGTTGGTCAAGTTACTTGAAAAAAGTAATCAGTAACTAATTACTGATTACTCCCCCCAAAAAGTAATCCCGTTACTTTACTGATTACTTATTTTCAAAAGTAATTAATTACTTAGTTACTTAGTTACTTAGTTACTTTTTAAAAACACGATTTACAACCTGAAGAGGTGATAAAGTGATAGATCTTTCAGCCCAATTCTACTTTTTCTACATAATCCATCATACAAAATGTAATCAAATGGAAAAGTCTCTTTTTTTAACTTGTTTTATCAGTTTTAATCTTTTAACTTTATGCATCAAGCAAAACATTTAATTATATGCAACATTCTCTGACTTGAATAAATTAGTTTAACATTTAAACCTATTTTCTACACATTCCAGCACATAAAATAAAATATTTTTTGTGTTTTCACTCACTCTTTCAAACAGATGCAAGTAAAACACAGCAGAAAATAAATAAAGTCAAAGACTCAGCGGTCCTTTTGCTCTATTTTCACCTGTAAAGCAGGAGCAGGGTAGGCGGAGGGTTACCCTGGTGCAGGTGTGCTGCGGTCAGTTGAAGAATCCGCGCGAGTGTCTCTGTGAGTTTCCCATCACGTCGTAGCTACTCGGTGCTTGCTCGGAAGTTTAGGGGTTTTTTTCGCTGTAAAAAGAAGTTTTCTTCCCACGCACGATGGACGCTAATGTTTTTGTCACTTTTTATGGAATCAAACTCAAAGTAAGGTCAGTACTTCCACACTTTAAACGCTGCACGCTCATACTCTCTCCCGCACTCGATATATTATCCATTGTTGATCTACACACAGCTGCTGTCACCAACGTCGCACTTGCTTACGTCACTGTCATGAGACATTCTCGCAAAAAAAATCACGGTTTTAGTAACGCAGTAACGCAGCGTTCCTACGGGAAAGTAACGGTAATCTAATTACCGATTTTGCAATAGTAATCCCTTACTTTACTCGTTACTTGAAAAAAGTAATCAGATTACAGTAACGCGTTACTTGTAACGCGTTACTGCCCATCTCTGAACACGACATTCGTTGAAAGCAATCGCGTGTTTTTTGAGCAAATGCTTTTGCATATTCGTAGTGTTTCCTCCCTTTGATGAAATCTCTACTTTGCAAGTATTGCACGTTGCCCTGTTGTCATCCTTTCTCATAAAGTGTAACCAAACTTTTGAGCGTTTGTGCCGCTCAGGCGCCGTGTTTCCTACTGGGTAAAAGACGCTACTCAACGTGATGACGTCATTCGGGGCGACTGGAATCGATAAGGGAATCGTTTTTAAAAGTGGCAAACGATTCCAAGGAATTGAAACAGTGGGAACCGGTTCTCAACAAGAACCGGTTTTCGATACCCATCCCTAATCATGAAGGTGTGTCTCCCGTGACGGCTGTAAGACTCTAGAAATGTAATTCCTATTGATCTGAGGGCGATTTAACAGTTCAGTGATGAGGATGTTGGGCTGGAGCAGAGAGTGCCCCCTGAGGGATAAAAACAGAGCTGCAGACAGAGAATGGCACGACTGAGGGAGGGTAATGAAAACCTAAGGAAGGAGGAAGCCAGCACTGCTTTTTCTCTCCTGTGTTCAGGTCAGATCACACAAGGCTGACACTGGACTTGTTCTGAGGCAGAGGGCAGTACCGGGAAGTGGCTCGGTCAGTGAAACATGCCTCTGAGAGCAATTAGGAGGCCAATTACTTTCTTCTTATGGAGGATGGAATGTCAATGCTTGCCAGCACTAGCGTGGAATCTTTTCTGACATCCCTCCCCAGCAGTAACCCGTCGTGATGCCTTTCACTTGCCCTATTCTGGCTAGAAAGCAGAGCGCCTCAGCGAGCCAATTGGATGAACTCAACAACTTCATGATGAAGGGGTTTAGAGGGATGCTAATCTAAAATGTAAGGAACAAAAAAACTTTAAAGGGGCTAATATTATAATCCTTATACACTGAGTTTCAAAAAGTTCTTTATACTCTTGGCTCTGTATTATGTTATTTGGAGTAGATGTGTTTCATGTAGTCATTTTCATGTGCAAAGCTTGGCCTGTAAGAGCTCGACCACCACTCACCTGCTGTTTGAGTTTTTTGTTTGTGAAGGGCTGCCAATTAGAGGAGAGTAAGCCTAAAGGAAGGGGGACTGGAGCATATCTATTTAAATTGAGAACCAAGATAATACATATATAACTAAGTAAGGATTATTTTGCAGTGTGTGTGTATATATCTTGCAAAGTTACTCCGGCACACTCCAAGAATAAAAATACAGAGCCAGAAATCAGCATCACAGGCCCTCTTTAGCTGTGTACCACCCTCTCTGTTATGCCCTGTCTTATTAAAAAATCTAGATTTTTTTTGGATACTTAAATTAGCTATGCATGAGTGCCATTTGGTAATTTAAGTAAAGAGAAGTGACAACCTGTGCCCAGACAGAGCTGCTGTGATAATTCTTATTTTTGGTAAACAGCAGGAGATTTGAGAGGTGGAGCTGGATTGGAGGGACACGTTCCCAGCGAGACGTCTCAGGAGAGAGCCAGTTTGGCACGAACAGAATGCCAGTCGGCCTCCACCCGGCGCCGGCAAACAGTTGTGTCATTCAATTGCGGCCCAATCCAATCAGGCAGAGAAGAGGCCGACCGACTGCCGCCACACAGAGCCAAACTCTCTAGTCCAGTTGAGGTCAAAGCACACAAAAGCAGGCTGTCCAAATCCTCACTGCTGTTCCCCATCTGACAGCACTAGAAGAGCCGGCGTTTTAAAAAGATCTCATAAACACAGACCACTATGAATAAATCATAAGAATACTCACATAGAAATGTGACATTTGGGGAGCTACTCTCTTTTTTTTTTTTGTCTTGTTCAGAATCCACTGGCATATATATGAATTATGAAGTAACACCAGCTGCCAGTTTGCACAGCTGAGAATAGAGAGGTTCTTTTCCAAAGGTAACACGATCCAATTTTCTAGGTCTGGTAATTATTAAAGTTATACCAGACCTGGACATTTGCAGGGACTCTGAATCCAATCAAGTCATTAAATGAATACAGTGAGAACTTCTTCATAATAACACACATATGAAAGTCCCCAGAGTTTATTTAAATATCCCCAGAGTCTATTCTTCATGTTAAACACTTGGAAGAAAGCACTACTACAGGACTAGACTTTTGAAAACTGCAGTCAAGTCAGGCGATCATCAGGTTTGATGAAGAAAATCTATCTCAAGAGACCTTCATGTGCCATGTAGGTGTTCTAAGTGTACAATCCTGCTGCTTATAGACTATTTTATATACAACACTACTGCAGTGTGTGCTTTAAAAATGTCCATCTCACCTTGCCTTAGTTTCTTTGTTACACAAGCGATGGCATCACTTTCCTTGTGCATTATCTCTTATCTCATACAGCAGATATGCTTCTACTGGCTTGTGTTATCTAAAACCCTTTGAGGTTTACTGTGCTCTAAATCTACCACGCTTGTTTGGATTCACTCAGGAGCAACATCAGAGGAAGAAAATAACTGATCCAAATTTTCTGTGCCAAAACTAATGAATATGTATTATGTTTACGGATGGTTACTGAGAATCAGTATTAAACAGTTTCAGGTTCCAGATTACACAAATTCAAACAAGCAACTAGTGCTGTCAACGGTATTTGTGCATTAATTCTCTCGAACCTACTCAACAAACTCCTAACCACTCTCTATTAGCGATGAAGATGCTGCTGCTTATTCATCATTAGATAAGTCAGAACATTCAAAAGTGTGGCCTTGCTTTAAAAAAATGAACTATATTAAATGCAATATACTTAATGTAAAAATGTACTTCAGCAATCTATAAACCCCAGCAGCGTGGTGTGTTTGATGTCTTGAGTGCAGCGTACCGGCTCTAACGCTGCTGGGGTTTGTTTTGAAAATAAGGCCACAGTTCAATTTTCTTAAAGATCAGTTTTGAGAAAATTATATAAAATGTTCCTAATTGGTGCTGATACTGCCTCAGTAGTGGAGAGCAGTCAGACAATAGCGTTTAATAGTGTTTTGGTGCAGGGATAGCTCAGTAGGTAGAGTGGTTGCCCCATGATTGGAAGGTCAAGGGTTCAAATCCACTGAACGGCTCCCCTGAGGTACCCTGAGCAAGGTACTGTCCCTACACACTGCTCCCCAGACGCCTGCTTAGTGGCTGCCCACTGCTTCACTGAGTGAATGGGTCAAATGCAGATAAAGTAAATTCCCCACGGCGATCAATAAAGTATACATTATTATTATTAACATGGCAGATGGTTTTGCCCAGCAAACATGCCTGTGCAGGCCCATAGTGGGTAGCTGTGGGTGAAACCCCACACTTAATCCACACTCACAGCAGTTTTGCCCTTTGGGGCCCTATATGGGTTTTTAAAAACCGGTGTGTGACCCATATACACTAGCTCATTGCAATTTTCCTCTTTTGGGCCTTAAAGAGGGAATTCTGTGGGCACCCCACAGTGTGGTACCAAGATGAGCCCTATATTTCTCATCAGTACTGAGGCTCACAGTAGGCTGCCAACTGTTTGCCTCTCCTAGCAACAAGAGTTCAGTTTTTCATTGTGTATATTTTCATGTGGCATTAGTCTAAGAAGGGGAAATGCATTCATGGCCTGATAAATGTTTATGATGCCAAAAGCTGGCAGGGAGATATTATTGCATTGGGTCTGCTCCACTTGACAGCTCCCAAGGAGTACCCGATGTTGTCGATTTCAGGAGCTTTACTGCATAACCTAAGAGACTGTTGCATCTATGTGTTTACTGAGACATGGCTCTGTTTTGAATAACACGATCCAGCCTGAGGGACTATCACTGTAAAGCCAACAATCAAGCCAACACTAAACAAATCATGGTGCTAAGGCACTCTGGGTCTTCCCAGCTCCACTGACCAAATCAAATGGTTGTGAAGATGAGTTTCCTGGAAGTGAATATTTGCACCCATAACTGCATCCTAGACTTCCTGATGCCAGTCGGTGCAGGCAGCCACAATTCCTGCCCAATCCCACTGAGCAAAGATTTACTTTGCTTTCTGAGTCTCTTGCTCTCCATCCTGCAGACTGTTGTGGGTCTCATCAGCCAAAGTGAATCATAAGAGGGAGGTAAAGCAGCTAGCAGCATGGTGCAAAAAGCAAACTCTTCCTGAATGTGGCCAAAGGAGCACCACCATCTGCTGAACATGGGGGCAGGAGTCCAACAGCAGCTCCACCCCCTCCAGAGGCTGAAGGAGTTCTCACTTACTGTACACGATGCCACACGGTCATTGCAAGATCATTGCTGACCTACTTCCATCAGTGCTGGAGATTTTCAACCAGCACTGAATCCACAGAGGATCCAGCATCATAGGGCCACTGCCACACTCTTCCCATGGACTGCTTAATTACTCCAATCTCTTTCTTTCCAACCCCGACAACTAGAAATAACTTGTATATTATCATTCATAGTTGTTTCATTTACACCATGATTAACACCCTCATACATGCTTAGTATAAATATGAGGTTACTAATTTGTTGGTAACCGATGGTGCTTAAACCCCCCGCCTCCAAAAAAAGGTCCACTCTAACCATTAAAAACTCTATAAGTACACTGAAACTACCTTTAACTGCACCAAAACCATGCTGGAGGTTCATGAAATCAGTGAATCGTAACAATAAGAATAAAGAGCACTATTATGCTCCCGAGAAGCACACTTGTTATTAGAGCCTGGGTGAACATCTATTTTACACTATTTGTAGTATTTCTCAAAAATGAGGAAAAGAAAATCAAGGAAACAGCCCCCCTGCCATGGTCTGAATCCCAATCCTCTTCTGTCCTTCTCCTCCTCTCTGTGTGCAGCCGGATGAAGCAGAGCTTATTACCTCAGCTGTCTCTGTGATTAGACCTACCCTACTCCACCAGAGGGACCCAGATACTGTAAGCGTGGGCCCCAGCTAAGCCAGTGTGACCTTGGAGTGAGGTGCAGCTCCCAGGGAGCCCGCAGAATGAACAATATGAGGCGGGGCGGGAGCCGAGCATACAAACATTCCATTATCATTTATAATGTGGGCTCTCTGCTGTGCCTATCCAAAACCTTAGAGCTCTACCATCTTCTTTCATTTTATTCTGCCAGGGAGGGGGAATCACTCCCTGTGCAATTTGGCCTAAGAGGAAGAAACCAGAGTACACGAATAAAGGGACTGGTTTGCTCCAGGCACAGCTGAAATTGGTCTATTACACCGCTCCATTTGAAATCAATGTAGGAGGGAGTGGCAGGGCCAAGCGCTCAGGGTTTTCTCTTTTGGCTTTCTTCTGTCTCTCCTCTTTGTTGTCTGACATTTTGGGCAATATAGGCTACAGGAAATACTGTGATCTCCAGGTATAAAGTAAAAGTAAAAAAGAAACGTTTCCAGCTATAAAGGTAGAGAAATCAATCACAGTCTCAGGGCCATCCCACTTCAGCTTCTTTCTACACATCTATTTGGCAAATCTCATATATGGCACCCTATTTAAACTTCTTTATCAAGCACACAGCTGCTGCACAGCTGCAAACCCCTCTGTTCTATGGTTTGATCTTGCCGCCATCAAATAGTTTTTGACTGTAAGTAGTTCTGACGGGAAAAATAACTTTAACTTCTGGATGAGCCAGCATCACATCCTTGTTATTACAGCCTCTTTAAGAACTTCAAGATTGTCCCTTTCGACCGTGTAGAACAAAATCACCAATCAGCTGTATGGCTATTCATTTCAACAAGTTAAGTGGAAACGTGAATGGTTTCTTATTAGTTCAAATTGAATATACGACACTGTAGCAGACATTACATTCAGTTCCTACCTAACCATGATTATAGAGATGGATCACCTCCTATGCTGAGCTAAAATACAATTTGTTATCACCTCATAAACACTGCAGCTGGTGTAGAAGAGCACTGATCTAGCACTTTTTTAAAACTTCTTTCCACTCGCTGAACCTCAACAGAGAGACTGTCATAATAGCAAATCAGAGACGTCAATCGACCTCTATCTAACAAAATGGCACATAAGTGGACCGATTCATGTCCGCTGTTTTCCATCAGTGATGTGTGAGTGGATAGGGTGAAGCAGGATTAGTTGCAGAATGGTTTTATACAAATAAATGCAGACTTTAAAGCATTATCTATGCACAAAAGACTTTTAACTGATGAGACATAAGCAAGGCTCGGCACAAGCTATCTCCGTTAATGCTGAGGACCATATAATCAGGCAGCATTGTCGCTGGAGTGGGACCCTCTCCTGCATGATCATTAGGCAAATAGAGATGCAGGGTTGGAGAGCAGGCAGGTTTACTTCTCTTCATTGTACAGATTTAGAAGAAAAATGGCATGCTATATTATCTTTGCTGCTGTGTAATCATCTTTGAAACGCTCTCCCTTGAATTATTGAAATATATGTGGATGACAGTTCATGCTGCAGTAGGAGAAAAGTTGTATTAATCAAAAACCACAACAGGAAGGGCGAGACTAATAAATACTTTCCAGTTTCAAACTGCTTAAAGACAGTAACCTTGAGCAGAAAGAACAGTGCAGGATCGAGGTCAAAGCCCTAACTTTGAGAAGTTGTCTACTAAAATTATAGGGGCCATTCTCTATAATGACTGCTCCGAGGTAAACAGAATTAATCAAGATTACTGGACAGGATAGCTTGAAGGTGGCTCGCTGTAGGGAGACAGAAAGGCTGAGACTCAGCATTAGTCGTGAGCTTAGATAAATAGGTGATTTATAGGAGCCATTAATAGTGAGGGGCAGCCCACACATCTCATTACACAAGTTAGATTGTTTATAGCTGGTAAAGAAGCTGTGCCTTCACTGCTATGAAAGAAGATATTCAATCATAAGGTACACTTGATATAAAAAGGTCAAACTGACGCAAAACGCTTAAAATAATTCAAAGAGAAAATGAGGAAATCTTGCAAGTTTGGTGGGATTTCATCATCTTATGACTTGGCTTAAGGCGAACAGTCTCAAAATACCCACCCCCATGTTTGATCATGTTTATTGTATTCAGCCATCTGCAGCTGATAACCCTTGACTGAACAAGCTGTTAGTTATCCCACGAGGGAGTGTGGAGAAATAGCCACACTTGTTTAGAAATGACTTTCCTGTAAGAAGCCAGTACTGCAGGCGATCTACAAAACTGCACGGGATAAGAGGGTGAAAGTCAAAAACCTGCTCAGATTCCAGACATGATGTCTTTATTTCTTTTAATTAGATGTAGAAACAGCTTATGCGGTGACAAGGATCCCAAGGCACTATTTCTCGCATTCACTTTGTTTTCCTGGCGGTGACATTTAAGGCACAGAAAAACAACGGTAAACTTACAATCTGAGCTAAATCTTACCTGCCTGACTCTATCCTGTGGAGAAAATATACAGTGCGAGCGCTAAGCTAAGTCATCGATTAAAAAAAGAAAGAAAAAAGAGAGAGAACACCCAAGAGGGAAACGGCACTACCACGTTTGTCGCTGCCGCCGCCGTTCAGCACCAGCCCGACGCATTCCTGTGACATTTAGGGGAATTAGGTGGTGTTAGGAAAAATGACAACCGCTTTGTCTCCGTTAAAGAGCTTAGTCGAGACAGAGTTTTGTTTAGCTCTCATACGATGCTTTGAAAACACAAAGGAGGTGGCACTTGAGTGCACCACTTGTCAAGGTGAAAATTTGTTGCCATAACTCGCTGCTACAGAGTCTTTCAGTTTAGGGAAGTGACACTAGAATGAAAAGACAGACAGAGTGGCTTCATTTGTTTTTACGTGACGCTAAAATCAAACTTCAGGAAACAATAGTGAAAATGTGGATGTTTTAATGAATATCCTAAGTTAATGAAACAAACATCTGAATATTATAAGCAGGGATTCTTTTAGAAACAGTGTACATATTCAGATATCTTGGTCACTGGATTGCAAGACCTGATTTCTTGAATTTCTGTCTAATTGGACCTCGTTCAGCATCCTCCAGTCTTCCAGATGTCTCACGGCTCCTCCATAAATCTCCTTCTAAATTGTCCAGATTTTTCATGCGAATGAGGATGTGTGAGTGGGTGTTTGCCCTACTCTGACCTTCAGCTGTGGGCCAACAGTCCAGACCGATCATGCAAAGAGAAAACCAACTGCCAGCCCTGTTTGGGCTGCTGTCAGGTGTTGACAACCTGCATAAACATCGAGTGAGGAGCGTGGCTCACCTGAGGGGCAAAAGCCAGGATGAATGATCTGACGAGTCACTCAAATGAAAACAAGTTCACTTAGGCTAAATCTGTCCTATGAAGCAGGAAGTGTACGTCCACAGTGGTTCCACCAATGAGATAGAAGTGATGGGTAGTGCTGTGGGTGGGGCTAGATATTCTTATGGCTTCAAAATACACTAAACTACTCCTGTAGCTTATAAAACATTTGTGAGGTCTAGTTTTGTGTTATGCCACCTGTAATATACATTTAAAGCTACCTGGTGGGTTTCTTCCATCTGCATTAATCTTAAGGATATTTGGCAGCACATCTTGGATATTTCTCCATCCTTCCATGTGCATGCATGCAAAGCCTGAGGCAGACCATGCTACAACAAACATGACATTGATCAAATCAGACACAATATCAAGAGGAGGAACTGGGGCAGAGACAGGTTGCAAAGCAGCTTGCAGAAGTAAGAACAATCATCAGCTGATAGAGGACGATATTAAAATCAAGTCTACTGGCTTAACTTGACTTCATGGCTTCAAGGTTTTTCACAACTTTCTGTGCTTCTAACTCATTAAAACAAAGCACCAAAGGAAAATCGACATCACTGATATAACCACTGTTTATTTCACTGATCTATCATTATTGTCAGTTGTTTTCCATCGACGAGATGAGTTTCGAAGTGATCCAATCAGAAGTATTCGCCTGGTGCAGTAAGGTTAGATGTACACATTTGATCCGTCCCTGGGTAACAGTAATCTTGGACCCCTGTATTTGTGTTTGATGTCAAGGAAAATAAGATGCTTTGTAGCTATTTGCAGCTTGAACCAATAAACACAAAACAAAATGTTACAATTTATATTTAAGTCAGCTGAATTAACTTTACATTTAATCCGCCGTGATGATAAACATGATGATATTCAATCAACTAAAACTAGATTAAAAATAAAAGAATTTAGATGCTTAAACTTGAGTTGTTTTAGTCAAAGGGATATGACTGAAAGTAAATACAAATTTGCTGTAAAAATTGACCCTGGATGTAACAAGAAAGTGGAAAAAAAAGTCAAAAGATTAGGTAGCTACTTGGCTGCTTACTAATTCAAAAGGGGTGCTCAAAGCAGGCACTTGGCTGAGATGCACTTCCTGACACAACCCCAAAATGATTTGTGTCTCCTCCCACAATGGAGGCAGGGATCTTTTGCTTGTTAAAAAAATGTCTAAACAATTACACTATGGAGCCACTTCTGTCAAATAAGGTAACACAAATTAGTTTTTATACACGCGGTCCAGTGGTGCAAATGTGCACAGTCAACCCACTACAAAAAGCCCATCCTGTGTGCTTAATCCACCTATTTTATTTGAATATGCTTGTTTATCACCTTGGGACTCCTCATATTAGGTGGTGCCTCAACGTTTCTTAAAGTAGTTAACATTCAGTCTATAATATGTGTACTTTCCATAGAAAAACTTCCCTTTGTAACACTGTGAAAACTTTGACCTTCCTTCCATCCATTTTGATGTAAATCAATTGTATCCCCTGTAAAGAGAAAGCCTATTTGAGATGATTGACACAAATATGATTGGTCTATTACCCCATCAGTCATGCTATTAAGGTCTGCCATTATGAATCAGGCTTGATAGTTTGTGATTGGACACAAATGCATGTTGGGCTCATTAGATTTTACTGTCCCCAGCAGATCTGCACAGATCCAAATCAATGAACTCTGCTCTCTAAAAAGTCTACGACTGATGTGACCTTTGGGGGTCAGTGTGATCCCAACTTCCCCTTAAATCGCTCGCAATCGATTATTAACAGAGAAAGGCGAGTTTACCTGTTATTAAACAGTTTGGATCCTTACACACTTTCACTGCTTACTCACACAGCTGCAAGCATGAATTATTTAACAAGGCAAGCTATAGTGACCTGTAGATAATGTAGAGAGCTTCAGGGCTTTATGTACATTACCAAAGACAATGAATCCTGGGCATCCTAGTCTATCGTGTAATTATGCATGCAGATGCTGATTTTCCTCAAGGGGGAACATTGTGTGCCTGGCCTCTCTCTCCTGCCCCCTTAGAGATATGACAACACAAGAGGAAAAGCCCACACACACCTACAGCGACGCACAGTACACCAGAGAAGGACTGTTGCCCTCCAGGCATCTCTCAGTCAGTACACAGAAAAACTTCATTACGGTGAAACAAATGTACCCTCAGCAGCAAATCTCTTCTCTTTCACAAAGGTCTGGGCTGGATTGAATTATACAAAAAACGGACAATGCTGCTTAGTCCACCAGTGGTTCTGGATGAGACCCTTGATGTGTGTTGAAAGCCCAGACAAGCTCTAAAACTCATTTGGTCTGTAAAATGTGCTTTTGATGGTTTCCCTGAGAAACAGTGCACGGCTCGCAGAGCGGGTGTGTATTTTCTCAGAAGCGTTTTGCCATGCCTGACATGATCCTATTTTGAATGGTCCGCTGTGGTAATAAGGTCATTTGTCTTGTGCAAAGGACAGAGGATCTATAGTTGTCATACCCTGAGCTGGAGATAAATGTGAAAGGGCTAATTCTGTGCCTGTGAAAAGAATTCATGCAGTAAGCCCTTTGTTCTCTCACTAACAGCGCGAGATGAAAAAAAGAAGAAACAACTCAGTGACTGGAAATAAGAAAGGATGCAATTAAAACCACACTGGATGTCTTTCATTCACTTACTTATTAATCACGTTAATAACAATACAAATCTTTTTCAATTTTCCTATTCTAAATTATAATCAAATATAAAGTCCACGTTCTTTTGTGTATTGTGTCATCATGCCCTCTTCACATTGTCTGTTTTGTATTTGCTGTCATGATGCCGTTATGATGCTGGTTTTTCTTCGTCTCCTTCTTAAAAAATGAGGCACATTTTAGGGTAGTTTCAAAACGAACCTATTGGTCATCACTAAGGGCGTATACACACTCACACTAGGCAATCCATAGAGTGCATTTGACTCCTAAAGGCCAGCTCAACTGCTTCCCCAATTTGCGCACAAAATCCACAAGATAATTAATGTCACTGTGCTCTGCAAGAGAGCTTTTCAAAAGCTAGAGAGAGACAGCCAAGCATGAGCGAGGAAGTTAGATGGTGAGATAAAGTGACCCATGCCTAGGCCCAGATTGTTAAGTACAGTGTGAACGCAGGCCAGTAGAAGACTGGGAAGGGGAGGGAAGCAAAGTACGCTCTAAAGAACCATTACCTGATTTACAAGCTCTTTTCAGTATGACTGGATTTTATCAAAGATATCTAACTTCAGAAAGGTTAACACCTACAAAAACTACAAAATGTATAAACCCACTATGCACTTTGCTAGGTTTAAGTAAAATAAAAGTAGAACATACAATAAATCAGGGTGTGCTTTACAGTGTGGCTCCTTCATTACTGACAGTTTGCTAATATGAGAGCATCCAGGCAGCAGATCCACCTTTTGCTCTTAATGTGTTGCATTTTAACTACTATTTATTGACTATAAACACTGATTCTTCCATGAAAATCTATTCTGTATAAACTGCTAAAAAAGTTTATAAAATAATAAATAAGAAAAACGATTCCCTGCCATATGTGAACAAGGTTTGCTGTGATCGTGCAGGAAGTGTTAGTGTGTGCGTCTCCTCTCACTAGCAGGAATGTCCCACACAAAAAAAGAATCGTGCTGTGCAAGACACCAAGCTTTATGTTAAAATGGTGCGTGTTGCACCTCCGGGTGTACTCGTCCTGCTTCATCTTGTTTTAGTGATGGGATATGTGGTCGAGTACATGCTGTCCACACAAAGCACGCGACAAATGTGCTTCATCTCCTTCCACATCCTCCACTTTGAAAAGTGAAAGGCAGACGAGTCGATAACACTGTCCTTTTTACAAGTGCACGAGTTAGAAACAAAATGGGTAGTTCAGGCACTGCTTCTAATGGCTTTATGATCTACTCCGCTGCTGTAGTTATGAATAGATCCATCTGACCCTGCAGGCTGGCTCAGGTACAGAGCGTTTCTTCACGCCGCGTGTTTATCTCCAAACAGTCGAATTCCTCGGCGCGGTTTTCGTGTAATAATTTGCTTGGAATGAGTGTTTTCACAGCTATAGTGGGAATCCGATTATCATACAGGGATCACGGTCGTCATGGAAACCAAGGATGGTGCACGGTGTTAAGCCGTCCCTTACACATCCGAGAACACTGGGAATTAGTGTGAAAATTCAGCTCCCTTAAAATAAAAGATGTGACAAATTCTGTCTTTCATAATAATAAGCGCATTCTCCGGCAGCTTAGCATTTTATTTGTGTTTATAGGCTCCATGTGTGGTAGGAGCACAATGTGCACTGTCTGGAGGCATTCCTCTGCCACCGTACGTTGCCACGATTTATGCATTCAATTAAACAAAGCATGAAATGTCAGAGCAGCATGTGTAAACTTTAAATTGGCTTCAAATGTGTTGCGGATAAAGTGCTGATACAGGTTATATGCTCTTAATTTTCAGGTAACCACCTGACAGACTTGACAGTGCAATTAAAACCATTTGAAATGAGACGCTGAGACATTGAAACTTGCTGACCTGGTGCTTGATTTTGAACAAACTCAAGCTTTTTCTATCAAAATAAGGCCTGTCTAAGGCCTTGTTTTCACTCACGCCCTGTTATTTCCCTCAATCAGACTCTCTTAAGCCACATAAGAGTTTCAACAGTTGTGTCAGTTGTTCCAGAAACCTGGAGAAACAATAGCTACTAAAAAAAATAATCTTTATCTGCTTTTTGTTCTCCTGGTCATCTGCCTCCATCACCCCCATACTTAGCATCCTACATTGCCACGCCAATCCTCTGGATTCATTCATACAGTTACTTCGTTGAAATTGCCAGAAACCCAAACAAAACAAGCAATAAGAGGCTCTAATGTAAGTGTCCTGTTAATCTTCTTTCATTACACCCTTGAATCTTTTCTGTGGTCTCCCTTGTTTCCTCCTCCCTAGAAGCTCCAAATTCAGCATCCTCTGTCCAGTATATCCACTCTTCCATGCCCCAAACCATCTCAGCCTTCCCTCTCTTGCCTATCTTTGTCTCCAATTTTTGGGGGAGCCCCAGAGAAGTAGTGGTTATGTATTGAGCCTCCCAGGAGAGAGAGAGAGAGCAAAGATGAAGTAAGGCAGTGACCTAAAGATAAGCAAACATATAAAATAAATTTGTCCCACTACCCAGATGACCTTGGAGTTTTTGTGTGCTATTAACTGTAACCCATAAAGGCCGGAGCCTGACATATTTAGTCCAAATGTCAGTTTTTAAAAACTTTTCAAACATCAAAAGCTCTGAGAGACTCAAAATTGAATCAGCAGCAAAAGCAGAAAGAAGCATTCTGCCATAATTCAATCAGTGGACATTGGTTAAGTAGATAAGGCCTGGAAAGTCTGACATTTTCATTATGCCAGATGAGGCAGATGAAGGCTGAAATCTTTTTCTTTTTTTGTTTTTTGTGAGGGACATCATAAAGAGGGAGGGAGGAGGAGGAGGGGGAGCGCAGGTGGATGGAGAGGCATCCAAAAAGATGGAGACAATGCTGTGAGGAGGAGATAAATGAAGCTGGAGTGGCTTGGCCACGTCAGGAGAGGACAGCCATCTGTGAGCTCATGCTGCAAAAAAAGCTTATCTTATTACCACCTCTCCTGAACAGTGAAAACTTCTCCCCCCCACCACCACCTCTCTCTGTCTCTGTCTCTCTCTTTGTCTTCCACTTTTCATGTCCTTGCCTTCTGCATTTCTGTGACAAAACAGTGTAATAATAATCCAGTGTGGCTTGAGACTTAATTAGAGCCTGTCATAGCTTTAATTTACACTAGTTTATAAATGCAGATGGCAGTCCTGTTCATTACCCTCTCAAGACATTCCTGGTTCATAAATTGAAATTAACAGCCTTTGCCTGGAAATGATCTAGTTTGGATTTCCACACTGTGCCATCAGAGGTTTTAATTATGACTTTGGTTAAAAAAAAATCAATTATGCATGCAGCCACCCATCAGCAGTAAGGCAGAAAAATCACAACATGATGAGCGACTGAGAATGTCCGGGTCATCGTTACAGTGCGGCGCTGAGTGGTGTCGTGTGGCGCACGACCGCAACCCTGAACTCTCAACCCCGCCGACCGCCCCCGCATCTCTGCTTTGGGGTCACAAACAGTTCCCGACACACTCTCGGGTAAACACAACAACAAGCCACAATACACCCGCAACACACAACAAAAGACATGACTCCGAGCGCTGTCACCACTAATCACGCCGAGACAAAAGAGGATGCAGCTCAGATGCTGTGCGAGGGGTGTAATAATGTGTAGACAGACATGATAGGATATTTTCTGGGTGCTCGGGGACAAGAAGACAGCGCCGTTAAAAGGGATCAATGCGGGGATCAATAAAGTGGTGCGTACTGAGCATTAAAAGCAAAGAGGAGCTAGACAGTTTAAAAGCCAGATGACCTGACAAGGAAGGTCCTTGACCAGAAGAAGTGACGGGCCTCTCTTACATCCACAGAGCTGCTATCCTCTGCAGTGTTTCACTTCGGTGCTGAGCAGTTTACTTCCATTTCTGAGCAACGTTTCATGGGAGGACAGATGAAGGAAAGCTGAAATGTGTGGATATACATATATATGCATATGAATTCGCCAGGACCACTCACAGCACTGCAAGGCTAGATTCCCTCCTTAGTGCCAGTCAAGCTTACTAGAGCGTGATGGGGGCTGGATTGATTGACGGACTAAAGGGGAAAAGGCAAAGAGAGCATGCAGGAGAAAACCCGAGGTCAGACACTGTCACAGATCTGACTGGTGCATCCAAGAAAAAAGTGCCTGGAGGGCGTAATTCAGCTCACTAAAAGCTCTTAAAACTTCATCTCCAGCGTTTTCCAGCCCCAGTCCAGTCAGGGCAAACGTATTAAGAATAACGGGACTGACATTGCATTTGGTCTCCAATGACAAAGCCATTGTAAACATTGACCTCCACTTTTTCTTAAGTTGCCAGTGTCTCTGTTGTATTACTTTTTGACTGTATCACATTTTCAAAATAATTTTAAAGAATTAAAATTTATTTAAATTCTTTAAATAAATTTAAAGAATTTAAATAAATTGTAGCAATGTAGCTACAATTTAGCAATTTCCATTTAGTGGACTGACACCTTTGGACAGTAAACACAATCACAATTTGTGTTACTGTGACAGAAGAAAATTAATATTTAAACCTGTTACATACCGGTTACGCTATTAATACCTGGCAGAAATACCTTGGATTCCACTAAATAAACCACTGGTTTACCACTCTGTTCGATAATGAAGGAGAAACAGTTTTCGGACAAAAACATACAGAGAAACTGTACAATATAAACATATGTGCATTTGATTCACGCATATAAAAAACTTCAGGTTTAAACTTGTGGCCCTGACATGTATGTCTGTAGAATTATATACATATATTTGAGCCTGTACTGACGTTGATGTTGGTGTTTTAGAGCTAACTGTCCTTTTCCCCCCGAAAAGGTTTAAACAAGACCAAATATCAAGGGTAAAAGAAGCCATTTCTGCCACATGACCACAAACCAGAAACTTCAACCTTGCTGGGAGGATTTTTAGTGTGTGAATAATTTTTTTCTTTAATACAAATGCAAATATTTTATAAGTAATGCATGAGTTAACATCTCCATTTTTAGGATCTATACCCCACTACTCCTGCTGCACATTAGCCAGCAGAATTATGTTGAAAGCACAGATAAACATCACTGGTACATGCTGCTCACTGCCCCATGTCAGCCTCTGACTGATATTACAGATATTCAATACATGTAAGTAAACTGAAATGGAAACGGTGCACCACTGCATCGAATTATAAAAAGAAAGAAATAAACATATTTTTTTAGCACTAAATGAAATCCCAGTGATTTTAAATAACATGACTGAATGGTCAAGATCCATGTCTCCAAATATATACAATAACCCACATAAAGCTGAATAGAAATGCTTTAAATAGCATGCTGTGGGATGATGCAACAAAATGCAAAATACCTGAAAATGCAAAACACAGTTTGCGGCGACAGACAGTTACCAAATTATTAATATGCTTTACCCAAGTAAAACACGCTATCTTAGCCCCTGCACTCACTCCCTAAAGACATCTTGGTCCTGAGGGTGAACTCTGACTATGCCGTGACTATTGATGGGACAGTAAATTAGCGAGGAGTATTGACTGAATGTCACACTAAGGCCACCATAATCCAACAGCTCATTCTCTGCATGAACTACGCTCTCACTGTGCATTCTGGGTAATTTTTTTTCTCCTCTTGGGGGTTGATCATATCAAGAGCCAGAGTGGTTATTTATACTGACAGTTATGACACAGAGAGAGATGGAGAGGGATGTCTGCGTTTGTTGGAGAGAGAAAGGCTCGGGTTACACAATCATTAGGATACTTTTTAAATGTGTGTTTCAGTGATGATAAAAAATATATATATAATCTGTTTGACTGCTATTCGGTCCCAGGTGGTTTCAGGTAACAGACTTTAGTGTGGAGCGGTGGATTTTGTTGATCTGGCTTAAGATGTTTGCAAGCACATGTTCCTCCCAAAAATTCAGTCATGACTTTTGGCAGCAGGTGAAAGTGATGACAGATGAATAATGCATAGGCTCATTGCGCTGTAGTTAATGACCGCGATCACACATTGCCATGTCACCTCTACCTTCTCAACTCATCTGAGAGCAGGTGATATGTGTGAAAGTATTCTTGTCTAAGTTAAACATTTCACTTGTGTTTCTCTGATCCCAGAAATTCGTAATGATGTGAACTGCGTGTGTGTGTGTGATGGTGGAGGGTGCGGTAGCTCTTCAGAGGAAGTGCAAAGCCACTGATTGCATTTAGCTGCCTTTTCTGCCACTCCTCATCAAACAAATGCAAGAAAATGTGAATTTATACTCGCACAGGAGCCTCCTGCGTGAGCCACTTCTGTACTTCTCCCTGCCACAGAAAAGGAGAGGAGGAAAAAAAAACCTCTGAAAGCTTTGAAATGCATCTGCAAGCTGCTTTTATCCCTCCCTCGGCCTCGCAATCATGACCGCATGAGTCAAAATTGTGCGCATGAATACAGTGTTCATTTGCGGCGGTGTGTATTCATGCCAGTGCGCTGCAACTGCAAGCACTGCAAGACACATCTGTAATGGGATCTGTTTCCTCCATAGTGGGCCTCCTCGATGGGCCAGCTGATAGTACATTTCCAGGCGGCTATCTAAGATCAATGATGACCCTCCATTTACCACAGCCTGCTCTCCTTCAGCCCCGATGCATTAAAGGACAGAGTCGGGAGGAAATGCCAGATGTGCAGATAACCCCCTCCTGGCTTTTCTCTTTCTGTGACAGCCTTTTAACATGATAGATCCACTAATTTCTGAAAAACAGGATTGACTGGAAGGTCAAAGAGAGAAGGTGACACTGCTGACGGATGGATGGATGGATGGATGGATGGATGGATGGATGGATGGATGGATGGATGGATGGATGGATGGATGGATGGATGGATGGATGGATACTACATACATACAGGCTCGGTTTTGTCATTCTATTTTCACTGGCTTGCAGGTTAAGACTTGGATCAAAACTAATCAACATAAGCAAACTCTTCTTCCCTTTCTTCATATTCACCAGGAAGGAAGCTCATTTTTACAGACATGATAGGGAAGTCACGGTCTGCAGTGCACGGTGTAATACTTCTTATAGAGTAACAAAGCAATATACAGCCAATATGCAGCGAAATCTAAATTAAAAATGATGCAAAAACTGAAAATAAAGAAATACAAAAAAGTAGAAATAAAATAAATACAGAAATAAGAGCTATTAAGTTAAAAGCAGTGCAAGAATAAACATGAACACAATGCATAAAAGTAGATGCAATACAAATATGTCACAGAATCAACTGCATGCAGAATTTAATATAACTTAATATTAAACTGTGCCGTTTTTATACAAAAATCATTTCTTAATCACATTACAGAGTCAGACATGCTATATGTTGCTTTACTGACTAAAATACATATATGTTAAATACATAGACTATCGGGATACGCTGATGCAGCGACAAACATCACCTTTTTTGACTGATATCAGTCGATGTTAGCTACTGTGCTTGATAATCCTTTCAAAGTAAGGCTGATGAGGAGCTGAAAGACTTTAAAGCTCTTCAGTTATTTATGTACAGTGTTGGGGAGTAACGGAATACATGTACTGGCGTTAAGTATTTAGCATACAAAATATAAGTAACCGTATTCCGTTACAGTTACTGTTTAGAAAGGTGATAATTAGAATACAGTTACTTTGTTGAAATTGCCAGAAACCCAAACAAAACATGCAATAAGAGGCTCTAATGTAAGTGTCCTGTTAATGTTGGTGGCTTCAGTTACACAATGGACCGGAAGCCAGCACAACAGAGCCAGCACTGCACAGGCAGGAATGCATTTCTTACTTAGAAATTCCGACACCACTTCATTTGCGCAAAATCTGACCTTCAATCCAAATGTTTGCCAGCGACCAAGCTGCTCTCAGTGTCAAAAGACTTGACCTCCAACCTAAAGAAACATCTGGAAGTAAATTCCTTTTTAAAAGCTAACGTTAGCCTACCGCAACTACCTTGTTTTAGTTGTGGTAGCTACCAGGGTTATGTGCCACTTCATTATCTTCGATGTAGTATAGCTGTGTGATTTATTACTATTACCGAAGGTTATAGTTCATAGACAGCAGACTGTTAGACTTGATGGATAGAATTAATAACCTGCTAACTGCAAATAATCATGTGCAGTTCTGAACGTAGTCTATGAACTAACCTCAGCTAATGCCAGCTAACAATGTTAGCTCGGTGGCGAGTAGCCTTAAGTAATAGTAATCAATCACACAGCAACAGTACATTCATGTAGTTGTAAAAAGCACGACAATATATTAAGTAAATCAAAGTATTCAGAATATGTTACTCACATTGAATAACTTAATGGAATACATAACAAACTACTTTTTTGGGCCATGGAATACATTTTAAAAGTAACCTTCCCAACACTGTTTATTTATAACAGTTGTCTTCGTTTCCTTGCCATGAAAGGAGGTTAACTAAACACAAAAAAACAACACAGACAGAAAAAAAAAAGATCCGTATCAGCACTGCCTTTCGGTCAAATTAATATTTCATGCATCAGTATCAGCGGCGGCCCAAAATTTCACAAATGTGCAAAAGACCGCAGGATTTACAAAGACTTTCTATGTACATGTTCATCCTTTGGGCTTGGGCTGTTTATTTATAATTCAAAATAATCTATAAATCCTTCACATCTGTGCCCTATTTCTAATCCATTAATTCAGGCTTTTAAAAGTTTCCATCACTGATTCGAGTTCATATAAAACCACATGTTACATGTAAAAACTTTCCGTTTTCTTCTATTTACTAAAAGTAACAGTGAAAATACAGACATGTCATTTTTCTGTGTGAGCGATGGTCATAGAACTCATGGCTGTACACGCTCGCACAACGTTGCTTAAAAAGCTTCCCGACTATGACACAAAGATAGTGATGATTAACACAGCGAAGAAAAAAAATGTTTTCCCTCATTTCACATTCTGTCAAACACAAAACAAGCTCATGCTTAGTGCTTTAACTACTGAAAACCAGTGGATTGTTGCTATGCAACACTTAAATATGTTCGAGGTGCTACTCTCCCTTTACCTTTCACTAACCTGTACTCTGAGCGCTGAAAAAAAGAAAAAGAAAACTGCACTTTCTTTGTGCTGTCAGGCTTGGCCCTTTCCTCTCTGTAAATGCAGGTCTGTGGCAAATATGGAGCCTTCTGCGGAGTCAGAGATCTAGTGATAAAAAGCGGCTCCTTTTTTCCACTCAGCTCGTAGCAGACAGCATGCTGATTTACATAGTGCAGTGACAAGGACGACAGCTGCTGCCGTGTTCTGAGATGGAAAATATATCTCCGCTCCTTTCACATCACAACCCTTCCTCTTTCCCTTTCTTCACTTTAACCCCAGTTCACATCAGCTCTGTATTTATATCGCCCACTTCCTGTCATTGGTGTTTCTGTTGCTCGACACCACTGTTTCCAGGTTAACGGTGAGATTAACGGGAGAGCAGCATAATGACCCAAGCGCAGAAGAGAGGGGGGGGGGGGGCGAAAACAAATGTAAGATGCATTAAATACAGCATGAAAAGGAGGAACTGGGTTCCCAAGTGGCTTGCAGGATGTAGCAAATATGCATCAGCTTAAACTGAATGCCCTGTTTGTCACTTTGCTAATAGAAGGTTTAGAGGTGTATCAAGTGAAATGACACTATGCTTGATTTTCAAGTCACGATTTTGGCAGTTGATTATGAAAACAAGATAAAAAGATTTTTGCTCCACATTTGGCTTCATTTGGATGATTAGTTTAAAATGCCTGGGTTTATTATTAGCTTTCCCAATTAGTGAACATGACAATGATGGTTCAGAAGACAGGGTGGGAGTGGAGTGGCCGGTGCTTTGCTGTCCACTGGTGATAAAAACAGCCTTAGGTCAAAGACTGGGAGGCTTTTATTGTTTCTCTCAGGGGGAGTGTTGGTGATGGGTGCTGGCTATCGTCTGTTCTTGGAGGACATGCAGCAGTGCACATAATCAATGTCATGCTGAGCCAGTGTACATGTATCGGTGTGGGCGTGAGCACATGTGGGAGCAAAATGCACGCCCTCTGATAGGCTAAGTCCACCGGCCTCTGTGGATCAGACGATTGAGTGCACTAAGATCCCATCTAACAGAAATAACTCATTTTCATGTCTGATTTCACACCCTCTCGCTGTGTTCACTGTTATCACACAGAAGATGTAAAACACGTTTAATTAATTCACGAAACTGTGTGATTTGCATTTTGCAGCGGCAGAATATGCAGCGCTGGTTATATTCAAAATATTATTATCAATTAATGTAATTAATTTTAGATTACACAATAAATCTAACTCGAGAAGCTGTGTTTTTAAAGTGCTTTGCATGCAGGTGTGTAAAACCATGCATTAAAAATCAATAAAACGGATCGATGAAACCCTGACTGACTCATATATCACTTTTATTACAGCCGAAGCAGATTAATCAAATCACAGTGTTTTATAAAGTGAAATGAAGCATTTTGCAGTGGGAGAGGGTATTTTTCCTGTGTATTTTACACTAGGTGTTAGCCAGGAAGATCATTGTAATCATTTAAAGGAGATCCAGCAGAGAAATTAGCAACATAATCCAGCTGATTCAAATGTAGCTTTCTGTCAAATTTAGCACAATATACACTTTTTCCCCACTTTAACATAAATTTCTACTTTAAGACAACTTCTTTCTCTTTAAAAGAGTGATCAGGGAGTGCAAGGATATAAAATATCAATGGTTAATATTTAATGAATCTGTAAATATTTGTTAAAAATAGCGAATGTGATAATAAATAACGTGTTTAATATTGTATAACTGCCATGCTTTCATGAGGATAAACAGCCCACCACCTGCAGCTCCTCAAAGCCAGTGTAGCAACTTTTGGATTTGCACTGGATTTGAACCCTACTCTTCTAGGTGAAAACCCTGGAAGAGTTAAAGTTAAAAGGTGTGTCTAGAACCTGACCAATCAGTAGTCTGCCATTTACACTACAAGATCCTGAAGACGTTGAAGCTATAGGAAAAAGCAAAGTATCCTCGACTCCAAGCAAACAGTGACTTGATACTTCTGTGATTTATAGTCAGTGTGGCAAAGAATCCAACACCCCATTTGTAAGCTTTGCCAGTGTTGCAGGACTTGTAATCGTTCAGCCAAACTACCTGGTTAAGTGCTACGTACTGATGTTGATGGACTTCAGCGACAGTCGGTACTAGTTCGTTAACACAAATTAAGTCTAGTAAATACTCAAACACTGTTGTGTCTGCGCCTCGCCGACTGTTCCCCTGCAACCAAAACACTGAATCTGTCATTCCTCGCACTATATTATCTAATCACCACATGAATAATCTTTACAAACAAGGCAACGTCCTGCATAATTTCCCTGCTCTCACATTGTCAGCTTGCAGCACATCCCGTTTTTGGCCATCACTCCGAAAGCTCCATTTTTCTCTGACTATGGGATCTGTCCACAGGAGGTGGTGCTGAAATTTCACCCTGCGCACAGGACCACTGTCCATGGTTCTGAATCAGCACTGCACGGCCTGAGCGCAGAGGCACAGGCTCCCACAGAGAGAAAAAAAATAAGAATTTTGCTGGCTGGATGAACGGATGGAGCAGCTTGGACTTTGTCTCAGCTGGGACTGTCTGTAAGTGGCAAACAAGCCAGAGTCTCAGCAGGCAGGGAGCTCCACGCCCTGTTTGCTTCAGAGCTGTCACATGTGACAGCGTCATCTACAAAGAGATGGGGAGCTGGAGGTCTGAATACATCCCTTAGATAGACAGAAAAAACGATTGTGGCTAGAGCTAGGTCGGACATTGCCTGCCTCAGTAGAATATCCTAAAAAAAAACCCCAGCTGAATGTGTGACACAAAAGAAAGACAGCAGTTGCACTTTTTCGATGATCAAAAGCCTTTTCTGTTTTGTTTGGGGTTTTTTACATCCTGCCTGTGTTTTAAAATTCAGGCCGACACATTGAGGATGCAATTCCAGTGGGACGTTGTGTGAAAAGAACGGCTGATCCCTGGTCATGAGAGGCCAACCCCACTCCATCCTGTCTTTCCCTGGAGTAGAAAAGCCAGCCAATCAGAGAGGACGAGGCAATGAGTCACGGAGAGAGCAGACCGCATCCAGTGGACCGAAAGGAGCTGTCTGGCGCTCTGGGCAGCAAAAGCGGTAACGTCCATGGATGGAGCGATCCGCTCAGGTCTCCAACACACACAAACGTACAGGAGATACATGTGATTTACAGATAGATTGGGATTTTTTTCTCTAAGTTTCAATTAATTTAATGTAAAAAGTAAAAAATTTCCCTCTTCCTTACCATAGTTTATGACTCTTGCTCTCTCTTTTATGAGATTTATGAGAGAGTTTATTACTCTCAGATATTACCAGCCCTCAATAACTCACAAAGCGCCCACTGTAACGTTGCAAGGTTGTGTGAAGGTCAGCATATTGCTTACTTCCACAACTCAGGCCGAGATGTGTTAAAGCTTTGCAATACTATAGCACGGTACCTGACATTCAAGGCTAAACGGCTGTTTAAATAAACAAAAACACAGTGAATAGGCCATGTGAACGAGTGCCTGAGACGCTCATTAACTATTGATGCGAAGGGAGCTCTCGCAGTCAGATACGTAGCACACAGCACAGACACCTACGTGCAACACACACAGTTGTGAAATCACATGACAATGCCAGCGGGTGTAATATTTTCCCAAAAAAATGATTAAATTATTCTCAAAGTGAATTAATCTTATTAAATAGCTTCCATAAATTACTCATGATCTTACACATAAATCAAATGATAACAATGGAATGAATATGAGAGATGAGCAGGTTTTTCATGTCCTCTACTGGACGTACAAATCCATTTTCCAATGAGCCACAAAGGCGCTGCGGATGTGAAAAGAATTTATTGGACCTTGTAGGAGAATAAAGGATTTGGAAGGTGATGGGAAAATTTAGTAAAACCCAAATGTATTGGTTTTGAGCCTGAAAAGACTGGAGCTTTGTGCTGCCTTGTTCTAGCGCAAGACTGACAGACGGGCACTGTTTGAACCCCCACAATCTGCCAACTTTCACCTCTTTCATGTCTACTGTACCTCAGCTCGCGTGGATGGATGGGTGGAGGGAAGAATTCGAAGGAAGAGAGATCGACTAGTTCATTTCACTGGAATCTGGGATAATGAGGCCAGAGAGAGCGCGAGAGAGAGAGGAAGAGATAAGGCACGACAAAGGGGAAATGACAAACGGTGGGGTAGGCAGCACGTTGATTCGATTACAGCACAACTTCTCATTAAACGACATAGAAAGCCAGCCCTGGGTCAGGAAGCCACAATACTAAATACATAGTGGATACACCTGCTAAGAGCAGCATGTTTGTTCTCTTGGCTGTAGGGCAGTAATGGTTTCCTCTGACTGTACCGCTGCCACCCTGAGACAGCCGTTGATCTGGAGCTCGGGCTAACCCTGTGTGGGAGTCTGCTTACTCCCCCTCACCCCACCCCACTCCACCCCACCCCACCACCGTCACAACTTAAAAATGTTGAAGCACACCGAACAAACATTTTGAGCAGTACCACAAGAAAAACTGATTCCACGTGTAGAAAGTATTTACCGACCCACTATTAGAACCACAAGCACTTTCTCCAATATTAGTCTAATCTTGGAAATATGTTTTTTTTTTTTTTGTTTCCCTTTTTAGTAAATCCTGTCAATGTAAATCTGACATCCTGTCATCCATCTGTCACCCTGGATAAGCCCTTGTCAAAAAGAAACGGCACCTCCTACCCTTCCTCCTCCTCTTCTCTTCCTCTATACGACCTGACTCTTCCAATCACTATTACAGTACGGAGTCCTCAGAGCCATGTTTGCTGACACGCTCAAGCTCACACACACGCACACATCACAGGCAGCGTGTTCTCTGGATTTCAAGCGGGCATGCGGTATTTTTTAAAGCAGCACAGCAAAGCGGAGCTCCCGTGCCTTTTTGACTGTAAAAACATGCCGTCTCCATCTCCACGCTGCGATTCTCCACTGTTACCTTTTTGTGAGGGGAGAAAACAAAATAAAAGACATCTCTTACCTGGCAGCACGCTGTCTACCCTGGGTCCTCTTCACAATCCCAGGAAGGGGTTCAAGTTTGCAGCGCGAGCTCGATGTGACACTTTGAAAAGAAGGGGGAAAAAAAGGAAAACCAAAATAAGTGGCTAAAAAGCAATGTCCCCCTTTATTCTTTCACACACGACGGCTCAAGAAGCACTCACGATCATACACTTGAACACCCAGTTGACAGCTCCGGCAGGCGAGCAGCTCACTGTTCCTTCCCTCCCTCTCCCTCCCTCTCTGTTCTCTGTCCCTGACACTAGCCTCCTCTCTTCCCGCCCACCTACTCCAGCCCCCTCCCCCAGCTTCTCTCTTTTTCCATCGGTCTCCTCACTTGCTCTTCCTCTGTCAGACAAAATGCACACATCCCCTTATTCTCTCAGCTCACTATTTTTTTTTTTTACATTTCCCCTCACCCGCTCACACGCTCTGCTCCGTGAAAACAAATATCAGTCGGAGGTACTATTAGATGTGCATTTCCACATGCCATCTACAAACTTATTCTTGTTTGATGAACCATTTCAAAAGATATTTTCTCTCGGAATAAGACAAAGCCAGTCATGAAAGGCTAATAACATCAGATGGTGGGATTAATGAATAATGCTAATGAGGCGTTCATACTGTATACGATTTAGAGTCCCCACTGAGAGCCATCCCTTAATTCCCCCCCTCTCAATACTCGTTCCCCATCTTGCTGTCTCACTCCATCTATCCCTTTCTCTCTTCAGGTCTCACTAGTGTATCCGATGCTGCTCACGTCCCATTCTGCAGACAGCTAGTCAAGGGCATTCCCAGAGTAAGTGTATGCAAATGCTCTGCCTCGAGGAGCTGCCTCGTGTCCCTTCGACACTCAGCCGGACCAGATGTGGCACATGGCTCTTCCAAGGAGAGGGCAGCAGATGCAAAGGCAAAGGAGAGCCAGCAACAGCAATCTTCTCAGCAGTCGTGACCTCGCTTCAGTGGACACATTGAGGCCGGCGGCACCTGAACTGATACTCTGAAATATACGAGAACCTAGGCTGACTTCCAGCTTTAGTTTGAGGGCAAAATAAGATAGAAAAGAGCCCTACACTGACTGAAATATCTGATAATATTTCTGATTAATATAATATATGATACTAAAATGTTACGTGTTAAATGCTTTATCCATTTCCACTTTTATGGTCATTAATAATTCATTGTTTACTAAGTAGCTTGTCAAAATTACACATGTACAAGCTATGCTACATTCACTGCCCTGCCTCTTTGTCAAAGGTGTCAGTATTATGGTGGATAATGTTAGTTGAAGTGATCCTGGGACATGTTATATCAGACAAACTGTGCCAGTACATTTTATTGAATTGAGAAATGCGTGCCCCTGAAAAATCCTAAATCCTTACTCAGTATTTGGCAGTATGTTCTGGGGTGCCCCATTCTTCCATGTACATATTAACAGTAGAAAACTGACTGACTTACCCCATACACAAAACAGAGCAAGAACTGAAAAGAGTGGGGTGTAAACCAGCTAGCATGGCAGGCAATTTGACTACCCTTAATTTTAGTTATAACATATTTTTTCAGTCATGATACTTGGCCACATCCAGTGATTTGGGCTGTTATGGCATGATGTCTACAGTTTTGTCATCTTTTTCTTTTGCTTCTACACAAAAGTGGCCCATAAATGGAGCAGCCATCTCAAGTCTGTGATCCCTCTATTTCATCATATGCCATACATCCTGTCACACCAGCCCTCTGCATGTCCTCCTTCACTACATTCATTAACCTTCTCTTTGGCTCTTTTCCTTCTGCCCAGCAGCATTAAACATCTTTAGCCCAGTATATCCCTCCCTTCTCTCTTACTGTCTTCCTCCTCTCCTCTTCCTGTGTCTTCAGACTAGCACACTTTCCACCAGCACCCTCTGACCAATCTGATATGGAAATCTTACTAATGACCTCCATGCTTTTGCTGGGTTTCCTTCCTGATGCAACCCTCCCCCTGGTGCTTTGGACTGGAACTAAGAGTACACTGGCTTGTGACACTGCATTACTGTACAAGTAACATTACAACCCAGACATAAAAACCTCCTTTTCATGTGTTCACATGTGGAATCAGTGACTAAGAGTTCCACGCCTCCCTGTTATGTTCATCTGCACTTCCATCGATAATCAGCCAGGCGCTCCTCTTCTTAACGGGTCATGTGTCATCCAATCATCCTCACTCAATGAAATCCTTGAATCCCTTTAGTGTTTCCTTGTTTTGTCTACAGATTAATAATAACACACGTGAACAGTATCCATTTTCTTCTCTGCAACAGATCTGCTACATGAGCTGGGAGAGCAAAGGAAGTCTGCAGCAAACTGTAACTCTGTGAGATACAGTATGTTTCTGCAGGCTTGAACAGATGTTACATGTGTGTGCAAGTGTGTCTGTGTGTGTCTGCATATGTCTATGGAGAGACCCAGTGTGTGAATAAAGTGCACAGGCTGATAAAGCACAATGAGACACATGGCACTGCTGACAGCAGCCCACACACACACACACACACACACGCATGAGAGCTAACAGACATATAGGAGGGACAGAGGCAAAGCAAACAGGGAGTATGTGTTAATGATTACCAGCTAGCACCCTGCCTGGACTCAGGCACAGCTTCTCTGTACATAAGCTTTGGTTCACTGGTTCTGTGCGTTCTGTGTGCGTTTCTTGTATTGTGTAGCTGTGGGGGGATCGATTACTGGGTAAGGTGATGTGGCCATCGCAGATTTGCAGCTCAGCAGTCTTATGGTTCGACCCTAATGAGAAGAAAGGGAAGTACATTCATGCTGAGCTGTGCAGGCCATCCTCTATGGAGAATATCTGTTGTGTAGCTCAACCTAGTGTCCTAAACACACAGGCCAGCACTTCAGAGGCCACTCACTATCGCAGCTAGGGGCTGGAAATTGTAAACCTGAAACACGTCTATGCTTATCTCCTTGCGAACGTAAACTGGCTGGAAGTAAGATAATAGTTTTGGCCAAATAATTTCCCTGAGACAGAGAATAAACATTTGGGTAAGTTTATATAATGTGTATGCAGTATAATGAGTTGTTTTAAGATTAAAAATGCCCTAAACGGGAAAAATGCAGGCAGCTGTCAAATCACTGCAGCTTAACTGAGAGTCCGGGTCCAGATTAAGGCCCTCTGTTAATGTCACTGAGCCCCAAAGGTACAGCAAGAACCACCCAGACACTGAAAGACCAAAAAAAACTTTGATTTGTAATGTCTGCACATCATATTCTGCAGGAAAGGAAAAATATTTCCTCTACTGAATTTTACTGAAACTTTACAAGTAATGGGGGAGGCTTCTATTCAAAATCCACTAAGTTCCCTCCTTATTTAGTTTTGCTGGCACTGGTCTTGCATGTACAGCTGTGAGCTGGGAGAGCTGGTTGATTGGGTTTAACAGCGTCAGACGCCAACCTTGAGCCTGTTTTTTTCAGAATATGAGGTTGGCAAGGTGGAGTAACTAACAATTTTGTGATTCAGGAGACCGTGATTCATGTCCAATTTGGATTTCAGTTTTTTTACATTTTGTTTTGCTGCATTTTCACTTCAGCCTTCACTTGCCAGGTATATTTAAGAATCAAAAACAGGCTTTGGTTTCTGAAAGTATTGTGGCTGGGACTAAATTATACCCCCTGAAAACAGTAACCCTGCATGCTGAAAATTTATGCTTACCCATTGGGTTTAAATGTGATGCCAAGGGGCCTTTACAAGCGTCCATATGTAAGTGCTTAGGAGCGAGAAACCTATTTCAATATTTCCATGACCCGCTGCACCGCGGCACTGACGCCAAAGGACATAATGTGTTTATCTCAGGACAAAATGGCAGTGGAGCCAAGAACTGGCTCCAAACGGCCAGTCAGAATCCAGACTCAAAACTCGTACATGTAGGTTTTCAAATCATATGCAAGCCCTACACAGTTTCTGCACCATGTTCATACACAATATTAAAAATGAAATAAAACAAAAAAGTCAGGATCAGTGCTAGCCATTCACATTGAGACTTTATAATTTAGATTTTATTTAGAGGCCACCGTGGCTCAGGGGGTTGGGAATCGCATCTGTAACCGGAAGGTCGCCGGTTCGATCCCTGGGCTCTCTGTCCTGGTGTCCTTGGGCAAGACACTTTACCCTACTTGCCTACTGGTGTTGGCCAGAGGGGCCGATGGCGCGATATGGCAGCCTCGCTTCTGTCAGTCTGCCCCAGGGCAGCTGTGGCTACAACTGTAGCTTGCCTCCACCAGTGTGTGAATGAATAGTGGTATTGTAAAGCGCTTTGGGTGCCTTGAAAAGCGCTATATAAATCCAATCCATTATTATTATAAAAAAGGTCAACTCCCTCCAAGCCCAGTCTAAAACAAACATTGTGTCCTCCGCTCTCGAAGGAAACTTTCATTACCTCTGGTTTTGCACAGGTTGATGGAAGTCACCCACTTCAACATTTCAAAAGAAACGGGCAGGGAATATGAAGAGGAAAACTAAGAGTGAAAATCTTTCAGCCCAGGAACCCGTCAGTTCAACCGAGATTGAACAAGAAAGGAAAAGCGAGGAACAGAGATCAACAGTGTGAAAGAGGAAGAAGAAGGGCGAAATGGCATTTAGAAGAAAAAGGCGGTGAACAAAAAGGACAATTTCCTAAATGTCACGGGCATTTGAATGGTCACCTTTGGACACAGCAAATTACGGGTCTTATTCAAGCGCTGGATGTGAAGCAGTTAGAAGTAGCTTTTGTAACTCATCTATACAAACCTTAATCACTAATGATTTGTTCTCTCTTCCACATAGCTGCCCTCAAATTTAATTGCAACGGAACAACAATGTGATGATTAAAAGTGAATACCATAAAAAATTATTCAGTAATTCTTCATGTTTCACATTTTTGATTGATATAATTAGAAAAATTGTTCTCCCACCAAACAACTGCAACTCTAGTTGTCTAGTAACTCTAGTTTTTGGGTGAATTGTGATCCCCAGGTTATTGTTTCAGTTAGCTCAGTATCTTTGGAATAAATTAAATGCATGTAGGTATATCTGTGTATTTGTGATACATGTTTGTGGATGCATAGAGGCATTGGTACATTGCCATGATAGGAATCATGCGGTTACATTTTGGATGAAAAACAAGGTGACCGCTGGACTTTCTGCTTGCCCACAGCCATGAATTCAATTTAAAAATCATCATTGTCTGCCCTTGGCAGCATATGGTGCTTCTTCCAACTCCCAATTTAAAGTTTCATCACAGGAAACTTGCATTTCTGAACTTTATGAACTGATCATTCCTCTCTGGTCTATCGGCTCCAGTTAATCCTAATTCATCCAATCACTGCACGCACTTATGTGTCTCGTCACATTCAAAAGGACTACTTTTCTTAATTGTCCATCTTACTGATTTAACAATCACCCACCTCCTCCGCCCCAAACACCAGAGGATTCAGGATACAGGCAGAGGATCCCCTAAAGAGAGCTAAACCAGCCTCAGCCACACTGCTCAAGCAATTTGTGCCAAAAAACACTCTTAACACATCAAGTCATCGCGGCTGTTTTCTTGCATCCATATTTTTTTATTCAAAGTTGAATTTTTGGTCAAATAAAGATTAGCATCAACGGATTAGCAAACTCATGTTTGTCTGGCCTTTGATGGCCCACCTGCACTGGCTCTGCACTGCTTTACTGGAACTGCATGCAAATGGTTTGGTTCATAACCATTTAGACGGGGTTTAAATTCCCCAGAAATCAGATTTCGCTTTGCCCAAGTGAGTGAAATTTGATAAGAACAAAAGGCAGATGTCATCAAGAATCCAAAAAAAAGAATCAACAAATGATTTTCTTCTTGAAATAATCATTGAATGTAATTTGGTACTAGCATGGATTTATTGAAGTGTAGCCTAAAAAAGATCTGTGGTAAAGGATCTGAAGGCCACTGATAACAAATTTTTTCATATCTAATCTCATTTTCATGCGTACGTGGTCCATTATGCTAAGAAATGCTTAACGTTTCCCACAGTCACGATTTCTGTTCTGCACCTTCAATCACAAAAATGGCACCAGTGACTAACAATGACACCGACCTCTGCAGATATTAGACTCATTCTGAGAAACTGGCACAATCATATTTTTTTCCCCCTTTAACGCATTCAAGTTGTACTGCTTTGACCCACCCAGACTATCCAGTGCTAATTCTCTCTGCTACTGAGGCATGCATTTCCAAATGGAGTAAAGTAGCCCTAATTACAGCTGATGCGCTCATTTAATCTCTCTCTCTTTCTCTGTCTTTCTCGGATTCTCTCCCTCCGCCCATCTCTCTCCACCGCAGGCAGGAAGCTGCCACGAATCACTTACAGCTTTATCGTCGGATAAGTGGCTGTTCAAATATGAAGCTATTCAGAGAACTCCTTTCAGTACACACAGGTGCTTCCTTTCAACACCACCCGGCTTCTCTCGCTCACATGCGTGCGTCAGATACTGTACACAAACTCCCACCTACACACAGATGTACTCATGCAAACATACAGGGCACAACATTACACACAGAGCACCTGCTAGGGTCAGGAGCACATGCCAGTGTCACTGAGGCCACGCAGATGTTTGGCTGCCATTTGAAGGTACAAGAGGTCCAGAGGAAAAATGACAAACTGCTGTTATCTACAAATTTTCTATTTTTAAATGTCAACTACTGCAGTGAGTCTTAATGTTAAAGGAGCCATCTTCTTATGTTTGCAATAATTAGCCACCAATTATATACAGTGGGGCAAAAAAGTATTTAGTCAGTCACCGATTGTGCAAGTTCCTCCACCTAAAATGATGACAGAGGTCAGTAATTTGCACCAGAGGTACACTTCAACTGTGAGAGACAGAATGTGAAAAAAAAATCCATGAATCCACATGGTAGGATTTGTAAAGAATTTATTCGTAAATCAGGGTGGAAAATAAGTATTTGGTCAATAACAAAAATACAACTCAATACTTTGTAACATAACCTTTGTTGGCAATAACAGAGGTCAAACGTTTACTATAGGTCTTTACCAGGTTTGCACACACAGTAGCTGGTATTTTGGCCCATTCCTCCATGCAGATCTTCTCGAGAGCAGTGATGTTTTGGGGCTGTCGCCGAGCAACACGGACTTTCAACTCCCGCCACAGATTTTCTATGGGGTCGAGGTCTGGAGACTGGCTAGGCCACTCCAGGACTTTCAAATGCTTCTTACGGAGCCACTCCTTTGTTGCCCGGGCGGTGTGTTTTGGATCATTGTCATGTTGGAAGACCCAGCCTCGTTTCATCTTCAAAGTTCTCACTGATGGAAGGAGGTTTTGGCTCAAAATCTCACGATACATGGCCCCATTCATTCTGTCCTTAACACGGATCAGTCGTCCTGTCCCCTTGGCAGAAAAACAGCCCCATAGTATGATGTTTCCACCCCCATGCTTCACAGTAGGTATGGTGTTCTTGGGATGCAACTCAGTATTCTTCTTCCTCCAAACACGACGAGTTGAGTTTATACCAAAAAGTTCTACTTTGGTTTCATCTGACCACATGACATTCTCCCAATCCTCTGCTGTATCATCCATGTGCTCTCTGGCAAACTTCAGACGGGCCTGGACATGCACTGGCTTCAGCAGCGGAACACGTCTGGCACTGCGGGATTTGATTCCCTGCCGTTGTAGTGTGTTACTGATGGTGACCTTTGTTACTTTGGTCCCAGCTCTCTGCAGGTCATTCACCAGGTCCCCCCGTGTGGTTCTGGGATCTTTGCTCACCGTTCTCATGATCATTTTGACCCCACGGGATGAGATCTTGCGTGGAGCCCCAGATCGAGGGAGATTATCAGTGGTCTTGTATGTCTTCCATTTTCTGATGATTGCTCCCACAGTTGATTTTTTCACACCAAGCTGCTTGTCTATTGTAGATTCACTCTTCCCAGTCTGGTACAGGTCTACAATACTTTTCCTGGTGTCCTTCGAAAGCTCTTTGGTCTTGGCCATGGCGGAGTTTGGAGTCTGACTGTTTGAGGCTGTGGACAGGTGTCTTTTATACAGATGATGAGTTCAAACAGGTGCCATTCATACAGGTAACGAGTGGGGGACAGAAAAGCTTCTTACAGAAGACGTTACAGGTCTGTGAGAGCCAGAGATTTTCCTTGTTTGAGGTGACCAAATACTTATTTTCCACCCTAATTTACGAATAAATTCTTTACAAATCCTACCATGTGAATTCATGGATTTTTTTTTCACATTCTGTCTCTCACAGTTGAAGTGTACCTCTGGTGCAAATTACTGACCTCTGTCATCATTTTAGGTGGGGGAACTTGCACAATCGGTGGCTGACTAAATACTTTTTTGCCCCACTGTATACTTATTCCATTAACTGCCGTTCAGAGCAGCATATGAAGGACTCTTGATTTGTTTACAACTTTTTAGGCCAACACTTCTGTACTGTCCATTTATTTGGGGTTAAGAAAGTTTGTTTTTGCTCGTCTTCTTATTCAATTTCTAGTTATTATCCTGTCAAGTTAAATTGTGATGGTGTGAATTTGACGTATTGGAACATCTCTCCGGTGTCTAAAAGCCTTCTCTGAAAACAGGAACTCAGAGTATCTGTCAAAACTCCCTGCATCCTGTTATTGGAAAGTCAATCGCAATCCAAACAAACAAATCTTACGCATGGAGACTAAATTACAATGTAAAATGTTCAAAACATTTTCAATATTCAAGTAACTGGCAAAATATAAAGTTTTCATACAAATGAAAACTGCAATATGTTTAAAATTCTACTAAGAAATATTGCAGTATTAACTAGTAGTAGACATTAAAGCTGCAAAAATCGGGATTTAAAGTGAAAGAGAACTGTCCCTAATTAATGCAGTTTCTTTTCTTTTTTTTTCTTTTTTTTTTTTTTTGTCCCGTTTGGATCTGTAGCCATCAGAATTGTTGTCTTAAGGCCAAGAAAGATGCCAAGCGGATTTATTTTACCAAGTGGATCATCATGGCCTTGCCATATTGGTCCATTTGATTGACCTTTATTATAATTATGAATTTATTTTATTTTCAGTTGCTACGAACGGGACAGACATGACTGGGGGATAGGACAGGGAGAAAGAATGAAAGAAAGAGAGGGGGAGGAAGAAAACCAAAGGGGAGAAGAGACGGTGAGAAGGGGGGGGGGAAGAAAGAAAAAACAAACAAACAAAAAAACAAAACACCTGGGTCACCTGTATGGAGAAAAAAAACAGAAGAGAAAGCAAACAACAAAGAGCAACATAATAAAAAAAACGGCACCATCACAATAAACTAGCTAGCAGTAGATATCAGTAGATACTAAATAATAAACGATATTGTGCAGCACGCAAGATAGACAGCGCACAATGTGCTTTGAGGCAGCAGCCAAGAAAGCTGTAGTCCGCGTCTGTGAATACCCGTGTGTACACCTGTGTGCATACCTGTGTGGATCAGCATGCTTGCATTCCAAAGGTTTCTCCATGTAACGATCTGCTAGGGAGTGTGGGGGGGCCACAGCCCCGTCCTTCAGGGAATGAAGCAGGTATGGAGGAGATCAAAACTCCAGACATCCAGAGGCCCCCAGAACACAAGAGACCAAGGAAGACCAACAGAGGGGCAGCCGCGCCACTGTCCCAGTAAGAGCTGAGGAGAGTCCCAGATGAGGGCTCACTCAGCAGCTGCGGAGCAGAAGCCAGGGGGAGTTGCAGTGACGCGCCCGTGAGCTCCGCCGGCCGCCAGCTGTGCCTGAGTGACCGAGCCCCAGGCCGAGAGGCCGGGGGCACCCCACCTCCGAAGTGGCCCGAGCGAGCCCCAGGCTCCAGGCCCCGATAAGCGGCCGCCAAGGAGTGAGCCGGTGTGTACCCGGACGCCCACCCCCAGACACAAAGAACCACCAACGCACCGACACCTGAGGGAGTCCGCCACTGGCAGGGGAAGTGGTGGTGTGGGGAGATAGGCCTCCAAACCTTGGAGGGCCTGAGATGTCCCCAGAGAGGTGGCGTCTGACACCCAACCTGACATATAGACACAGACATACAGGCACACACAGACACAAACATCCATTCCCACCCTCATGCTCTCATATGTACTTACTCCACACTCAACCAACGTGGAGACAGACATAAAGAGACGCTGTACACACGATCACACTCCCCAAGCGTACTCTACGAACCGGGTCTAGGTACCCTTGCCCCTGGAGGGGGGAACTGCACCCAGACCCAGGTGGTGTTACCTTTTCCCTGCGGTGGGGAGAGGCAGACCGCCCCGACTCCGCAGCAGCAGGGAGGCCCCACACTCCAGACCGCAGTCAGACGGCCAACTCCTCCTAGCCCCCCCGCTCCAGCAGGCCGCAGAGAACGGGGGTGAGAGAAGACTCCAAACCTCCCTCCACCCGCTCATTGTAGTGTTGATGCATGTGTGTTCTAAGGTGCAATTAAAACCCAGGAGGGCTTGGAGCTACCTGCCAGAGAGCAGCAGGTAAGCGCATAGTCCCTCCTGCTAGCCCTCAATGTCTACGTGTATTTAAAATTGAGAGGTGGGCAACGACGCCAGGGGTGAAGTGTACACCCTGATGGTAATTTGGACTCCGTGTATCGTGCCCACCCCCAAGATCCTATATGTATGTGTAATGAGAGTGTGAGTAATGTGAATGTCTAAGTTGTGGGATAAAATTGAGGCAGAGGCAGCCAGAAGGGGACAGAGGGGGGGTAGCCTCCTCTGCACCCTGGTGACATACCCCTACTCCAAGGCCCTGCATGTGTGGGTGGTTGTGGTGGAGCGGGAAGCGGGAATTAATGCAGTTTCTATTAATTCTGTGCATCTTCAGCGAGAATTTTAGCATTCTCCGCTAATGGTTTACACGCTAGTTTTTTGGGTCTCGCCAGCTTTGTTTCCAGATTCATGATCCGGCTATTTTTCAAAAACCAGAGGGTGAACCCACTGTAGCTTTTAGCGACGCAACAGTAAACATTTAGTGGGTGAAGAGCCAGAAGTTTATCATGACTTGTTAGACACCGAACCAGAGTCTCAGCATCCACTGAAGTGTTGCACTTGAAGGGAACTGGACTTCTTTTCTGGTTTGTAAAGACATTTCACCTTTCTTGTTCAGTTCTAGAAACTAATGGAGAGTCCCACGTATTGACTGTCTTTGGAATTGGCTTAGAGTTATTGAACAACCCGGTAATCACACAACTCATTGAGGGTTACATGATCCAAGGTGTTAATCAAGGGATTAATGTCACAAGCGCCAATGGTGCATTCCATCTGAAGTCAGAACTTCCTGTTCCCCACCTGAGATTTTGAACTGACCAGTTTTGACTGTTGTTATTGTTGTTAGTATTATTATTATTTGGTGATGTGTGTTTTCTCCACAATGCTGTGTTAGTCTGTGTCCCACTCGTATGTATAGGCAGGGTGTGGGTGTATACGTGTGTATGTCTGCGGGTGTGGCTGGAGGATGGAGCACAGCCACCTGCAGGCCTGATAGGTGTGGCCCTGCGAAGGACTGGCCACACCTGAAGTTCCTGCCACACCTGTTGGTGATCAGGGCTCGTCGGGGGAGCTACTTAGGAGAGTGTTGGAGCTCCCACCGGCGCGGGATCATTGAGTTATCGTACCAAGTTAGTGTGTCAGCATATGTCTGTGTTGTTCGTATATGCCCGCCGAGGGTTAGTGTTGACGGCTGCCTCTATGGTTTCCCTGCAGGAGGAAGAGTGGTCCAGAAAGGCAGCACGCACGGGGTGTGCGGAAACACAACAGCGGGGAGCACGAGCACGAGCACAGACGTCGGAGGGAAGCACGCACACGGGGTTCAAGGGAGCAACGGGGAGTTATTGTGTTTACAGTTTTTCACTGTGAATAAAGAGCACTGTTTGCATCGCAGAGTCTGCGTTTTGGGTCCTCCTTTCCCCACATCCCCACGGTCTGCCCTCCAGACCGTGACATTATTGCTTCACCCCTTTGATTCTGAGCGTAGCGGTAACAGTATTAATATCTTTTCTTTGGTCTTAACAAAGAGCATGATGCACTTGAACCACTGCAGTAAGGAGCATGCTATTAATGACTTCATTGTCTGCTTTTTTTCAAAAAGCCTGTGGAGTCTCTGTCTATAAATCCACCTTCTTTCTCCAGAAAGCCCTGCTAGCATGCTCAGTAGCCTTTATCTCCTCTGTTTCTCTGCTAACTCCAGTCACCAGGCGCTGCTGCTCACGGAGGTCACATCCGATTCCTCTCAGCAGTAATAATTACGACATTCTTATGGAGAGATGAGTGGCCCTTTTGACCTGCGAGTCCCCTTGACACACACGTGAGGAGAAGAGCATCGTGAGAAGAATTCACCAGGACTTATGACTAACAGACTTTAGACTGAAGACACACGAGACAGACAGACACACCAGTGAACGTAGTACATCTTGCATAAATAAGGACACTAAGGAGCATCTGTGTGCCGACGGGAACGGTGTGTTGGGTATTTTTTGGGGAGGGTCCCTGTCTGGGACGGGATTGAGGAGTCAGCACTGCCTGTTAGAGTGCCCCGGGCCAAGTCTGTGTAGGGGACTCAGAAGGGGGATTAGTGGGGATTTAGAGAGCAGTAATTACCCTTGCCCACTGAGGGTTTGGTAATTAAATTACCTTAGCAACCCTGGTACTGCCCAGCCACACAGAACCTCCAAGGTCAGAGCGAATGAAATTTTACAATATGCAAAATTTACTTTGTATTGTCATCGCAAAATCATCTGCTGTTAAGAACTACAGCTAGTAATTGTTATGGAACCTGGTTTTCTCTATGTAGAAATACTATTTCAGGGACCTCAGCTGTAAAGCATAAAATATGCATTTATTATAAAAACACTTGGTGCTTCTAGGAGAAGAGAGATGAGCGCACATATTACAGCAAGTACGGTGACTCACTTCTGAGTTTAACCTCACACAGGAAACTTTTTTGTACCCTCTCCTATGTCTGTGTCTATTCTCCCCTTTAGATAAAGGAACACAGCAAAATGCTACACTCTCCCCCAAATAGCCAACAAGCAGCTGGGCTGTCCTTTAAGCCTCTGCAGAAGCAAAACAGAAAATGCCAAACAGAAGACAGTCAGGTCATCACTCTACAAAAAGGCTCCACCGAGCCTGAACCTTCCCTTCCACGACTTCCCAAATAGACCGACTCACTACAAATAAAGGCCCTCACACTCATGAACTAATAAATGGTTTTCACATATACATCAAACATGCAAATAGAAACTAATGTTCATCAGAATTCATTATGCTCTTTTTTCAGTGTGAGATTCCTATTGTGTAAATAGGCAGTGGCTGAGCTGTGTGTGTTTGTGTGCTTGGAGAGAAGGCATACATTATGTTAAAGTATACTGTTATTATGATTAACCACAGCCATAGCAATTTGAAAGCACTACAGCATTCAAGTGGTGTGATGCACGGTTGAACGTAAGCTTTTCAAACCTGAAACTTCCATCAAGAAGCAATTACATGGTTAACTTCTACAGATAGTTGTGACATCGAGTAGATTAGCGGTTAAGTGAGAAATGAGCTGAGGTTAAAGAGCAGTGGATTTGGAGTGAGACAAAAGAGAGGAAGAGAAGGAGAGAAGGGAGAGAGGAATGCGTGGGAGTAGCAGCATCTCCCACGCAGGCACGATCCATCACTGAGCAATACTCGCTCGTCTCAAAGTGACATACAAACGCCAGCAACAACTCCTGAGCAGAAATGCAATCTCCCTCCACATACATGCCCATGACTCTAATATTCAGAAGCACTATATATGCTCTGGATTCAATTTACATCAGCACATGAAGCTTAGGGCTTGCTGCTGACTTTTACTTCAGTATTTTATTTCAAAATGTGCTCAATGCATGTGCCATAAAGCTCCTTCTTTATGGCTTCTATAGATCCAAAAAGCTGCAGGCGCATGATAATGACCTAAACCTCCAGCCCACACTTGCTGCATAAGCATTTGTGTATGAATGTGTACTCAAGCACATGCAAGCAACATGTACACATCAAACACAGACCTACATTCATCAAAAGGAACAGGAAAAATCACTGAAATGTAACTCATTACCTGACTTTCCCAACAGGAAACTTTGATTCTCTGTATTGAAAATGCGACTGCATGTTCTGTAATAGCTTTCTTCTGCACCTTCAAGCTTTATGATGGAGCGACCCTTATCTAAACACCCACCATTGTATTGGTAAACCAAAATAATGATCCGACTCCATCGCCAAGTGAAGGCGATAGATCAAAGTGACTGAACTAATTCAGTGACTCAGACAAAAGCTTCTGTGAAAATAAATTGCTTTGAGGAGCTGAGCTGGTTTATTCTCAGGTACATCAAACACATTAAACAAAGCGTGCACAAAAACTAATCACTGATGGATTGTTTTCAATAAGAAGACTTTTTGTTAGATTATTGTTTAAGATGTTAAATAAATATAAAATGCTGTCATTTTATATTCACATCATTTGGCCCCAATCAATTTGATAAGAACCAATCATTTGGCTATTAGCAGGAGGTGGAACCGAAAGGGCTACAGTTGTGACAAACTGGCCTTTAGGAAGTGATGAAAGGAGGTATGGTAAAGGATGCCAAGATGCCCTCATCCTCTTTTGGAGGACACAGCCACTCTTTGTGTTACGTCTTGTCAACTAAATACTGAACTGTCCCAGCACTCCACAACGGTACGCGTTCTTGAACTGCTCACGCTTACCTTGTGGTAACTGTCCTTTCGATGACACCAAACACTTTTAAACAAACTTCAACAGATCATCATTGCGACGACACTGTTTTCCAATTACTGACATATTAAAATAACATTAGCGACGAGCGAGAAGAAAGTTCGGCGCCTTCAAAGTCATCAGTGTAATACTTATTATCTCCACGGGGATGTTTAGACGTTAATACCTGATGTGGTTAATGGCTTAGAATAAATTTTTGATTACACTTTGAGGTCTGAAATAATGAAAAATGCAGTTCTGCTAGGGTTACATTTGCACAAACAAAACCTTCAACTGAGTACGACTGCTTTGTATAACCTCTCTCATTCCTTATATGCTTACTGGGTGTCATGCAATGCCTACTATACTGGCAAAAGTTATTAGAGTACATGTCTGTTCTGCCTTCATGCAGATAAAAGCAGTCTGGTTACATCCGTGCCTTGTTCTGCACAATAGATAGTATAATACCTGGCATAACAACTGCTCATTAATCAGAATTGAATCTGTCTGTCAAGCACCTGTGTTTGGGATGAAAATGCAGCCTGCCATATGTCTGCTGGGACTGCAGAAGATATTGTACATTAGACATTCATAATCCTAGACATGACAGGAGGATTTCTCTCTCTCTCTCTTTTTTTATGTACTAGTTCCCACAGTTGCGGGGGGAAAGCAAGGGGAAATGTGGGTATTGGCAGCTCTTCAGAAACCAGTCGATCAACACTCGTGTCACATAACAGTACCGTTACCTTCCACTGCAGCTTGCCTCTGTCAGTGCGCCCCAGGGTGGCTGTGGCTACAATGTAGCTTGCCATCACCAGTGTGTGAATGTGTGTGTGAATGGGTGGATGACTGGATATGTAAAGCGCTTTGGGGTCCTTAGGGACTAGTAAAGCGCTATATAAATACAGGCCATTTACCATTTAAAGGACAGCTGGTGCCAGATACCCTGTATAGCTACTGATGGGTGTGATGCTATCAACTTGGCAGAATTAGACCGCCTCACAAGGCAATAATTACAACAAGAGATCTTAATCTCAACCTTGTGAATGAAAGGAGAAAAAAAATGGGGGTGTGTGTGTTCATCTGTGATGAAAATTGCCCACTGGCATAGGCCCTGTGGAGTCACAACCCCCTGCCAGTGATCCCACCTACAGCAGTCACCTTGACAGCGCCCTTCACAGCCCTCGGTACATTGCATGTATTTACAGTGCAGAACTAGCAGTTCTGATTATTCAGTTCACAGTGTTGGGAAAGTTACAGATTACAGAATACATGCTCCAAAATGTATTTTGTAACATATTCCGTTACATTACTCAATGTGAGTAACATATTCTGAATACTTTGGATTACTTAATATATTGTCGTGCTTTTTACAACTACATGAATGTACTATTGCTGTGTGATTTATTACTATTAAAGAAGGCTACTCGCCATACCAATAGCAACTAGATGTTTAAATCTTAATATAAAATGAGTAACAGTAGGGTAGACATTAGGTAAGGCTTCACTTTTTGCAGCGATCTCGTTTAGAAAACTATTCCACGCGTATATAAAACATGTCCGCAGCTCCGAACCGCAGTAAAGGGATCTCTCGCTAATACGCCGGGTTCCCTGACGGGCTCGTAGCCGAAAACTAGCTTTACTTTGTTTTTGGGTCAACTTTGCTAGCGAGAGACAGAGAGAGGCGTTGAAAGGCTGCTCCAACGGAACTTATTGTTTCAGAGGAAAACACGAACACAGTGTACAGTCGAGTCTTAATAGCTTACTTACAACTGGGCTCGTCAGGCACTCTTTTTAGCTGCAGTGGTTATTATTATATTTACTTGCTTCCAGCTCCCGTTTCTGGTCGGTCATTTTTTGAATAATAATTTTTAAAAATATTTCTTCACGTCATTATGCGGTCGCAAGTAGAGGTGACATGGGCCGCGAGATTGAGACACAGGCATTAGAGCCTCTTAATGCGTTTGTTTGCGTTTCCACCAGCGTGGAATTATCAAAAATAGAGAGGGCATAGCCGAACATATGAAACAGGAAATGACCGTCGTGTAATCCATTTATTTCAACAAAGTAACTGTATCCTGAATACCACCTTATTAAATGGTAACTGTAACGGAATACAGTTACTCATATTTTGTATTTTAAATACGTAACGGCGGTACATTGATTCCGTTACTCCCCAACACTGTCAGTTCATGATCTTATGACTGTGGGGCTGTTTCCTAAAATATACATTCAGACATGTACCTTTCCCACAACTGCTGCACATCTGCAATCCACATTGCAACCCACCCCCAACCTAGCCCCTCCTTTTATGCTGTATCCAATTTAATGCCATACTATCTGACTAAATCAGTATAATATCTGAGAATAACTATTCCCTTTTGACTGCAATATTTTTCACACAGGACTAATATAACTAATATTTTATAGGACCCCATAAATCACTATTCTGCTGCTGTGTGAATTAGAGCAGTAAAATTAAGAGAGAGGAAAAACAAAACTAATCACACCAAAAAGTAAAATCCGTCTGAAATTACTACCCTTGATTGGCACAATTTTTCATCAACACCGATCTTTCTTAATCAAAACACAGTAGATAATTTGCACTGGAATTATTTGACAAATTACGCACATGCTGTACAGACAAGGGGTTCTCGAGTGATTACGATGACAGATGGTTTCAACAAATATGACAAATCACTGGACATCAGTGGAGAAATTAGACCTGTGCAGTGAAAGCTGGTTTCTGAAAAAAACAATAGTGAAAGATGGAAGAAAAGGAAGGTGCATACTGTAACATTTAGTGTGTTTCACTCTATTCTCTGTTAGCTTCAGATCCGTATTTATTCTCTGGCTAAATGACAAGCCTGGAGGCAGAACACTGGGACGTTCACTTTAACCCTAATCTGCCCTAATGGACGCTGGTGAATTGTATTGTTTTAGCAATGAAAATTGAGGCCCTGCTTAGAATCACAAAAAGAGAGAGTGGAGAAGCACCCCTTTCAGTCCATCTGAACTACATGCTTCTCACTTTTTCTCCCTCTCGTTCTTCCTTTATCTCTCCATGGACTGCTCTCTGCCACTTTGGATATGTCATGGGCAATAAGGATGAAAAATTGGACCGCTCTTTGGGTCCGCGGCCGGCATGCAGGCTCCATCCTTCCACCTTCACATGCCTGGAGGAGGCTGAGCTCCACGCTCCCAAAACAAAATAGGATTTAACAAGGCCAGAATCACTCACAATACCTCAGTAAATAGCCACTGAACCCTGCCTGAACCATCACTTGCAGCTGAATACAGACTTTAACATAGAAGTGTGGAGTAGGTGGATAGAGCTTGACAGTAAACAGAGTAGAGCGGTGCTTTGAATCCACCATAAAATACAAATGTAACAGGTTTTATCAAAAATCATCCACCAAAGTCAGCATGAGTCAAGTCTGCTTTTCCCTAATGGTTCTTCCATTAGGGAATGATAGTTCTTTTCTGTTCTCTTTCAACACACATTTCAATTAAAATCCATCTCTTTATTTTGTACTCCAACTTTTTATTTCACTCTGGACAATAATCACTTAGCCATTTATGTTAGAACAAAAACAGGACTGCAAAATTATACACACTAAAATAGAATCGCTTAATAATTGTAAAAACCCCAGAAATTTAAATTACTGATTCAAAGCAATTTGTAATTAAAAACGCGTGGTTAAAATTTGTGTCAGGCAAATGAGGGGATTATTTTCTGTGCTGATATGGACTCATTACCAATTTGTGTGGAAACGTTTTTCGTTAGTTTCCACACTGCTCGCTATATCAATTCTGATTGCCAAAAATCTATTATTCAGACTGAGTCAAATAAACCTGAAATATCTGGTATGCCTGGCAAACACTGGGTTAGAGCCCCTTTTACCTTTAGAACTGTAGCTTCAGTTTCCTGTTATTAGCCACGAGTGACACGGAGTGGGCTTCTGCTCCTGTAGCTCATCTGCTTCACAGTTTGACCTGTTGTGTATTTAGAGATGCTATTCTGCATGCCTTGGTTGTAACGATTAATTATTTGACTTACTGTCTCCTTCCTATGAGTTCAGCGACTTCACCTCTGACCTCTGGCACCATGCAAAGCATTTTCACCCAGAAAACTGTTGCGCACTGGATATTTTCTAATTTTTCAGACCAAAATCTAAAAACTCTGGAGATGGTTGTGTAGGAAGAGCCCAGGAGATCAGCAGTTTCTGCTATATTCACACCAACAACAACCATGCCACATTCAAAATTGCTTAAATAACCTCTGTTTCCCATTCGGATACTCACTTTACAATTCAGCATGGCATCTTAACCACGTATACAAGCCTAAAAACACATAGTTGCTGACATAAGATTGGCTGGCTTGCTTTTAAACAGGTATACTTAAAGAAACAGTGGATTGTGAGTGCATGCTTACATCAATATAATTCATAATATCTGTAATCCATACTGAAATGTCCTGCATTGTCTGATGGACAGTCCAAAATATTGGTGCCATTTTTCTGGTTAACGCTTCACCTTAATGATTTTAAACATTAAAACTGTCCCCAGATCAGCATGCTTGAAATAGTCATTAACAGTTCCAGGTGGCTAACTAGCATGAGGGACATGCACACATGGCTAATTAGCACATCATAACATAATGCCCAACTAATATTATTCATCCTATATTTACACACCAGCTGTTAACACCAACACAAAACATGGTCTGTATTGTAATTTGATGACAAAGCTTGGCTTTGGCTAATATATCAATAGTGTCCACGCAGTTAGCAACAGCAACGAAGGGATCCCCGTGTTTACCAGCCGCGGCTTCCACATAATCCTCCCCGTTTGTCTGCGTTTACATTCATACACTCGGTTGCTGTACTTAACTTTTACAAAAGATTTGACGGTCCTTTCATTTCTAATAATATCATATTGAGAGTTGAACAGCGCTGGAGGCAGGTCAGACACAGTGATAGTATTTCACATACGGGAAGGCAGAACCTAGAGCATGGATGCTTGTGCTGTTAATTCAGTCTGTATTTATTAGTTTATTTATTTTTACATACACGCAAATGCTAAAAAGAAGATACAAGCAGCCACATCTTGTTATTAAATAAAAAGATTAGTCCAAAGCTAATCTTTCAGCTCTATTTAGGATTAAACCGCATTCTGAAAACAAAATGCTGAATTAGGTTGGAGACGTTACTGAAGTCATCTGGAAGAAAGTACTGAAATTCTTGAAATCCCTGCAGTTGCTGGGCAGTCATTTTGAAACATTATCCGAATTAACATTAATTTGAGTGTTAACCAGAAAACGCATGCATAAGATAAGAAAATTTAAATAAGGATAAAAAAACCCATTTTTCCTCCTGGAAGTTGTACTTCGACAAGCGTCTTTGTTGTTGCAGAATTTTCCCTCAGTTCAGGATTTCTTTTAAGTGCAGAGCTTCTCTTAAAACACCTCGCTGTGCCTTTAAAATCACACACTAATGAGGAATTCAATTACATTTTATTGAAAAATGAAAAAACTGAACAATCCAAGCATGTGGCTTTAACACATTTTCATATGAATGATGAAGTGGGTCTGTGTTTATGTGGAACAACAAAGTCTTCTGCCCATACGTACTAGACGCATAAATAATGCATTGTTGCAGTGTGAAGATATGTGGACGTCTACGCTTGGCAGAGAAAAATCTGCATAAGTGACAGCTCGCTGGTTCTTCCTTCACAGCATCAAAACAGTGGGTGCATCTATAAATTAGTCCTGCATGCAGCAGAGTGTCATCCAAGGTCATATTTATATTCATATATTCACAGCGTTTTTTTTTTTTACTTTACACTATACTTTCTGTTTTGGGAATGTTCCAGTCATATAAGTTTGAATCGAGTTGCTATTACAGGTAACTAAGCGGCTTAAGCGATCGTATTTGTAAATAACTTTCCAAACACAAGCTGTTTTCTTTTTATCCGAGCAGATTGTGTTGACACATCGTTTTCCATCACCATGCCTACCATCTGAAGCATACATGTAATTATATTTATTCTAATATTCACAATTTCCCATTAAGCTGTCATTTCAATTGCTTTGTATTTAGAGCCCACCTAATAAAATTTAAGGTTGTAAGGCAGTGTAGCAAACATGTTAATGACTCTAAGGAAAAGAATGATATTCCCCAGGGGCCGATACATTTTACGGTTCATTAAATCTACTTAATGACATGTAAAACATGAGCAACATAATATTCACCATCCCCAGAGCAATAACACAACAATAAAGCAGGTTCAAATCTATGTTAAATGGCTACTGCGGGGAAGACTGACATGTTAAATTCATAAATATGAAATCAGATGAAAAGTGGCAAAATCACAGAGGTGCGTTTCCAGGATTTTTGAAAATTGTGGTAACCTGTGGGGGATCAAGAACCAGTCAGAGAGAGACTATTTCTGTCAACTAAATATCATCCAATACAATTATCAATAAGCAATATAAACCTGGGGACGCACATATCACCTTTTTTTAGTGTTCATACCTAAATAGTAAAACAGACACAGTTGATACTCAACTTTAAAAGAACTCTGGGGTCTTTGCTAGTCTTGTGTTAGCATGCTATATGAGTCATGTGTTGGAGAGTGTGAACCTAAATAGAGACTTACTAAACAAAACACAACTTTTTATTCGACCGGTTTGCAGTCCAAACAAAGTGTAAAGCTTACAGGGAAAGAGCAAAACTACATTGAAAAACAAGCAGGGAAGACGTCTATGAACCCCAAAGAAAACACATGAAGCACATGAAGGAAGGTAACAGACACTCTCACAAAGGACAAAGGGTAACAGAGGCTATAACTCTGCACATTCTCACAGACACAATGAGGACAAATCAAGGGAATGAGACACAGCTGAGGAACAAAGCATGGCTGAACTAACCAAGAAAATGAGACAAGGAAGTAAATATAAGGCACACAAGACTGATGGCTATCAAAATAAAACAGAACGCTAACAAACTTAAACAGACACGAGGACTTGACAAGACACAGGAAATTAAAGGATGCTGGGGGACTAGAAAAGCTTAACCAAGTTGTTATAACAACTTGAAGACAACAAACACAAATGACAAAGGATCCTGGACAATATACACGAGGCATTAACAAAGAATGCCTAATGACAACACAAATACAGACACTTAAAACATAAAACTCTATTCACAAACAGAAACAAGGTTACAGAAGAAGCAGTAACACGAGAATCCCAAAATATAATCATAAGAAAAGCAACCGATAGCAAATAACACAAAACCCCCAAATCACATCTGAGGTCCGTGACAGTCTGAGCAAAGAGCCAGTGTTGTGTCAGTCTGTTCTGGATACAATCTGCACTTTACCATTGTGTGCGTTTCCCTTTGTGCAATAAAAATAAACGTAATGTTCCCATCGCCACCTCTCAAAAGCTGTAGACCACTGCACCATTGTCCACCTCATACACATGAATCAAAATCAACTGACTGCAGTGCAAGTTTCCAGGGAGAAAAAGGCAACGCAGTATTTTTGTTTACTGCGCGGCGTGGAGCTCTTACTACGTGACGTAAATGACTGTAACTGCAAATGTGATTACTGAATTTATCAGAGTAGCTCATTACATCACTGCATTACTAAAGAATGTTAAGTTTACACACAACACTCGTCATGTGTAACACATATACATCATTTTTGATATTTTTTATATATTTTCAGTAATGACTGAAACACTGCTGAGTGGTAGAAAAAAAATAAAGGCGCTAGGCAATGGTAGGTAGAAGAACAAAACATTAAGAAGCAATAATGAGGACAGCAGTGCATTTCCCAAAAGCTCAACAAAGTCTGGTAGAGAGTTTCTTTAAATTCCTTCACACTTTAAAGAAACTCAAAACAAAGACCTGGTTTGGAAAAACGACTGCAAAACAGTATTATGTATTTATATTTGTACTGTGGTGCTAACAGTTAGCCCAAGCTCCCACTACAGCACTTCCAGGAAACCCACTGAACAGATATCTTCAATCATAATTTGTTGTTTGGCTTCATCATTGGCTGTCCGGTCGTTAAGTGATGACGTGATGAATCCTACTTCCGGGTCTAAAGTAGTCTGCGTTTAATATGGCTTTTGTGTTGTTAACATGTTTAATGTTTTGTATTTTCTTCTATTTAATCTCAAAAAGCTCCTAAAACAGTCAGTGATCACTGTTGACCTCCCTCGGCTTTTATTACCGCTAATCATTTATTTAAGCTCAGTTTTTAAAACCTTAGGATGTAACTACAGTCACGGTCACGTAGCACCTCATTATATACCAGCTAGCCAAACTTCAGTAACCCTACAAACGTCACTGCTGTTTAGTTTTCTGTCTTCATTTATGCTGGAAGTGATAGCAGAGCTGTACGTTTTAATTTGTCTCCAAAACCCCGCAGTCAGGACATGCTATATTGTATTTAGATAGAAGCTAGCGAGCTAACTTCCTGCTAACTTCTAACTCCGTTAAATGTCATAAATTCCGTTTTCATGGATGCCTGGATGTTAAACTCAATTGTTACACCTGGTAGAGCAGAACGCTGATCATTTTATTAAAGATGAAAGACTTTAGACAGTTTTTCAACTCTCAGTAATGCCATAGTGATCGTTTGATATATGGACCTGCAGTGGAGTTTAGGCCCAGACACGGCTAGTGACATCAGACTTAACGACCGGATTGTGTAGCTTGTTGTTTGATAGGCTACATGAGGCGATAAAATGTAAAAACTTTAATAAGTCCTGTTAGTTAGCCATGTTGGTACCTTTGGAAAAAATGAAACCGCTCTCTTCTAAAACAATTGCTGAGAAAAATAAACTGCAGGTACCAAGACAAACACAACGCACCTGCTTTGCATTGAAAACTTGCAATAATCCAACTTGACAATGAGCTCAGTGAGGCGTATCCTGAAACTACATGCAGATAAATAAGTCTTTCGTCTGCCTTTGTTTATTGTTTATCCAGCTGAGTCATCTGTGCACACGGATGTTGAGGTGACAGCTATTCGTTATCGACAGACCGTTTTCACACACAATTGGCCGTATTCAGCGAATGGCCAGTGGGGACGAGCGATGTGTTGGATAACCAGTACAGAGAGCAGCTGGGGATCTCCTCCCAGCAGATGCTGCCTGTTGCAGAGGTGTGGGAAGATTTCCAATACAGCCCTGGAGGGGGATAATGTCGAGGTCAGAATGTCATCTACACTCACTGTTGTACTTTTGTCTTGGGAAGCTAAAAACACAATCTTTTAAATGCGATACATTTAACCCATTTCAGTACTACAATAAATACTCATTTGATACATTTATTCAGTGAACTACTTTGATGTCATATAGTAAAAAGAAAATCAAAGAATAAACAGACAGATTGACATATTAAGTCCATAACTGGATCGAATTAGCCGATTTATCCCTTTATCTGATATATCAGGAATGAACAGATTTGAATGTTTCTTCAAGCAAAAAACCGCTGAGTCACCACTGAGGGTTAAAATACAGTCCACATGATTTCATCCTCAACACAGTCATCACTACACACATTTTAACAAGTGTTAAAATCAGGTGCAGCGTCTACGCAGCCATGAAAAAGAGGATTTGTGAGTAAGTAAGCAGTAAGCTGGCTGGGTTGCTGACATCTAAAGATTACATGCCTTGTTCCATCTAAAGTGTTTCGAAATAATAATCTGGATCACAGATTTACAACTAGAAGGTCCTGGGTTTAAATCCACCGTCTCGCTGGGGGCTTTCTGGGTGGAGTTTGCATATTCTTCCCTTGTCTGAGTGGGTTCTCTCTGGCTCTCTCCCACAGTCCAAAGACTTCCATGTAAGGCAACTGTAGACTGTAAATTGACAGGTGTGAATGTAAGTGAGGATGGTTGTTTGTGTTTGTGTTAGCCCTGTAATAGACTGGGGACCTGTCCACGGTGTACCCTGCCTGTGACAGCTGGGATAGGCTCTAGCCCAACTGTAACCCTGAATTGGATAAGTGGAAGAAAATGGATGGATACTGGGACTGCACCTATTGTATCTCTTTGACATTGTGCATCCAATGCAGTTTTCAGCCTTTGGACAGCCTTAAATCATATCGTGATCATTTCATAAATGGGGCATTTAGTCTGGACAGGGTGTTTAATTTTGAAAATGGACCTGATATGACTTCTGTCCAGCTTGATCCTGCTTTTATAAAAAACTAGAGAATGGACAGTTATTTCTGAGACTTCAGTAGTTGCAGCTGGAACAGGAAGCAGCCACTCCCATTACACTGCTCCAGGGAAACTGAAGCTGGGCTTTTTCGTGTATCGTGATAAAGTAACCCTTAGTTACAGAACTATTGGTGGTCAAATATAAAAACTCAATCAAAGGATGCATTCACTGAGGTGAGCTGAGTCCCATCACATGACAGGAAGAAGACACAGAAAACTGACAAACATACAGTCATGACAGTGTCTGAAAGGGTACCAAAAATATAATAATTTATAATAATTAATATCCCGTTACCAAAAATTACTGAAATCCTAGTCGGCCAAACAGTGGCTCGCCTTTTCTGAGTGTCCAAGTTTTAAGAGCTTAGATAAAAGATACATCATCAGTGCTACTAAAGAGCTGCAGAGGGACAGAATGATAACCAAATTATTTTTTATGACTCATGCTTATTTAGGTAAGGATATCAGCACTGCAGCACATTAAAATGATGAGAGGCAGAAGCTTGGACCTAGAAACAGTCCAATCAGATGGTTAATTAACAAAGAGGTAACATAACGGGACAGTTAAATGATAATATAGTGATTCGTATCTCAAATTTGGTGTCATGGTTAAATTCCAAACCAAGCTAAGATTCCACATGTAATCCAGATGTGGCCGGGGAAATCAATCAGCATCCATGTTCTAAAGCCAGAAAACTAGCAGGAAAAATATTCATTGAGCACAGGAGGAGATGAGACTAACAGCATCACTCTGTACTGTAGTTGTGTGAATGTGGTATGACTGCTGATGATTGCCATTCATTCTCCCTCTCATACTGTGAAAAGTGTGTTTACCCGCCAACTGATGCACAGATTAAAAGCCATTACCTCTACTTGGCGAAAGTATAAAGGAAAGGTATTTTAGGGGACCTGGATTCATTCACATTTCAATGCACCTGTCAGGCCTCATCTGAATGCAATATGACTAAAGTAAAAAGGTAAATAAATCCTGTTTTGCATATAAAAGATATTCTAATTATACAAGAGTGTGGTAAAAGTTCATAACAAATTAGACTATATTTCGATGTTAATAAGAGCTGCTCAGGAAGGTTCAAATCAAATCAAATCAAGTCACTTTTATTGTCACATCACATGTGCAGGTACATTGGTACAGTACATGTGAGTGAAATTCTTGTGTGCGAGCTTCACAAGCAACAGAGTTGTGCAAAATACAATAATGTAAACAAGCAAAATACAAGAATGGCTACTGCAATAAAACAAATTGTCAGCAATGTGAAGGGAATTTTTAAAAGAATTCTCATGTCACTGAATTTTAATTCACCAGCCAGCTTGTTTTTTGTGCCCGCGTTAACATGCGTCAGCTCGTTTCATTTTTCCTGATCTGTTAGTTGTGGCGCTCTCACACGCTTTCCAGCTGTTCTCACATGTAAAACACATACAGAGCGAGCAGGCTGTGGTGAGAGCAAGTGTTATTACAGTCATGTGCACGAGTCAGTGATGCGTCATCACTTGAAATGCACCGCTAAATATGCATGGATAACAAATAGCACCATCAGAACACAATGAGCATGTCATGATGATATTAGCTGCTAGAAACTGAGTATTTGCCTTTGTGCCTTTCAGCAGCCATCTGCACAAGTTCTTTTGTGAAGCGTCGTAGAGCACAGCTCCCAGTTCCTGCTGGGTTTTCACATTTTCTCCTCCAATCCTTCTGCTCATCAGTTTTTTTGTTTGTTTTTTTTAAAAATAATTTAGTACTAAATTCTGGGATTCATAATACGAAATGAGGAGATGTTTACCTATATGTGACTATAGCTCTCATCGCCATCTTCCGCACATAAATCAGACATATTTCACAATTTTCATTCATTGGCTTTGTGTACTTGAAAAGAACCATACATAGGGAAGACCAACAAGTAAGTATGCAGCCACGTCCTATAACACTTTCCCAAATAAGCAACGGATATCGTCAACAAAAACGTCATTTTCTTCTCTCACAGCATATATACAGTAGCAACAGTAAAATCTCAATGCTTAACATCCTGTGCAGTAGTTTATGTAACAATATGATGAGAAGGCAAAGACAGAATCTTCAGATCTGAGTAGACTGAGAACCAGTCAAGGGGGGATAGGAGATACTCGACAGGAGAGATATTACCACAGTAATCTACACTGAGAGGGTGAGCTGTAGAGCAAGCTGACCTTGAAGAGGTTAACCTGCCAATCAAAAGAGTGTTTCTCCTCTCTGACAGGCAGTGAGGCAGAAAAGCAAAGACCCAGATATGTCAGCTGGGCCCAGATGTATAAATGATGTGGAGACAAAAAAAGATTGTGCGCCACTTTTCTGACTGAACTTGGTGTGATTTAAAACACTGGGGGAAGTGCTGCCACCTTTTTTTTACATATACCTGTAGCACTAAACACAACTGAAGCAGATGGATTTGTTGCTTTAGTTTTAGAGGTACTTGGGCAAAAGTCAGAGCAGAAATAAGCGCTCATCAAAAACAATGTTTAAGAGAAAAGTTAAGGACTCAAGTAGGTAGAGTTGAAAGCACAGACTGAACTTATTGTTGTGACATCTGTCTGTGAAATGTGCAATATGAATATACTTTTGCTTACTTTCACTTTACTGATGATGGCTCAGTAGCATTTAGTGTCAACAAAGCACAAGTATAGGAAGCGGAATAGAGCCATAACTGAAAACCTATGCTGTCTCTTAAATCATATGCCTTTGTACATAAACCTGCTATTCTCAAACATCCTTTTACATCAACTCATGCACCTTAATGCACAGGAAAGAATGTTTTTTTAAAGGTATACAATTATTCATCAATTGTTGCCATTTGGGTACATAGTGGAAGAGGAGGGACCATTGCCAGATGGAAGAGGATACATCAACTTCACCAATGACAATGCCAGTAACAGTTTTTTTTAGTAATATTGGTACATGGGTTGCAACATTGCTTGATGATTCTGGGCGGTAAATGATTGTGGCCCCGGCCTCAGTTGGGCAGTGGGGGTGTATGGCAGGGGTGTGGTCTCTGGCTCCCCTGCAGTGGAGGGGTGGTGCAGCGGGCTCGAGGGCAATGCAAGGGTGGCTGACAGGGCAGCTGCTGCCACTCAGTAATCAAACTCTCCCTATTTCAGTGACATAGTGGCTCAAGAGAGAAGCTGAGTGTGGAGTGGAGAAGCAACTGAAAGGCTGACCATCCAACGTAAAGAAATAGAAATGACGTACCGTGCAAATGAAACACGACAAAACTGCTACCTGAGGCTGTGTGGAGTCCATTCATCTCACAATGATCTTCTTTAATGTAAAAGAAATTGGTAAAAGGCACATGGTCAGATGCTACCCTATTCAAGTGCAGTGTGGTGTACTTGAGGATGTATCAGAATTGAGGCAGAGTGCTGGGCTTTCCCTGCTCAGTCAACTCAAAATGTCTTGTTCATAAAAAGAGTTTATTTTTTATTGGATACTGAGAACCATCAATAACAAGTAAATTTCATTACCATACATACCATTAGTGGGATCACGTCAGGGCAAGCAAGGCTAGCAGTGCTTGTCTAGCAAAATATAAAAACAGGGTCTTTAAACAAACCATCTCGACTCTGATTACACTGGATGCAGACTTGGACTGCCATTGCTGCTGGACTTAAGCCTCAAATATGAGAGGACTGGGACCACATAAACATGCTAGCCGCAAGAGCAACATTGACGTAGCATACAGAGAACTGACCTTGAAGCATGTATAATTCATAGTATTTTATGTCTCATTAATGTGCCTGAAATCAGTCATTCTCACTAGACTAGAACAGAATACATGAATACATGTACCACAAAACTGTACATGTATGAGATATTGAAATATCTTCAAAATTAGAATGACTTTCTTTGACTGAATGAGGGAGTTGTTTACTCCTTCAAAATGAAGGTCTTGGCAGCGATTCCCTAACATGTCTCACAGCAACCCTTCTCCACTGTGCATTACATCTACAGTACATAAGGCAATTCTCTATGTGCATGGGTCTCCACCAGGCTCACCATCTGCTCTAAAAGGCGCTGGTCAAATTTCACAGCTAATGTATAATATGTCTCAAAGTGTTGAAAAGCTGCTTTTACTGCACATGAAATTTTAGCAATGATATAACAAAATATTTCTGAAGGCCAAATCTTTTCAGAGGAGTTTTTGCAGGTTGTGAGGAATAGACTGTTGTGAAATACAGTGTCTGACACTTATATGATTTCAAGCCTCTGCGTGCTGTTCCATTTTATTTTCATTTCTTGAGATCCTTGTGCTGTCTCTTTGCCACATGTGGTCTTTCACCCTTTGCTGTCACCCAGAAGCATTGTTCTGCTGTCCGTAATAAGGTTTTAGTCTGCGATGCTCTCGGTTTGATGAAAAATATTGAGTGACAGTGAACTTTAAATCTTACGAGGTGTAGAGACTGAAACCAACAGTGGAACAAATGAGAAAAAAAGGACAAAGTGGAAGCTTAGGACTAATCTGTATGTGTCTATGTTTTGTTTTCTATTACTATTTTTGCAGTTCCACTCCCCCGCCACAAACAAACAAACAAAACAAAAAACAAAACAAAAACAAAACACTGCTTCTATTCCCACAAAACTCTTACCCCCTACCTGCTATCATAACACATCACCCAGCGTTCATCACACCAAAGAGTTTCAATCAAGTCTTGGGTGGAGACATACTGCATTTGGGTGAAATGCCTACTTGCAGCTGTGCTATTGTTGGATGAGGTACTGTGTTGTGACACAAATGCAGTTCTCTCCTGCTTTTGATGGCAGCTCACTGGGAGAGTAATTATGAACCACAGAGATCACATTGAATGGTAAACTCGTCTCATGTGGAGGCAATCATTTTAAAACAGTCAGAAGGTAGTTTTTACAGACAGGTAAGTAGTAAGAGTACACTTCTGTTTAAACATCATCAGGCTAAAGGTCACTTTAAATCCATTCATCCATTTCTTCCACTTATCCAATTGAGAGCTATGGAGGGCTAGAGCCTGTGCCAGCTGCCACAGAGCAAGTGATTAAACATTTTTTAACACATATTCAAAAATAATTAGATGTTTTGTTTATTTGTTGGGGGGATTTTTTGCATTTGTGTTTTCAGATTCTCCCACAGTTTTTGTGATGCAGCTTTGTGGGTCACCTTTCATCTCCAGCAGCATCACACAGATTCTGTGTGCACACATGGCCAGCTGCAAGGCCCCCTCCAACCTGCCTCCTTTAAAAGACGTGGAAGCATGATCACAATATCTCCGGCACGGGCCTTTATCCCCGTGGCAGTGTGCTGTCCAGCACAGACACTGCCCTCTAAGCAAACAACATTTCCTTGATGAATAGAGGCAGGCTTGTTTACTCCTTGTGTCAAGGTACTTTCAGGGTGACTCTGTCAGTTAGGAGAAGGAAGTTTGAAGATGATATGTAGCTCTCAAGTGTCTGATGTGAACAGAAGAACACTCTGATTCTGTAAACTCAGCTCTCAAATAATCACTGCTTCTCAGGTTCCTGTGAAGCGGTGGCGGGTTGAGGGGGGTGACAAAAAGTTATTAAGAACTCTCTGTTCTTTTGTCATCTGTAATGTTATATGTGTATTATTATCTCCAAATCACTGACTTTAAAAGACCTGAATCAGTTGGCCATATGCAGTCCATGAAGATGTCGTTCAGTGAAAGTCTATATCTTTCCTGTATCCTACAAATGCAGATGTAGTTATAACATTACTTTTATAATTTCTATTGTCTTTTTTTGCACATGTCGAGGAGCGTGTCAGGCTACATTTCACTGTGTGTTATACTTGTATAACTATGCATGTGACAAATAAAGAACCTTGAACCTTGAAGTGGTACCAATAAAAGTCACAAGGAGGAGTTCAGGGTAGATGGTTGGGAATAACTACAGGGAAAGGGCTAACTTTCTTTATATGTTACATTATGCTTTTCTGTAGTGAACATCTATAAGCACAGCTGTTCAAACCTTCTGTTTACAAGGGGCAGCCAATTAGAAGAAAGCTTGCTTAAAGAAAGAGGAAGACAAAAAAAGCTTGCTTTAAGACAGCGAGTGAATGGAAGGGCTGCACCAAGCTCCAGTGTAAGATAAATAAGGATTATTTTTGGAACTGTGAGTCACACAAAGTCACTGTAGTATGGTCTAAAAAATACAGAGCTGAAAATGAGCATAATAGATCCTTTCTTAGCAGTAAACACTAAAACCAACAATATTTTTCCTTGAGTGGCAATTGAATACTTTTCTGTACCCGGTCTGGTAAACTCAAGCACTGGGTTTCCACTGAAAATATGTAATAGTGTTTTGGTAGTCACAAATCTTTAGTGTCTCTTTTTTTAAAATAACACCATAACCCAGCTGGGAACTGTACTTTCAAGCAAACATTATTAAAATATGAGGAAACAGTGGTTTCCAGGTACCCTTTCGCAGCATGGATTAATACATAACCCTGTGCGACATGATGACTTTAATAATGTAGCAGCTTATCTGTGTGTCATTTGCAAAGAGAAATAAGTGCTTTCAGGCTTGGGCTTGTTTTTTTAATTGCATAGGTGACAAATTGCAGGGGGCAAATTAAAGAACAAAAACAACATACATTTTCTTATTAACCCTTTAAGACCTACCATAGAACCAAGTCCGCCAGAGCTTATATTATATTTTTACCTGCTGTGGAGCCATTTTTGGGAGCATTTGAAGTTGCTATACATCAATACAACCATTATAGCCCAGATTTTAATAATATGTATTCATTAAGTGCATAGTAATTACATAAATTGCAAAAAAGTGCAATAAACTACAAAAAAAATTGAAAATCGTTTTTGTTTTTTAACATATATTTCTAGTTAGAGAAATTTAAGAGGCTTATCCCTCAAAACTGTAAATACAAAAAAGTTGCACAAAATAGTTTCCCACCACAGGAAATTTATTTTGAGTGTCTTCATAGTTTTATTTTTGAAATACACCAATTTTTATACACTGCAGGAAAAACGAAAATAAATATTATACTGCAAATTTGCAAAAAAGCAGCATATGCATCAAAATAAACTATTTCCAGCAGTGCAGTATGAGTCCTAAGCATCCCAGAAACGACACAGAAAGTCATAAAGTCAAAGATAACTTTTAAAAAGACGAGTATAGGCCCTGAGGACCTGATAGTAAAAAAGACTACATTTCCGCGAAAATGACGTCACTTCCGGTTTCGGGCAGGTAATGGCGGAAATGCAAAAGTTCGCGCTGACGTCTATTCCAACGTAGGAAGTGTTATGAACAGCTGATCGGACCGGCACAGCGTGTTTCTGGAATATTATGTTTTTGTTCCTGCAAGCGCTTTTTATGCAGTTTTTGCAAAGCTTTATGTGGAAGGAAACCGTGACCGAGGACAAGCTGATGGCATAAGATGTGAGTACAACTCCGGTTTCATATGCAAAAAAAATTTTTGTGCTAGCTTACATGGTTGCAGTGCTACTGGGATTTAAAAATAGTTACGCAAAACAGAGCGTGCCCGCTCCGATCGGCTGTAAAGGGTTAACGTGTTCGGACACCGTTCACCCGAGAGCAGCTTGATTTTTAATGTGTGGAACTCTAGCCATTTGAAGGATGTTCCCTCATTTGGTCTGTTGATGATGGTGGTGGCGAAATCTAATATTTAATTGGATAATTAGCAGCAATAGAGCCACATGTCAAACACAGACGTTCTGCTGCTCCTCCACGCAATCAAGTCAAAGGTTCAAGTCGAGTTGCTTTTATTTAATACTGCAGTGTCATTCACCAATGTTTTTTCTCAACCCAGTGAATATTCCCATGTGTTAGCATCAAACTATGCTTGATGAAGCAATGTTTATTGTGTCACTACAGTTCTACTAATCACCCTGTATAGACACTGCTTATGGACTAGACTAGTTCAGGTCACACGTGATCGTGATGGTTGTTGACATGTGTCTAGTCTGTTGTGTAATTGCTAGAGCAACAGATATAGTTGTGCACTTGGCCGCCATTTGGGAGTAGGCTCCATCTTGAAAAAGGATGAAAAAGGATGGAAAGATTCCTATCTCATTCTCTGTCATTCCCCACCTTCCTTTATCCAGCTACTGGAGGCAATGCTCTTATAACTAGCTTAGCTGAGATGACTGTTACTCACACGGATGCTGAGGGTATCACACAGTGCCTCAGGTTTTATGTGATCTTCTGTATCTTCCGTACTGTGGACAGACACGGAGATTCGGGATAAACAAGACTTGTGCCACTTCACTCAAGATATGCTTTGCAGGGGTAGAGAAAACTCCTCATGACCCATCAAGAGATAAAGGCATGCCCTTATAAGAAGACCCAGCTGTGAGCCATCAAAGGTGAAACGTGTTGCCCTGTGAAGCTCACTGTCTCAACTAATGGATTTCTCTTAAAAATAAGAAAGTAAAACTGTTTTAACATATTTTATTTAAACAGTTTTTAAAAAAAACTATCATGCTTTAAGTCACGGTCTGCTTTGATAGGTAGATGCAAACTCAGACATCTACCTACCTAGGTAGTAGCTGTCTGCTGTGCCCCGCCTCTAATTGTCTAACCAGTTGTTATGATCCATAATCATATATGTTGTTTGTTATACATGGGTGTGTGCAGCTCTCTCTCCTCTGAGGTGTGCGTGTGCGTGTGCATGTGTGTGTGCATGTGGGGAACTGCTGATTGGCTGGTTTGAAGAAGTGTGCAGACTGGATGGATAGCAGCCTGTTAACCTCCAGCTGACAGCCACCTCGCCCCCAAAGAGCTAGATCAGGATCACCTCTTACTGGGTTATATTGCCATGGTAACTTCTGCTGTGAAACTAACTTCTCCAGAGCAGGTTATGCTCAATATTAGAGACCAACAGGTAGGAAATCACCAACCAGCTTTCTGGAAAATAGTGTCAGTAGTAGGAGGGTCTGAAGTTTTTTTAATGTGTTCTCTAATGCAGCGGTCCCAACCCCCGGGCCTCGTTTGGTACCGGCCGCGAGAGTTGAGGCTCAGGTGTGAAATGTATGGGTTTTTTTCGGCTTTCAGCGTTATTTTGTTATCGTTTTTATTGTTAACTCGGTTTTCCTGGGTCTTTTCACACGTGTTATGAATAAATCTTATTTTTTTCAATACTGGTACTAGTTTTATTTTGTTGTATTTATCCAAGACACCTTAAAGGCCGGTCCGTGAAAATATTGTCGGGCATAAACCGGTCCGTGGCGCAAAAAAGGTTGGGGACCGCTGCTCTAATGAGCACCAGTATTTAATATAGCTTCTTATATGCTACTTTTTTCTTGATTTTATGGTTTTTCCTGTTGGCTGCTAATAATTTTTCAGATTTCATTATATATGCCTTAATATATGATCGTAAGATGAACTGTTGTGCTCATAAACTTTATACCAAATTTCCATGTAGAGTAAGCGAACTGTTGAACTGTTTTTACATATATTCTTTACTCTCAGACAAATAAACACAGCAAGCTGAAAGAACAACAATGAAACTGTCTTTTAATCATTATTTAATAAAATATTTGGTTATATTCTTTCAGATTCATGTCTCAGTGATAGCTTTTTGGTTTTTAATATGCCTGCACAGTGATTTTCCTCTCAAACACATACACATACCACTGCCTTGTCTGCAGCAGTGTGTTTTAGGAGTGAAGAGTGGCACCTCATGTTAGGTCTAGGTTACACCCAGTCTGGCACGGATCACTATCTCTAACCTTTTTTGTGGCCTTGGTGTTTTTCACTGGAATTATTTTAAACATCTAATTAACTGTAGTGCCGTTAATTGCATTAGCAGACTATCCAAGAAGTGCTACTTAGTCCTAAGTAGCAGCATCAGCTTGCTAGTGTTAACTGATGGCATCAAATTATGGTCATTTCTGGCTTAAAAGAAAACATGTTGGCAGTCAAAAGGCATATGTTTAAGGTTCAAACACAAACCAACAGGTGATGCCGTTGTGGCTACAACCATCTTTTATATCCAGTCTATGGTTACAATTCTTAGGAGGAAATTGAGGACATGTGCAGACAGAATGCAGAGCAGAGAGGGCGTGCACCTACAAAACAATCAGAATGAATTGTTTACATGCTTGACATTTTTTAAAAATATATATATTCCACCCCTTTGAACTGGTTAAATTTCAACTGGCTGACAGGTGACTGGGGTGATTACATTACACATATTTATTCTATCTGGGCTTTCAAAATGATTAAAATAGGAATACTAGGCCTGTGATATCTAAAAATCTATTGTTTGCTGCCCTTATATATGTATTCTAGTGCCAGTGGATTAAATGTACTGTAGATGTGATGATCATTTCTTATTTGATCCTAATAAATGTCCCTAAATGGAAGTAACATGGTCCAAACCATGTCTAATCTAATTCTCTTTAGGTCTGTCATAGCAGAATGTAAATCCTAACGTGTGAGCAGGTGCTCACTGTATGAACTGTGTTCATGTTTATGTGCCAGGGAGGGCAGGCAAGCTAAACTAGGCCAGAGGGGGGTCGTCTCCATGGTGACAACAGCAGCAGTGGCGCTACATGCACCTGTGTAATGCCAGCTACTAGCAGGGTTTTTGCAGTGTTATGAGAAAACGAATGGTTAAATTCATTTGAGCATATATTACAAAAATGCTGTGTTCATTCGTCGTCCTTTCCTGACATTTTTTCTTTCAAAATGTGTAAAAGGTGGTAATCTTTGCCTTATTTCTAAAAACCACCTTCAGAATAGGAAAAGAAAGCACACCACTATTACAGAGCATCTCTCATTTTCTGTGTGGGTAGTTATTATCATTATATTTGATATGTTTGCTCCGCTTGTAATCATATCAAATTATACAAACAGCTGGATGACCTTCTTTATAAGTGAGAATGATCTTGGGAGATGGTCCTTGGAAGAAAAAAAAATCTCAGTGACTGGAGCTATTTTAGTAGAAGAACTAAAGATCCCATGTGTTTTGTTTCTTAAATATCAAAAAAAAGCTCATTTTCCAATGAATTAGCTCATTCATAGGACATAAAAGACTAAACTCACCACTGCACTTTATTTCTATTCTTCAGTCCTTGGGGAGGTTTAGTGGGAGATCATGGTTTGGGTGCATTTAAATGTGACATGTGAAGCACACTGCCATAACCCAGAGAGGGTACCTTGTACATAAGGCCGTCTTTGAATCACTGCAAATGAGAACAGACCGATAGTCAAAGTATATCCTTAAGAGGTTATAATGGTGCCTTTCTGGTGGATTCGGATTACATTCATGTATTCATTCCTGGCCACAAAATGATGCCTAATGCATGGCATCATAAAAAGCTTGCCACCATAGTTTCTTTAATGCATCTCTCCAGCATGGGCTTTCTAGTACATGATCAAAGCTTGTCCAGGTCTTTAAAAAGCTTGATTCCAAGGGCAGATGCAACCATTGACTTCAGCACTACTCCCTTGCCGTTAAGAACCCAACTGCCCTTTCATTTGGTACTGCCAGCTCACGGCTATTTACTAAGAACAGATGCCCTGAAACACGCCTGCTGCTTTTTCATCTGTAAATGCAAGTGGCCTAGGTGTGCACAAAAAGCTGAAAAAATTATAAATGCTGTATTTTTCCTTATTTTTGAGGCCATTTGAAAACAGGAACGGTTCAGTGGGGTAAAGAAAAAAAAAAGTTTGGTGATCCAGAGAGCGCACCAGCCTGAAAGGGAAAGAATACAGCATCGAGCTGACCACTGCTGTGACAATTACTCCAATGGGACACATGGATGCTGTGGCGCTTTTATGCTGTGGACTTAAAAGCTCTCTGGAATTTGTTTTGCTTCTTCCTAAGATGTTCACATCATGTGTAAGGTTTACATCATTTTGAACCTGTCTGTACAACAATTACGGTGCATCTGTCACAATTTTTTTGAACTACTGCATTTACTGAAATGCAATTTCTGGGTGCACTTTCATTCTTTTCTGACATTTCTGTGGTTTGCAAACATAATCTACGTGATATTTGAGATTTAATAAAACTTCTTCAGTTTTTCAAATAATAACATAATGTATTTTTGGGTTTAGAGTTACAAAATTCCTCAGCTTATTTGTCTAACAAAGCAGCTTGTGAGGCAAAGCGCTTATTCTTGGAGGTGTGAAAAACCTGACGTAGTTTTCAGAAATAACTGCAGTGTTAGGAGGCGTTTTGTTACCTAGCAACGTGACTGCAAACCTACTTTGACGCAGCGTTAATGATTAAGTTACACATTAAACAGAATTTGAAACGTACTACCAACAGACTCGCAGCCGAGGACAGAGCAACACAACTTTAATGGAGAAAAAAAAGGTGTCCGTTTCGTCTTCGATGGGAAGAACAATCGCCTAAGGTACCGCTTGTTCCCCTCCCTGAAACATGGGAGGGAGGAATTAACAATCCTCTCTGTGGAAGTGTTAATGAAGTCATGCAGGCAGAAGGTTCACCGCTGTTTGAACACAACAAACAGACACCCAGAATTATACTCCAATGTTCAATTTATAGTCGACTGTGAGCCAGCGCAGCATTAAACAAGCATCTGGTTGTTTTGGCTCATGCTGCCGTGGGCTAGGCGGAGAAATCCCTCTTCCTTTGCGAGGCTCAGCAGAGAAATGCAACCACATCTGAGGCCACCTCATCGAATGTGAAAAGGAAAAATAAGTAAAGTTTAATTATGTTCTAATAGTTCTAATGTGCTGGGGGTTTTTTCAGGTTCTCCTACTCCAGCAGTAAGAACAGGCCTCATCAACCTGAATAAAAGGTTGCTTGGATTGTGGAGAGTGCAAAGACTCATGGGAAATTTACACTTACTTTGGTACAGTTGTTTAGGTGATTTGTGTGACTTCTAATGCGGCATGGTTGTTGATGCCAGATGGGTTGGTCTGACTATTTTAGAAACTGCTGATCTACTGGGATTTTGTACTCCAACACACTCCACAGTCACCACAAGTAAACAGAGCAACTCTAGATGAAAGCTGAAAGGGAGATTCTGATCATAGATGTGCAGCCGATGAATCTGCACCACCAATTTCCAGCACCTCGTTGAATTTGGATAAAAGGTTTCAGCAGTTCCGAAGGTAAAGGGTACCAACCCAGTACTAGCAAAGTGCACCTAGTAAAACTGGTGAGCATACATTCAAGCTCAAACCTATTTAGACTCAAGTGTCAGCTGAAAGCCTTTTCATGTGGTTTGGAGTGTTTGTGTGGCCAGAAAGAGTCTTAAGATTTAGCTGAGTGCTAAGGTTTTAGTGCCACCTCTCGTCTAACCAAATGAAATAAGGGATTGGGTAATACATACATGGCTGATGATCAGAAAATATTCTGCATGGAAAAATATGTGTTTTTATAGGATTTTTATTCTTTATTTTGAATTTATTGCCAGTAATTAATGTTTGAATAGCATCATCAAAGAGAATCTGTACTTTAGGGTGAAATTAATTTTTAAAAAAAATGCCATCCAGCAGGACCAAACTACCAAATTAATTTGCACCCTATCTGATACTCCTTATGATACTGTAAGAAAGTGAAGGAACTTAAGTCAGACCATGTGGTTTGCAGAGAACATGGAGAATATGAAAAAGTGTCAGCCAAAATTACAAATCCATGTCTAAGGCAAACATGCTGCAAACATTGATTGTCACTAGTCTTACTAATCCATCTGAGAGTTTGTGGCCACAGGCTCTAATAAGCAAAGTCACGAGCTGAACAGGCATCATCAGTGTGATTGAGTTCACCCCTGTGGTCTGTTTAAATATTTCCCTGCCAGATTAAGTTTGCTAAAGTAAACACAATTACGTTAGCCTCTGCGTATGTCATTATTGGAGGTGAGGCACAGGGATGGGCATGGGCCACAGTGGCACTGAGAGGCTACTAAATTGCTCCTGAGTCAGGCTATCAATCCACTGGATGTTCAATTCAAAGAAGCCTGCAGGCAGACCAACTGAGAAGGCCAAATGTCTGCTTTGCTTAAAGTCCAGATGCACTCCTTTGGCTTAAACTGAGCAGAGTGAAAGAACAGAGAGCAAACTTAAAAGTAAAAAACAAACACCAAGTAAGCAAATGAAAAGATGCATAAAAATGACAATTAGATCAGGAACACCACAACAAACAAAAAAGAAAAACAATATGCATTTATCTTGGGTTTTGTTACCATTTTAAACCTGAAACTGGCACATTTCCTCATATGTTGGATTAGGTTCACTCTTCCAACTTATATTACACTGATGCGATTGCAGCACAGAGTAGCAGGTGGGAAAACGTACTATAAGTGTTTGTTTCTCAGGGAAACAGTTGTGAGTGGGAGAATCTGAATGAACTTTACTGAAAGTCTGATGCATTTTAGTACATATAAGAAAACTCAGTGAGAATGAACTGTGAGGAAATCTATTTGCATTATGCTGTATCTCCCGTGTATTCTGTCTGATTTCATATGGGTTGGGAAAGACTCCAGCCTTTCATGGAGTTGCACCTCATTGAAAAACAAATTGGAAACCACACCATGTTTAATGGCTTCATTTGTGCTCGTTTGTTACAAATGTGCAGCAGGAACCGCATTTTGCTACTCTTTGAATATCTACCAAGCAGTAGCTTAATCCCTGAGCTGAAAAGCAGCTCTACCCACACTCCCCAAGGAGTGGAGTGATGGATTAAACCCACAGACCGTACCTCACACCTACACCGGCCCACTCAATCTGTTTTAAGTTTCCCCCAGTTTCAGATGTTTCGGCGTCCCTGTGGTGTTAACACAAAAACAAATGTTGCTTAATATTGACATCCACTCAGTTTGGAAGTGCCTCGGGCTCAGGCATCGTGATGAGTCACCAGAAGCTGATCTCAGAGCAGTTTGAGAAGCTTACCTGCCCTAGATATTTCACATATCTGAGGAACAAATTCGAATGCAGCAGCTTTGATCTTGTTAATATGATGCTCGCCGTGGTTTCTGCCACTTTTAGTGCTGGAGTCAATTTCCCTCTTCCTGCCAGCAATCAGTGGACTGGGCCGGGACAATGGCTCCTTCTGTCTCATTCCTTCTCTCTTTGTTTCTTCACAGTTTCAATCATCAAGTAATAAAATCGTATTCATAGCTAGGTTTGGTGTTTTTGCAAGTGCAGAACATTTACTTTAGAAACTATCAACAGTTTGTCATAGCAGGAGGGTTTACTCTGTCAAACTTTTGCATTTTGTTCCATATGAGCCATTTAGGGCTTGTAAACAACTTACGAGCCGCTTGTTAGCTTGTCGTCCCACAGTGTTTGGATTCAAAGAGCCAGTTAAAGAAAAAGACACCACAGAGAAAAAGCTGAAAACAAGCACTGTTTTTTGGGTATTTGGGTGTGTGTGGGGCAGTGATTAAAGATTTCTGCCCATTTTTCATTTTGTTCTGCCGCACAACTTCTAGCTTAACTTGTTGCTTTTCATTCATCTTTCATCCTCATCATCACTAAACATTCTTTAGCTGTAGCTTTTGTGCTACAGTCACTCTTGGCAAAACAGTGTTTGGAGTCGATGGCATGACTTTGAAATGGTCACTTCAAAGATGAGGACCAGGTCTGCGACTTCCTCCACTCAGTTACTGTCTTCAAAGCAACTTTGAACTTTACTTAAAAATCTGGGCATGGAAGCACAGAAGTGGGCCCAAGCACTTTTTCATCTTTGCTTGTTGCAGATGATGTTATTCTGTTGGCTTCATCAGGCGGTGACATCCAGCTTTCCCAGCGCTTCTCAGCCGAGCATGTAGCATAAGAATCAGCACCTCAAATTCAAATTCAAATTTTATTTGTCACATACACAGTCATACACAGTATGATATTCAGTGAAATGCTTAGACAACTGCTCGTGACCTAAAGAAAAAAGTCTCCTCCAAGTCCGAGACAATGATTCTCGTCCGGAAAAGGTTGGAGTGCCTACTATGAGTCAGGGACAAGTTACTTTTCGAGGTGGAGAATTTTAATTATCTCAGAGTCTTGTTCACAAGTGAGGGGAGAGAGAAGACTGACAGACAGGTCGGTTTGTAACCAAAAAAACGAGGTCACAGACATCAAGTGGTGGAAATGAGTTTTGTTTATAGTTTAGCTGGCCTCCCTTAGAGATAGGGTGAGGAGCTTGATCATTCAAGGAGTCTTAGTAGAACCGCTGCTCCTATTCATCAAAATTAACCGTTGAGGTAGTTCAGGCCTCTGACTAGGATGCCTCCTGAACACCTTCTGGGTGAGATATTCCAGATATCTCCTGATAGGAGGAACCCCCAGGACAGACCCAGGACAACCTGGAGAAAGTACTGTATATCTCTTGCCTGCCTTGGGAACCTCCCTTGTCCCCCCAGATGAGTTGGAAGAGATGGCTGGGCCAAGGGAATGCTGGGATTCTCTGGTCAGACTGCCGCCCTAGCGACCCGAACCGTAGAAAATGGCTGGACGGACAGGCGGACAGACTTTGGTGAAGATAAAGAGGTATGTTTATGTCATCAGTGTACCTGTTGTGATCTGGAGCACAGACACAGATTTCTTGAACACAAGTTCAAATCAAAAACAATGTGAATGTGATGGCAGTGGTGTGTCACTGTGTGTGTTAGCCTTCCTATATTTGGTCCCTGCGAGTTATCTGACACCACGAAGCTATCTTTCATGAGACAAACTCAAGGCGTAAGAAAACCTTCCTTCAATTTCGCACACACTGGGAGTTGGCGGTGCCCTTTCACACTGTTGCATTTCTATTCCTGTACAGACTTGAGGAGAAAATTTAGAAGTTGAAGTTTTCCAACACAACTGTGCAAACCGGGGGTGGTAGATTCAATCTGTCGTCCAACCGGTGATATGCCCACTATGTTAGCGTCACCAAAGCTAGATGTCAGTTTCAGTAGTGGATTATTTATACATTATCTGTACTTTATCTAAGTACTTCAATCAATTTGGCTTAAAAATTAACCAAATTAATCCAATCAAATGTTCCCCGTTAAATATATTCGATTTTAAATGACATAATTTAATTCAATTACGAAAAGTATTTTACCCTCCTGTTCAGTTAAGTCAGCACAGCAGTTAACTGTCTTATTATCACATTTTTCCTATTTTAGTGGTTCCCATTATCAAAGCAAAGACTTGCTGCACTGCAAGGCCTGTGAGCAACTGAAATTCATCCAGTTTTATTAGAGTGCAGCTGGGCTTCTTACTGCTAAACATGTATGCAAATTTTCTGAAACTTAACTAATGAATTTGACAGCCATCCAAAGAAACCAGAAGTGCCTTCAACAGCTCAGCTCACACACTATCAATGAGCCACACGTTCCTCTCTCAAGGGGGAGAAGAGGAAGCAGGGTCGGTCTTTTGTATTTGTCATATCTCCTCCAGCCCATGGTGACCGCAATGTCTCAAACGCTTTGGCTCACAAAGGACAGATCGACACCAAGGAGCCAGGGGAATGGGAGCATTGTGGGAAATGGCTTCCCTGTGGCCATTTTGAACATGCCAGGCCATCTTTCCACATGTGCTGTCTTCTCTTAAGCTTATCCAAGGGGGATTTGTCCCCCCCTCTCTCCCCAAATAAGGATCATAGAGCTGCATTGACAAGCCATCCTATCTGATGGTTACTAAAAACACTATGTGGCACCCTCAAGCCACTGAAGAACACAAAAAGCACATTTCTTTAAAGAATATATGTAATCTTTATGGGCCATGTGAAAATATAGTTTAAATATATGAAAGGGGACATGCTATACTAATTTTCAGCTCCATATTTCTATTCTTGGACTTTATAGAGTAGGCAGTTTGCCTCCCACGAGGGAGGAAGCAACCTGCAGCAAGGCAAATGCTACACATTCACCTTGCTGTAAAAGGTCCGGAGGTTGACGGTGATGAAGGCTCATCCTCTGAGCAACCAGCTGATTGTGAAATGAGAAAAAAATTTCATGCAATCACAAAAACAAAAAGAAGGTTGCCCATCTATTTTCACTTTAGTGTGACTGAGCAATATCAACTGTCTTTTGATTGGCTGACACTAGAAAACAGAAGGTCTAAACAACAGGTGGGTGGGGCTGTGCACTCAGAGGTAGAGCTGTGTGCCTGAGACGATCACATTAAGAACATACAGCCTGGTTCTTTTCTTTTTCCTGTATCGAAAAGATTATGCTGCAATTTATGGCAATGTTAAATGTTGTTAGTGGGTGTTGTGCTCTTTAATGCACCTCTTTTAACAACAGTTATTACACATAGCATCAGTTACAAAACTACGGCTTTGTTGTGTTGAATATTCCCAGTTCTGGATGTTACCTGACACTCAGCTATTTGATAACGATGCCGACTCAAATTTGATTCAATGAGCAAGGCAGGAAATGAAATAGCAGCAAGATTAAAATGGAGAACAAGGACTTGCTGTCTGCCCCTCTGAAAAGAAAACACTGCTGAATACTAAGCTTGACAGTGGAGAAGAAGGATTGAATTTTGTGCCGGCAATGACAAATTTAAAAAGTGAATGAGAATGTGACTGATAGAGGTTTAGTCTGGGAAATATCACACACTTACAAAGCTAGCAATAGTTATAAATTGTTATTGAGACAAGCTTCAACTCTTTTTCCCTTTAAGTTCAATATCATCCCAATTGTTCCTCATTTGTTTGTACTTGGTTTGACCTATAGTGTAAGTTTTAAAAAATCATGTCGCTACCAAAAAAGGATTAGTTTTCAATGATGCTTCACATTTTTAATGAGCAACCTATCTGCCAGCTTATCTTTGGATCTTTTTTTAACAAATAAGGTTAAACCTAAATGAGATTTCCCAAGAGATTACCATTATCTTTATCACCATCTTTATAATCAAGCCAGTACCATGCACATCACTTTAATATGGTGGGATATGCAAAAAGCAATTATGTCAGCCTGTTGTGTTATTAAGATTCCATTTTAATCTCAGTAACAGGAGTAATAGTGTCTGCAACCATGCTAGCAGTTCTAAGTGCTGCTTTGAGCTAAATGCTCTCTTCAGCATGTTAACTAGCTCACAACTGATATTTGCTGATATTTATGAAGTACTATATTTACTGTGCTCACTATACTTACTAGTTAAAAACAAAAAATAACAACTGGGGTCAAGGAAATGTCATAACATTCCCCCCCCAAAAAAAACCTAACAGCGCTTTCTTACCAATTTGAAAATGTGGTAGATGTGTCTCCAGTGGATTTGATTAAATCTGCAGTAGGCCATTATCTACAAAAGTCTTGGCATATGAACGCACTTCACATATTTTTTTAAATACTTAAGGCTACGTTCACACTGCCGGCGAAAGCGCATCAAATCCGACTTTTTTGACCCTATGCGACCCAAATCCAATGATGGTATGACAGTGTGAACGGCACAAATCCGATATTTTCAAATCCAATCTGGGTCACTTTCGTATGTGGTACTGAATCCAATACATATCTGATGTTTTAGAAAGCGACTGCTGTTTGAACGGTCATGTCGCATTAAATCCGTTTTTTACGTCACTGACACAAGACAGACGCCAATTATCAGCGCCGGAGAAGACATCGTGAACGCTTCCTGGCCATCCAGTGTAGATGTCAGTGAAACTGTTGGGAAGACAACGTTGAAGAAACGTGAACATTTTATTCGTACTGTATAATCTGCAGATTCTGACAGAAATCTGCAACTATCCTTTGAAGCAGCGCTCCTCTCTAAAACAGCAATAAGGATAATTATTAGGCCATATGTAAATAACAAAATAACTTTATAACTTAAAGCAAAATTGGGGAACGTAAAGTCTGAAACAAGTCTTTATATTAACAGCCATCAGTCAAACAATACTGTTTGGTCTGAGTCTAAACAGAGCGCGTTGTGTGTGACGTCTTCTTTTGTGCATGCGGGCCGCTTTGAGGGTTCACGCTAGAGCGCGTTTGCTGTCACACTTTATTTGTAGTGTGAACAAGCAGACAAGAAAAATTGGATTTGATCAAAAAATCTGAATTGAGCATTAAGACCTGCAGTGTGAACGTAGCCATAGTTGCGGACTTCAGATTTCACACAGTACTCAATCACCACTCTCCAAAATCAAAATCCTCTGCTTAACTAATTGTAAAGACTTTTGTCCCCCTCTTCATGCTACTTCATACACCTTAACTGATGCAGTCAGAGACCTGTGATTGGATTGGTCAGTCTATTATCACAGGTTAGACTTTCTAAAGTGCACAGAAGAAGAAGAATTGAATTCATTTTCACTGAGACTGGACAACTGAACTAGTCTATGTCGATTGTCACCTTTTCAATTGCATAATTTTTGTAGTTGTAATTTGCAAATGTCAGTAGTTTACCTCCTTGAGGTAAATATTCAACATCAACTAAATCAAAGAGAAGAATGATCAGCTGACTTGGGATACCTCTTGTTTCTTTGGTGTACTGATTTTAATACACTTGCCAACGCTAGTTCAGAGATTGCTTGAAATAAATTGCTGAAAGGAAGATGAATGTTTTGTCCAGCAATATCATAAACATGCTGACTACTCGAGCTTTAAGTTGCATTTAGTTTACTACAATATAAATATGTCCTTAGTAGGGACATTCCAAGCAATTAATTTACAGACTTATCTGACTTTTTGAACAAATAGTTCAAAAAGTTAGACAACAGCCAGTCAAAATAGATTGTCTATTGATCCTGAAAACAAACCAACTCAAACCCCAGTAAAATATGCAGAACTTAACTGGACATAGCGTTTTCAGTGGAGAAACATTTCGTCACTAATCCAAGTGACTTCTTCAGTCTCAGCTGACTGCAGGTTTCCCCGACTTTATAAACGGTACAGTTTCATGACTGAAACTAACACCACTGGATAACGATGGGCGGCGAGGTCAGTTTTTTGATCATCAACATTCAAATTGTCATGACCATTGACCAAAGTCCACTGATCAATGGCACCATTCATAGTTGGGGAATGGCTGCAATCACAGCATTGTAAGATCCTGAAAGATGTACCCTTAGGCCCCCTCCTCGATTCAGAGATGGTCGTTCCCTTTTCACGTAAATGGCCTCCTTTACTCCGCGCTCCATCCAGATCAACAGAATCAGCTTTTTGAGATTTCCCTAAATGGATGATTGAGCATGCATCAAGACTTAACTGAGAAAGTTCAGGTTGTGTTTTGTCACATATAAACTTTTAAGCTTGTTAGAATTCTATTGTATTTACGTGTATGTAAATCAGTAAATCATTGCACCCATTTTATATTTTCCTAGTAAAATATAAAGAGTTGAGTGGTGACTCAAGACTTTTGCACAGTACTGTAAGTGCATCCGCAAACTGTAAATAAAAACAACTGCAAATTACATAAATGTGACTCGTCTTTGGCTTACATGATTACCGTGCATCTACAAAGTGCTTCTGCTATTTTCCAAAACATCGCACTTTTAGCAGTTAGATGAGGGGAGGTGAACACATCAGCCACTTATTAGTTGTTAAAGTAATGTGAAATTTAAAATGGCTCAGCACACTGTTCTCTGCTTTCTGCACACTGAAAATGCCAGGAGGTTATACAGCCTTCTCGGTCAAACACTATAAAATATCTGCAAAATACTACACCAACAAAAACTGCTCTGAAAACACCACCAAATTACTTTTTTTAACAATCCCAAAGATGTTCACTTTAAGTGAAGAAACAATGAATCACCTCTGAAACACTACGCTTTATCTTTGGAAGCCATTAAGGCTCGTCTTTCGTCATATGGGTAATTTGTCGAACACATTTCTGGTTATGTTGTTTTTATTTTGAAGCACACTGAACCTATGTGTTAGCCGTACTCTTTTTTTTCAGTGGCTGACGAACAATAAATGAGTTTAAAAGGGGAATAAGTGCGCTCATCCTTCTGTTACCCTCCGGCAAAACGTAGAGCCTGGGTAGACTAGGATTTAACCCAATCATATGGCATGAAGGATGATTAATATGCTTGCTAATGTGAGGCGGCTTAAACATCTCTGGATATGAGATCAGGTAAACAGCAGTGAACACCGGCAACTGGAGGTGGGAAGTGCACAGTCCATCAATCATGGTTGACAGCTGGGACAGACGCAGGAACTATCATCATCATCAGATAGGAGTGGGTGCTACACTGCTTCAAATCACAGTGCTAATTAGTGCTATCTGCAAATGTACACTTATGTATAGAGAAACTCAAGAGAATTATTCTGAATTATTCTGTATTAACTAATGTTTAGCAAGTCCAAATAAACTGTTTTACACTTCTTTTGAGCTCAATACTGAGCACAGCACTCCTTTTAATTTGCTACAGTTAGAACTGATGCTTTCATAGTGGAGGTAATGTAACATCTTGAGTGGCTACTAGCAACAAAGCAGGAATGATGACCGACTTCAAACCAAAAAGCCAAAATCAGAGACAGTAGTCAGGACTATCTATTAATATACAGTAGTACTCTCTCAAGGTTTACTGTCCTCAACTAACAGGTATGAGAAGATAGCAGAAAAAGTAATAAACCCTCACCACTCAAATTATGAATGTCCTTGATTAGGGCTGTGCGATATGACCAAAATCTCATATCCCGATATAAGAATTCTATCGTCCCGATAACGATATAAATCACAAAACTGTAACATTTTCTGTAAATTCTGTGAATCTCGGGCAGCTTGACTTGCGTGAAGTGTTTCCAGCTGTGCGTCATGTACCTGGAGTTGAGTGTTTTAACCGATGCATGAAACTATACATTTTTAGACATAAGTTGTAACGGCCGCCGTTTTCTTTGTGAGTATTTGTTACACGGCGTGCTGCGGGAAAAAGCCTGTTCTAACGTTTGAGTCTAAAGTTTATTTTTTAGCACCTGGCGGCTCTATTTTACTTCTCATCCGTAAATAATCTGCTCTTTCACGTGATTCAGTTTATTTTGAAAAGTCTCAACAGGATCTTGAGCTTTATTGTGAAAGGTTTATGTGGTACATAAACAAGCGGACATGCGATGGTGATTGTTACCATCGTTGTTGCTAACCACAACGCATAAAAACAGGCGCTTGTCCGTCTGTAGTGTGGTTATATTAAATATAAGAGAAACATAGAACTTTAAGAAATTAATATAGCCACTACAGTGACCATCAAAACGATGAAAAAATATTGCTGTAAACAGTTTATTTTGCAACACCACGAAACAAACGATAGACGTTTTTATATCGTCATCTGATATATATTGTTATATCGAACAGCCCTATCCTTGACTATATTCAGATTATTCCAGCCTCAGTAGGAGACCAGCCTCCACTTCATGAAAGCCACACAATTTGAACTAGAACAGATTACCACATGCCTTTTCCTAATTGGAGGCATACACAGTGTGTACTGGGCTACCTACACATCAAACCTACAGGAGCTGCCATAGAAGCCCAAGCCATGAAGCTCCCAGCACACAGTTTTTGTGCTGATGTTTGGAATTTCACAGCTACTGAGTTTTACACCAGGCTTATTACAGTTGAGGAAAATTAAACTACAAACTAAAACTGGATGAGAAAAAACATTGAAGTTTACTAAAATAAAAACAAAAACAAATGAACTCTAACTACCGTATTTTCCGCACTATAAGGCGCACTTAACATCCTTTAATTTTCTCAAAAATCGGCAGTGCGTCTTATAATCTGGTGCACCTTATCTATGAATTCTGGCTGTGTTTACTGACTGTAGCAATGGGAATTGCATTTACCTGTGTGTTCCGCCCGGAGTCTCTGCTTCTCACCTTCCGGTGTTACACTCTCAAGACTCCGGGCGGAACACACAGGTAAACTCAATTCCCATTGCTACACTGACCTCGAGATGATTTTATGTGGTACACAGGGCTCAAAAAATCTGTCAAAAAATGTTTTAGTAGGACTTTGCTAAGCTACGAAGCTGCACCGCTTGATGAATTGTCTGAGCGTTACGGCTACCGTAGTCAGGAGCCTTGCGGCTCATAGTAATCTGGGTCCAAAACTCCGTCCACGTCAGGTCCCAAACAAACACTGTGTAAATTCTTTCATCTTTAATAAAATGATCAGTGTTGCTGCTTTACCAGGTGTATCAATTAAGTTAAACATCCAGGCATCCATGAAAACAGAATTTATTAAATTAAACGGAGTTAGAAGTTAGCAGGAAGTTAGTAGATAGTTAGCTCGCTGGTTTTGCTAGTGACCTTAACATGGTATATCATGTTCTGACTGAGAGATTTCTGGAAAAAAACAAAACGTACAGCTCTGCTATCACTTCCAACATGAATGTAGAGAGAAAGCTACACAATAGTGATGTTTGTAGGTTTACTGAAGTTGGGCTAGATGGTAAATAATGCTGTGCTAGTGATCGCTAGTGACACCGCTATGTTAGCATACCAAAGCATAAAACTGAACCTGGAGAATGAACGCTAACCTTTTTCCACTTTTTTTGACAAATGCAATCGCCCGGAAAATTGCTGTAAACGGACCAAACTTCAGTAGGAAAGAACAACTGAGATAGTCCAGCCACAATATGAGGTTAGTCATTAATGTAAGATAAGATAACCTTTATTAGTCTCACACGTGGGAAATTTGTTACAGCAGAAAGTGGACAGTGCAAAGTTACATAGCAAAAAGTAGAAAAACACTGGAATAACATATACTGTTGTTCCTGCGTTTATAGAGCAGCTACCAGAGAATTCAACATTAATGAATTAATGGTATGGAAGTGGAGGAAGCAAGCGGAATGAGTTGAGTAAAGTTTGACTTTTCTGACTGATTTGTTTCGTTAAATGCGCTTTATAATGCGGTGCGCCTTATGTATGAACACAGACCCGTTTGTCGACAGTGCGCCTTATAATACCGTGTGCCTTATGGTCCCATAAATACGGTACAATGATTTTGCCAACTTGGAAAACTAACAAAATAAAAACAGAGGAAATATCATTAGATTGGAAGAAATGTCACCCAGTCACCTGATGCACTCTTTAAAGTGACCCATTCTTTCACAGATATGTGTAAAGACACACTGCAAGGCTATCTGCTTGATTTTACACACCTGAGGTAAGGTGGCTGAAAAAACTGAAACTGAGAGATTAAAAGGTGTGACCCAATACTTTTTTCCATATGGTATCCATATAGTATGTTGGCATTTGTGTAATTAATCTCACTGCCTGAAGGGAAGATAAACTTCAGTTTTTGGCCTGCTGTCATAGCAACATGAAGTAGTTACAAAAAAACCCCACTATTTCTTTGTGTTTATAGAGATAATTTGGCACCACAACTTTTGAAGTAGTGTATTTCATAAGAAAGCACATTTCAGGTCTGCAGCAGATATTCAGTACAGACCGAGCAGAGAGACACAAAAGTGTTATTGCCTAAACCTAAAAAAGTATTTTCTGTTTAAACCTAACAAATGAGTTTCTATATTCTAATCATAACTAGGTCATTTTAAATGTCACCAAGTAAAGTATTTTTTTAGTTATTGACATATTGAAAAACAATACAAATGTGTGATGTTTAGGACTTGAACTTGGGAGCAGCAAAACTATTCACTCCGCAAAAAATAGCACTTGAAAATCTAGTGTCTGGAGGCACAAACCAGTCGATTACAAGTCGTGACTATTTTCAAACTGCTGGGAGACTATGTTGTTATTTTAAGTGCAATAAGCAATTCTCTCTGCACTGTTCATGTTTGCTATTCATAGACAGGCTTTATGTACCTTTGAATTGCTTGAAATATTTATCCAAACATTCAAGTAAAAGTCCGGCCTACTAAATAACGAATAAACAGAAAACACAAAAGCCAGTGGCGCTCATCCACCTGACTGGATGGCCACGCCGGTCCTTCTGATCACAGCTGACTTCACTTCATTGAATTAACACACAGCTTTCTGGGCTACAGGCTCAGGGGCCATGTTGGAGCCTCACTGGTGAATATTAGATTGCACGCCTCCAGATCTCATTAAAGGAGGCAACAGGACAATGTCTGCATCTCAAACGAGACCAGAGGCCATCAAGCATTCTGGCTCCCTGTTGGATTTACTGATTTGATTGATACTGTGTGCGTGCATCAGAGAATAACAGAGGGCAAGATGTCATTTTTGGTAAATATAATTAAGGCATTTTTATAAACTACACAATTGGTGGAAAATTGGAATTTGGGAGTGTATAGCATGGGGTAAAGGGCGTACACTAAAGGCCCTGTCCATTTTCCATACAGATGAAATGACAGATCTGATGAAAAGCCTATTGGCCTGACACTTACAGTATCTTCAGTCAAAGACGTTCCTTCCTGTCTTCCACTTCCAGCTCACTGAAAAACAAATTTCACAGTGTCATTATAAAACAAAAATCTGCACTAACAGGAGATATGTAATCTGTGCTGACAAATACAGGGTAAGAGTAAAACCAATGTTTTTTAAATGGCTTGGGTAATCCCACCAGTATTTTTTTAAATGTAATGAAATGGGCCAAATGAAGGCATACAACTGAGGCTTCCCTGAAAATTAAATTAGTGGGTCACTGCAGGATTTTTTTAATAAAGATGTCCAGTATTAGCCACAGACTATTAGATAGTTTTAAATAAATACTACTTGTGCCCGAAGGCGGAGGTTTTATGGTGGTTAATTGCTAGTAGCCGCTAATTAATGTAGTTCATACTGTTAAATCTTTCAGTGTCCACTATTAACTTCAGTGAATAAGCTTAGAGGTGGTATGTTATGTCAGGCAATACGAGGAAATTAAAATACATGCTTTCAAATCCATCCTAACCACACTGTAGGACAAAGACAAGCTTTTTCCTCTTTCACTAAATGTAATATATGTATAAACATAACATACACACCTTTTTGTCAAACAGTATTTATATTTAAATTAACAGAAAGACATAACAGCTGCAGATGACTCAACAAAATTTAGTAAACATGGCTTGTAAACTTTCATTTTTAGCAGATTAGACCAGAGCGTATCCTGAATACGATGCTTTTAAATTATTATTATAATACCTCTAATTTCCTCCTACAGCAGTTTCCATTCTAAAATAAATGTATTTTTTTTTTCATCCCAATTCTCATTTTGTCCTTCAGTTCCATAAGAAATAATTGGGTTTACCCTAATTTTGAACTCAATTAGCTTGGGTTTCAATCATTTTTTTTTTTTTCAAATGTTGTGAAACTGATTTGTATCTTAACTTCAAACCTCTGTTTTAAAATGTTAATACATCTTACAATAATTGGTGACAGGCATCGGTGGTCTCATTTACAGGAAGCAGATGGCACATTGTGTAGCAGTGCAGCAGTAGCAAACAACACATGCTGGTACCCTTAAATAGGTTCAAAGGACAAACAAGCAATAGAAATCGTAACAAAAAGAAACCATAACTATTCATACCTTTCTCTACAGTTCTCAAAAATGAGAGTCTGACTACACTGGATACTCGTCACTGGATCTTTGAGGCTTATAATAAAAAGAGATGAGAGGAACATGTTTATACAACAGGTGCTTGTGTTTGATCCAGCCAAACATGCAAAACCAACACGGTATGTCAAACAAGAGGATAACTTGAGATTGTAGGAGGTACTTCCATGTGATATGCAGCCACTTGGTTATGTAGGTGGTCTCAATTTAATCCTTTTAATTTCATTTTCCAGAACCCCCACAAGCCCAGAATGTACAAGATCAAAGCTGTACTGTACGCTGGCGTCATAGTGCTTCTTAACTGGCCCTGCAAGGATGGTGCTATTAAAGAGAAACTTGGGGATTGTTTTTTTTTTCAGTCAGGGAGCAGCGACCCTTAAGAAAGTTGAAGCATTGCCTAAAGGAAACATTCGTTTTGTACAAGGGTGGCAATATTGCACCATATCCAAAGGTGTAAAAACTCCATGCCATTAACAGGACTGGTAGAAAAAAAATAACAGCCTGGTCTGGTGGCAAAATGTGGAAGCACCTTCAGCATTTCTTGCATTTTCTTCCTTTGGCTTTTTTTTTTTTCAATTTGGAAATAGACATGTCCAATAAAGCAAATCTACAGGTTGAATATTATCACCTCCAGAAACTTGTGAGAGATTATGTTGAATGTAATGAAGTAAGCTTTGTGAATGTAAAACAAGCTGCCAAATATATCCGAGTTAAGTAACTGGTACATATCAGCCACTAATTAGCAGCTGATATTTACCAGTAGACAGCAGGAGGGCTTTGAAAGCCAACTCTGTGCTTTTACTGAAAAGGTGTTTCATGAATGTGTAACAGACATGTGGGCTTGAAAAACACCTCACCATGTACCCACTGGGATACTTGGTCCCAAAATAGACTTCAAATGCCTGGGGAAACCAGTCAGCCTCACTGGCATTAGCATCTAGTAATCTAAGTGGAGAGGGCCTAAAGAAATGTCTATTTTTTATAGTGGAGAGGTCAAGAATAGGCCTTTTACAGTGAGTAATGTGCCTGAGGGTTCTGCTGCCAAATGTTAACAAAGAATGCGTAATTAATATCACTTAAATCATATCATATCAAGTCAATGTCCTAATAATCAACATAGACAACTGCAGTTATAATCATTACCACAAAAGAAACTGATACAACAGAAGTAAACAAATGTAGCAGACAAGCTATGACTCAAGAAGACTTGATACACGTCACCAAAATGATTGGCCGAGTTTCTAAAGTACAGCGAGTAATGGCAGCCCTCTTGAAGCTAAAACAAATTTGGCATGATGGGACCTTTCATGTTTCATTATCCTAAAGGGGAAAAAAATCCTAAACTTCAGATCTGTGTGTTTTAGTCTATTTCACAGCTTTCAAAGCTATTGCACCATGCAGCTATCCCAACTTTCACTCTGTGCTCTCTATTCAAAGGACCCATCTCATGTTGTCCTGCCGCCACACTAATATCCACAGCAAACACCCATCCTGGGAGTCTGCGGGAGGGGAGTTCAAACATTTTTATCATGGCAGTTTCACTGCTTGTCTGTGGGCCAAAGCCTTGTGTCAAAGTGTCAGTGTCTTGATGTTACGTATGTCCTCAACATTGGCAAAAAACAATGCTGTCCGAAGAGTGTAGAAGCCTATTTAGAGTATATCGATGGTATTCTTCAGAAATTGCTCATGTTGGTGTCAGTTTCAGTAAACATCAGTGTTATTAGAACTGGAGACCAGTGCTGACATTTTCAAGCAAATTTATGCTAATTTCCTGGGGTTTTCCCCACACAGCTGGATCTGGAGTTTACAGAAAAACAGGAAAATATCCAGTGGGCGCACATTTCTCTGGGTGAAAATGCCTTGTTGATCCATGACTAGACTGATGGAGACTACATAGGAAGCTGATAAGAGAGCAAAAGCAGCTCAAATGAGCAAGCCAAGGTATGCAGAAGACGATCTCTCAAAGCACAACATCCTGGACTTTGAAACAGATAGTCTACAGCAGCAGAAGACCACATTGGGTGCCACTTCTGTCAGCTGAAATTGAGGCTTTTGTCACGGTGGGGATCGCTGGTGTGTTTGAGGTGTGGACCAAAAATGCAGACACGGGAGAAAAACAAATTATAACAGAAAGTGAGCCGTTTATTTGAGCTGATGTCAAAACAAAAAAATAAGGCAAGGCAAACTGGAGAAAAACTAACCTGAAACCTAAACTGGCCAAAACTAAAACATGACATACACAGAAAATGAACGTGAACAGGCGCTTGAGGAGAGCCAAAACTCACAGAAACATGCAACCAGACAAACTAACACCGAATAAAGGACTTAAATACACAGAAGGCTAATGAGAGGATGGGGAACAGGTGGGAATACAGCTGGGAAAAATCAGACCTAACAAGACAAGGGGAAGCAAAACGAGACCCACTGCACACAGGACAGGGCCTTTCACAATAAAACAGGAAACGGCATTGAACGTAGACATGACAACACAAGCTTGACATAGAGACATGAAATACCTGAGGAGACATGGAACACATGTAGAGACTAAAGCACTGGCATAACAGAAAGTAAAACACAGAGGACAAGACAGACTATACAGAGGACAGGAAAAGACTCATAAATCACAGAGACATGGATGAGACAAAACCTAGAATAAAACTCAACTAAACCGTAACTAAATAATACCACAAGAACTTCTAACATAAGACAATACAAAATACAAAACAAGCCCAAAATGCTGCGTTACAGACCCAGCCCCTGACAGCTTTTTTTTTTATTGCAACATTCGGATGGTAGGTTCATACTTTGTTAGAAACAACATGAAAGCATGGCTCCACACCATCACACCACCAATCAACTGATTGATATGTGTAATGGTGGACCATGTCTATCCCTTGATGACCACTGTATAACCATTTCCTGATGGTTGTTTCCTGCTTGATAACAAACCATGTCACTAAACTCAAATAATATCAACATGGTTTCTTGAACATGACAATGAGTTCGGTGTAGGTAAATGGCTTCCACAGATCTGTACCATGGATGTAAATCCGCAACAACTGTATGATGCTATCATATCTATATGGACCAGAATCACTAAGCATAGTTTCCAGGACCTAGTTGAATTTAAGCACCAAAAATTAAAGCAGTTTTGATGTCAAGCCGGAGTCTGACCTGGTTTTAATGAATTGGGTGATGAGTGTATATTTACGAGTGTATTCTAGACCACAGAATAATGTAAAACTGAACCAAGGATGACCTGAAACCATCCAAATATCCTAAATAAAGAGACAGACCTCTTAAGTTAAATACCTTTAATCTAACTCGAGTAATTTAACAATGCTATTCCTCAAAGTGAGCGAGCAATACAGGCCCACTGGATGTAAGCTAGTTTTCATAGCTACTAAAATAAATACATAAACCAACCAGAAACTTTTAGGACTAGTCTAACCGCACAGATGAATATTGGAATTAAAATGTGTTTCTTGTGTTCCTCAATTTAGGAAACCTGCATTTTTTTTTTTGCAGAAATAGAATGAATCTTTTCAAGCCTTCATACCTACCAACACTACCAACCCATACAACAATGCATTTGATTCATAAAGTATTCTGAGTACACCACTTTCTGCTAAACTGTGGTCAGTGTGTTCCATTTAAAAATGTCAATATATATTTTCATCATTTTTGCCAGTGTAGACTTGATAACTACAATGGCCAAATGAAAATATGCCGCCTTACATTTTTCAAGACGTATTAAAAATGTTGAAATTTACACACGAAAAATAATTATTCTGTTAATAATGTAAAACTTCAAACATTCAGACCTTTGAGCCTCGTTTCTTCCCTGGCAGCAATTACAGCTCAGAGGAACTTTCTCGAATTCTTCCCAGCAGACCCTCTCAAGCTCCATAAGATTGGATATAAACCGTATGTCAACTGCGATTCTTCAGGCCTCTCCACAGATGTCCTGTGGGGTTTAACTCTGGGCTTTTTATGGGGCTACTCAAGGACAGAGACTTGTCTTCCAGCTACATTGTTGAGAAGAAAGGCATCTTGCCCTAAGCTGAGACTTTACACACTGTGGATAAGTCTGGCCTTTTCTTCAAGGGTGTTTCTATTTTGACTGCAGTGATCCTTCCTAGTTGTCTTCCACACTTATGCTTCCCAGCAGGGATGGTATTAGCCAGATGAACAGTGCCTGATGTAGGCTAGACACAGAGCTTGGAGTTCTGTCCAGAGAATTACATCTTTGTCTCTTCAGATGATTGACCAGAGTCCCTAAAAGTAATTTGACAAAATCAAAGTAGGCTTTAATAAGCCTTTTACTCAAAAGTGGCTTCTATCTACCTGCTCTTATGTGCACATTCCATGAAATTTGGCACAGGTTCCAGAAACATTAAGGCTAATTAAAGCACACACAGTGCAGCGCACATGATTATAACTAGGAAACCCACTGCAAAAGAGGTAAATACTTCCACAAATGAGGACTTTTTCCATTTAAATATATTTGCAGATCTTTGTAAAGCCTCATTTTCACTTAGTCATTATGGATTTGTTAAGAAGGGCAATTAATCTATTTAAAGGGAAACAACATTTTTCTTGGTAAAACATACACATGGCTTTCATTATTAACAGTTAAGACTATCTGGTGTCAATATAGTAGGGGAGTTCAAAGTACAGTACAATGCCAGGCAAGAGGCATAATCACCGAATTATTTTGCATGACTACTACATCCAGGTCTTCTGAGATTCAAACCTCTGTAGTTGAGATCAAGAGCTGGCCATCCCACTGCACATTTATCTGGTTACTCTGGACAACACATTAAATATTTCTCAGTGCAACACAAGAGAATACTTCAATACCCCTATGCAATAGGAGCAGCAGTCTCATAAAAACACACACACACAATCACACCATATTAAATCTAGGCTCATATTAGTGTTTAGATCTGAACATCTATTTAATAAGAAACCGGACGGACAAATGCTTAAGGAACAATGCCTACTTCTTTGTTTAGCTGAAGGGACACAAAGCCAATATCCTGTATGGAGATATTACTCCTGAGAAACAGGAGGCTTTGCCATTCTCCAAATCAAGCTCTCTGTGCAGTTTGAAGGATGGATGGAGCAGGTTCGATTGTTTCTCTGAAGTTGGTCGTTTCCTTCCCACTAGACTGGCAGCCTTGAGAACAACCAGCTTCGAGGCCCACTTGAATTTGGCTCAAAGAATCTGGCAGACGTGCAGCAATGAGGCTGTTAGCAAGCAGTGAAAAGATGAATACACTTCTATCTTGCCAAAACCTTTGCACGGGGGCACTTGTATTTTTATGGGATGTAATGGGACCGCCGTATGACTCTGTCTGGTACACCCCGTTTTTTTCAGCTGTTTGCATACTGATGCCTTGTTTTCTGTTTAGAGTGGCATCTGGAGTTTACACCTCCTCTCTCTTCTCCAGTAAGATTAATTATGCAAACTAGGACACAATGTTTTTGTTTGTGGTGATGTTCTTGTTATGGATAGTGAGGTAAAAAGCACAATTTTGCCAACATGCAATGTGGGTACGCAAAGATATCTACAACGGCCATAGATTATCCTGTATTATAGGATAATCCAGGCTTTTGGTGCCTTTTACAAGTAGAATGGAGGTTACTGTGAAATAAATAAAAAAAACCAGGATTTTTTAGTGTTAATGAATAACAATTGTAGCTCTCACTAAAGTATTTATCAATTAAGGCTGAAAACAGATATCTCGAGCAGTGAAGGTCACTGCACTCAGCTGCTGCTGGATATTATTATGTGTATGATTTTAATGGATTTTCATAAACAGGTATCTAAAAAGCAAATTAGCATATTCAATTAATCTTTGCATTCCTATCAAGGCTTTTTTCACTCTGTGGTGTTAGTGTTTATGTTTCGTCTCTTTTGACACTCAAAAATGGCCCCGTCAGGCTGACTGCCGCACATCCATTCTACTCCGCCTGTGTCTGTTGATGCTGTGGAAGAATAATTAAATGTTTTGTTTGCTTTGTTTTCTTTCCTTTTTTGTGTAAAGGAGAAAGGATGGGTCTCTGCTGTCAGTTATTGTATGATCTGGTGCTCCAGCCAGGCCGGGCCCGTCAGTCAACATTTCTCTCTCTTGACATGAAAACATTTGATAATCATGCTGCTACAGATGCCAGAGAGGAGTATAAAAAAATTTTAAATAACCTGGTATGCCTTGCCTGCTAATTACACTGCCTGAGATTTCTCTTTGTCATCACGCTAAATCGCATGACATCTAACAATGGTATTGCATTTTTGCCAATTTACAAAGCTGGAAAAAAAACAACAAAGAAAAAATAACAGTGAAAACTAAACTAAAAGTACAGTTTGTATGCTAGAAAAACATGAATATGTGATTGGATTATATATGCAACAGGCGTGCCTAGTGTAGCCCATCTGTGGCTCTGGTGTGATTGTGTTAAAAGGAGAACATAAGCTGATGAAACAAGACTTGCTGCTTTGATTATAGAAATAAATTAAACATATGTTTACACTTTGAACCACTACAGGCTTGTTAATGCTCAGTTGTAGGTGTAGGTGGAACACTGTCAATATAGAAAAGTCTAAATCTCCAAGTAGCCAAACCTCAAGTGCTATTTGATACTGTTTGATCAGTAAAACAAAACACACTTACTTAGCAGCACTATTATATATAAAAAGTTTCCCCCAAGACATCAGAGCCAGCAAACAGCTGTAACCTTGGAGCCAACAGACAGCCTCCGGACTGGACATTGTTAAAATGTGAGCACTCAGAAGTACACTTATTAAGGACTGGGTAAATAAAGGGAAATGTTTTTGTCTTGCATTAATGAAACGATAGTCTGGTTGAGTGCCACAAAGAACTTCAGTACCTGGGCAGAAAATGCCCTTGAAGCTGGCACTCAAATCAGACAGCATAATAACATTCAGATGGTCTCCCTGCATGATGATGACACAGCACTTGCAATCCCTGCGTCTCCTGTGCTTTGCCCTTGAATGATTAAGTCCTTACCCTTTGCATTTGCATTATGTTTTTCCACATTATATAAAGGGATGGGGGTTCAGCCACCTGATACACGTGACTATTTCCCAGTACACGAGTTGAAATGAGTTGAGAGGTAAGCAGACTTTGCATAAGTTGATGTGTTATTAGAGGAGACAACCATGACCATTTTGTGGCATGCTGCCAGCCTCACTGGTAACCTCTCTTCTAAGAATGGACCCAGTTTGAGGCACACATCCATCAAACGCTGTTGTATTTGGAGCAGAACCTCTTCGGCCAAGCCGTTCGAGGCAATGCTCTTAGGATTAAACCTAGATGAATAACAAAATTCTGTAAGAGACGACCTGTCTTTGTGCATTAGAAAGATGCATTACTGTCTGAGATACACAATCTTAAGAGACAAACCGGTTTGCCAACGCACAGTTTTATAGGTTCACAGAAAACGAGCCAATCTAGAAAGTAAATCAGACTCTCTTTGAAATCCCCCTCCTGTCTGCTTACAGTTGATCAGGACTCAATCCTCTCATGTAACACACTGAATGACAGCACTCCGTCTGCACTCTGGATGATACTACAATCAAACTGCATTATCTGGCTTCTACAGGTGAAGGGCAGGGATAGCTCAGTAGGTAGAGTGGTGGCCCCATGATCGGAAGGTCGGGGGTTCGACTCCACTGAACGGCTACCCTGAGGTACCCCTGAGCAAGGTACCGTCCCTACACACTGCTCCCCGGGCGCTGCATTAGTGGCTGCCCATTGCTTCACTGGGTGAATGGGTTAAATGCAGAGGAACTATTTCCCTATGGGGACTAACACATACAGGTGTGAAGCAAATGTGGATTATTTGCCAATAAGGCTAATTTGAGTCACATTTGGCTCCTCTCACAGATCTCTGTGGCGATCATGATGATAGGGTCTCCTTCACTTTTCAATCTTTGTTAAAAGGGATAATACAAGGTATAATTTCAGTCATTACAATTCTGGGAAGAATACCAGTGTCACATATTTTAATTATAAATACATACAACCAACTATTATGTCCACCCCTCAGGACACCATCACCTGGTGTGAGTGCACATGCACAGTCATTACAGGGTGAAAAAAAACACAGTTCTGTCCAGGATATATTTATATCAGCGTGTTGTTGTTGCAGGCAAAGACACGTGGGGTGAGGTGTTATGCATGTATAGGTATGTGTGTATATTGTCAGCTTCATGTCCAGCATGAGTTCTTCCCATCATCCATGTTACTGCATCAAAGACATGGCACTGGGGCTTCAAGATGGTGGCTAATTTAGAATGCAACATAATTAAATCTTGGCAGAGGAGAACAAGCTTTCTGATGTTAATGTGAAAACGGGTATTGTTCGTGCATGCAGATGGCACATGAATAGCTTGTTGAGAAGAAAAGAAAAAGATCTCAGCGAGTAGCAGTCTTTTTGCCAATGCTGACTTTACTAGCCCTGTTTTAACTGTTGCTAGGAAACACTCATTAGCGTGCTCGACTGATGGAGTCGAAGAGAGGGACGGGACGTATGAACTCAAAGTTAGACTTTAGCTAAGAGGCAATTATCTCTCTTCAGGCACAGCGTAGAAATGAATGCGAAAGGCTGACATAAAACACTGATAACACAAACTTTAGATCAGATGTTTAATGCAGCAATCATGCTGATGTAATATGATATTATATGCACTACATACACTTTTTATAGTGCATGTATATTCTGTTTAAGTCATATTAAAACATTTTAAGTCATAATTTAATCTCAGCTACAAGAGTCTTTTATCTAAAGCAGCCCTTTATTATGGCCATGTTTTTATTTCTAATTACCTCTGCCAGATATAAGCAGTCGTGTTATTAAGTATCATCCTGATGCCCCCCCCCCCATCTTTGCTTTAAAACTATACTAAGATGACCATTGACTCACGATAAATCAAAAAATTAGGAAGATTTGTAACAATTGGTCGAAATGTAACAATCCTTATTTAAAGAGAGCATCAATGGAAATGCAGCTACCCACTGCACCCATGGTGTCACAGCTTTGCTAAGCTAACACAAAATATATGAACAAAATTACTTGGTCACACCTGTTAATCTTTTAATTTGGGTATTTTCAGTCCCATTGCAGTATCCCATTGTGTGGTACTTCGATAGGATTCCACTATTACAACAAGTTAGTTTGCGAAATTTCTTCCCCTGCAGATATTACATGTAAGCGGTATTATTGCAGTAGAGTCACATCAACTCGTGGCAGACGAGTGACGTTACAGAGCAGGGTCGCTGAGTGATGAAGTGCATAGTGCATAAGCGTTGCCAGTGCCCTGATAACTGTAGACCTCCTCTGCATTAAGTTCAGAAAGGGAACAGGAGCTTCACAGAATCAGCAGGTTAGAAGTTAGAAGTAAAATCTTTGCCTGTGCTTTAAATGCTGACAGTCAAAGAAAATCCCAGAGTTAGAAAAAAACAAGGCTTCACACCATTGACACCAAAACCTGGATTTTTCCTTCCGAGGTTTCAGATTGCTTAAAGATTTTTCTGCCTTCACACTCTTGTAGCTGTTCAAAATGCCTTGATGCTATCTGAGACGGGCAATATCAAAATGATAACGAACAATATAAAAGATCCAGATAAATGGATCCAGATAAGATCACTAAGAGGGGAAAAAAAAGTTACATAAAAAACTATGGAATTAGCATGCACTAAAATTGCTTTATTGGGCCATAAACTGGTGTTTTTGTCTTTAGATAACAACTACTGCTACTTTACTCCTTCAGAGCCATTTCATTACCAACAAAAAGAAACCACCAACTGGGAGTTTGTGATAAGCACAACTCATTCTCACTCAAAATAGACTAACACACATGCACTAGATCTTATTTAAATATAATACACTTGCAGTGATGCTTAGATATTCTTTCATTTTGAGAGCAGAGGGAAGAAAATAGCCAATAATCCTTAAAGCGTATGTTTGCCCTTGCTACTGTGGGTGCATGTGTTTGATCTCAGACACATATCCAGGGCCAGTTCATTAGTTTCACATTGAGTGGTAGGTATTCTGCAGTTAAGAGAGTAGAAGAAATCCAATTTTGTGCTGGACCTTCTCACCAATTCTTTCTTTAGGAATCTTTGAGGTGGGGCATCTAATGAGCTTCCATGAACTTTGTTTCCACACCAGACAATATGCCTCAACATTGATCTCACCTCTCCATCATGCACATGCCTGAAAAGCTGTTGAAATCTGCTCAGTAGAACTTTTCTTCCTTTAACTAAAAAAATAACACACACAAAGAAATATGCACTCCATATTTTATATGCATTTTCCATCAATGCCATATTGTCTTGATGTCAAGCGTATCAAATCCACTCTTTCCTCCCGCTAAAGTTGATTAACTGAACACTTGAAAGTGAATAATGCAAAACAGACTGTTGAGCTTTTCATACTAAAACAGCAACATGTTTTCCGAGTCACAGACTGCAGGCTTATTGTCACTGAGGTCGATCTCTGTGGCCCTGAGTAACCTACATGCTTTTTTGGCCCTCTGTCAGAATTTAAATGGATAAACAAAGGTCCTTTTGTATGTCAGGACATTGGGACAAAACCACACAGCCACACACACGCACATAAACTTCATCATCCAGCAGCCACATAGATCTTTTTTTTTTTTTAATCAAGTTTGTTTGATGAGAGCATGCTTTGACTGGGACATAAAGCTGGCAGCAAAGGACGGGAGAATTGAATTAGTCTCGCTGTAGACAATACAGTAAACCTCTGCAGAGATTTGTTCCTCAGAAAGCACTGACCATTTTCCATCCTGAGCATTGTAGATGGAGATTAAAGTTTACTGTTGTGAGCAAAATATGGGACTTTTCAAAATAAAATCACCTGTCAGTGTACATATACACATAAAAAATTATCGTAAGAGGTTGTCCTTATATAATTTAGAGTAAAAAAGAGAGAGAGACAGAAAATGATTTGGTGCTGCCTGGCAGTTACACTGATTACCATCTCCAGCTCACCCAAGTCATTCCGAGCGCCATCCAACCTGTAAATCAATGTAAATCAGTTTGCATTTGCCCTAACGACTGCATAACCGTTTCACTGCATTACTGCATATGTTATAAAACACAGTTTTCACCATCACCTAAAAACAAAGGGCTAGATGTCTGCAAGAAAGCATACAGACTGGCTGGGATTATTTCTTGGGTGAAGACTATAGTAAAGACAACATAAGCGATTCTTATTTTCACAGCAGGGACATTGAAATGATGAAAAGGGCAAACACTCGCCACACTATGACCATATTTTAGACTTTTGTGTAGTATTTCTTCAAGCGTAATAGCAGTTAAATGTGACAAACCTATTTCCTTTTCCATATGGAGATCCGGGTGAAACCAGCGGGGTGCATTCAGATTCTGGCTGTGGACCATCACAAAGGCAAACTCAATATTCTGTGAGTCAAGCTATTTGGACCTTTTATGACCTTTTATGTTTCGTCAAGAACCAGAGCACAATGCTGGGCAGATCAAAATGGACAAAACGGTAAGGGTTCCTGACAGCTTCATCCATACACTTTTTTTTTTAAAGAAAGATAAAAATGGTCACGCAAATACAGTTACAGTTTAATGGGACACAATCACAGTTAGCACAGCATAGTTTTAGAAGTTTTAAAAGGTCAGTTCTGTGAGCTTGCAGGTCACCAGTAGAGATGGCACGATACCACTTTTTTATGTCCGATACTGATACCGATATCATAAATTTGGATATCTGCCGATACCGATATGAATCCGATATAGTGTGTTTTTTAATATCTTGCTCCATTTTGTATAAGTTTATACTCAAGTTTAAATAAATAACAACACTAAAGCTATTCTGTTATACCTGTATGTAAAAAATACACTGCGCCCAAAATATTTCATAGTTCAGCAACACTGATCAATCTAATAAACTTAAACCTACACCATCCTCCCTATTCTGGTATTTTAAAGAGTACTTAGCAGACATTATAAGCAACCTAACTAATAGGGTTGCAAACTCCCAGCAAAAAAAAATAGGGAACCACCCTCCACCTCATGATGCTTAATCGATGTAATCAAATTTAATTTGATGCAGGGGGAAAAATGCACAGAAATAAATTATTTTTCAAGAATAATTAAATAGATTCAACATCTTTCTTCAACAGAATTGCAGACTGCACAGATGGTATCTTCCCAAAGGAAAAAGTACTATAGCTTACTAGGGTATATTAGACTTAATAGTTAATATATACAGTAATGGACTTCTATATATTTTACATCAGATTAAAACTTTGGGTGTAAGATTCGGATAATTTTTTATTAAAAGCTGGACATTTTAAATGAGAATAAGAAAGAAAAGTATGTCTTTGTGCCCACTTTTCCCTGTTCATGCCCTATCGGCCCCCCTGGCTAAACTTTGCTAGATCCGCCCCTGCACAGTTACCAGCCGTCAGCTACGTAGAAAAAGATCCTGGTCTAGAAAGTAATATTAAATAAATTCTAACAACAGCTTATCAAGCTTAATAGTGCTGCTGTTGTTCAGCCGCTGGTTTCCTCTTTCTGGTGAGAAGTGGGCCAAAAACTAAAAAGAGAGACGGACTCGCGACAGAAAAGCCGATCAGCTGATCATTGATCAGTTTCACGATTGAAGTAGCAGCAGGAGAGAGAGAGAGAGAGGCAGTCGCTCCATATATCTGTTGTTAAGCTTAACGTGGGAATGCTTTACAAACATTCAGATGAACTTACACACTTGCTTTACTTCTCTCTGGGAAAACTTCCTCCGAGATGAAATGCTGGTTTGGTAGCGAGGCTACAAATACACACAGCCGCTCTATCACGTGATGCTTACTGCTGCGATGTGCTACGGTTATGAGCCGAGTTACGCCGTGTAGCAAGTTTTGTGAGGGGCTTTTTTGATATTTAATGGATGGATTACATTTTTTATTTCTCACCGATATTCCATCCAGTAATTTGGGTCAGTATCGGACCGATACGTAATATCGGATCGGTCCATCTCTAGTCACCAGCCTTTCTCGAGCTGATGAAAATGGCACACTCCCACAAAAAATTCAATGTATATATGTACACTACTGCTTAAGTAGTGTCACTCTGAATTGTTCATGCTTTTAAAAGAAAAGTGATTTTATTCGTTTTTAAAAATTTGGAATTATACAAATATCTCTGACTATGTGGATGTTTCTTATATTGAAACCTCCTACGCAACCGAACTTGAACAAGGCGCTTGGCACACTGGTACTTAGCTTCAGATATGCTGATACTACACATTATGATGTCATTATGCTGCTCAGTAATCATGTAGCAATGAGCTAAAATGACCTGTTTTAATGGCTATAATGTCTAATTTATATCCACAAAACTTCAGTTACAGTATGCATGATGTACTGTATCAAGACACCGTCAGGTTGCCTAGCTACCACCTAGCACCAGCCAAAAAGGGCCTGTTTGTAGTATGTATGGACCTACAACATCATATAAAAGCATTGCATTGCATTTCATCACTTTTCAACAGCACAAACAGGACAAACATTACTATGCCAGGGGGATGGACAGGTAATATTAATGGTAGGAGAGGAAACACATTTGGCTAGCTGACTGTCTTGAGCATCAGTCCCCATTGATTTGAGGTGATATAAAACAACATTTCTACAGAGACCTCTCTCTACGTTTGCTCAAAGAAATGAAGGCTTTCCTACAAGCATGTGCACATATACTAACTACTCTCTAAAAGTGAAAATTTTTTCCCATTTTCTTTTAGAAAATTCCTGTAAATACCCCTCATTTCTCAGCACAAGAATGCTTTTTTCCTGAGAAGGGTATTTCTGAATGCAGGCTTATATCCACCTACTTGGATTTGCCAATTCATAAAAGACCTATGATTAATTATTAAATTTTTCACTAATTGTGCTTTAGAAAACTTCTGCTCAATTTCATGTTATATCATGTGTAAATAAGGACCTTTCCAGATACTAATCTTTCTAAAAGTACGTTTGAGAGTAGTGTGGTTACAGCCGGAACAATCAATCATCTGACGCACCAAAATAACAAAGTAAAGAGAAAGGTGCAGTACGTCTGATGACCGAAGCCCTCTTCGTCTCTCTATGACGCAGCTCGGGTCTTCCTAATCAGTTGTTTTTATTCTGGCAGAAGGGACTGTACCTCCCCTGCTTGTGTCCATTATCCATAATTAGCAGAGAAGAGGGCTGCAGATGAGACAGAGAGGCTACATTAGTGCAGCTTCTCTGTTTTAATTTGAGCAGACTTGAATACGTATTAAGTAACAAACCTTTAGATTTTTTTAAGCATCGACATTTATGAGGGCTGTGAATTATGAGCCACATGCTGCTTTTGCTACAAATTAAATGCTAATTTGACCTATAGATTTGATCAAGAATGTATTGTCGCAGTGCCTCTGAATGCAACACATTCTGAACTTTGCAAAACAACATTGCAAATAATCAAACCAGTAAAATAAAGAGGAGCGTATCCAGCACAGTTAAGTTCAACCTCTGATGGCACACTAATTAGCTACTGAGTCGATAGTTTTGCTAAACATCAATAGTCTTATTGTGGATAGTGACATTCGGAGACATCAAATCAGCTGTGTGGTTCCTGCAAGCTTTAACAGCTTGAATATGCTTCACTCAGGGGTGTGGACTCTGGAAGAGCTGAACTGTTTTTCATTATAAACTCACAAAGGGTTTCAGGCTTCGATATGAATTTGAGCTTCAAGTTGCAGCAAGCTAGGGCAGTGTAGAATCTATTTTTCAAGAGGGACACTGAGTGTAAGTGATTGCTTTAGAGGAATACTCTAGCAGTTCTTACAGAGAGAGATGAGTAGATTCATGTCATCTTTGTGTATTCTGCACATTCATAGTAGAGGTCTACACAAGCCTGAATCCATGATTGAATTGCTATCATGTCTATTCACATTACTGCAGGTGAAAAATGTGTTTTGGGGGAAAGATGCATACCAAGAACTGTGAAGTGGAGAGAGGAAAAAAAACATTTGCATCACTCCCTCTATCACTTTATCATTAATGTATCATGCTTCTGCCACAGTCTGCCACAAGTCAGAATTTAAAGCCACACCTGTACACATATCTGCAGAAATAAGCCTTGAAGCCATTCCAGATGACAGAAAAGACCATTTAGACTGATAATGACTAAAAGAATAAGACTGTGGTGGAAATGAGCTTCTTCTAAAAGGTGACTGGATTCTTACTGGAGGAAATGGAGGAGTTTAGTGTAGAACTCCACATTGATGAGATGGTTCGGACATCTGCTTAGAATGCTTCTCAGATTCCTGTAAGATAAGAAGGTAGCATGTACTCTGGGGCAAAACCAGGAGACGACAGAAGGATTATCTCTCTCAGCTGGGTTGGAAACGCCTTAGTGTTCTCCCTGATGAGCTGGAGAACGTAGCGGGGGAGAGAGAGGGGTCTGGGCCTCTTTGCTTAGACTGCTGCCCCCTAATCCTGAACCCAGAAAGCAGCAGAAAAATGTGTGCAGATGATCATAACACCTACACTTCTATCTCTGCAAAAAGCTCCACTACCTTCTAACTTCCACACCTTTATCAGGCACAGGCTGTCTACGGCTCCTGCATTATTTCACAGTAGGAAACTGAACACATGATAGAAGCTGTGCAAGCTTTTTTCTTTAGGTACTAGCTTTGTGTCATTTTTTTCCTCTGTAGTAATTTTACATTTCATTCATTACTTTTTATGCAGTCACACTAATATTTGCTTGTTACAAATTCCCAAAGTACTTGCCTCAGAGGACACAATCGGGACACTATACACAATTTTCCTTCTGTGTTTGTTTTAACCAGTGAGAACCTTCTGTTGTCAGTTCTGAGACAACATTAACCTAGTTTGGTTAAAAAAGTTCTCAAAAATCCAGCAACTGCCTTTTTAATGATGTTGATACAAATGCAGGACTTCTAAGATCGTGTGTGTGGTCAGTAAGATCATCTAATCAATTTCTAATCTATTTGATCATATGCAGGTTTAAATTCATAATGCGACATTTTAAAAATGACTTAAGCATGCTTAAGGGTTAAAGTCAGTCACTAATCTGTCTAGTACATCTCTATCTGGAGTGCTAAGGCTAATCTTGTTCTGTAAAACTCTTGGCTGCCGTGGTCTTTGCAGCCACCTTTGATTTCTCCTCCTTTGTGCCTTTGAGTCCAGAGTTTAGTCCAGTGATACTGTATGAGGTACCGAGTCTCCTCAGGAACACCGTGATAGTAACAGTTCACTCACATAACAAAGGGTATAAAGTAAATCTTTACTTCTTGGTTTGTTAACACAGACATTTCTTTCAATGTTCTCAGAATATATAGTTTTCAATGATAACTGTAATAAATATACCACAGTATCATATTTATGCAGACAAATGCAGTCTTTAATAGAGACCATATACATTTAAATTGAGTTGGCCAACCGAAAGTCTATATAAGAAGATTTTCGTGGATAAATATATACATCTTCATTTTTAAATCAACATTGCTTTCATTTTTGTAGGTTCAACTTTAGCTTTTGTCGTGCATATAATGAATGTCAGTCAATATTTTATTCCTGGATGTCCATTTTCTCCTTTTAATTAAAAAATAATGTCCAAAGGAAATGCCAAAATGAGGACTGTAATTTCCTAGCACCACACTACATTCATTATCAGTGCTTGGTAAACAAAGCCTTCCATTGTTGCCATGCTCAGCCTCAGCCCACAACTTGAGAAATGATCCTATTCTATTTGCATTTCAGCATATTATGAGAAGCAATTACCAACACTATAACAGCCCTCTCTCGTAAAATTATGTATTGATTACTAATTAGTGCCTAATGAAAATGCAACCAGCCATTGTTCAGGAAGTTAAATTACTGTTCTGATTATGTGTTCTGCATATGTATTTAGACAATCTTATTTTGAAAGGTGGTAAACTCTCTGGGAATGGGAAGGGGAGCGCTTACGATTGGCTCTGGTGGTTTTCTGCTCCAGTTCCAGGGGAGATGAGTGTTATATAAGGTGGTCTGTTGCATCATGTGAACAAGTCTGTGCTGGACAGAACTGCTGCCAGACCATAAAAGGGTGGCATTCATAGAGACTGTATAAGACATATAAGGGCGATTTTCCTGATGTTGACACACATATTTTACATAAATCTCTGCTGTCTGAAAGCATTTCTCTGAAACACATTCTCCCAGGGAATTATGCTCCATTTAGGCAATTCGATTACAGGCTGCATCTCATAGTTTCTGATTGAAATTAATTATACACACACCTACACACAGCAACACACAGTATATTATGTATATTTATTACACTAATATTGTAACTTTTTTCTTTAAAAAAAAAAACAAACAAAACACAAACAAAACCCTAAAAGAACAAATACACCCATTAAAATTTCCATTGAGTTCAAATAATTTGGTTATAATTTACAGCAGGATTGTTCCATTTGTTGTAGCTGGATGTGCTTCACGATAAAATTGATCTGATAGGTAAACAAATAAAATAACATTAATCTCTGTGGTAATTCAAGTCCAAACAAGGCAACATTAAATGAATGAGGATTAAAAAAAAAAAAAAAAACTCAGAGGAAGCCCTCCTGAGAAGCATTTTGAGTCAAGAGAGGACCTGCTACCCCTGCATGGAAGCTCCTACTGAGCTAGTGTTCCCCTTCAAATCGCATGCAAATCCAATTTATGTTGGCCACATCAAGTTCGCACCAACCTCCCAGGATATTTGCTACTCAAGATTGCGCTATTACACCAGTGTGAAGGGGTACGGAAGGTGGTGGATGTGAGGAGATGACTGCAAAGGAGCAGCATGTGCCCAGATTAATATTCATCAGTTTATTCTGGAAACTTTGTGGAAAATCACAAATCACAATTTTTATGTACTATGCATGCTATATGCTAAATGCTATATACATGACGTGTGCAAAAATGCCACAAAATACTTCATCTTGGACATAAATTTAAATTACACCTGCAGTTGCATGCATTTATAAAGTAATTAAACTTTTTTTAATGGCTGTTTAGGTGCTACAGTCAGCGTAGACTTACACATGCCAAACTTATACCTGAAAATGGTTTTTGAACACACATTTTGTTTCCTGTTACTGCCTGTTAACAGTTAACAATTAGTCCAGTTTGACCCTGGACTAATTGATTAGATGCAACGAAAGGACAAATCTGACCAAGCACAAAATAAGCCTTAGAAAAACCAACCAAACAGGATCAGTCCAGAGGCGGCTGCTTAGCTTTCATAATCTAAAAAGCAAGTAAAGGATTTAAAGATTCTACAAGATGTATAACAATAACGTTTTAACGTTCAAAAAAACAAAACTCTTTGCTGTTCAAAGACTGAGTCATCAGATGAAAGTGAAGTCACACTCCCTGGATGTGTGTTGCACTCCAAGCCTCTCTGTTCTGTGTGTCCCTACCTTTAATACTGTTGCCCGTCCTTAAGAGAACAGGCTGCGTTCACACTGCAAACTTCATGGCCCAAATCTGATTCATTGCTCAGGTGGCGGCCGAGGGGCTGTTTTGTCTGTTTGACCGCACGAAAGAACAACAATAAAGATATCACGTGTATTATGACGTTGTACTGAAGTGAACACAGTTAACTTTTCAGTCTGGCTTTTTGTGAAATGGTCTGTTTGGTCACATAGGCCACTCCTAGGTTAGGTTTTAATAAAAAAGTTGCTGCACTTCTTATTTAACAAAACTTTTTCCAGGTGTCAAGTTTGTGGTCAGTATTTTGAAATGTAGCCCAGTCTGCCTGTATTGTGGTGAAAAAAAGACCTCAACCACAGAGTACAAGGCAGTCAAGAACTCAATTATACAACAACAACAATAAAGGAGCCAGATTTCCATTTGTATTCTGATAATAATCTAACAAAATGAAGTAAATCTTATCAAAACTATCTTTTCCATTATCCTACTTTTCGACATGAAGGGGAGGGGCGTGTTGTACTGAAGTGTGATAAATGGTGACAACAAAAGAGCAGAAAATTTTAAAAAATGTCCAAGGTTGAAACAATGACCATTGAGGCATTGCTGGTGGAATTGAGATGATCGATACTGTGACAAAGCTGGAAGTCAGGCCAACAGGCTAGACTGAAATACGTTCAAAAGAGTGTTGTCATGGGCTTCTGTCGAACCAATCACACAGGAGACGCCTGTACGCCAGCCCCTAAGATCTATTTCCAACAACAGTCATATGAGAATAGAGACTCTGCGACAAACAGTCAGCATTCATCTTAGCATGCCTGGATGCTACCTTCATTCACATAACTAGCTGGACTGGAGTAGTAACTGACAATGTTTCATAGGTTTCCTTTCAGACTGTCAATGCACTGGCTTCAAAGCAGCCTCATAAGGGAACCTTTCTTTTTTTTTAGTGCAGTTGGCTTGAACAGATGGATTGCAAGGTAAGAAGAGAAAAGGGTCAGAGACTGTTTGCAAGTTAATCTGATATAGTGATTAACAACAAAATATATGTACGATAAAGGCTTACTTCAGGGTTGCTAACAAGCTTAAATTCCACTTCAAAGTTTGAGCTTGGTAGCATGGTTTGATCATGATTTCTTTTAGAGACTCTGATCAGCTGGTTGCCTTGCACACTACTAAATCAAGCGATGGTTTATGTACAGTGTGCCAAACAACAACTATCATAAAACCTTCTTTTTAAAATCTACTAATTGTTTTTTATTCACAACTAGGGCTTATATGTAGACTTATATTACCTTTCACAGTTGCTGATGCAGACTTTCATCCACACCTCTGCTAACCTTGAAACCACACGTGAGGTGCAAAATGATTAAAATGATATATTTCTCCTTTGGTGCCTTTACAACACTTGTTGTCAGAGGCCACAGACGCACCAAGCTCAGGGGACACCGTAGACAGGCAGAAAGAGAAAGAGACCAGTACGAAGAGAAAGCGAGGAAGAGAGAGAGAAGGAGAGAGGCGATGGGGCAGAGCCAAGATTCATCCTGCCTTTGCAGCCGCCAGATGAGCACCCACCTGATCACCACTCCTGGGGGGGTCACCGAGCAACTCGTAACAGCTGGCACTGCCACGTTTATTACCTATACATGAATCCTAGGCAACAGGAATTATCATCCATCCACTGACAGGTGGTAGAATACTGTAACACTGTTACAGTAAGGAACAGGGTGGAAGAAAAACAGAAAACTATGCCAATGGAGGAAAGAGGACCTGTCACACTTAGTAAAGAACCACTGAAGGTATGCCGCCATCTTGAGTCAGTGTAAGTGCCATGGCTTGCTATGAGTCACGTTTATATTTAGATTGGGGAGGAAGAGGAGCAACCAGGCGAATAATGCACATCACCTTCCCCGGTGGAAGCATTTGGCTGTGTGGGAGCGAGAAAGGGAATATTTGTCTGTGTGAGTGTGCGCATGCGATCCACTGTCTGACCTAGAAAAGCAATTGCACCAATCAGAAGATTCATGGCAGTTGGGCAACACATTCCACAGTATAAATAACTTGCCGTGTGCCAGTTGCATGCATAATTACAAAGCAGCGGAGCAGAAGCAAGCAGCCTAAAAATATTAAGCCATGGTGCGCTCTCTCTCTCTCCTGCCTCTCGCTCGTTATCTTAAACATTGCTTGGACATTGTATGCTCCTGTACAGCAGGGGGGGCTACAGTATCTTTGTCGTCATTTAACACATATTGAGCTACAATTATGGGTGAAGATTAAGGACTCTAATTAACTGCATAGGCAAGGATGGTAGATATGGTGTTTTTCTCCAAAAACTCAAGGGGAGTTTGCAACCATCAGTACCAAAACAGCCTATCTGCACTGCAAAATCTGCTGATGTGTGTCATCAGCATCAGCTATAGTTTCTTATTAGATGTATGTGATTATATTTTTTACAGTTCATTCTATTTAGGGATAATAAAAGCATCAACAAATTTGATGATTCTGAATTTTTTAAAGCAAACAGACGTTCTCCTTAACTAAATAACAATGCTCCTGATTCTAGGTCTAAATAACTGACCCACTGGATTTTCACAACATACAGTAGATACGAGCATCACATTGAGATAGAGCCTAAAGAGAACAGGGTGAGTGCTAATGAAAACAGGGCACTGTTAGACAATCACGTCAGAGGTAATTCATCTGTTTTCTGTGGTCCTATAATAGTGTATATTCACCCAGAGGGATGTAGTAGCTGTTTCAAACAGAAAACTAATAAATGAAGCCTGGGTGTCCCATATAATTCTAAGGTAGTGATCAATCCATAGATATATTTAAAATATACGTTTAATTTGAATAAGTTCTGCTGAGTTCAGGAGGTAGAGAACGTGACTGGAGGTCAATGGGGATTTTTTGGGAGAAGATAAACAGGTAATATGTCAGGCAGCATAGGTTTCTTTGACCTTTTACTGCTTGTTTCTGGAGCCAAAAGAGGGGCAGGGGGCTGGGTGGAGGAAGCTCTTGCCTGTAGTGAACTGGAAACACTTCAGAGCTGTGTCATCTCCACCCCCTGTGCCAAACATCCCCTCTTTCTCACAGGAGTCATACAGACGTCACAGAACACTGCAAGGGTTATAAGATGCTGACAGGTCTGGACAGCCAACGTGACAATTACTAGTGACTACTCAACCGTCCCCATTACGAAAGTCCCTGTGCTGGGACCTGGCATAGCCTTTAGTTTAGCATTTTGGCATCGACATTTTGGGGTTTTTTGCAACCAGACAATAAGACCGTTTTGACAAGAGGTGGAAGATACTAAGGAATCAGTATTAGGGTGTAATGAGTGCATCTCACAGACACAGATACTGATAAGTATCAATTAACAAGTAAAAATGGAATAAAATTGTAGAACTTCACTCATTAAAACTGGAGCGCATCGTCTTGGGCGGCATCAGCACTGATGCAGACACTGGTCTGTTGTGGTGCAAAGAGAGCTCGGTGTGAAAAGTGAAACTGTCAATCTACCCTTCGATCTATGGTCGTGAGCTTTGGGTAGTGAGCAAAAGAATAAGATCACAGATACAAGCGGCGGAAATTAGTTTGCTACGAAGGGTGGCTGGGCTCAGCTTTAGAGATAGAGTGAGGACATCAGCCAACAAGGAGGGGCTCAGAGAGGAGCTGCTACTCCCCTCCACATTGAAATATCTCAGTTGAGGTGGTGTGGGCACCAGACCAGAGCTCCTGGCCATCTGCTAAGTGAGCTACTAGGTGATGCATGTCCCACCAAGAGGAATCCCGGGATACACTGAAGAGAGAATGTCTCTTGCTGGCCTGGGAACAACTTGGTGTACCCCTGCAAGTGCTAGAGGCAAATGATCGATAGATAACTGTCAAATAACTGTACTACAGTGGTCCCTCGCTATAACGTGGTCCTTCACTTTTCGCGACCTCGCTGTTTCGAGGATTTCTTTTGTATGCAATTTTACATGTGGGTTTTTTGGTTGGTTTTTTTACAGCACATTGTGTTCTGCGTCCTGATCGGCTGTAGACCACTGTCAATCAGTCTCCTCCACGCTGTGTCTCCTGTATAGTACAGAATTCAGCTGAAGCAGTGTTGTCGTAAGTAAGTAAAATTTTATTTGTATAGCACCTTTCAAGATAAAAATCACAACACGCTTCACAGAAAAGCTAAAACATAAAAACAGAATTCAACCAAAAGCAAGTTTAAAAAGATGAGTTTTTAGCTGTTTTTTAAATGAAACCACTGAGTCCACAGATCTCAGGGTCAAAGGAAGGGAGTTCCACAGTCTGGGGGCTACAGTTACAAACGCTCTTTCAATTTCAGCCTCGTATGATAGACAACCAAGAAGCCCTGATCACATGACCTCGGGGACCTGCTGGGGATGTAAGGATGTAAAAGATCTCTGATATAGGTTGGTGCTTGTCCATGCAGAGCCCTGAATGTCAAAGTCAAAATCTATTCTGAATTTTATGGGGAGCCAGTGCAACTGCATCAGCAGAGGAGTAACGTGAGAGGATTAAGACGACTTGGTCAGAAGCTTTGCAGCAGCATTTTGAACAACTTGCAGATGATCCACAGAGGCAAATGAACAAAGAATTACAATAATCCAAATGAGATGAGACAAATGCATGGATGACCATTTCTGAGCATGATACAATGGGACTCAGCAATATTTTTTAAATGATAAAAACAGGAGCGAACCAGTGATTTAACATGAGCGTCCAAAGTCAGAGCTGAGTCAAAAGTTACACCAAGGTTCCTAAAAGAAGATTTGGCAAATGTAGCGAGAGGGCCTACGTTTTCCATAACCACAGGTACCATTTTTTTAGGAGCACAAATGAGGACTTCAGTTTTCTCCTCATTTAGTTGAAAGTTATCAGCCATCCAACCTCTAATGGAATCCATGCACCTTTGTAAAATGTGTAGTTTGGAAACATCTTGGGACTTAAAAGAGATATGTAACTGAATATCATCTGTGCTGAAGAGGGAGTACTGTATGTTTGTAAGTTTTCTCCCCAACAAACACAACAATGTCGACGAAACGTTATGCGGCATTCTTCTTGCTTCCTCCACTTCCGTGCCATTGAGTCATTAATGTTGAATTCTCTCGCAGCTGCTCTATTCCCACGTTCTGGACCTGAAAACAGGGTTTGATCTTTGGTTTCATTCTGTAATACCAGACTTATTTTTCTACAAAGATTTGAACTTTGAGAATGTTTAAACAAGAGAGAAAAGTGTGAAAATGTTCATCCAAAGTGTGTAGTGAGGGGCTTTACAGCCTTAAAATATCTATAATAATTGTAAAAAATAAAGTTGGCTACTTCGCAGATTTCACCTATCGTGGGTTATTTTTAGAACGTAACTCCTGCGATAAACGAGGGACTGCTGTACTTCTTACTTTTCGTTTTCGATTTAATCATTCGAGCTCTGCCCGACTTTCAGATTGGCTTGTTGTGTTCATTGCGATTCAAACATGTGTTGCCAACAGGGGATCTAGAGGTAACAAACACTCACATTATAGTTGAAGAAGGGTGTTTCTCATGTCTCTTACTTTTTAAATTTTAATTTATCAGCAAATATCCAATATAGTTGCCACTGAAGACTAGACTGTATCAGTCATGGTACATTCACATAAATAGCTGTCTAGTATAAGCAAATTTAACATTTATTGTGCTTCACTGCCATTCCATTAAACTGGGAGGACATCCAGTTGATCAATTTTAGAATCGGTTAAGTAATACAACTAGCAAAATGTCATTGTTATACAGCTATAACTTACTCTGTGTTTACAGTTTTGACTTCCCAGAAGTTAATAACAGTCATATCTGCTGGCAACTTTCAGACACTGAGATTTGTTGTACTCAAAGTATCTCCTTTGGGGCCCAGCACAGAAGTTTTCAGATGTCACTGACTAAATGTTGACATGACTTTTTCTGTTCCTCACAAAACATGTCAAATTTCTTTCTATGTCCCATCTGTTTATTAATTATTATAATGCATCTAAGCCTGCCCTCATATTTGCATTGACACCTGTGCCCTTTTCAATTATTAATAGTCTGGATATCCATGAGTTTGTCAGCGGTATGCCGTCTGGTGAATATTATATTATGTGTCAAGGGGTCTAGTTAGAACACAATAAACAAACCACGACTGCAGCTTTTGCCAGTTAGATATGAAAATGGGTTGTGTTAAATATCTAATCCCACCACTTAGGAATTGCAGCATTTTAAGTGTTTATGTTCTATTAAAGTCTAAAACCTCACATATTTTCTAGTATTCTGCTATAAAAACTACGGCTGCAAACTCAAAGAGGGTTACAAAGATGAAAGCATGACTGTCTTTGGTGCTCATTAAGGTTTTTGAAACACTCAAATAGACTTGAACACTGGAAGAATTATGTTTTCATCTTTTCTGCTAAAAGCCCGAGTTAAGCGACTGCATAGTTTTCTTGTCCAAGGACTGTCTGAGTAAAATTGGGAATACATTTAGACAAATTAGCTAGGTAGTGAAGTCTGCGCTGAAGCCTTTTAATAGAATTTTACACCAATAATAAAGCACAAATTTCTGAATTTTGTGAAGCTTTCAACATAATGAAAGCCTATGAACAGTGAAGGCATCTTGTCATAAGGAGGCTGGAAGCCAAAAAGCAATCCATTATATAGCAAAGTTATGAAGAGTACATTACGAACTATGAGGTATTTTAAAACTAGCAGACACACATCTAAACATTATTTGCATACCTTATAAATACAAGGAAGCATCAGGTACTGCTATAAAAGAGTTTCAGGACAGTTTTTGTGGAGCTGTTGGTAGGCTAGCAAATGCTCTAGCTGTATGTGGTCAGTGTGCACTGACTCGTACAATCATACTGTCACGGCGGGGTGCGCCGATGTGTGCGGAAACAGGACCCAAAAGCAGATGATGACGAGGAATAGTAATGATTAACAGAAAAGTGAACCTTTATTGCGATGACGGCAGGAAATGAACCAAGAGACCAAAGCAAACAGGCAAAACACTAAGAAACAAAACACTAAAGGTACTAAGACCAAAAACTATAACTATGACCGAGGTGGAAAAATAAACAGGCTATGACTATGACTCTGGTGAGAATAAACAGACGAACTGACAATGGCATGAAGAAAACAAAAGGCTTAAATACAGACATGAGGTGATCAGGGGAAGTGGCGACACATGGGGGAAAACAGCTGACAGACATAAACCTAATGACAGGACCAGGAGAGAAAAGCTAAATACAATGAACAAAGAACACATGACATTGTCAGAATAAAACAGGAAATGACAACACAACTTAACAGACCTAATACGTGATGAAATAAATAGAAAACCCCAAAACATAGAAAACCCAGGAACAATAACTGCCTAAACTAAAGGCAAATAGGAAATAACACAAACTAATAACATATCAAAAAATACAAAGAAAACTCAGAGTGCTGGGTCGGAGACCCAGCCTGTGACACATACATGCTCTGGTTGCAAAGTTTAATGAGGCAGATAAGCCCAAATCTGATGCTTTATCCAGTTCAATAGCAGACTTTTGAGTTGGCAGCATTACTACTTTGCACATCCATTAGACAGGCTGATAGGTGACTTTCAGCACCAGAACCTAATCTGTGATGAAACTACAGGCGTTATCAGGATGAGTAAAAGCCACAATAGAAGAAAAAACCCCATAAATGATTGGTGGGATGAACCCATATTGATGCGAGTCTGTCACTGTTTCACTAAATGTTAAGCTTTGCTTAAAGGCCACAGACAATGGAGTGGATAGTAATGTAGCTGCCAGTTTAGTTGGAGTAAACACTTGAATGTAGTTTAAAAGCTCCCTGCAATGATCGCTGTTCAAAAAACATTGCCTGTTTGGCCGGAGAGGTTCTTGAAATTACGATTATGGCCCCCGTTTTTTTAAAACAGACGCACATTAACAGATTCATGTCTTGCAAATATCCTGATCTCTTTCAATCTGCCGTTGACTTGCTTTAAATGTCTGTTGTTATTAAAATAATAGGAGGTTAATGCTCCCTTCACATATGTGTCTGGGCTTCAAGCTTTGTAAATAGTATCAATCCATATCCATTTTAGCAGCATATAAGCCCTCTGGTTTCCCATCCCATATATTGATGAGAGGAGATGAGGTCTGCACATTGACTTTCATCAAGGCCGATTAGCCCAACAGTTTCAGACACTCTGGATGTACTGGTTCCCATTCTAGGAATACTAAGCTATATTAGGCATGGTTATTTAGCCCTGGCTTCTGTTTGCGAGCACGCCTGCTTGTTGCTCAATACAGGGTATTAGCTCTAAGTGAAGGAAATGGATGCTGACAGACTGCACACACACAGGGTGGAGTGTTGTTCTGCCATATTGATACATTTCCAAAACCACACTGTTTCGCTATCCTTTGTGATTTCAGCTCTTTAGAGTAACACAAACAAGGAGCAAAACACACAAATAGTTGGTTATCACCTACAGCAAAAGCAAGCAAACCCCTTTACTGCACAGTTCAGTGTGATTGTAAATACACTGAACAGACCAAACTAAAGTTAAGCTTCACTTTTGTTAGATGTTGAGAGATGTAAGTTTGCAAAATATGACAAATCTTATAAAAACTCTGAGATTGTGAACATAATCACCATGTATAAAACAGTAATTAGGGGGTTAGACGTGTTTTTGACTGAATTGGCATTTCAGTGAATTTTCGTTTACAAAAAAAGTATTTTAAGCTGAAAATGCACTGAGGATTTTTCTGGTAAGTTAACAAAGTCATGTTTATGTTGAAGTTTCTTTAAAAGTGAAAGTATTTTTTCAAAGGTCGGTCAGAACGCATCAAGTGCACCTTTGTTTGGAGGTATTAAAAGCACAGCCACAATGTTGGAAACCCAGGAAATATACTCCTTCACTTTTAAGACCTGGAAGCTAATGTGGAAGTGTTTTAAATATGCATTGTTCCTAATTCGGGCACCATGGTTACAAAAAGATCTTTGGATATGAAGAACAGCCAGGAGAAAACAGCCCACAAACTCTTGAACTGTGAACTAAGAAAACAATTTCCTCATGATTTTGTAAATTACGGCCCCAATTACATTCAAAAAGAAGGCTTAAGTGCATTTAATGTATGACTGGCATGAGTGGGCAGTGTCCCTCATTTCTCCTTATTTCCACCACTTTGATCATCACATCTAGCTACACCAGCCAGTGGGAGATATCACAATCTTTTATATGAAATCTGCAAGTTAAAGTCTAAGGATGGATGATGGATGGAAACTATTATTTTTCATGTTTTTTCTTATCACCTTTTAAAAGACCACTGTTTTCAAGTAGTAAGTTATGTGCTTTGGCCAAGTCATGCTCTGTCTAAGACACTAGAGAGTTAAGGCCTTCTATGAGGATAATACAGGAATGATCCATTATTAAGTTTTGAATCCACAGGGACTTCTTTGCAACAATTCTCTTCCTTAGCTTGTTATTCATGTGCAATTACCTTTCAGCTATTTCTGGCACAGTGTAAATACGCAGATCTTCTCCCCTCAATATGCTTCTGTTTCCAGCAACGTATACTCTAACCTGCTTGAAGTCGCCATCTCTTTACATATGAGAGGCTCTTTTTTTTAAGGTGACCTTGAACATGTGCAGCGTGGGTTGAGTGCTTCCCTTCATGAACATGAAAGGACTGAATGTAAGAGATTAATGATATCTTATTGTATTTATTTTGGGATTATTATCACATCATGACTCTAAACTCCCAAGAATCTCGCACACTCACTCCAGGTTAGCAAACTGGCTCCAGACTCAACTTTCCACTCAAAGACGATATTCAAAAGGGAGAAATTTCATTTCACCAAAGCAAAATGTACCTGCTGTGATAGCATTTTGTGCCGAGCAGCTACCTTAAAATAACTTCTGATTCAAGGGACAAGTGACACTACCAGGGAGAGGAGAATGCTGTTAAATTCATGTTGAGACAGTAGCCTTTGCTGCTCATCTTTCTGTGGCACACCACACTCCAGCCAAGTATGCACCATCCAAATAAACAACAGCACGTCAGCTCTCTGCAGCCCATCAGTCTCTGTTCATCCCCGAGAGTCCCGTGAGCAGATAAAAAGCTAATCAAACCCTCCACCATGTAATTTATCACTGGCTGTTCATAAACACTCCATCTTCCATTCCTTCCCTTTGTCCCTTTTGGCAGCACCTCCATTTCTCTGACAAGTGAGGCCTAATGGTGGTGACAGGCCAACAAATCAAGTTTATCTCTAAAAAGTTATTGGCCCCATTAAGATATTGAAATCCATATAGTATTTTAATGTCAAAAGATGTTGGATTTGCAGTTCTTGACTGCCACATGTAGTAAAATTTATAATCAATTAAATAATAGCAATTCCCATTCCTTGTGTTTTCACTATTTTCAACTGAACGCCATCGTTAGGCCCATTTTCAGAGAGCTGCTGTCTCTAAATGAGGAGGAGCTGCACAGAGACACGATAAAAATCACTCACTCCCTCGTGAGCTGCTGTCCCACTTCAGTGAGTCTGTCAACAATCTGCCAAATTTGTCTTTTTCTAATACCTGCTATACATCTTTGCGCACAATCCCTCCACCTTCCCGGGAGAAGGTGGAGGATTAAAAAAGCCTATAATAAATTCAACTTTGAAATGAAGTTTACATCAGGAGATCTAAAGCATTTGTGATAACTAAAAGGTCGAATAAAGGTTGATTATAAGTCAGTATATGGATGTCCAGATGTAATGATGAATGCCTCAATCTGTTTTATGATTCCTTTATATTGTTTTGACCATCCAAGAAAAGAACTTGAAAGTTATTTTGAAAGATCAGTTGGTGCTAACCAGTCCCCGCAAATTAATCCAAGAAATTAAAGACCTTTTCAAAGCTCTGTATCACACAAAAATCAATTATTATTATTTTTAAGTTATTAGCTCAAGTTATTTAGAGGTATTTTAACCTATGTATGAACTATGTATGAAAAACCAAACGTGTACTGCTGATTTCATCTAACCAAGAGCAAACCCCCTGCTGATGGTTATATTCCTGTTTATCAACTAACTGATTAAACTATTAATTATGGCAGAGATGTTTGAGAAACCCAACCCCATCTAAAGGTGTTAAATACTACCACTCTTTCACATGTCTTCTAATTTTTCAAAAACTGTCCTTTGATGCACTCACCGTGGCAATATTGTACACCTAGCACTACTGGTCCCGTTTTCAGGAGCTTTGAACGCCATGTTGGTAGACGGGAGAGTTCACAGAGTAAATCAGAAGTCCGTCAAGCTAGAAGACCGCCATAGAAATTCTGTTTGAAAACTGTGCTTTGAACCTTTAGTTTCTTTGTTTTCACTTGCCTTTTGCTTGACAATATTAACCCTGCATGTTGGCAAATGATGCCTACCCAGTTAGGTTAAATGTGATTGTAAGAAGGAACCAAAGGCCTGTCTTAGTATTTTTAGCAGCTTTGACTAAATGACAGTGTTTCATGTCCTGTCAATGAGAATGGGTTGGTTTTAAGTTAGATGATATCTACAAAACTTTTTTTTATTATGGAATTGCGACAGAATTCAGAAATGCCCTTAAGTAACATTTGCTAAGCCAAAGTTTGCTAAACCCCTGCTGTTCTGTCAGATGCTACTAGTTTCTACAAACTAATCTGGACCCATATACCTTGGATCCATGCACTCAATTCATCCTTAGACTGCTCTTGTTCTCGTATGTACCAGGTGAACTGTACAATCTCACTGTCTGGATGCATGCAACACATAAAGCCTTGCTAATACTGAGAAATATGTTAGAGGCAAGAATTCCAAAGAACAAGGCGCAACACTATTTTTACATTTTGATGAAAAAGAAATCATTACTATTGATGTAAGTGCAGTGCATGCTGAGGATAAAAGGGTCCAGTCCATTATTGCAGTTGCCTTTATTGAAGGTTGCCACTACAAGAGTGGCGAGAGCCCATTACTGCAACTGAATGAATTACGAATATGCTACGCATTCAAATTGATAGGGCAAAAGGTGGCTGATGCCAGTGAGTCACTCTGATTTTGTATTTACGCCTAATGAATATTTGCGGAACCATGGCTGCTAACCCATGAGTAGACTCAATAAAGGGGGGGAGGAAAATCATTTTATGGCGAATTAAAGGAAGACGGGACACTTTATGTTTTGGCCATAGCAGAGTGCTTGCCTGATGCGATGGCATTTCATGGTGTGTTGTCTTTGCTCAATTTTCAAATCCTCCGACGCCCTCCAAAAGAACTCATCACTGCAGCGGAAGCTTTTGATCTTTTGTCAGGACCATCTCTTGGATTTTCAAACTTTTATCTGCAGGCCTGTTATAGAAATACAATTACTTTATGGAACAAAGAGGTTTTTAACTAAGCAGCGCTTTCTTTGGTCTCTACACTGTATTCTGTGGTGGAAATTTAATTAATTTTCAAACAGCAGTGTCATTTCATTGAAAGGTGTAATTCGTCCTTTGTGGTTAGATCAAGTCACACTAATCTACATATACTGGCTGCCTAAATCCCCTCTGTGAGCACAACCTGCTTATTTGTGGCAAACATGGGGGGCCTCATATCCACAGACTACCATCCAGATGCTAGTCCTGCAAAATTTAGGAGACCTTTTGACATTCATTCATGAATGAAAGCTGAAGATATCTACTTGTGGTGGAACAGTCCAATATGTTTATTGTTTTTGCTTCATCGGCTTCCTTCACTCTGCTGAGATCTTCAATAAGTGAAAAAGGCAGTGAACAGATAGTGACAGGGTTGTCTTTCTCTGGGGGGATACACTTCAAACACATGCCATGAAATTCTGCCAGTGTCTGTCCGTCTGTGTGTGACAACATGGAAATTTTGACATTTCTGAGCCCTCAGAATTCAGCATTAAGCTACGGGGCCTTTGAGACACATCCTCTATGAAGGGGAATTGATCTTTATATTTGCCACCTCTTCAAAGAATTAGAAGAACATTATAAAGATATTTTTAACAAAATATGACTATATTTTAAAAATGCCAGCTGTAGAATATCCACAGCCACAACTGGTATATTAGTTAGATTTGGATTTATAGGATTTATACTGCTGAGGTTGCTTTAGGTCTAAGGCTTGTTTTAGAGGCTAGTTCTTCGTGTGGATATCAAAAATACTAAGCAAAGGCATAAAAAGTGAATAAATGAAGCAAGTAAAAGATAGAAGGCAAGATACACAAGCTGTGCATGAAATTTGTCAAAAAGCATGTCCTCATGTTCCTCTAGCATAGATAGTGTAGGCAGATTTTTAGGATAATTACTCATTTTCTCCAGAAAAATCAACCGTTTTAAATCACAGGATTGAGGCTTTCTGGTTTAATGCCACTGATAACAGTTTGCTACAGAAACTAATGAAATTAAAAGTCTGGTTTACTGAATTTATTTCTAAGAGTATGGAGGAAAAAAAAATCCTAGTTTCAGGTACTCTGGTGTCCATTTTTGTAAGATTTCTGTGAGAAAGGTTTGGGTGGTCTGTAATAACGTTAGCTGAATTTTTAAATAACCTTACCTTATGCATATGTATATGAATCATTTTTCGTTTTACAATGGGCAACGCACTGTAGCATCAATCATCCACTTGTCCTTCTTTATTCCTCTGCTGCTGCTATGAGGAGAAATGGTTCTAGAGGTCTCAAAGTCAAAGTCAATAAGAACTACAATTCAACATATATGATGCAGAGATAATTATTAAAGAGTTGGGACTTATTTGTAGCTTGTTCAAAGCTATAATTAGCGAGCAAGTCATACCAGCTCTGGGTGATGAGGCTGCATCAGCTTTGGAATATCAACCTTAGTAGCTGTATTATTCTTATCCCTTTTGTTTCCCCACACACTGCAGGCATTACATTGTATTTTATTACAATAAACCACAAAGTGGGCTTCAATTTCAGATATATCTCACGATGTCCCTCATCTCACAGACCAAGCTGTGTGACTTTTGAATAAACTTTGCATTACACACACAGACCCCAAAACACTCATCAATTTCAAATCATTCTGTTCCGCCATTTAAACAACGCCATGTCTTTGATCTTGGTGCAATTTCCCCCTGGTCTAAAACTTTCTGGTCCTTTCATCTGAGCAGAGCCTGAACGAGGAACGCTGTCTGGAAACAGGTGTTCTGGCTGTTTGATGTTAGCCTGCGGTGGTCCAGCAGGTTTGGAAACATGAAGCAATCATGACCCCATTCTGGAGACCCACAACACAGTCGCCGTCCCCTCCCACCTCCTTTCTGATGAAGCAGCCAGGTGCCAAAAATACACACAGCTGTGCTGAATAAAACATCTGACACACTGACTCCCTGACTGATGGTGGGACAGAAGGAGCTACCCTGGGGACGGAAAGGTCTGGGACTTACCGCACCTACGCACTCAACTCGTTACACAAGTTAACAAGCAAGTTTCTGTGAAGTTGGCTGTTGAGACAAGGAAAAGGCTTAACTGCTACTCCAGCTGAGGGTGGGAGCTGTCCTGTAGGATGTGGCACTGAATCTGGCTGATTCTGCAGGAGAATCAGATATTTATAACACAGCAATGCACACTAGATGAGCAGGAAAGTGTCTTGTTTGCCTAGGGCCAGAAATGTGACACAGGCACCTAAACATATAAAGTACAATTCTTTAACAGGTAATATTAAAGAATGAGTTTAAGCACAGGTTTGTTGAAAAAAGTTCTTGGAAGCATCTAAATTTCCCCCCGATGTTCAGTGGATTTCAGTTTTTGGATGGTCCACTTGAGGACAATCAGACACTTGTCCTGAAGGCATCCAGGTAATTGCGCTATAGATTAGGTCATCGCTGTACTGAAGATGACCCGACAGCCCCAGCTTTAGGTCCACTCTACAGATAAGAGTCTTTAAGGGTTTTTTTTTGGCATACTCTAAGCGAGCTGAGACCTATTTAACACAAAAATCATACAAGAATTAATCTGGTCATTCAGTGTGAATTCAGGCATCTGAGTAATTCCAAGGAAAAAGCAAAGTCTGGTGATATGATAGCAGATACTCCTGTAGAGTAACCAGGCTGTGGCCGTGATGGACATTGCCTTCTTACATTACTTTTTCAGCATTGTGCAGATACCCGACTAGAATTCATAATTCTCTCAGATTTCTATTCAGAATTCCTTTGTTTCCCATGTCTACTCATATAACGTCCGCGGTGTAGAACTCGACATTTGCCCCTTACACTAGTGTGGCTTCCATCCAGTCACTATCATAAAAGTGTGCTGAGTGCTTCTGAAGTGGTCGTTCTTCTGGAAAAGTCTATTTCTGTAGAAAATTTTGTTACTGTAACAACAACTCAGACAATCACTGCAGTCACAGAAGACAGCTCCACACTCCCTTCAATTCAAAATGACTCAAAATGTGTTAATGGGAGAACTTGAAGTGTAAGGTTATTTTTCAACCATGCCCCAATACAAACCTTTGCACAGTTTTAATGTGAAGGCCTGCAATTTCACTTCATTGCTTGCAGTTCATCTTGACACGCACAGATGTGCACCTTTCTTTACTATGTCTAACCAATTCAATTTGCCACAGGTGGCCTCCAATCAAGCTCTGGATACATCTCGTTGATAATTAAAGCAGACAGGATGCACCTGAGCACAATCTGGAGACTCAAGGCAAAGGGTGTGAGAGACTGTAGCAAGTGATTTCTTTAGAGATTTCTAAAACTTCTAAAGCATTTTATCATCACCTTCCTCTTTCACTCACAGATGATAAATGAATGCTGGGAGGCGGGAGCTCAATCATGTAATTTTGAAGCATGGCTCTATATCGCCGATAGCATCATCCCACCATGTCATTAACGAGCAGCAAACCACATACTTGTGACACGCACTTCCTCTTAGTGGCAGATACAATTTCTGGACTTGCGGAGGTCAGCCTCGTAGGAGGTGAGAAACCGGCGTGTTTCCTAAAAGGCTCAAACGGAACAACAAACAACTACACACAGATGCCCTAAGCATCCAGATATTTTTATCAACAGTCAAGCAGCCATTTTGATCCACATGCTGGCACAGCACCAAAGACCAAGAGTGTTTAGCTACGTATCGACTGAACATTTAAAAGACTAGTTTACTGGTTGTATCAGATTACGAGAGCCGCTGCCCCTTTAAGCCTCTGAACAGCAACAAATCCTTTTTTTTTAAAAAAATACCATCACAAGAGAAGTGTGAAGGATTTGAAACAAGCGTTGGAAAAGCATTATCGGGATTCAAATCTCATGCGTAATCAGGCAGAACCAGAGTTGATCCAACTTCTTTAGTTTCTGTCATTAAAGAAAGTCTTCGGTGCTCGTTAGGCATGGCATCAAGCTCGCAAACTATTAAATGAAGGGGAAATGATTGTTGATTAAAGCAGGTCAGTGCAGAGAACAGTTCAGCCTCTGTGGAAGAATTTTAAAATGATGTTAAATGAATAAACGCATGCTTTGGGGGAAGATGATCCAAAAAAACTCTTTGTGTACGCCTCTAGAGAAAGGATTACACACAGAGAGAGACTGATGGGCAGAGGAAGAGGTAACACGGAGACGATAGGAAGATAGGAGGTGAACAGAGGGTAAACAGTGAGGCAGTCAGTGTGTAGTGACCCTAAAGCTTGAGATGGAGTCGTGAGTCACAGACTGTTTACCGTACACAAAGAGAGACAATGAGACAACACAGTGGGACAGCATTATTTACTGGCACACTTGGGAGACGGAGTCCATCAGAAGCTGCTGATTTCCAGTAAGGAGGACAGAAAAAAGAGGATATCTAAAGAGGGACATATTTTTCTGGGAGTACAGCAAACAGCTTTGATCACAGTGCACTGCTGAGAGGACACGATGGTGTGCAGGCAATTAAGCCAATCAGTAACTTAACAGCCAGCTTGACAGGATGCAATTCTTGGATTTTAAGCTTCCTCAAATGTGATCGGTGCCATTTCCAATTAATTTTTAACTGCTTGACTAGCCAGGAGTGATTTGCTAATCAAAGTGCAGTATCTTGATTTAGCTTTTTTTTTTTTTTTAAATTAGAACACAATTTGTGTTAGCGAAATTGAAATCCAAGCGCACCAGTGTGGAACTGAGTCCAATCAAGAGATATTATGAGGTCTTTAGAGATAAATGCACCAACTGCAGTGCAGGTTTTACTTGTGAGATAGTTAATCAATGCTTAAACTTTCAGTAATAGGACAGTGAGGGAGGTCAGGGTTCATGAGCATGTTTCAGAATTTTCTCACTTGTTGTTTATCTGGTTCTTGGGCATTTACAGATGAACAGATGAAAGCATTGTTGTGAGACTGTTACGCAACACTGACTTGGCGCTCGGTGGTCACTCAACATCGTGTCTGATTCTCCAGAGGGACGGCCAGACTTCAGGTTACAGCAGTATCTAGTGGCTGTGACGCCTCATTGCACTTGTTACTCCCAAATCTGAATAGCAAACAGTCGGTTGATCACAATGGCCTTAGCAGCTCCAGCTTACTCAGGCAGTAGTGTTTATGGTTCCATGAAACTAAGTTTTCTATTGATTGAAAGCGAGCACACATGGAAACAACAGGCACACTGCCTGTGCAGGAAAATATGCCCATTCTTGTCTGGTGCTCAAGCCCCACAGGGGCTCTTAGAAGGGCTGGTCAGGCAGAGGAGGAGGATGGGCTCTGGTGTTATTGATTGAAGCTTCTCATAATCTGTGAACAGGTCCAGAGTTTCTGCAGCGCTGAGCTCGGCAAGGATGTCAGTGATGCTCCGAGTCTGACATTGAATTTGCCCTTCCTGCTGCCACCGAGTGGGTTTGGCACCTTTTCAGAGAAACCATTACATTACTAAAACAGCTCATAATGGTTCAAAAAATAATCATTTGTGCAAGTATTCCAAAAGTAAAAATGGCCTGTATTTATATAGCGCTTTTTACTAGTCCCTAAGGACCCCAAAGCGCTTTACATATCCAGTCATCCACCCATTCACGCACACATTCACACAGTAGTAACGTATGTCTTAAAAATAGTCCACAGTATTGACCAGCGTGGCTGAAAACAGCACTACAAGTAAAAACACTTGATCTTTCTACAGATAGAAATGGAGCTAAATTGTTGTTGTTTTTTTACAAATTCCACATTAATTTTCAAGCTTTTCCTTTTCCAATTCAGTCTTTTTGCTACTCAGTGCTTGTATGTTATCCGATCTTCTCAAAGAAAGTCAGCATGCTGAGCTTGTTAAAAGACCATTGCGCTATTTTTTTCTTTCAGCCAAAATTCTTACGACTATCCTGCAAATGATGCCTTTTCTCTAATGGTGTTTTTGATTTTCTTGGGTTACAGCAGGCGTCTCTTTAATCTTTTGCATTCCTACTGGCATCAAGTATACAGTCCAGTCCATAACACCGTGTCCACACAGAGCGGGCAGCGTGTTTGCAGAGCCTCAGTTGCTCCAGCACTCCATCTGTGTCTACACAGGATGTGTTCAGACACAGTATTACACTGTAGGTCGCCCACACTGTAAAAGCGCATAGAGTTTAGCACACAGTCACTATTATGCACGAATCGCTCAAAAACAGTAGACATGCCAAACCCATAAGAACCCCATGACAGATGAGCTGGTATGCTTTGGGTCATAAGTTTTCCTTTTTTTCAGTCTTCTCTAAAGATGATGTCCAATATTGAATATATAGAAGAAAATGTAAACATAATTATAGGAAATATCCCCTAGGCCTGTTGTACGTACTTGATTTACGTTTTTCAGTCTGGATATTCTTGCCTTATTTTCAGCTTTATCACTTGAATGCTCACCTCTTTAACCATCATATCAACTGACAACACCATGTCAGTCTGAAAGCCATTTCACAATTCTCTCAAGTCTGAGCCACATGTCAGCTGAACCATCACTGAAAAAAAATCCTTAACTTTCTCTGATTCAACGCAATGAAGGTGAAACAAATGACAGTTTTGCTGTTTAATGCAAACGATTAATTAGCATGTTTTCAATAATATGATTTAAAACCTCAATACATCTATTATTTTATTTCTACTGATCTATTTTTTGTAATTAAGCAACATTTAGGCTGAAAATATTAAGCTGGGGCACATGTCCATGATCTATCCCACATCCGCCTTGAGAAAAATACCTCCACTGATTGGGCTTCTAACTGGAATACTTGTTGTTAATGGTGGCAGTCTTGCACAGTTTGTTTTGCAATGCACAATGCATGCATAATCCACATTTGGAAGTGGCTGCCTCTTCATTAACAACGTTTAAGAAATGAATGTGAGGAAATCCATCATTATCGCAACTCGCAATCACCAAACCCTACAGCGGGTGCAAACTCATAATCTCAGGCAATTTGCATATGCAATTAGCGTAAGCTTCAAGGAAAGGATGTGATTGACAGCACGGCAATGTTTTGCCTAGTTGATCTGATTGAACCCAATTTCAAGAGTAACCATGGTCCCCTGTTTTGCACCGTTGTGTCTCCCTGGCCATTTTAAGATACTACAGCAGATGAAAGGTTGCAGTGGAGTTTGAAAGCATTACAACTTGGACCTTTTTGTAACAACGGTGTCCAAGAGACAGAGTACATTCACTATTTTACCTTAAGTTGTGCTTCAGTTGTATGCCTGTTTTTAGGACAGCTTTGAAGGTTTAATGCACTGCTAAAAAACAAAATAAAATCCTTCTGCCAGCTTGATAGAATTTTAAGTGGAGGCGTAGACAGACAGAAAGAGGAAGCCTTCTGTTTTCCCTCTCCCTTTTTTACCACCCTCCTCAACATTATTAATCTAGCTCTAGGGTCAAAACCAGTGGCAAGAATATAACTGAAAGGTAAAGGTTTGCGCTGAATCTCTCACTATGCATATGGAACATGATGGGACAGCCATGTTTCATTATAAATTCAAGGCCAATCTGTTCCTAGGGAGGGAAAGCAGGATGTCAAGGTAATGAGTTAATTTAGGAGATAAGGAACAGCAAATGTAATCTCTGAAATATCACCAGCAGCAAAATAGCTCCTTGAGCCTCAAGTCCATCGTATCAAACAGAGGTTACTAATTATCATGATAGTCTTTGCTCAAGGTACTCTACGGAACTGTAAATAAGGATAATCAGCCTAACAGTATATGGTGAAGTTACCCTGAGGACTCACTGTGAAGATCCCATTTAACACTGATCTGAATAATGGAGTAGGTTTTCTTTCAAAGTAGCATCTCACAGTGGCTTGTCACCATGCTCTCCGCTCCCCAGATGCTGTTTTCATTAAATGCAATCACTGAAGACTTCACTTTTATTTAGTTTCTAACAGCAACAGACCTGTAGCTGTTAGGACATCTATGCTCTAAACCTCTACATGAACAAACAGGTGAGGTTAACATATGCGACTAAGGAATTAGGGCAAACAACGACAAAAGCAGCTTTTAGGCTGATTCCTATCAATTGTTGTGTTGTAATACATTGGGTTATGAACAATACAGAAAGCTAAATGTTACCAATTAGTCTTTAACGTCCTAATCTAACAAACTGCAAGAGAAAGCATAAAGGTAGGTATTTGATCCCCAAGAAAAGCAAGACAGTTAAATGTTTCTTGTAGTTGGTCACCAGGTTTTGCACGTTTCTCCTGAGGCCCATTTTGGCCCATTCCTCTATGGAAATTCTTTAAATCCTTCAAGTTTCTTAGTTGCTGCTTGGCAACTTGATGCCAAGTCCTGTCCTGTACTGTACCGCCCCAAAGCACAATGTGTCCACCTCCATGCTTGACTGTGGGGATGGTGTTCTTTGGGTCATACTCAGCATTTCTCTTCCTCCAAACACCGCGGGTCAAATTGTCAAAGGTTGAGTTTGGTTTCATCTGACCACAGAACTTTCTCCTAAGCCTTCTTTGAATCCTTTAGATGTTCACTAGCAAACACAAGACACACATGTACATGTGCAGGGGGCCCTTGTGGGTGCTGCGAGCTCAATTTGCCCCCTTTTTTATTATCATTCGCGTCGCATTAGGCAAGATCTTAATTGGAGCTCAATACCAAGGGTGA